>NC_090936.1:1227164335-1227815286 GCF_040938575.1 Ambystoma mexicanum
CCAGGAATGTCCAAGCTGCCCCAGAACATCTGGAAGAGGGCTCTCAAACACAACATGTTCCTGTTGTCACAACATGTACCAGGGGAACTCAATCTGCTAGCAGACGAACTCAGCAGAGACTTCCCTCTTCCCGCAGAGTACGAATGGCGGTTACAAGAAGACATCGTCTTCGAGGTCTTCACACAATGGGGATTCCCAGAAATAGATCTGTTCGCAACTCTGGAGAACTCCCAGTGCCACGATTACGCCTCCAGGTACCCCCAGAATCAATCCATGGAGAACGGTCTATCGATACCATGGTCAGGGAAATTTGTTTACGCTTTTCCCCCGACTCGCCTTCTCAACAAGATGGTACACAAGATGCACCAGGAACCAGTTACCATGATACTAGTGGCCCCTATGTGGGTCCGGCAGCCATGGTTCGCTCACTTGATGGAAATGTCTCTATCTCCTCCAGTGAAACTTCCCTGCCCGTGCAACATGCTGTCGCAGGACAAGGGCAGAACACTACACCCATGCCAACAGACCCTGAACTTAGCAGCCTGGCTCCTGAGGTCATAGAATTTGGACATTTACAACTCCCTCAAAGATGCATGGACATCCTTAAGGAGGCTAGAAAACCTAACACTCGTTACTGCTATTCCAGCAAATGGAAAAGATTTGTCATCTGGTGTAGAGATAAGGACATCAACCCAGTTGACTGCTCTCCCACACAGATTGTTCTTTACCTGACTCACTTATTAGACTCAGGTCTGGTCTTTAATTCCATTAAAGTTCATCTAGCCGCATTTTCCGCATACACCACTTCTCAACACAAAGTGTCATGGTGGAAAGTCCCAGTTTTTAAGGCCTTCATGGAGGGAGTAAAGAGAATACGCCCTCCTATAGCTAACTCAGCTACGGATGGGTCCTAAATGTGGTACTTACCAGGCTTATGGGCTCACCCTTTGAACCCATGCACAAGACATCTCTTAAGAACCTCACTCTTAAAACTGCTTTCTTAATAGCTATCACCTCCATTAGGAGAGTGTGTGAACTACAAGCGCTCTCTATACTAGACCCCTTTGTAACAGTTCACAAAGATAAGGTGGTTCTACGCACACATCCTAGGTTTGCACCAAAATTCATTTCTAAATTCTGTGTCAACCAATCAATAGAACTACTTACGTTCTTTCAGAACCCTTCAAGTTTGGGAGAAAAGAGCCTTCATACACTAGATGTACGCAAGGCTGTCATGTTTTACTTGGAAAGAACTAGACCTCTGAGAGAGACTAATCAGTTCTTTGTCTCAGTGGCAGCAGGAAGAGAAGGAGATGCAGTTTCAAAATCCACTATATCTAGATGGATTGTACAATGCATCACTCTCTGCTACACTCTTGCTAAGAGAGAACTACCCTTCAAGCCAAGAGCACACTCTACTCGAGGCACTGGGGCTTCCATAGCATTCATTGCAAATGTCCCTCTGGAGTCCATTTGCAAAGCGGCAACCTGGAGTTCTGTACACAGCTTTACAAAACACTACTGTCTAGATGCCCACTCTAGATCTGATTCCCAGGTGGGGCAAGCAGTATTAAGACATCTCTTTTCTACTGTTCCTTCTCACAACCCACCTCCAACTCCGGGTACTGCTTGCTAGTCTATGCACAGCATGTGATTCTAAGCAGATTAACAAACATCAGAAGACAATGCATTACTTACCGGAAAAGCATTTCTGATGGTTGTATCTGCTTAGATTCACATGCACCCACCCTTCCTCCCCGCTCAGATGGAAGGAACTTAGACATCCTTACCTTTCTCTCTCTTTTCTGTACTCTTGTCTGATAGGCTACCTCAGGGCAGAAAACATACAAACAGAGGGACCTCGATGCGTGAGGGAGTGTGGGTACACTGCACGTCACTATAGGGATAGTGTTTCAGACACGCCTTGTCGACGTCCCCTTTTTGACTACGAAAAAAAAATGCAATACTCCGCAGTGACCACTGGATGTCGGACTATGCCCAGCATGTCAATCTAAGCAGATGCAACCATCAGAAATGCTTTTACAGTAAGTAATGCATTATCATATATATTTCTGAGGCTTAGACCACATGCTGTGCAGAGGCCGACATCTAGTGGAAGCTGCGGAGTATTACAGGTTGTTTTTCGAAACTCGAAAATGGGCATCGACACAGGGCGTGCCAGTAATACTATCCCTAGTGCGACGTCCACTGTACCCATGATCCCTCGCGCATGTAGGACCCTCAGATTTTTTTTTTCTGCCATACTTGTCGGAAGCATTGCGCGGAGTTCCCTGACTTTAAGCCATTTTGCAAAAATCAATATTAATTTCCCTGTTCTTTCACTCCCACATCGAGACATCGAAGATCGACGCCGGTCCGAAGAACAAACAACCGTCGAGAGCTGCACAATGGACTTTGGACCTTGAAAGGCCTCTGGCCTCGGCCCGGGCCTCGGAAGGCCTCTGGCCTCGGCCCTGCAAGTAGGGAGAGTGGGGGTGGAAACATACTCCACACTCTTTATTTTCCTACACACACTAGCCCGCTGCCATAAGGTGATATATGGAGAGTATTCCATTTAAATTTTGCCCCAAGTGCAACCTCAAGTACCTTTGGGTTGACAAACACGCCACCTGTAATCTCTGCTTGCCGAGGGACCACCCCGAAACTAACTGCAGAGCGTGTAAGCTTTTTAAAGGAAAAACACACAAGGACCGCTCCACTAAACGTTGGGCCCACCACGCCAGGCAGCTCGAGGCCATGGAAGCGGTGGGTGCCTTCAGTGATGGCAGCAACGCCGCCCATTCGGACGCCGAGGGAACCGGGGTGTCGAAAGACACCCAACCGCTAGTCCCCGACCTCAGAGGATTGTCCAGCAGGGCAGTTATGGGGAACACACCCGGCGACACGAACGCTACCCATTCTTCTTCTACACCTAAACACACTAAGTCCAACCGAGACTCGACACGCGTGTCGAGTTCTCAGAAGAAAGAGGCACGTAGAGAGCGAATCTACCGAATCGGTGTCCTCTGGGTGTTCCAGGTCGAGATCGCCGCACGACACACGGCAGCCGTTCACAGTTGCCAAGAGTACCTCGCTCCTTAAAGTAAAAGAGGTTCGTTCGTCAGAAGACGAATCCAACCTCCATCCCCATGTCACACACCAAAAGTCGGCTCCGGCAGCCCATTCGGCATCTGCCTCCGAGTCCCGACGTGCACACTCAAAAGAGAGAGAGTACCCCCGAATCTCGAAGCCAGGCGTCGAAAGATTCCGAAAAGGCCAAACCGTCAGGGATACACTCTTCCACTCACGGAAAAGGGGACAAACAGCAGAAAAAGTCTACACTTCCAACTTCTGCACCCCAAGTACACTAGGACAAACACAGGTCGTCAGATAAGGACAAATCTAAGACCCCTGTCCCTGCCACCACACCCAGGCTCACCCCTCCCACTCCTTACGATATGGGATTAGAAGATGAACCTCAACGGGAGGTTGTCATCCCCAGTTCCAGAGAATGGTGCACTGAGGACCTAGACAGGGTGATGAGGAGAATGTCTTCCTTAGCTAATTTTTATGAACACAATCCACAACATTTTCTTAGCTATACCCCTGACAATGCTACTCCTTAAGGATCCAAGGACCCCCAGCCTCCTAATAAGAGATCTCGGCTTGATACTCCAGCTCAGGGACTGTCTTCAGACCCTTACCATATTCAGCCTTACCAACAGTATGAGGATGACCCAGCCGTTATGGTGCTGGACGACCAAACTGGGGTCGAGTATTATGGAGAGGACGAGGGCCAGGATGAGGAGGAGGAAGATGATGCAGAAGTCTACAATATGGACTCCCCGGTTAACAAGAAACCACAGGTTTCTGACTCACCTATAGATAAACAGCCCCTTCTAAATCATGTCTTGGCTAAATCTGCAGAGCACTTCCATATAGATACGCAGGGGGCGCAGGAAGTGAGGGACTTTGCAGAGGAGCTAGTGGGAGACAAAAGACCCATTGCTCAAGCCATTCCTATTCTCAAATCAATCCAACGTAGAATGGATCCTTCCTTTCTCACTCCTAATCTCACTAAAGCTGTGAACCCCAGAATTGAGAAGATGTTCAGGGCCGCCCAGTCAGACCCTCTTTACATAAGGGGTCAACTGAAGCCCGACTCCTTGGTAGTCACTAACACCAGAAAAAGAGCAGGGACACCTCTATCATCATCGGAGGCTCCCCCAGACAAGGAGAGCAAGAGAATCTACAGGTTAGGAAGGAAAGTAGCCTCCACTTCCGCTTACCAGGCAAGGATCACCAACACCACCACTCTGCTGGCAAGCTATAATTGCCACCAGTGGGAGGAGGTAGCTGCTCTCATTGACTCCGCACCGGAACCACTAAAGGTTCAGTTGGCCCAGATCGTGTAGGAGGGTAGAGCCGTGTCCGGTTGCATTCTGAAGACAACCTTTGACGCCGCAGATAATGCAGGCTGGCTCATAGCAGAGAGCACTGTCATTAAAAGGCACGCTTGGCTAAGACAGTCAGGGTTTAAACCCGAGACCCATGCAACCCTTATTGACATGCCGGTGGAACCGAATGTCTTGTTTGGCAAAGCGTTAGAGGACGCACTGGAAACTGCCAAAGACGAATATGATACTCTAAAGTCCCTGGGACAGGGCCCTGGGACAATTGACGAATAAGCCCACTAATCAAAGAGGGAATAGTAATTTTCGTCGGTCACGCGGACAAAATTCCCAGAGGGGCTCCAATTATACACAGGGACAGGGTACATCATGGGGTGACAACCAGCAGACTACCCAAAGTTACGGCAGAGGTAACAAGAGGGGCTGTGGTAGAGGTAGAGGCAGCCCCGACAGAGGCGGTACGCCTCCCGCAAAGCAGTGACGTTCCACTCAGGGTCCCTTCTCACGCATCCCCAGTAGGGGGGCGCATTTCCAACTTCACCCACGCATGGGAAGGGATCACATCGGACAGATGTGTGCTATCCACAGTGTCCGCAGGATACTGCATCAAACTGCTAGAGCGCCCCCGCAACCACCCTCCACGACAAAAGATACATTCACTGGACCACCAGAATATCCTCCTCGAGGAAATCGTAAATCTTCTCGCAAAGGACGCGATAGAACTCGTCCCGGGCAACCAGGTAAACAAGGGTATCTATTCAACTTACTTCCTTGTGCCAAAAAAAGATTTGACAATGCGCCCAGTATTAGACTTACGCCCTGCAAACAAGTATGTCAAGCCCTAAAAATTTCGCATGGCTACTCTCCAAGAGATAATCCCCCTCCTAAAAGGGGGGGGGGAATTACATGGCAACATTGGACATGAAAGATGCCTATTTTCATATTTCCATTTGCACAGAAGATTCTTGCGCTTCAAGGTGGACAGTCAGCACTACCAGTTCAAGGTGCTGCCCTTCGGTATAGCCTCGGCTCCAAAGGTATTCACCAAGGTACTGGCGGTGGTGGATGCACACCTACGCAGGGAGGCAATCCCAGTGTACCCCTCCCTGAACGAC
This sequence comes from Ambystoma mexicanum, assembly GCF_040938575.1. NCBI lineage: Eukaryota > Metazoa > Chordata > Amphibia > Caudata > Ambystomatidae > Ambystoma > Ambystoma mexicanum. The sequence goes on from NC_090936.1 coordinate 1,227,169,863, forward strand.
TGGCTCATTACGGGGGAGACCCCAGCAATTTGCAGATCAAACATCCAAAGAACGATCGACCTCCTCTTCGAATTGGGTTTCTCTATCAACGAGAAAAAATCAAGCCTGGTGCCAAGCACCTCCAAGCAGTTCCTAGGAGCTGTACTAAGCACTCAAGAGGGGTTGGCTTTTCCATCAGAGGAAAGAATTCGGAATCTACTACTGCAAATCCCTCTATATCAGCCCGGTCACCAGATAAGGGTGCGCAAAGCGATGCGTTTGCTAGGCATGATGGCGTCATGTATTTACCTGGTCCCCCACACGCGCCTGAACCCATGCAAGAATGGTTGGCGAAACAGTGGTCTCAGGCAAGTGGTCAGTGGGACGATCTAGTGGTCGTTTCGCCAACACTAGTACAAAGCCTTCACTGGTGGACAAGAGAGAACCTGTCAAAGGGGAAACCCTTTTACGATCCGGAGGTACAAGCTGTAGTCACTACAGACGCGTCCCTATCAGTGTGGGGAGCACAACTCCTACACCACAGAGCTCAGGGTCTCTGGTCTCACACAGTGGCCAAGAATCATATCAATCTGCTAGAACTCCTGGCAGTCTCCAGAGCGCTTCGAGCGTTCGAACCCCACCTGTTGAACCTGTCAGTACAGACCCTAACAGACAGTACGACAGCAATGTTTTACATAAACAAACAGGGAGGGACTTGTTCGCCAAATCTGTCCAGGCTTGCCCAGAAAATATGAACAATGGCACTCAGACGGAACATTTACCTGTCATCTGAACATGTTCCAGGGGATCTCAATTCACTAGCAGGCGCTTTAAGCAGAGATCCCCTCCCAGAAGAACACAAATTGTGTCTACACAGAGAAGTCGTAGAAGACATCTTCTCACAGTGGGGTTTCCCCACTATAGATCTATACGCTACAAGCGAAAACAGGCAATGCCCAGGATTCGCATCCAGATTCCCTCAGCCAGACTCCAAGGGGAACGCCCTGTGGATGAACTGGTCAGGTATGTTTGCCTACGCTTTTCCACCAACCTCTCTCATGAGGAAGGTGGTCAACAAGTTCACAGGGAATCAATGACACTCATCCTAGTTGCTCCCATGTGGGCGAGGCAACCATGGTTCCCACACCTACGCAGACTAGCAGTGTGCGAACCCATCAGACTCCCGTGCTGGCCTTCTTCCATGAACCCCAAAGCTCTGCTGAGGTGAAACTACACACTCTAGATGTGCGAAGAGCGGTCCTCTATTATGTAGACAAGACCAGGCTGCTAAGGAAAACAGACCAACTGTTTGTCTCTGTAGCTACAGGCAGAGAAGGAGGTCGCGTCTCTAAATGAGCCATCTCGAAGTGGATAGTCAATTGTATCCAGCTATGTTACTCCCTTTCTGAAAGAACTCTGCCTTTTACGCCAAGAGCCCACTCTACAAGAGGCACGGGGGCCCATCTGGCTTTCATTGCAAATGTACCCCTTGACACCATTTGCAAAGCAGCTACTTGGAGCTCTATTCATACTTTTACTCAGCACTACTGCATTGAAACTCATTCAAAGACAGATACTGAAGTGGGACAAGCGGTTCTAAGACACCTGTTTCCTCATGACCCTTCTCACATCCCACCTCCTTCTTCTAACACTGCTCGCTAATCTATGCACAGCATGTGATCTAAGCAGATTCCACAAGCCTCAGAAGGGATACATTATTCACCGTAATCGTATTTCTGATGCTTGTATCTGCTTGGATTCACATGCGCCCGCCCTTCCTCCCCTCTGAGAGAAGGCGCATGGATGCTTGTAGTCTTATCTATCTATCTATCTATCTATCTATCTATCTATCTATCTATCTATCTATCTATCTATCTATCTATCTGCTTGGATAATCTGTACTCACGCTACTCCTCATGCTACCTCATGTCAGAAAAAATACAATCTGAGGGTCCTACACGCGTGAGGGATCATTGGTACAGTGGACGTCACACTAGGGATAGTATTACTGGCACACCCTGTGTCGACGCCCATTTTCGAGTTTCGAAAAGCAAACTGTAATACTCTGCAGCTTCCACTAGATGTCGGCCTATGCACAGCATGTTAATCTAAGCAGATACACGCATCAGAAATACGATTACGGTGAGTAATGTATTATATATATATATATATTTCTGAGGCTTGTGGAATCTGCTTAGATCACATGATGCTGTGCATAGGCTGACTTCTAGTGGAAGCTGCGGAGTATTACAGTTTGTTTTTCGAAACTCGAAAAAGGGCGTCGACACAGGGCGTGCCAGTAATACTATCCCTAGTGTGACGTCCACTGTACCCATGATCCCTCACGCGTCTAGGACCCTCAGATTGTTTTTTTCTGCCATACTGGTCGGAAGCATTTCGCGGAGTTCCCTGGCCTTAGCCATACTTTTGCCAAATATTGTTAAATTTACCTATTTCTCCACCCCAACGTCGAGTCACCGAACTTCCACACTCAACGCCGGCCCAGAGAAGAATTCGACCGTCGACAGCTGCACGCCGGATTTGGGCCTCGGAAGGCCTCTGGCCTCGGCCCGGGCCTTGGAAGGTCGGTGGCCTCGGCCCTGCAAGTAGGGAGATTGGGGGGTGGACATACTCTACACTCTTTTGGTATATAGGTACATTCTTATATATTCCTACACTTACAAGCCCGCTGCCACAAGGTACGTATGGAGGGTACCCCTTTCCAAGTCTGCCCCAAGTGCAACCGCAAGTACCCTTGGGTCGACAGGCATGCCACGTGCAATCTCTGCTTGCCGAGGGACCACCCCAAGGCGAACTGCAGAGGGTGTAGTAGGTTTAAACCCAAAACACTTAAGGACCGTTCGATCAAGTGTTGGGCCCACCACGCCAGGCGTCAAGAGGCCATGGCAGCGGAGGGCGCCTTCAGGGATGGCAGCGACGCCGTGCTTTCGGACGGCGAGGGCATTATGGTGTCGAAAGATAGCCGAGTGCAAGTCCCCGACCTCGGAAGGTCGTCCGGCAGGGCGGTTGTGGGGAAGACCCCCGGCAACACAAGCACTTCCCACAGCACTTCCACAAAACACATGAAGTCCAACCGGGACTCGACGCGCACGTCGAGTTCTCGGAAAGAGGCTCATAGAGAACGGTCCGAATCGGCGTTCTCGATCAAGATCGCCGCATGACTCCAGGCAATCATCCACTGTTGCCAAGTGTGCCTCGCTCCCCAAGGTAACGGAAGTTCGATCGTCGGAGGACGAAGCCAACTTCCATCCCCAGACCGCACTCCAGGAGTTGGCGCCCGCAGTCCGCGTTACGGCGGCTCCCGAGCCCCTACACTCGAAGGATAGGGACACTACCCCCGAACCTCGACGCCAGGCGTCGAAAGGCTCCGAAGGGGCGAAAAAACAGGGAAAACACTCTTCCACTCACAAGGAGGGGGAAAAACAACAAAGGAAGCAGCCTCTGCCTACTTCCATACCTTTAAAACACTCCACTTGTCATAAACAGACAGACAAGTCCAAGTCTTCTGCTATCACAAAGACCCCTGCTCAGACCACCAAGTCTAGTCAGGATAAGTGAGAGAAACTTCCAGAAAGAGTCATCCCCAGTTCTAGAGAATGGTCTAGTGATGACATAGACAGGGTCATGTCAAGGATGTCATCATTGGCAGATTTTTACGCAAAAAACCCTGAACACTTTCTCTCTTACACTCCCGACAGGTCAGCACGCTCAGGCTCTAAGGATCCTATACCTCCAAGTAAAAAGTCCTGGTTTGAAACACCAACACGGTCTTCGGACCCCTTCTATGTACAGCCCTACTCTCATTATCAAGGAGAGACATATTTTTGAGAGGATCCAGATTTGGGCATGTTGGAAGAACAAACTGGTACGGGCTACTATGGGGATGATGAGGACCAAGAAGAGGATGAGGACGACCCGGAAACCTACAGAGTAGATTCCCCGGTAGAGAAGGAACCCCCGGTTACCGACTCCTCTGTCGACAACCAACCTCTCCTGAATGAAGTTCTGTCTCGAGCAGCTGAACATTTCCACATTGACACCCAGGGTGCTCAAGAGGAGAGGGACTTTGCCGAGGAGTTAGTGGGAGAAAGGAGGCCTGTTGCTCAGGCCATCCCTATCCTGAAGTCTATTCAGAGGAGAATAGACCCTTCACTCGTAAATCCTAACCTCACCAGAGCAGTGAACCCCAGGATTGAGAAACTTTTCAGGGCAGCCCAATCAGACCCACTGTATATAGGGGGGCATCTGAAGCCAGACTCCCTGGTTGTTACAAACACCCGTAAGAGGCCTGAAACACCCTTGTCATCGTCCGAAGCTCCTCCGGACAAGGAGAGCAAGAAACTGTATGGTTTGGGCAGGAAAGTAGCCTCCACTTCCGCCTACCAGGCAAGGATTGCCAACTCCACCACCCTGTTGGCTAGCTACAACTGCCATCAGTGGGAAGAAGTCGCGGCACTCATAGACTCCGCCCCAGAACCCTTAAAGAGCCAGTTGGCACGAGTTTCGGCGGAGGGAAGAGCCGTGTCCGGTTGCATTTTAAAAGCAACATTTGATGCCGCGGATAACGCCGGCAGATTGATAGCAGAAGGAACTGTTATCAAGAGACATGCTTGGTTATGGCAGTCTGGATTCAAAGCTGAAACCCAAGCATCATTATACGATAAACCGGTGGAGCCGGATCTGTTGTTTGGTAAGGCGGTTGAGGACGCGCTGAAAAATGCCAAGGACGAGTATGAAACACTCAAATCCCTAGGCCAACTAACCAATAAACCCCCTAATCAGAGAGGGAATGGCAATTTTCGTCGCCCACGCTGCCAAAACTCCCAGAGAGGATCTAACTATTCCCAGGGGTAGGGTACACCGTGGAGCAATAATAACCAACAGTCTACCCAGAGTTACAGCAGGGGTAATAAAAGAGCACGTGGAAAAGGTAGAGGCAGCCCCAGTAGAGGAGGCAGCACGCTCCGTTCAGGGTCCCTTCTCACGCAACCCCAGTAGGGGACGCATTTCCAACTTCACCCAAGCTTGGGAAGGGGTCACATCAGACAGATGGGTGCTGTCCACAGTATCCGCAGGGTACTGCATAGAACTGTTAGAGCGTCCCAGAAACCATCCTCCACGACAAAAAATACATTCCTTGGACCACCAGAAGATCCTCCTCGAGGAGATTGTCAATCTGCTAGCATAGGACGCGATAGAACCCGCCCTGGGACACCAGGTAAACAAGGGTATTTATTCAACTTACTTTCTTGTGCCAAAAAAAGATTTGACAATGCGCCCAGTATTGGATTTACGGCCTGCAAGCAAGTATGTCAAGCCCCAAAAGTTTTGCATGACTACTCTCCAGGAGGTAATCCCCCTCCTAAAAAAGGGGGACTACATGGCAACATTGGACATGAAAGATGCCTATTTTCATATTTCCATGTTCCCAACGCACAGAAAGTACTCGTGTTTCAAGGTGGACAGTCGGCACTACCAGTTCAAGGTACTGCCCTGCGGGATAGCTTCGGCTCCAAGGGTATTCACTAAGGTACTGGCGATGGCGGCAGCACACCTACGCAGGGAGGCAATCCCGGTGTACCCTTACCTGGACGACAGGCTCATCACGGGGGAGACCACAGTAATTTGCAGAGCAAACATTCAAAGGACTATCGACCTCCTCTTCAAATTAGGCTTCTCAATAAACGAGAAAAAGTCAAGTCTGTTGCCAAGCACATCCAAACAGTTCTTAGGAGCTATCCTAGACACTCAAGAGGGGTTGACCTTTCCTTCCGAGGAAAGAATTCGGAATATACTGCTGCAAATTCCGCAATATCAGTCCTGTCGCCAGATAACGGTACGCAAAGCAATGCGTTTGCTGGGCATGATGGCGTTATGTATTTACCTGGTCCCCCACGCGCGCCTGGGCATGCGTCCCATGCAGGAATGGTTGGCGAAACAGTGGTCTCAGGCAAGTGGTCAGTGGGACGATCTAGTGGTCGTTTCGCCAACACTTGTACAAAGCCTTCACTGGTGGACAAGAGACAATCTGTCCAAGGGGAAACCCTTTTACGATCCCGAGATACAGGCGGTAGTCACAACCGATGCATGCCTGACGGGGTGGGGAGCTCACCATCTCCACCACACAGCTCAGGGTCTCTGGTCGCACTCAGTGGCCAAGAATCACATCAACCTGTTAGAGCCTTTGGCAGTATTCAGAGCACTACAAGCGTTCGAGCCCTACCTGTTAAATCTGTCAGTGCAAATCCGGACGGACAGCACTACAGCCATGTTCTACCTGAACAAGCAAGGAGGGACTCGGTCTCCAAATCTGTCCAAGCTTGCCCAGAAAATCTGGATATGGGCACTCAGACGGAACATCTTCCTGTCATCGCAACATGTTCCAGGGGATCTCAATTCCCTAGCGGATGCTCTGAGCAGAGACCCCCTCCCAGAGGAACACAAATGGTGTCTACGCAGAGAAGTCGTAGAAGATATCTTCTCTCAGTGGGGTTTCCCCACTATAGACCTATTCGCCACAAGCGAAAACAGACAATGCCCAGGATTTGCATCCAGGTTACCCCAACCAGACTCCCAAGGGAACGCCCTGTGGATGAACTGGTCAGGGATGTTTGCGTACGCTTTTCCACTAACTCCTCTAATCAGGAAGGTGGTCAACAAGATGAACAGAGAATCGATGATGCTCGTCCTAGTTGCTCCCATGTGGGCAAGACAACCGTGGTTCCCACACTTACGCAGATTGGCGGTGTGCGAACCCATCAAACTTCGGGGCTGGTAAAACCTACTGTCCCAGCACCAAGGTCAAACAGTGCATCCTCAACCCAACTCAATGAGCCTGGCAGCATGGCTCCTGAGGTCATAGATTTCGGACATCTCAATTTACCACAGAGGTGTATGGACATCCTAACGGAATCTAGGAAACCTAACAAGAGGCACTGCTACTTTGAAAAATGGAAGAGATTTGTTATCTGGTGCCAGAATAAATAAATCAACCCAGTTGATTGCACTCCTTCCACTATTGTTACATACATGCTCCACCTGCTGGATGCAGGACTGGTTTTTAACTCACTGAAGGTACACCTGGCAGCCCTGTCAGCATACACCACTTCCCATAACAAGGTGTCTTGGTGGAAAGTACCAGTAGTTAAAGCCTTCATGGAAGGAGTAAAGAGACTTCACCCTCCTATTTCTAACCCACCACCAGGATGGGACCTTAACGTGGTGCTATCTAAGGTCATGGGCCGCCCATTCGAGCCCATGCACAAAAGCAGTCTCAAACACCTGACTTACAAAACGGCCTTCATAGTAGCAATTACATCTATAAGAAGAGTCAGTGAAATTTAGGCTCTGTCAGTGCAAGATCCCTTCTTTACTGTCCATAAAGATAAACTGGTTTTACGCACACACCCTAGGTTCTCACCTAAGTTTATTTCAAAATTCCACGTGAACCAGTCCATCGAGCTTCCGGCTTTCTTCCAAGACCCACAAAGCTCGGCTGAGGTGAAACTACACACACTAGATGTGCGTAGGGCGGTCCTCTACTATGTAAACAAGACCAGACCGCTAAGGAAAACAGATCAGCTGTTTGTCTCCGTAGCTACAGGCAGAGAGGGGGATCACGTCTCTAAAGGTGCCATCTCTAAGTGGATTATTAACTGTATCCAGCTGTGTTACTCACTTTCTGAAAAAACTCTGCCTTTCACGCCTAGGGCCCACTCTACAAGAGGCATTGGGGCCACTCTGGCTTTCATTGCAAATGTACCCCTTGACACCATTTGCAAAGCAGCTACTTGGAGCTCTATTCACACTTTTACTCAGCACTACTGCATTGACACTCATTCCAAGACACATACACAAGTGGGACAAGTGGTTCTAAGACATTTATTTGCTCATGACCCTTCTCACATCCCACCTCCTTCTTCAGGTACTGCCCGCTAATCTATGCACAGCATGTGATCTGAGCAGATTCCACAAGCCTCCGAAGGGATACATTACTCACCGTAATCGTATTTCTGATGCTTGTATCTGCTTAGATTCACATGCGACCCACCCTTCCTCCCCTCTGAGAGAAGGCGCATGGATGCTTGTAGTCTTACCTTTCTATCTATCTGCTTGGATTATCTGTACTCACGCTACTCCTCATGCTACCTCATGTCAGAAAAAATACATTCTGAGGGTCCTAGACGCGTGAGGGATCATGGGTACAGTGGACCTCACACTAGGGATAGTATTACTGGGACGCCCTGTGTCGACACCCTTTTTCGAGTTTCGAAAAACAAACTGTAATACTCCGCAGCTTCCACTAGATGACGGCCTATGCACAGCATGTGAATCTAAGCAGATAAAAGCATCAGAAATACGATTACGGTGAGTATATATCCACGCCCTATTGGCACATTTGAGGACATATCTACTATCCTCTCGGAAAACTTAAAACACACATCACATGTACTTCTACTAGGGGACTTGAACCTGGGATTCAATGACCCCAAAGACACACTAACTACAGCTATAGCAAATGTCCTTACTGAGCTAGGCCTTATACAAAGAGTGACACTACCTACGCATGAGAAGGGCAGAACCCTTGATTGGATGGCTGACTATAATTGTGTCACTACCATTGCAGCCATCACCCCCCAGATATGGACTGGCCACTCCCTTATAGCTTTCACACTCAATTCCAAAACTCCCACAACTCAAGATAAACTCATAGCAACCCCTACCCTAACAAGAAAAAAAAATAAAACATAACTAGTGACAAACTACTACCCCTAATACTCCCCACCCTAAACTCACTACCAGATACATCTCATCCTCTGACCCTGGTAAATGAATACAACTAAGTTATGGCAGTAGACTTAGACGCTATTGCCCCTTTAAAAATGAGGAATAGCAAACCTAGAGCACATCTAAATGCCTGGTTTATGCCATACCTAAAAACACTAAGGGAAGAAAGATGTAAAAGGGAAACGCTCTGGAGGTTAGTGCCATCTGAGGCGAATAAAGCCAACCTTATCAGCATATCCACTAAATACAAAACTGAAATTCGGCGCTCCAAAAAGGAACCTTACAACAACAGGATCCTGCAAGCGAACTCAGGGACCAAAGAATTGTTTACAATCCTGAAAAAACTTGATAACCCAATCCCTGTACCAGATAATTGTGTCCAAGTTAAGTCACGGTGCTCTGACATTCAGAAGGCCCTTACAGACAAAATTGCTTCCCTCCAAGTCAAAATATCTAAGAAAAAACTTAACAAATCAACTACCACACCACAACCTTGTACACCACCCACTCTATCCAAACCTGTACAACGTTTCAACTTTTCTAGACTATCAATACTTGAGGTTGAAAAAATCATCCTCACGCTTAAACCTTCCAATTGTCATGGCGACAAATATCCGGCCCAAATTATAAAAGGCGCAGCTAGAGACTTAGTACTGTTAATCTCCAAGCTTATTAACGCGTCATTTACCACGGGCACCATCCCAAGCAACCTCAAGGTATCCTGGGTCCTTCCACTCCTCAAGAAACAATCGCTTGACCCTTCCATACCTACGAACTACAGGCCCATTACAACGTTGCCATTCCTCCTAAAAATACTAGACTGGGTGGCTTACCTGCAAATTCAGAAATTCCTTGCGCAGAACCAACTGCTTGGCGTCCGGCAATCAGGATTCAGGCCACAACTTGGCATGTAAACTGCACTTATCAACCTTCTAGCCCAGATCGACGAACTGAGAGACAAAGGTAAATCAGGCTTATTACTCCTGCTAGACCTCTCAGCAGCGTTTGACCTGGTGGACCACAACATCCTCTGCAACCATTTAGATTCAGCAGCACACTTTACTCAACTAGCCATAGCCTGGATTCAATCATTCTTTAGCAATAGAACCATGAGAGTCTTCTCTACCACAGCAGTAGCAGAGCCCATCCCCATCACCTGTGGAGTACCTCAGGGGTCTTGTGTCTCCCCTACTATGTATAATATATTTACCAAGCCCCTTTTCGAAGATCTGGACGGATCGGTGTCACCTACACTAACTATGCAGATGACACCCAGATTCTCATGCCACTTAAAGGGGATTACGATAAGGATTTGGCCTTGGTGAATAGACTATACCTCATCACCCAGGCATGGATGGCACTCCATGGTCTATGCCTGAATGATGACAAAACGGAGCTTATCATTCTGGGGACCGGGACTAATATTAACAAACTCGGCCAGAAATACACTTCCTTTGATATTGACGGCAATACGATTAAGGTCGCTAAGGAGGTAAAAACTCTAGGTTCCTATCTGGATTCTAGCCTCACCCTAGCTAAACAAGAGAACGCAATGGCATCGACTACGGCTTACACATGTAAGCTGATTAGATCTGCCAGGCCCTACCTCTCAACAAGTAGCTGCACCACATTGGCCAGAGCACTTGTGTTGTCCAAACTGGACTACTGTAATGCCCTATACATCGGGCCCAATAAATACATCACTAAAAAAATTGAAACTCTACTAAATAACGCCCTGAGAGCAGCTTTAGGAATAGCCAAAAAAGAACATATCTTGGTAGTAAGGAGGCAAACAAATTGGCTCTCCACTATCGATAAAATTAGGCTAAAAACCGCTTCATTGACCTAAAAGTGTCTTAACAACACAGCACCCCGCTACTTAATAGACAGAATCAATAGAATAGAAAACCTACTCTTCGACCCACCAGAGCTGCTTACACCAACTGCCTGACAGTCCCTACTTTCAAATTGACTAAAATTGGAGGTAGTAGCTTCTCAGTTAAAGCGGCCCAACTCTGGAACTCCCTGTCCCCCCTCTAAGGGCGGTCCAAACTTACGCCAATTTCAGACTCCACATTATCAACTGGTTCAAAGAAAATGACGATTGACACTAGTACCCCTTTGCCTTTGAACGCCTACTGCCTTCCTGTATATATGTTGTTACCATAGATGCACTGTGCATAATTTTACCTTTGTATATATACCAATATCTATGCATCTTGTTAATTTAGCTATTTTAACAAGTGCACTTCTTCCTGTCATCACTATTTGAATATACCTCACGTTGTATCCTGTATTGCTTTTGTAACCTTGTAAGCTGAATATCTTCTTGTCTCTGTGCCCTGATACCCTTGGGTCTGGTGCGCATTATAAATCAATAAACAAACATAAACAAACTCTGTCTTTCCCTCCACTTACTCTCCGTGCAACACACCTTGGTGGGAGCAAGCATATCCTGCTGCGTTGACTGGCCAACCTGATGGGGGTGTTTGAGTATTTTGTCCTGGCTCCCTTCCTAATGGTTGTGGTGGGTAACCTAGATGGCCTGCCCGATCCATAATCGCCTGTGCACCCTTGAAACCTCAACCTAACAGCCTAGTGCCAGTGAGGGGTATCTTAACTGCTACTCCTTCCACAGGCACCCGTTAGCACCGGGCAGCACACGTGAGCCACCACCTTACTTGCAGGGGCCAAGCCTTTTTTTTCCAGCCTGGAAATAGACATTGTAAAGTTTAAGGCTTCCCGGGCTCAGAGAAGAATGAAGGCACCCTCATGCCTATGTCTCTTACAAAGCCATCCTTCCCTTGGGTTTTCCACTTGCCCCTCCCTCTGCCGCTGAGCAGTTTGTCTGGGAGCATTTGCCTCCTGACCTCCCTGAAGATTGACGACAAGCAACACCTTCACAAGTACACTAAAGCACATTTAAAACTCACTGACCCTCTCTTTACCACCCTAGACCCCTTTATCTCTGTGAACTGGGAGATTCCAGCCCTTTAAGACGAGGTAGCAATACCCTTGAGATGAATGGGGATGCAGAAATTATTCAGACATCCATCGAAACGACTCGGGTAGTTGGCAAAAAGGATAACTGTTTTAATATCAATTATCTAAAACAGGGAGTACAACTGACATCCACTCGATCTTATCACTCACTCAATGCATTTGAAAAAAAAGCTTGTTTTTACAACAAAAACTCATCATAGGTGACGTCAACCTATGTATTTACTAACATCATCCTACTTGGCAAACTTCAAAAACCTAGATGTTCCCGTAGACCCTATCACAATAGCCAAGTATACGTTCCATACTAGTCTAAGAAAGTGATAGGCTCCTTAACATCAGGTCGGGCAACTAAGCCCTCCCCTTAAATAGGTCAGTATGAACGTCACTAAATACACAACGTCCCATTGATTACACAAACTATAGGGCCCTTAATTACATGGCCCCCTACCATTGGTTGGCACTCTAAGCTCTGTCAGTACTCTTCCACCTACGTTTGTACTCTTCCACCTACGTTCGAGGCACGCAGACTGGGCTTCCAGGTGCTTTTGAGCTAGTTTTAACCATAGCTTCCCAATTAGCATAATCATCTATCATCACCTCATTGGTCTGCTGTCAATTAGGACTTTCAACTTGTCCTTGAGAGTGTTCTTTGCTCTGTAGAATTCAGGGGAGTGAAGGCACGCTCTGCCTCCATGCGTTGGCGTGGTCGTCATGTTTGTCCAACTTCATCCTTCCACGTGACTTAAGACCACAAAATTGAGCTCTAGTGTATTTAAAATGCTATTTTCTAATAATCCTCTGACGTCTTTCTTGTTTTTGTCTATGCCTTCAGAACAGGAGTTTTGTTCTTTCACGCGATTTGTACCCAATGTCTGCCCACCCCAGCCTGATACAGCCTTGGCTTCTTGGGGCTTATCCAGCCTCGCCTTTCTGAGATACACTCTTGTTAATTCAATTGCTTTTTTACCGCGACACATTGGAAAAAAGGCCTTTCTTTTTCGGCTCAGCTCTGCTAGAACACGTAGTGGTAACATCCATTATTTACTTACTCCTATATATGTTTACTTTGGTGCATGCCACAATCTATTCTCCATTTAGCTAGCCTCAAGAATACTTTGTCTGCTTGTGTTTCTTTGTATATGTACATGTGTAAAATTACTTGATATCTTCATCAGTTCTGTAGCATAAGTTTCTTAATCTTGAGCCCAAGATGTTACTTATCTTTGATACTTTCTTGATGCCTTATAGAATATCTTCATTCTCTTGTCTCTGCATCTCTTCTATGTACGTCAGTTCGGTTTTGTGTGTGACATCACCATTCTTATCTCCCTGACATTTGCTCTGTTTCTTCTTGGATTTCATTCAAATGTCCATCATACTGTCTAGTATGCAGGTATGGTTTTCTCAATGGAAATCTTGCTTCCAGGATTCTCCTTGGTATCTGTATTGTATTTTTACTGGTACTGCACGTGTCTCACACTCTGGTTCCCAACATATAGGCAATAAGGGCAAAGTGGTTGAAGTGTGGGTATTTGGCTCCTTCACCACACTCCCCCCTCTGGGCGATTCATCGTCCACTCTCCCATCATCCTTCACGTCTAGGCATCCTTGTCTGAAGAAATGCTTTTTTGGGATCCATATCTTTATGACACCCTTCAGGCATCCAGCTGATTTCACATGCTCATCCTTGTTCCAAGTCATGCATGCAAACCAGCTATCATCAGCAATGTCTTCCACTTCGTCTATCATCTGGACGTGTAGCTTCGTCAGCATCTCTATGGCCTCTGTCAAGGTGCCATTCTCATCATCATGAGAAGGTATGAACGTGCAACATGATTCCCCGATTTTTGCACAAAAACCTCCATCCATAGCTGTAATCATGTCCAGGACGTATCTATTCTGAAGAGTCATCAGTCGTATGGCTCTCATCTCTTCTCTGATAGCATTGAATCCCTTTATGGTAGTGTTGATTGTCTGCACCAATTCCCATCTGGTAATCTGCAGCCATTTGGTATTTGCTCCAACCTAGATTCTTGGCATGAAGATCAATGTGAATACCGACGAAGTATGGATAAACAGTCTATGTTCATACGGGATGGAGTCAACAACTTCTATTGACTTGGCTGAGAAATAGTTCTCTCTCTTCATTCGATTCATTCTCTTCATTCGATTAATCAGCTCCACAGATCTCTTCTTCCTCAGATGAGCATCTGCTTTTGGAAAACTGTCAAGATTTAAGTCACGTTTAGGAATCACCAACGCTGGAACATGCACATTCACTAGTGAGCATCGCCCTCCACAGTCCTCGGCAGCTTTATATACGGTCTGGACCCATAAGCCCAGTAGTGATCCATAATTACTGCTGTTCCAAGTTTCATTCCTGGTACATCAAAGATTCGACCACAGTTCTGGTTCTCTTTTCTTGTTCCATTATTTCTGAAGCACAGCTTTGCACTCTCCAAAGGCACTATCTGTAAAGGCCCTTCTCTATCTTCGACCAAGGTCAGTAGCTTAGCAAGTCTTAGCCATAGTGGCTTGCATCCATTCTGCACTATGTAAATGGTTGGTTGATAACAACCAATGACCACCCAGGCTCTGCGGATCACCACTCCTTCTTCCCATCCATCAGGTGATAGTACTGATCCCCAAATTTGCATCTGGCCTCTGTTCTTCCATCTACGAATTTCTTCTGCAGATTTTCCTGGACTCTCAAGTCTTTTGTACACTTCCCATCTGATTCTAGCTCCTTTCACTCCAGGCTTTTACATATGGTCTCGGCTGCCTTGTAGTTGCCGCATCTGTACCCTCCTTCTGTATAGGAGACAGGAATCTTTGCTCCATTTGTGTCTATATAGTAAGCAGTACGCACTGTAAGTGAAAGCAGTAGCACCATGAACAAAATGCAGGTGTAAATTACGTATACGTTTGCCCATTTACAACAATAGCTTCTTGCACATGATGGATGTCTCTCATGATCTGCCATGATGATGTTGCTATTGATGCTGCCCATTCTTACTCTTTTTTTAAGGAAGGAAAAAAAAACTTTAATTGGGCAACAGCATGCAATACTCTGGAAGCTGCTGAGTCTGCTCCACAAGTTTCCCAATCAGCTGGCTGCTACTGGACGATCAACAAAAGTTCCCAATGAAGATAACGAATCGTCCTTTCACCAGACGACAAGTGAATGCCTTTCCAGCAAGAAGTAGACAACTACAGTTATTAGACTCTGGACCTCTTACTCTGAAGGTCTCATTCACTTCTCAGTGTTACCTCAGAATAAAGGTTCACCTGTGTTATTATGTCTCTCAGTATTTCATTAAGTGCTGCGTTATTCCTTAGGTCTGTCAAGAAAGTTCAAACATCAGTTTGTCTTCTAACGAAATGCAGGCACTCCTCAATTAAGAAATAGAACACTACTCCAACCAGTCTATGTGAATTATCAGCTGATAGGGGCATTTGTGTTTTCCCCACTGTACTCAGGAAGCTGAAGAATTTGCTCTATTATGGCTGCAAGCAATCTCATGATTGGATCATTCTTGGGATCTTGCAGGAACAGATGAACGCTAGTAGTTCTCCCCACAAGTGCTGGGTAAATGCGCAGAATTAACAAAAAAACTGGAAGAACGATCCGTGGAACGTGGCCATCAGGCATTACCATGCGCGCCACCGAAAAGAAATTCAGTGAGAAAGGAATCTGGGAACTGTTCCCTCTTCCATTCGTCAAAAAGGAATTCCAAATCTGGCATTTTTCCTTCTCGATCAAGACTTAAGCATGTCTCAGTCCAATGTCAACAAACTCCTGTGGCTCAAGAACAAATAGCTTCCCTTAACTTAGTGACTGAAAAGAGTGTCCTGAAAATAAGCCACAGTCCAATGTACTCTTTATCTATTTATTCAACAGCTTCTGCGTCCTTCTTCCTCGTCATAGACCTAGTCTGCATGTGCTGTGGTTCTTCCCTGATGCTTGCTTCCGACAGGGGGTGGGAGTGAAGGGGGTTCTCCAGCATAGATTTTCACGTCTCCAAGGAAGATCCAAGTGTGCCTGCCTTGCACCTTCACTGCTGACTGTGTTACGTCTTCCACAATGAATGGCACGTTGAAACAGGGTTTGTGCCACCTACTCGTAAAATTGCGGATCAGGATCTTATCACCTGGGAAAAGTTTGGGAAGATGTACTTTTTTACATCCGGTTGCTGTAGCATCTCCTTCTGTGTTCCGTGCCCCACACCCCTTCCGCTTGTGCTGATCTGAAATGACAGATACTTGTAGTCATACACGTAACATAATCACATAACTCCTTTCCTAACAATTCTGCTGTTGTCTGGGCATCACTTCTAGTTCTAGATGGAGGTGTGAGGAGTGTCTTCATACGCCTCCCTGTCACTATTTCATGGGGGGTAAGATGGTGGTCGGAACCCGGTTGATTTTTCAACGCATACAATGCCTGTGGTAGGGAATGCAACCATCCTTTCTTCAAGGTAAGCTTCAATTTGGCTATTCTTTCCTTAAGCAGGCTGAGTCTCTCACAGACCCTGTTCGCCTGCGGGTGATAAACTGATGAAAACTTGTTCTTTATACTAAGGAGCAAGCTTATCTGTTCAAAGACTTCATCAACAAAATGAGGGCCATTATCTGATCTCAATACTTCACATATTCCCCATCTTGGAAATACTTCTCGTACTAAAGGTTTTGGTGCACAGGTGGAGTCTGGATGCATACATGGATCAGCCTCAATCCACCTCGAGAAAGGACATACCATTACAGTCATATATCTGTATCCATTGCATACTTGCAGCATATCGACATAGTTGATGTGCAAATGCTGAAAGGGACCATTATGTCTCAGAATAACTACTCTAATTGTGCGCAGTGTGTGCCCAGCGGTAAACTTTTGACATACAATGCAGGTCACTACATAACATGCAAGGTGTTCTACCAAATTCGGTACAAACCATTCCTCCGCAATTGTTGCAGCAAGGCACTCTCTAGTGACGTGCGCAGGGTAGTGTAGCTGTTCAAACGCCACCCTTAATAAGGCTACAGGCATCACCGGTTTACCAGTGCTGTCTTGTCGCCACCATACTTCAGAAGGTTTTAAAGAACACCCTCTCTGCGTCCACAGGTCTTTCTCATCCTGAGGCGCTTCCCCTTGGATCTCTATCAGCTGAGTCTTAGACAGATTACTATAACAATCAGACACACTTATCACCACCACCATGCTTTCATTCACATCAGGCGTGTCAAACGACATAATAATGTCTGAACATGCAATGCGTTTTGCTTCCTCATCTGCTGCTTGATTTCCACGTAAGATAAAGTCTAACCTTTTAGTGTGTGCTGCGCACTTAACGACTGTGATGGCTACTGGGAGTTGTAGTACTTTAATGAGTCTGTTCAATAAGGCTGCGTGATGCACTGGAGTGCCGTCCGCTCAGATGTAGCCCCTCCTTTTTCAACGTGCTAGCCCTGCGTGCCCTGTCGACGTCACATAGACAGAGTCACTGTACACCGTTATTTCCTGGTCTGCGTGTCACTCGGGCGCGACAATCAGCGCCACTAATTCTGCAGCCTGTGCCAAAAAAATAGACGGTAGTTGTGCACTTATAAGTACTTCAAACTCTCCATTGGGAGTGTGCTTCACCACATCGGCACCTGTATATCTTTGTCCATCATTTTGATCGATTCTAGAAGAACCGTCAATAAAGAGAATCTCCCCAGCTGCCAACGCATTTTCCTTCACTCTCGGGAGTTCATCATGGAATTCCTCATAGTTCAAGCAATCATGTGCAGGTTCGTCTTCTGCCAGTGATTCTGCTACAAACATGGCAGGATTCACTATTCTGCATCAAACTATTTTAATCGCTGGATTCAATATGACCACCTCATAGGCAGAAGCCCTTTGAGAAGTCCACGTGCCTTTAGGTTTTTTCAAAATGGCAAACAAAGCATGTTCAACAAATAACATCATGGGACATCCCATTACTATACTGGCAGCCTTCTCAATGGCGAACGCGGCGGCTGCCAAAGATTGTTCACAAGTCAAGTGACCCCTCATTACTGGGTCTAGAATCCCACTGTAATATGCAAGGGGCTTGTACCCCAAGGTGGTTCTCTGTGTGAGTACAGCTGTCATAACAGTGCCATTTGTGTGCGAGGAAAAAAATAATTCCTCAGCATAATTTGGAATCCCTAAAACTGGAGCTGTGAAAATTGCCTTTTTCTATTCCTCAAACCCTTCTTCCATTTCCTCAGTCCAAACAATATTTTCCTGATTTGCCTGTGCTTTCTTCAGGGCTTGCAACAAGGGCCTTATGTATGAACTGTAATCAAAGACCCATGCTCTTAAATAGTTACACGGTTCCAAAAATCTTTGCATGTGTTCTATCATGTGAGGTTTTGCTGTTTTCAAAGTAGCCTCCACCCTCTCAGGAGTAACTTTTCCCTCATGCGAAATTAGCTGGCCTATAAACAGTACTTGTTCTTGACAGTACTGTAATTTCACCTTGTCTACTTTATATCCTTTCTCTGCAAGGACAATCATCAATTGGACTGAATCGCGTCTGCACTCTTCCTCTGAGGTGCTGCAGACCAATATGTCATCCACGTATTACAATACAGCACTTTCTAAATCAATATTGTTTAAGTACATCTGTAGGACCATATTGAAAATCGATGGAGACGCACAGTACCCCTGGGGCAGGCGAATACTTTTCAGGCCAGTTTGTCTGAAAGTAAATGACATCAGATCTTGCCAGTCTTTATGCAATGGGATTGAGAAAAACGCATTTTCCAAGTCAATCACAGTGAAATATCACGCCTCAACAGGGATATTACATAAGATTGTCGCAGGATTAGGAACTGAAGGGAACTCTTCCTCTACAATCTGGTTAATTGGGCGAAGGTCTTGCATTAAACGCACACCCCCCACCCTTATTTTCTTTTCACAGGGTACACTGACGTATTACAGAGTGACTCTGACATCACTAAGATACCTTGCTCCATCATGGCGGATATCGTCTTAAAAATACCTTTATCTGCCTCTCGAGACATGGGATATTGTTGTGCTCGAGGTAAAATTGCTCCTGGTTTCTATTTAATCTTTACTTCTCCAACCCCCTTCAATAGGCCTATGTCATAGGGGCCTGTTGTCCATAATGAAACTGTCACTTTCGCCATGTCTTCATTGAAATACTCAAGGCGTTTCTGTGCTAACATCATTTTCTGAGGAACCTCTTGTTTAATTGCTCTCACCTAATACAAATCAATTACAGTAATACTCATCTCGAATACCACTTCGTCATCTGATGGATGATCTCTAAACATATCCTCATCAGTGATGTCAGTCTATAACCTTCCCCAATGAAAATCACTGTGCACCATCGTCTGCCTTCATTATCAACTCCATCAAGCATAGCTGGCTCTCCTCGCACTGCAGCTGCCTGTAACTCTAAGAGATAGATTCATCCTTCCTCTTCATCCATAGGTATCTTTGACCTGAATAAAAACTCATCAGGTATTTTCACTGTCTCACCCAATAAACCTGGCAACCATGTTAAGATAATGCGCACGCCATACTGAAAAACGTCTGGTTATAACAGTACTCCTCACATGGCCATTTGTCCTGCAAATGCCATAATAAATTCACTCACATTTAAATAATCCATTTAAATAATCCATTCAAGGCATAGTGTTGAACACACTATGCCTTCATCAGTGGACAAAATCGTTATGTTCAATTTTGTCATCAAATCTCAACCTAATATATTGACAGGTGTCTGCCTTGAATATAACAATGGGACAGACATGTCACACTCTCCTATAGAGACTGGCAATTCTTCATTAAAAGGAACTTCTCTTGTAGCACCTGTGAAACCTTGAGTATTCATGGCATTTCCAGACATCTGTCACGCCATTTACCTGGAGACCGGGGTCCTCTGCACCTACTCGCTCTCCTCTCTCTTGGCGGATCTACCCGCACTTTCGCCTGCGGGGATCCGCCATGGGGAGAGCTTCTGGGGTTCCCGTCGGGAGTCCTCTGCGCATGCGCGGGAGACCACGGTCTCGATTCCGCGCATGTGCAGTAGATTGGGCTCTCTCCACGGCGAGTGCTCCCGTTCCGAGCCTCGCTTTGGATGTGCCGGCACCCAGTAACGAGACGGCTTGCGTTTCAAGCCTCTCTCGGGTGCCGGCCATCCTATAAAGCGAGCCTCGATCAGGGGCAAGTCGCGTCTCAACGCGGTTTGCCCAGATCGTGTTTTCGCTCATTTTTGCCACCTACCTGTTCCGGCCCAGCTCAGTCTCCTGCTCCTGCCTGAACCCTTCCCTGGGTTCCTGCCCCTGCTGCTTATCTGGTCCTTCTCCCTTGGGGTCTTGGTGTTCCACTGGGGTCCCAGATTTCTACCCTTAGGTGCTGTTTCGTTTTTTTCCCTGGGTTCCCCTTCTCTGTCCTGTTCCTGGGTTTGTTTCTCAGTCCTGTTCCTGGGTTGGTTTCCCAGTCCTGTTCTTGGGTCTGGTTTCCACACGCCTGAGCCATCACCTGTTTCCTTTGGGGCATTGTGCCTCCCAGCTGCTTCCAGTCGGATCTTCCACCTGCCTGCCATCCTTGTTTCTCCAGTGGTTGCGGTTGTCCAGCTCTACCACCAACTACAGACTTCACAGTCTTTGGGCATTCGACATCTGCCTCTCCTGGCACATACAACTCCAATCAAGTTTGATGGAGACCCCCGACGTGTAGCAGAATTCTGCAATCATTGCCGAGTCCATTTTCTCTTCAAACCATCTCATTTTACCAGTGACAAGGCCAAGATTGGATATATCCTGGGGAATCTATCTGGAAACGCTCTTGCTTGGGCCACTCCATTGGTGGCCACCAATAGTCCAATTTTGAATGACTTCATGGCCTTTGAAAAGGCTTTCTTGGAGGTGTTCCAATCACCAAACCTGGCTTCCGTAGCCCAGAACCAGTTGATGGACATGAGACAAGGAAGCGCTGACATAATAACTTACATAAGCCGCTTCCGTCAACTGGCGACCGACTCTCATTGGCCAGAAGTAACACAAAGTACCTTGTTTCGTCGAGGATTGAGAGATGAATACAAGGACGAGTTACTCCATATTCCCGAGACCCTCCAACGTCTTATCGAACAAGTGCTCCGGATAGACCAGAGGCTTACGGAGCGAAGGGCAGAGAGACGCTGGTCCGAGAAGTTTCATTCCAAGATGCCTAACATACCAGTCGGATCTTTTGGTTCTCCGGAGTCTGGCTCTGAACCTATGCAATTAGGGGCCATGAGAGGTCCTTTGTCTGAAGAAGAAAGGAGAAGAAGAAGAACCCTGCGCTTATGTCTTTATTGTGGAGCGGCTGGGCATTATCTGGGTACATGCCCTCTACGCCCTCAGAAAAAGAAGGCGGAAAACTAGGAGACCTGTTGCGTAATGGAAGGGCAGCAACAGGTCCTGCTTCTCTCTCAGGCCTTTCCGCATCTTGTTTCTCTTCTCACCCCATGCAACCAGCTGTCTTATTGACCCTGAAGATCAGGATATCTTTGCCTGATAAGACTCTGGAAGTTTACGGATTGCTGGATAGCGGAGCTTCTGGTAATTATATCGACGAATCATTTGCCAATAGCAACGGTATACCCCTGCTCTCCGAACAAACAGCCCTACCGGTTGAGGTCATCGATGGTTCACCTCTGTCCTCTGGACCCGTCCATCTTCATACCGTGGGATTGGTGCTGAAGATTGATGATCACCTGGAGACTTTGGCCTTGGACGTGATCAAGTCACCCATCTACAAGTTGGTTTTGGGATTACCATGGTTGCAATGCCACAATCCGGTTATCAACTGGGGAACTTGTACCTTGTCTTTCTCTTCCACCTTCTGTTCCCAGAATTGCAACCTGCCAACCCAGACTCTTGTCTCTTCAACACTTTTGGAATCAATTGGCAGAAGTCCGAAACTTTGTTCCATATCTCATGTTCCCCAGGAATATGCCGCTTTTGGACATGTGTTCTCGGAACCAGGAAATATACCATTGCCCCCACATCGCTCATTTGATTGTTCAATTGATTTGTTGCCAGGCGTTGAGATTCCTCATGGAAGGCTGTATGCGTTAACCCAGGAAGAGAGGCAAGTGCTACAAGACTACTTATCGGAATGTTTAAGTAAGGGATATATAGCCCCTTCGAAGTCACCTGCGTGCTTTCCATTATTTTTCGTAAAGAAAAAGGAAGGAGCTTTACGACCTTGCATAGACTATCGTCAATTGAACGATATAACTATAAAGTACCGCTATCCCTTACCCTTGATTCGTAACATCCTGGAAACCCTCCACACAGCTCGGATCTTCACTAAGCTCGACTTACGCGGCGCTTACCATTTGGTTCGCATTAAGGATAGGGACGAATGGAAAACCGGATTTAAGACCCCCTTTGGACACTTTGAGTACAGGGTGATGCCTTTCGGTCTAAGTAATGCCCCAGCTGTCTTCCAGAGATTCATGGATAACATCTTCAGTGATTTAATAGGAATTTTGGTTTGGATCTACTTGGACGATATTTTGATTTTTTCCAAATCTCTTGAGGAACATGTGAGACACGTTCGTGAAGTCCTTCTCCGTTTATCCTCTAACCAGTTGTTTGCCAAGGCGGAGAAATGTTCTTTTCATCAACACAGCATTGAATTCCTGGGATATGTGATCAATCATACCGGTATTGAGATGGATCCCAAGAAGGTTCAGGCCGTCCTAGATTGGAAGCAGCCACATGATGTAAAATCTCTGCAGCGCTACTTGGGTTTTGCAAATTTTTATAGGCGCTTTATCCCTCACTTTTCCCAAACTACAGCGCCACTCTCTAGGTTGACCAGCAGCAAGACTGTTTTCAAGTGGGATTCTCTAGCTTCACAAGCCTTCGCCACCTTGAAGACGGCTTTTACCACCGCCCCAATTCTGCGTCACCCTGAGGACGAATTACCCTATATTGTGGAGGCAGACGCTTCCGATTTCGGCATTGGAGCGGTCCTTCTGCAGTGTGATCCTAAGACCTCTGTCGAACATCCAGTAGCCTATTACTCACGTAAATTGAATTCCAGTGAAAGGAACTATGCGGTTATTGAGCGGGAATTACTTGCCATAAAGATGGCTTTTGAAGAATGGAGACATCTCCTGCTTGGGGCACGCTTTTCTGTAGCGGTCCGTACAGATCACCGGAACTTGCAGTATTTACGTTCCTTACAGTGCCGTACGCCTCGCCAGGCTAGATGGGCTTTCTTTTTTTCTCCGTTTCAGTTCCGAACCTTCTGCAGCAATCATTGGTGTCAGAACGAGACGGTTTGCTGTTTTTCCAGAAGAGGTTGTACATTCCGGTGGGGCCTATCCGTGATGGCATACTACATGGTTTTCATGACTCTTTGATTGGGGTCATCGAGGAATTAAAGCTACGCAAGAACTAGTGTCTCGACAATTTTGGTGGCCGGGGTGGGCCAGTTCTGTCAAGAAGTATCTGGAGAGCTGCCCCGTCTGCGCCCAGATGAAGGTACCGAGAAGAAGACCTCTAGGACTGCTTCTTCCTACGGAACTGTCACCGTACCCGTGGCACACCATAGCCACAGACTTTATTGTAGACTTACCTCCCTCCGACGGATGTACCTGCATAATGGTTGTAATTGACTGCTTTACGAATTACGCTCATTTCATTCCCTTTAGCAAGATACCCACGGCTTCTCAGATGGCATCAGCCTTCATGCATGAAGTATATCGCTTACATGGCCTTCCAGAAAAGATTATTTCTGATCGGGGATCGCAGTTTGTGTCATCTTTCTGGAGTAGGGTATGTGGCCATCTTGGCATTCACAGGGCTATGAGCTCTGGTTCTCATCCGCAGACCAATGGCCTCACCGAACGGACTAATCAGACTCTAGAGGGGTATCTTCGCTGCTTTGCCAACGCTACTCAGTCCAACTGGAAGGCGTGTCTGGACTTTGCTGAAGTTTCGTACAATAATTCCATCCATTCCTCTACTGGAATCAGTCCGTTCTATTGTTCTTCTGGCCAGCACCCGAAATGGATGCCCTTCCATCCTGTACCCTCTAGTACGGTTCCATCTGCTGATAACCTGGTGTCTTCCATTCAGAGACAACATGAAGTGGCACGTAAGACTTTGAAGTTAACAAGGAGTCGTATGAAGGTTCAGGCTGACAGAAGGCGATGTGTGGAACCAGATCTCCAGGTGGGGGATAAGGTTTGGTTATCATCTAGGAATTTGCCACTTCACAATTTGCCGGTTAAGCTGGCTCCACGTTATTTTGGCCCATTTAGGATAACCAAGCGCCTGTCCTCCGTAGCTTTTCGCCTTGACCTCCCACGTTGTTGGCATATTCACCCAGTCTTTCATGTTTCCCTTCTGAAACCTCACGTCAATGACACCTTTGGTCGTTCCCCTCTTCGCCCGGCCCCAGTTTTAGTTCAGGGTGTCCCCGAATTTGAGGTTCGGGAGATTTGTGATGCCCGCTATCGTAGAGGGGTGCTACACTTTCTAGTGGATTGGAAGGGATACTCAGCTTGTGACCGCACTTGGGAACCACAACAGCATGTACACGCACCTCGCCTTGTGTGTGCTTTTTACGAGAAGTTCCCTTGAAAGCCTGGGGCCCCGGGTCTTCCTGGGAGGGGTCATAGTGTCACGCCACTTACCTGGAGACCGGGGTCCTCTGCACCTACTCGCTCTCCTCTCTCTTGGCGGATCTACCCGCACTTTCGCCTGCGGGGATCCGCCATGGGGAGAGCTTCTGGGGTTCCCGTCGGGCGTCCTCTGCGCATGCGCGGGAGACCACGGTCTCGATTCCGCGCATGCGCAGTAGATTGGGCTCTCTCCACGGCGAGTGCTCGCGTTCCGAGCCTCGCTTTGGATGTGCCGGCACCCAGTAACGAGACGGCTTGCGTTTCAAGCCTCTCTCGGGTGTCGGCCATCCTATAAAGCGAGCCTCGATCAGGGGCAAGTCGCGTCTCAACGCGGTTTGCCCAGATCGTGTTTTCGCACATTTTTGCCACCTACCTGTTCTGGCCCAGCTCAGTCTCCTGCTCCTGCCTGAACCCTTCCCTGGGTTCCTGCCCCTGCTGCTTATCTGGTTCTTCTCCCTTGGGGTCTTGGTGTTCCACTGGGGTCCCAGATTTCTACCCTTAGGTGCTGTTTCGTTTTTTCCCTGGGTTCCCCTTCTCTGTCCTGTTCCTGGGTTTGTTTCCCAGTCCTGTTCCTGGGTTGGTTTCCCAGTCCTGTTCCTGGGCTCGTTTCCCAGTCCTGTTCTTGGGTCTGGTTTCCACACTCTGCCTGAGCCATCACCTGTTTCCTTTGGGGCATTGTGCCTCCCAGCTGCTTCCAGTCGGATCTTCCACCTGCCTGCCATCCTTGTTTCTCCAGTGGTTGCGGTTGTCCGGCTCTACCACCAACTACGGATTTCACAGTCTTTGGACATTCGACATCTGCCTCTCCTGTCAGTGCTTGCACTGTCCTGACGCCACGCAAATCAGGAGAGTGCGTCCCGTGGCGTTGGGAGTCGGTCCATCTTCCACCTTGTTAAAACCTTGGGTGGCGGAGAGGCCGGTTCCTCACGTCATACGCTCATCGTCAGTCTGGCTGCCACGTCAAGATCTTCTTCCAAGTCTTCAGGTATGCTTCACTCACGT
The DNA here is from genome assembly GCF_040938575.1 of Ambystoma mexicanum. Classification (NCBI taxonomy): domain Eukaryota; kingdom Metazoa; phylum Chordata; class Amphibia; order Caudata; family Ambystomatidae; genus Ambystoma; species Ambystoma mexicanum. The sequence continues at coordinate 1,227,195,335 of NC_090936.1, forward strand.
GATACCCATCTTAACAACATCGTACATTTTTCCTCTCATATACATGAGCATGTTACACCCGTATCTACTAAAAAAGAAAAGGATTTGCCTCCTATATTGACATCAACCCTCGGTTCCTCTTGAGGATTGGGCGTCACTGATCGTATCTAACACTTCAAGTCTCCCAGTGAACTTTCCTATTGTGGATACATTCTCATCCCGTACCTGTGAAAGGATTCCCTCCATCAACAGTGACACCCTCTATTCTAGGAGTCATTAACTGTCCCGTGCTTGTGCCTTGCTGTATCTATGTGGGTGAATGCTGTGACTGTCCTTGTGGTGGATTCATTGTTGTCTGCTGTGTTTGTACATCTTGCTGCATTCTCGGCTGATTCTGAGCAAACCCATCTCCATTCTGTTGCGTGTATGCAGGCGGGTATGCTGTCCCTTCTCTTGAGAACTGGCCATTTTGTACGAGTCCTTGACTTCTACATGTGCAAGCAAAGTGCCCTGACATACCAAATGTCCAACACATAGGAAGTCTCCTAACTTGGTCTCCCTGCATATTTTGACTATCATTCTGCGTGTTTTGAAACCCACCTTGATTGATCTGGAAGTTTCCTTGATTATTCTGGAAGCCTCTACCTCGAAAGCCTCCCCTTCCCCGTGATGCAAATCCATTATTACCTTGATCGAACTGCCTTTGATTATTCACCTGCGACATGCTAGCTGCTTTCTGTGAACCTGACCCGTCTCCACTAGTCAACATTGGCCCTTGAATGGCATACTTGGACAATTATTTCTGCGCTGTCTTTGCCTCTTCACCTTTCCTAACATTGTCTTTCTTTTGATTCTTCTCTTGCAAAAGTCTACAATAATGCGAGATGGTCAGCTGTATTTCTGACCATGGCTTTGCTTCCATGCCCACCAATTTCTTGAGCTGCTTCTGCACTGACTCTGGCCGCCCCTGGCACAATATATGATAGAATACAGGTATGGATTTCCCCCAAGCCTCGAGTGTCTCCAAAGCCCACTGCTCTTTGAAATTCTGAATGTAAAGAAGAGGATCATCCCCTTCCTACATCTTTTTCGCCATTATAGCTCCCATGTCTGACGTGTCCGTATACAGTACTCTAAGCGATTTCCAGACTGCCGCCCTACAGTTATGGAACGGTGCTCCATCATGAGCAGTGTTTACCGTAGTAACACTAGAATACCCTGCTCTTGACCAAACGTCATCAGCCCTTTCCCCAAGGATAGCGATTAGGAGACCTTTAACATCCCCTATAACTAATGTGTTTCCTCCTGTCATTTTCTTAAATTCATGTATCCATTTTCCAGCACCGGAAGTTAAACTCAGGAGTTTACACCCTAGATTATCCTTATATATCTGTGGCCAAGGTATATATTGTGGTCTTGCTCCTCCTTTCTTGAACAAAGGAAACTGTGAGATCCCAAACTTACATTTGTCTCCCATCGTCTGTCTGTCCATAGCAGAGACAATAGTTACGCACCGCTTTCTCCCTGGCAGCAACCTTAACCTGCTCACATAAGCTGGCGAGTCCCCCCTCTCACCATGGGATCGCCCTCTAGGTTGATTTAGCTGCCTCAATGATTCTGACGCCCGAGATATGGGTAGGTCTAGATCCAACCATCTTACTTCCTTATCCATTGAAAAACACCCTTCAGGGCCACATGCGTTACCTCCATCCTCCCCACAGAAGGTTCCTCTGTCTTTGTCTGACATGTCCTGTCCCCAACTTGTGTGGCTTCTCTCCTCTTCGTCTCTATTCTGAGTTAGTCTATCTAAAGACAACTTGTTAGGCTCAAAACTACATGAGCCTCCCTCTTTATCATATAACTACGAACTCTCGAGTCGGTCATTTATGCCCTTTCATTTCAGTACCATTTTTGGTCCTCATATCATGATAGACTTTATCAATTGCATCCCCAATACTTCTAGACTCAAACTCATGCTCTAGATTTGCCCTAGACGGACCTGCTATTGGCTCATGTGTCGGGAAGCACTCTTCTAAATCCTCCCATGCCACTACTGGATTAGGATCCATTACTTCCTTTTCGTGCCCTCAGCCTTCTCTTTTGTTCCATTTCATCGTCAAACTCTCTTCGCTTTCTTGCTTCTTCTCTTACTCTTTCTTCCTCTTTTCTTTTCATGTCACTTCTCTCATTTGCCCTTCGTATCTCTTCATCTCTAAGTTTTGGCATCCTTTTATCCCTTAATTTCTATTCCTCTTCCTCATTCTTTTCCTTTCTAGTCTTTCTCGCTCTTCGATTGACAACTGCCTTTTGTCATATTTCCTTTGTTCGTCTGCTCTTTCCTGCTTTTTCGGTTGCTCATCTTGATACAACTGTTCCCGTCTTTGTCTGTCTTTCCTTTTTGCTCTGTCTTCTTTCAATCTTTCCTCTCTCTATTCTTTTTGTCCTGTTCGTCTCGATCTTCCCTTTGTCTTACGTCCTCGATGCTCTTACTATTTAGTTTGAGCAAAATCTGACCACCCAGCCATTTGTTCTGTATGAGCGCTACCTCATCAGTCTTATCTCTTTTTCCTTTCCATCTCTTTATTTCCCGTCCTATAACTAAGGATGTACTTGGTCGATCTGTTTTCTCCTTGTCCTGTCCCTCGGGTTTTTAGAGATCACTTCTCTTTCAGGAATGTTCTCTGGGCCCTCGTCGCTGCTTTGCACAGGAGACTCATATGCCGGATTGCTATACCCTGTTGCTGATTTAAGTTCTCTTAATGGGTACAAACCGTCATCTTTCTTAATATCGCCGTCTGCTTCAGGTGCAGCGGGGGCAGCAAAAGGCTCCTCACCCCCCTCTTTGCATATATTAAGAATCCAATCCTCAGGAGGCGTGTCTTCCCTTTCCTCCTGGTACATCTTTCAGAGATCTAAACTCGCTAGTCATTTATCTAATTTTTTTCCTGTGTATGCTGCATGCAAATATGTCGTCATATGCTGCAAAACTGCATTAGATAGTGATCCCTCTTGTGGCCATGGCATGAATATTTTATCTGCTGTGCCCTTAACCCATTCTGCACTGTACTGCTTAAGTTTGGGTGCGTGCTTTGGCAACTGCTTGCAGAGATGTGTAAGTGGAGTAATATCCATCATTTTGACTTGTCACACTTGACTGTCAATACTCACCTTCACACTTTGCAAATTCAAAAATACGTTTCAGAAAAACAAAACAATACAAGCGTGCACCAATCGTCGCAGGCTCCAAACCCTCTACATCACGTTTTTTACTTCAATCTATTTTTTTTCACTAAATAACATCAATTCAATTCCAACAAATAAATAATTGATTCTTAAATCTCGTGTTTTCCTTTTCATGTCTATCAATCAATTCTTCTTATACACCCAGAGGGGTGAGGGCAGGAGGGCAGGAGCCCCCCCAGCCCCACAGCCCAGCAGAGGATCCACAGCAGGACCCAGGTACGGAGCGTGCCACTGTGCAGGGCCTGCCTGACCCTGTCCTGAAGAAGTGCCTGACTCGCCCATGCCGGGCGCATCGCGGCACGATATCGAGGCTGAACCTCGATTTGATTCGAAAGAACCGCCGGCAGGCGGAATCGCCGGCGGCCAATCCTAAGGCCATACAAAGGCCTGTTCTGCGCCCAGGTTCCCCCACTTCTCCTATACACCCAGAGGGGTGAGGGCAGGAGCCCCCCCAGCCCCACAGCCCAGCAGAGGATCCACAGCAGGACCCAGGTACGGAGCGTGCCACTGTGCAGGGCCTGCCTGACCCTGTCCTGAAGAAGTGCCTGACTCGCCCATGCCGGGCGCATCGCGGCACGATATCGAGGCTGAACCTCGATTTGATTCGAAAGAACCGCCGGCAGGCGGAATCGCCGGCGGCCAATCCTAAGGCCATACAAAGGCCTGTTCTGCGCCCAGGTTCCCCCACTTCTCCTATACACCCAGAGGGGTGAGGGCAGGAGCCCCCCCAGCCCCACAGCCCAGCAGAGGATCCACAGCAGGACCCAGGTACGGAGCGTGCCACTGTGCAGGGCCTGCCTGACCCTGTCCTGAAGAAGTGCCTGACTCGCCCATGCCGGGCGCATCGCGGCACGATATCGAGGCTGAACCTCGATTTGATTCGAAAGAACCGCCGGCAGGCGGAATCGCCGGCGGCCAATCCTAAGGCCATACAAAGGCCTGTTCTGCGCCTGTCATGCGCATGGCAGCGCGGAGTGGCCATCAACTCGGCTCAACTTACACCCTACCCTCCACCAGAACCCTCTCGCATAAGGAGAACGTACTGTAAGTTCCTGCAAGTACCGGGACATTACTGCATGCATGTACTTTTAGCCACCTCTACTGAGATGGTCTATGGTCACTACTACCAGTCACACACCCTTTGGTCGTATTTAGACCACACTACTGTGTTGTGCCTATGGTCGTATCTAGACCACACTACTGTGTTGTGCCTTATGGTCGCATAGTGACCACACTACTGTGTTGTGCCTCATGGTCGTATTTAGACTACACTACTGTGTTGTGCCTTATGGTCGTATTTAGACTACATTACTGTGTTGTGCCTTATGGTCGCATAGTGACCACACTATTGTGTTGTGCCTTATGGTCATATTTAGACCACACTACTGTGTTGTGCCTATGGTCGTATTTAGACCACACTATTGAAACAAGGCGGGTGCCTAGTTCATACCTGTTACACGCCAGTGCCTGCCGACGGCCAGACCCCCGGCATCACAACCCTATCAACTACCTTTATCTAGGGGCTACATAGACCATCCCAACCACGGTCACCTTAACCAGGTATTACTCAGCGTTTCCATAACATTCTCGACCCCACCATTTAGCATGTATCTACTCACCTCCATCTTGCTTGCCTACGTCATGACCAGCCTCAATATCACATTTCCGACCAAGATGGCTCCACACCTACCCAACATGCCAGCCCTACCCAGGCGTAACAACCAAGTACCTTACTCAGATTTAAACGCCTCTCAGACACTATCTTCCAGTCACCCTCGCACCACCACAGAAAGGAACTTAGGACTTAGAGCTAGACTAGCCAAAATCCATGAACCACTTGCCCGCTCACTGTCCACTTCACATAACTCTAGATCGCTGCCACCGCGACCTATTACCTCCACACAACCCAGTAACCCACTACAAACCCTTCAGAACTCCCGCAACCAGGGTACCCCTAAACTTACACAAGACAAGCGCCATACTACTACCTCAAAAAATATAGCTACCATCTCTAAAAACAAAGCTAGCCCCAATATCAAGGGAGCCTTGATCAATGCCAGGTCGCTAGTAGCTCATGCTACAGAAATTGCAGACCTAATACTCACCGAAAACCTTGACTTCCTCGCCATCACTGAGACCTGGCTACACCCAGCAGCAGGCCCTATGCTTATGTTGGCAGTCCCAGATAACTATTCTATCCTGAGACAAGACCGCCCTAACTCTAGAGGAGGTGGTGTCGCCTTTATCCACAAGTGCAGTCTTACCATGAGACTAACCACCTCGACCGACGCCCCCTCTTGCGAATCACTAGCAGTCAAAATACCACTCACTAACTCCCAAACTCTTAACATCTACCTGATCTACCGTCCGCCAGGCCCCATCGGCACCTTCGATGAAGACCTTAACTCCATCCTATCCAGCAACCTCAAAAGCTCCACTCAAGCCCTCACCTTAGGAGACTTTAACTTGGGCTTCAATGACTTAGAAGACCATTCCGCTAGTACCATAGCTAATACTCTTACTGAATTAGGCTTTGTGCAAAGATGTATGACACCTACGCACACGAAAGGTAGAACACTTGACTGGGTGGTCGACCATAACTGCCTAGTGAACATCACTAACATCTCACCCCAAGCCTGGACCGACCACCACTTGGTATCATTCATGCTCTCCACCGACAGACCCCCACCCCCGCCCACCATCAAGGCCCCACCCACTCTCACTAGAAACAAGAAGAACATGACAGTAGAAAGACTTATCCCTGACCTCCTCCCCATTCTCAACTCACTTCCTGATAACTTGGACCCTGAGTCCTTAGTTGAAGAATATAACAAGATTATGGCCACCTCACTGGACCGCATCGCCCCCCTTAAACTGAGATCCAGTAAACCGAAAACGCACCTCAACAAATGGTACTCACCATTCCTCAAAAAACTAAGACAGCAAAAAAGAAACTGCGAGGCCATCTGGAAAAAATCCCCTTCAGTCTCTAATAAACTAAAACTCTCCAAACTAGCCGCACTCTACAAAAAAGAAATCTACCTGGCCAAACGAGCCTCCTTTGACTCTCGTATATCCCAAGCGAAATCTAACATGAAAGAACTTTTCTCCATCCTCAAAGAAATAGAAACCCCCATAGCACCCCTTGACACGTGCACCAAAGATAAAAACTGGTGCTCAGAAATTCAAAGTGCCCTAGCCAACAAGATTGCGACTCTTCAAAGTAAAATCACTAGCAAAAGAGCATCCCTGAATGACACCCTCAACTCAATAATTCCGGACAAACCGACACCCACTAACCTAGCCCGCTTCCAATTCACCAAAGTCAACATACTGGAAGTCGAAAAAATTATCCTGTCCTTGAAACCGTCTAACTGCCAGGGAGATCTATGCCCTGCACAGCTCATTAAAGATGCTGCCCGCGACCTCTCCCCTTTCATTACAAAATTGATCAATGCCTCCTTTGCCACTGGCTCCATCCCTACTAACCTAAAACAATCCTGGGTACTACCTCTACTGAAAAAACCTACACTCGACCCAGCCACACCCACAAACTACCGACCCATAACTACTGTTCCCTTTCTACTAAAAATTCTGGACAAGGTTGCCTATGTACAAATACAGAAGCACTTGGAAGAACACAACCTCTTAGGCTCTAGACAATCTGGATTCCGTCCCCAACACGGGACTGAAACCAAAGCGCAGATCGATTCGCTCAGAGACAACGGACAAGCCGCCCTACTCCTCCTCCTCGACCTATCTGCAGCCTTCGATCTGGTCGATCACTCCGTCCTTTGCTCACACCTCCACTCCTCGGCTCATTTCTCCAGCGAGGCCATCACCTGGATCACATCCTTCCTTAACGGCAGGACTATGAGGGTCTTCTCTCCCACGGCGGCAGCAGACCCTATACCCATCACCTGTGGTGTTCCTCAGGGCTCTTGTGTCTCCCCCACATTATATAACATATTTACCAAGCCCCTTTTCGATGATTTGGATCATCTTGGTATCACCTACACTAACTATGCAGATGATACTCAGATCCTCCTTCCGCTTTCAGGAGATTATGGAAAGGATTTGGCCTTGTTAAATAGGGTGTACATCATCATCCAGGCATGGATGGCTACTCATGGACTATGCCTGAATGATGATAAAACAGAACTCATCATCTTAGGCACCACAATCAGTATAAAGAAACTTGGCCCGGCTTATAAATCCTTCATGATTGACGGGAACAACATCAAAGTCGGACTGGAGGTCAAAACATTGGGATTCTATCTAGACTCCAATTTTTCCCTCAAAAGACAAGTGAGCTCCCTTGCATCCTCCACGGCTTACACGTGCAAATTAATCCGTGCAGCCAAACCTTTCCTGTCCGACACTAGTTGTCTGACACTCGCCAGAGCCCTCATACTGTCTCGCCTTGACTACTGTAACGCCCTCTACCTAGGATCCACCAAGGCCATCACCAATAAACTGCAAACCCTTCAGAACAACGCTCTCAGAGCAGCTCTGGGCATCTCCAGAAGAGAACACATTACAGGATTCAGCCAACAGAACAATTGGCTCCCCACCAGAGATAAAATTCTCTTAAAAACGGCATCCCTCACCCACAAGTCTCTCAACAACGCAGCCCCAACCTACCTGATCAACAGGTTCCACAAACTATCCTCCTCAAGACCCATCAGAACCGCATACAAAGATTGCTTATCTGTCCCCCACTACAAACGGGCCACTATAGGAGGCAACAGCTTCCCGGTAAAAGCTGCCAAGTTCTGGAACTCCCTGCCTCCAAACCTCAGAACAGACTTGCCTTATCAGAACTTCCGTTCCAAGTTAATCTCCTGGCTGAAACTGGAGACCCACTAAAACCAGGTAGTGTCCAGCGCTACACGCACACATCGTAACCACGTGTGCCTCTTGCTTATCTGTATATTACATTACGGCCTGCTGGCCTACTGTTGATTTGTATATATTGTATATAACATTTGTGCACCTATTTTGTATTATGTATTTTCCTCGTGTAGTGTAACCAAGCTTCGAAAATTCTTGTAAAGTCTGTGCCCTGATACCCCCGGGTACGCTCGCGCATTATAAATAATAAAACAAACAAACAAACAAAACAAATTCCTCTATTATTTTTTCACCATATTCAGTCACATAATACAAACAGACAAACGGACATACTCGACCGGCCACATATATCTCAGTCTTATCCTCAAGACCGATTGAGATGTGAAGCGCCCTCTTTAAACTTGTCTTTAAACAAGTTAGTTGCCTACGTCATCCGCAAATGGGATTTTAGGTACTATTCCTTCTGTTAGGTCTTCAAGATGCAGGACACTGGGCGTACTCCATCGTGGCGTCTTCCCTCACGATTTCTCTTAATTGCTTGGCCTCTCCTCAAGTCAATTACTTTAATATTCAACGCTCAACGTTCTCAAGTTGTTTTACCCCAACCTCCGTCCGTTACTAATTTTTCCCTTATCACTTTCTCCACTCACTGCCCATTCACAATTGTGCCACCTCAGTCAGTTTTTACTCATCATTCGCTTTTTCGACTTCCTACTCTCGGGATCGTCCGCCTCTTTATCAGCTTCTTCAACCTTCCGTTCATTCAGCTTCCTGTAGACGCCGGGAGGGGATTCTGCCTGAAAACAAGGGACCCGTCTCACCTAGTGCTTGCAAGCCTGATTTTTTACCAAATGCTTCTGCTATCTACAGGGAGCTTCATGTCCTTTCAGCCGAATGGAAAAGGACGTCCAATATTTCCAGGACCCCTAAGCTTACTATCTCGATGGATTTTTAACCATCATCTCTGCTACCACATGAACTGGGAGACTCCAGCCCTTTAAGACGAGGTAGCAATACCCTTGAGATGAATGTGGATGCAGAACTTATTCAAACATCAATAATCGAAACGAATCAGTTAGTTGGCAAAAAGGATAACTCTTTTAATATCAATTATCTAAAACAGGGAGTACAACAGACATCAACGGACATCTGCTCGATCTTATCACTCAATGCATTTGAATAAACAGCTTGTTTTTTATAACAAACACTCGTCATAGGTGACGTCAACCTACGTATTTACTAACGTTATCCTACTTGGCAAACTTAAAAAACCTAGTGGCTATTGTGATAGGGTCTACGGCAACATCTAAGTATACGTTCCATACTAGTCTAAGAGAGTGATAGGCTCCTTAACATCAGGTCGGGCAACTAAGCCCTCCCCTTAAACAGGTCACTATGAACCTCACTAAATACACGACATCCCATTGGTTACACAAACTATAGGGCCCTTAATTACATGACCCCCTACCATTGGTTGGCACTCTAACCTATCGGACTCCATGGGAATGGGGGTTTTACCAGCGTCTCCGCCACCTGTAATATACCGGTAATACCTAGGTATCAGGCGGCAGAGACGGTGCGGTAGTCCCCCGGGAACCCGTTGGAATTACCGGTGGCCTTGTAATGAGCCTCAATGTCACTCTTTATGAAATACAGTTAGGATAATTTAAATCCTTATATCTTTTTATATAATGGCTTTTTGGTTACTTTGCAACATGTCCAAGACAAGCCGGGGATTCAGCTTTGCGAATTTTACAGTTTTTATGTGATTTTACTGGTGCATTTTTGCATTTACTGCAAATGGTTACTAAAGGTAGCTAGCGCCCTAAGATGGCAGTGCCACAAACCTTTTTGTTATTTGGCCTTCTTCCTGCCTTCACTGGTCAGGGAATGCCATAGGTGAAAATTCCCCTTCCTGGGCAAAGCTGTGACTGTGGCGGGCAAAAGGGCTGTGTATGTGAGTCCCAATCCGCAACCTTTGGTGCCTGAAAGTCTGTTGCTGCGCAGATGTGATGACTCGTGGTTGTCCTTGATTGGACAACCCTGGGCTGTTTGAATGTTACATATCCTTAGCATTTGTGGCTTTGGGCTTGCTCCCAGCCTGATACTTAAAACGAGGGCTCTTGCAACTGTTCCTCTGATCAACATGGAGACAGGACTTCTATGACGAAGAACAGCCTGCTGATGACCCGTGCAGCCGACCTGCATCAACGCCAGTGATTGACCCAGTGAAGCCATGCTCCTTTGCTTGATCTCAGAAGTCCCTTGTTGGTGCTTCGACCCCTGGACTGGTTGGAACAACAAGTCTCAACCCCTGCTTGAGGATCCATGCCTTCTGAGCCTTCAGTAGTGTCCCTGGATCAACCAGTGGACTTACCAGCTCTCTCCTGGGTTACCTTGCTGCAGCTGTCGTCGTTCTGAGCATAGCCTTGGAACTTTGCAGATCTTCAGCTTGTGCCACAAGTCACCTTCTCCTGCATTTTCAGACATCTCACTTCAAGGAAGCTGTACTGGACCTGCTCCTGTGTTCGCTGCTGTACGATCGCCTGCCGCAGCTTTGACCGTGGTGACCTTCGTTGGATCTTGTCTTCTTCATGTCCCTGAGGTGTCCCGTGGCTGTCTCCTGCATTTAGGTGTGTCCGGAACCGATTATTGTTCACAGTTACAGACCGAATCCAAAATTCAGAGGTACAAAGTATCCTTTTGTCTAGACGACCCTAGCAGTGGGAACAGAACAAAGAACCTAGATTGAACTCTGGAACCTACACAAGTAGAATCCGGAACATCTCGAGCCGGGGAAAAGTCTACATACCTCTTACTTTCTCCCCAGGACTCACATAGGGTAACAAGGGTGTAGAGTCCTGACCCTAACTCATTCTGACATGCCCTCTAGTGTTGGAACCTGGGTTAAGGATCCCTTCCGGTTTTATGCCATATAATCGCTGGAAATAACATTGAGGGTGACTCGATGTTTTTTTTAAAGGCACTAAGCACCCTCCCCAACGTATCTTAGGACTGGTGCAATTTATATAAAGCCAACACTTAAATGGCCACAAAGAAGCAGTGTCCTTCTCCCGATCAGCCCCACTTCTCACCTTTACTGCCCTGGCCTCTTAATATGCAATTCGATTCACCTGGTGGTAAATGTATATATATATTATGCATGGTTTTGAGTGACAATACTTCCTTGAGATTTCTTTATGCTTAGTGCGTTATAAAGGACCAATAAATAACAGTACTTTTATTTCTGATGTTTGTTAATCTGCTTAGAATCACATGCTGTACATAGTCCGACATCCAGTGGTCACTGCGGAGTATTGCATTTTGTTTGCTCATCCGGACTACCTTGATTGGGTTTGGCTAGACTTCAGTGTCTCCCTTAACATAATAGGGTGGTCTTCCAAAATGTACAAACGGGGCTGATTTTGGAAATTCATCTGATCACTTTGGATTGTTCAAGTGTTTGTTTTTCCTGAATGTAAGGTCCCCCAATGAAGTAGATGCAGTGAAGCATCTTCCTGCCCCATGCAGTGAAGCATCTTCCTGCCTCGTGCAGTAGATGCAGTGAAGCATCTTCCTGCCTCGTGCAGTAGATGCAGTGAAGCATCTTGCTGCCTCATGCAGTAAATGCAGTGAAGCATCTTCCTGCCTCGTGCAGTAGATGCAGTGAAGCATCTTCCTGCCTCGTGCAGTAGATGCAGTGAAGCATCTTCCTGCCTCGTGCAGTCGATGCAGTGAAGCATCTTCTTGCCCCATGCAGTGAAGCATCTTCCTGCCCCGTGCAGTAGATGCATGAAGCACCTTACTGACCCATGTAGTAGATGCAGTGAAGCATCTTCCTGACCCATGTAGTAGATGCAGTGAAGCATCTTCTTGCCCCATGTAGGAGATGCAGTGAAGCATCTTCCTGCGCCATGTAGTAGATGCAGTAAAGCATCTTCCTGCCCCATGTAGTAGATGCAGTGAAGCATCTTCCTGCCCCATGTAGTAGATGCAGTGAAGCATCTTCCTGCCCCATGAAGTAGATGCAGTGAAGCATCTTCCTGCCCCATGAAGTAAATGCAGTGAAGCATCTTCCTGCCTCGTGCAGTAGATGCAGTGAAGCATCTTCCTGCCTCATGCAGTGAAGCATCTTCCTGCCCCGTGCAGTAGATGCAGTGAAGCACCTTACTGACCCATGTAGTAGATGCAGTGAAGCACCTTACTGACCCATGTAGTAGATGCAGTAAAGCACCTTCCTGCGCCATGTAGTAGATGCAGTAAAGCATCTTCCTGCCCCATGTAGTAGATGCAGTGAAGCATCTTTCTGCCCCATGCAGTAGATGCAGTGAAGCATCTTCCTGCCTCGTGTAGTAGATGCAGTGAAGAATCTTCTTCCCCCATCTAGGAGATGCAATGAAGCATCTTCTTGCGCCATGTAGTAGATGCAGTGAAGCATCTTCCTGCCTTGTGCAGTAGATGCAGTGAAGCATCTTCCTGCCTCATGCAGTCGATGCAGTGAAGCATCTTCTTGCCCCATGAAGTGAAGCATCTTCCTGCCCCGTGCAGTAGATGCAGTGAAGCATCTTCCTGCCTTGTGTAGTAGATGCAGTGAAGCATCTTCTTTCCCTGTGTAGTAGATGCAGTGAAGCATCTTCCTGCCCCATGCAGTGAAGCATCTTCCTGACCCATGTAGTAGATGTAGTGAAGCATCGTCTTGCCCCATGTAGGAGATGCAGTGAAGCATCTTCTTGCCCCATGTAGAAGATGCAGTGAAGCATCTTCGTGCGCCATGTAGTGGATGCAATAAAGCATCTTCCTGCCGCATGTAGTAGATGCAGTGAAGCATCTTCCTGCCCCATGTAGTAGATGCAGTGAAGCATCTTCTTCCCCATGTAGGAGATGCAGTGAAGCATCTTCCTGCGCCATGTAGTAGATGCAGTAAAGCATCTTCCTGCCCCGTGTAGTAGATGCAGTGAAGCATCTTCCTGCCCCATGTAGGAGATGCAGTGAAGCAACTTTGTGCGCCATGTCGTAGGTGCAGTGAAGCATCTTCTTCCCCCATGTAGGAGATGCAGTGAAGCATCTTCCTGCGCCATGTAGTAGATGCAGTAAATCATCTTCCTGCCCCATGTAGTAGATGCAGTGAAGTATCTTCCTGCCCCATGTAGTAGATGCAGTGAAGCATCTTCCTGCCCCGTGTAGTAGATGCAGTGAAGCATCTTCCTGCCCCATGTAGGAGATGCATTGAAACATCTTACTGTCCCATGTAGGAGATGCAGTGAAGCATCTTCTTCCCCCATGTAGTAGATGCAGTGAAGCATCTTCCTGGCCCATGCAGTAGATGCAGTGAAGCATCTTCCTTTCCTGCCCCATGTAGTAGATGCATTGAAGCATCTTCATGCCCCATGTAGGAGATGCAGTGAAGCATCTTACTGCCCCATGCAGTAGATGCAGTGAGGAGTCTTCCTGCCCCATGCAATAGATGCAGTGGAGCAACTTCTGCCCCATGCAGTAGATGCAGTGAAGCATTGTCCTGCCCCATGCAGTAGATGCATTGAAGCATCTTCATGCCCCATGTAGGAGATGCAGTGAAGCATCTTCCTGCCCCATGCAGTAGATGCAGTGAATCATATTCCTGCCCCATGCAGTAGGTGCAGTGAAGCATATTTTGCACCATGCAGCAGATGCAGTGAAGCATCTTCCTGCGCCATGTAGTAGATGCATTGAAGCATCTTGCTGCCCCATGTGGTAGGTGCAGTATAGCATCGTCCTGCTCCATGCAGTAGATGCAGTGAAGCATCTTCCTGCCCCACGCAGTAGATGCAGTGAAGCATATTCTGCCCCATGCAGTGACACACCTTCCTGACCCATGTAGCAGATGCAGTGAAGCATCTTCCTACCCCATGCAGTAGATGCAGTGACACATCTTCCTGCCCCATGCAGTAGATGCAGTGATGCATCTTCCTGCCCCATGCAGTAGATGCAGTGACGCATCTTCCTGCCCCAAGCAGTAGATGCAGTGAAGCATCTTCCTGCCCCATGCAGTAAATGCAGTGAAGCATCTTCCTGCCCCATGCAGTGAAGCATCTTCCTGACCCATGTAGCAGATGCAGTGAAGCATCTTCCTGCCCCAATGCAGTAGATGCAGTGAAGCATCTTCCTGCCCCTTGCAGTAGGTGCAGTGAAGCATATGCTGCGGCATCTAGCAGATGCAGTGAAGCATCTTCCTGCGCCATGTAGTAGATGCAGTGACGCACCTTAGTGACCCATGTAGTAGATGCAGTGAAGCATCTTCCTGCCCCATGCAGTGAAGCATCTTCCTGCCCCATGCAGTAGATGCAGTGACGCACCTTACTGACCCATGTGGGAGATGCAGTGAAGCATCGTCCTGCCCCATGTAGCAGATGCAGTGAATCATCTTCCTACCCCATGTAGTAGATGCATTGAAGCATCTTCCTGCCCCATGTGGTAGGTGCAGTATAGCATTGTCCTGCCCCATGCAGTAGATGCAGTGAAGCATATTCTGCCCCATGTAGCAAATGCAGTGAAGCATATTTTGCCCCATGTAGCAAATGCAGTGAAGCATATTCTGCCTCATGTAGCAGATGCAGTGAAGCATCTTCCTCCGCCATGCAGTAGATGCAGTGAAGCATTTTCCTGCCCCACAATATAGTCTGTTTTCTGCAAAGTAGCCTGTAGAGTTTTTGTCAGATGGCCTTGTACGTCAGGCTAGCTGTTGCGAAGAAGTAGCTGGTGACTACTGTATCTGCTTTCAAAGTCACCACTGTTATACCCCTTCTCAGAAAACCCTCCCTGGATAGTACTGAACATTCTAACATCTGCCCTATTCCTCTGCTTCCTTATTTATTTAAATTGCTTGAGCAACCCACCCGTCCGTTCTCAACTTACCTCCTATCTGTATTTCATTTACTTACTTTTCACCAGTCTGGGGTCCGCCCTGGTTTTTCACAGAAACCTTCTATCCTAAACTCGATTTTACAGGCACGCCTTATCAAACAATCATAGATTCTTGTTTTACTTGATCTCAGGGCTGCCTTTGAGACGGTGCACCACCCTACCCTTCTTTCCACACTTTCCTCTCTAAAATGATCTGTCACTGCCCTTCAGTGGTTCTCTTTTTACTTATCTAACCATTCTTTTGCTGTCTCGTGGAAAGGATCTCTCTGTTTCTCTGTCTCTCTCCTCTCTGCCTTGCCTCTCGCCTCCATCTTTCTCCTCTCACTCCCTCTCACTCTCCTCTCACTCTCTCTCACTCTCTCTCCCCTACCCCCACACACACCTATTTCTCTTTGGAGTCCCCCCTGGATTCTGTTCTGAGTCCCCTCTTATTCTCTCGCTATACATCTCCTTTGGGTATGCTAATTCTTAACCACGGGTTCTAGGTGCACTTGTACGGCGATGATGCTCACTTTTTTTGTTTCTTGTTCATGATTTACTGACTACGTCCACCAGCAACGTTCTTCCTGTCTTTCTGCCATCAAAACATGGATGGCCTCCCGATGTCTCAGTCTAAATCCTAAACAGGCGGAAATCCTGTTCTTCTCTGCTTCTATCATTCCGCCCCAAGTACATCCTTCCCCCTCTGCAGCTTCCCGTTCGACATTTGACTCCCTCCTTTCTCTTCAGCCTCAAATGTCTACTGTTGTCCGTTCCTGCCAATTACATCTTTGCAACATTAGGAAAATCCACTACATCTTGAATGTTGCCTCCACCAAAATACTTTTCCAAATAATTGTTCTTTGACGCCTTAACTATATACATCGGCCTCCCAAAATTTACCATTTTGCCATTAAGCTCAATTCTTTATTCCGCAGCCAGGATTCTCTTCTTTTTCCCCAGTTTCTAATATTTCTCCTTACCTGTTGCGTCTTCATTGGCTCTCGTGAAACAACTATGTGAATTTCAACACTAATGTCTTGTCTTTAAAGGCATCCTTGCACTGGCTTCTCCTCCTTATCTCGGTCCATTGGTCACCCTGTACCAACCCTCCCGAAAGGAATCTGGGCACCTTTCTGCAGCGCAATTATCGGACCCATGCAAGGGTCACAAGGGAGCAGGATGACACATTGGCGAGCTTCACTTAGTCATTTGTTCAATCTTGTTTTTCACCAACAAACCGGTAGACCACTTCAAAAGCAGCGAGTCTGTCGGCGATCAACTGGTGCAAACAGCTTCTGTAGTGGCTGTTGTTGTCCTCACTGATGTTTATTTATTTTTATGCATTCGGTTTCTTTTTGCCTTTTAAAGTGCCTACATTATAGTGTTGAAGTTGTCCTTTTAGATCAGGAAAATGTGACCCTCCCAGATGCCTTGTTCTGCACTTTAATCTCTACTTTTGCTTGCTCCTCTCTAGGCCATTTGGAAAGGAATCTTAAGCAATGTTGCGATCATTGAGGACTCTACAGACTTCTTCAAATCTGGAGCTGCGTCCATGGATGTGGTCAGGTAACTCTACTTTCATCTGCCTAATGAGATCTCCAGTTCCATGACTAAAGAGCTTCCACTGTGCAAATTACCGGATTATTAGCTTAATTGTGTAAATTGGGAAAATGGACAATTAATAGAGTTAATATTAATGTAGGGAATTGGTGCCAATATTAGGGCATGTACATGCATAAGGAAAAACATCAACGGTAATGTGAATATTCACTGTAGAATCGAGGGGTTATAGGTTAAAGGTGCGAATGAAAATGTAGAAGGCGTGGGTGTGCCAATATTGAACACAGCTGCCGAGGCGTGTGCCCAACTTTGTCAGACCGACCTGGGTGGTAGGGCACATTCTCAAGAGAAGTTGCTGGCTCATGGCATGAACGTCAAAAGTTCAAACCTCTGAGAAGGGATCAGGTCAATATGAGGCATAACTGAGAAGTCTTGCGTGAATATATCCTGGGGCAGCTCTTGAGTTAGAGTTCTTTTTGAAAGAAAAATGTTTTTAATTTATTTACAGAATATTACAAGTTAAACAAAATATCACACAAACTCATAACAGCGTATATACAAGTTCACTCAATGAAAAACAAAGGAAAAGAAAGTTCTGACTATTTAACATGCCATCATCTTGTAGCACTCTGAGCTATGTCTGTCACTCTACCGTGGACATGCCAGTCACCTGCTTTATAGGCACGCTGATGTGCAAGGTGTTCCACAATCAGTGGTATCATAGCACCAAACTCATAGCGTTCAAGCCGGGAGGCGCAGCAGGCCATAAGACAAGGCCACAAGCTAAGGCCTTCATTGATCGTCTCTGCCAGCCTCAGCCGGCAATGCCACGATGTGCCTCGCCTCCAACCGCCCTCACCTGGCATCAGGAGCAGCGCTGATACTACTAGGCATAAAGGTAAGCCATGCTGGTCAGTACCGACGCCTGCACTGGCTTATATTTGTCATTGCTCTGTAATATTCTCTTTCTACTGTACTTGTATGCTGAACCCTGTGCTATCGGCCAGCCACCTCACCAAGGACCCGCTTTGCTCCACTACGGAGGTCCCCTCTGCAAGCGCTCTGATGACTGCTGCAAGCTCAGCGAACAACCCGCTCCTTTGCACATGTCGCCCGCTAACACTCTCCCACCACCTCCCCCCTTCCTCCAATCCCAGTCAGATCCCTCTCACCAGCGTACGCCCTGGTGGCCCCTCATCATGCGAGCTCCCACGCTTATTGCAGTAGGTGCTTGCCTCTCCCTGACCTTACGACCAATGCACTGCATGGCGAATCCGCAAGTTGGCACTGCCCTGCCTACAGGCCCCCCAAACCCTGATCAATAGCCAGGCCAAACCATATCCAGGGAATACCGCCAACAAGTTGCTCCCGCTGCCTTTAACCTTTGCAACAATACTTATGAACTCCACCTGCACGTGGCCTGTATCTCGCAGGGCCATCCTGAGTAACCTCAACCTTCCCCGTCCCACTCCCCCTCCCCTCCTCCCACTGCCCCAATCACAGCCGAGCAAAATGACACCCAACGCATTTGCACCACTAACCTCCAGCGCCCCAGCCACTTTGGCTACCACGCCACCCGCAACACTACTGCACCTCAGCCTACGCAGATGGCCTCACATGGCGGCTCGCGCACACCAACCCTACTCTCCACTTGCTGCTGTACACTCAACAGGAGTAAAGCCTTGCTCATCAAGGCCCACCACCTTGCCAGCCCCAACTACTACAGCGAAACCACAGAGCACGCCATCAAGCACTGCGCTCTGGAAACTTGCGGACCACAGGCATTGCACACCACAAGGAGCAAACAGCACTGCTTACCCCCACCCTTCATGTGTCTACCAATCTAGACAACCTGGATGGCTGTTAGGAAAGATTCCCATTTTATTTGAAGATTTCCCTCCAGTTGTGTACCCCTCAACTTTTTGCTGCTGTTTTACAAAATATACTCACTTTGCCAGTGGAGCGCAGCCTTCTGCTGCACTCCTCTGGGCTTTTGCTCACTTTTTATGGGGAAAATGACATGCCCTTAAGACAGTCAGTACTGGGCGACTTTATTTCCCCTAGTCCTTTTTAATGTTGCAACTTTTCTGCAACATGTTGCAAGTGCACAATGTACCTTACTGTACAGTGCACTTGGGTCTTCCTGTCATTTCCCAGGGCGCTAGACACCCTCGAAGGATTTTTTAGGAGAAGTGCAGATGTGCCTTGGACAGGGCTGTGTCAGCTTATCGTTTCATATATTTTGAACCCTTTCCTGCCAGGTAAACCGTGTTTACCGCGTTTGGCACAAATAAGTGGACTGGCTCCAAAATGGCCATGCCACGAGGTTCTTTGTCCTGTCCTTTGGCCATCTTGCCACTTTGCCTTCCCCAGGTCGAACAGACACGGTCAGTGCTTATTTGGGCATGCATTCTCACGCGAAACGACAAGCTTTTGCGGGCTTCGGCATGCCTTGTGTGTGTGCTTCCAGGATGTGGGTTGGACTGTCTGGTTCCAATACACATCCAGGGTGCCAAAGAGCCTGGTGTGCTCTGAATGACTGGGACCACTCTGGTTCGTGGTTGGTCCACGTATGGTGTGCCTGTTTGTGAGCAGATCTCCCATTGGGTCCTCTTTGTTTTGGCGCAAAGGAGATTCTGGATAAGAGAAGGCCCAAAACAGCCATAGCATGTTGGTCTCTGGAGGTCTCACTGAACAAAGGATAGGATCCAAGTATCTTGAAACTAAGAAGCCGAGTCAAGGAACCGCTGGTGAACCGCTGGAAGGTTTGGCACCCTGAGGCCACTGTCGTCCCGCTGGACCCCTCTGCATCTGATCGAACTAGAAGGTCTGCAAAGACGCTTCAACCCTTTTTAATGGTGGGACTAACTATTCTTTTCACCTTCATCAAACCCTGCAAGTAAGCCTTCTCGGAAGTGTCCCTGGGCCAACCGGTGGGCTGACCAGCTTACGCAGGACCTTTGCTCTGACACTGCCGCCGGTTTGAGGAGACCCTTGATACTTGGCACATCGCTAGCTCTGTGTTCACGGCACTCTCATACCTAATTTCGTACTCTTGGCATTCCCAGGTCTGGAATAAAGAGAGAGCACCCAAACCGGAGTACTCGCAATTGCCATGTCGCCCAGCCCTAGTGACGAACTTCGCAGGTGCACTGCTGCTCTGCCCCCTTTGCCCTGAAGACTGCTACAGTGAAACTGGCCTGATCCATCCACCAGGAGCAGAGAAATCGCCACTGTTCCGTTTGGGAATCACCGCTGTAACTTCACTGCTGAAAGCCGCAGAGTCGCACAATTACCGCAGTTGAACCTGTAATAGAAGTGGACTCGACTGCCGAAGTTTGGACCGGAGCGCGCCAGGGGTCAGTGAGTACTTGCAACCCTTACCGGTCGCCCCTAACGCATGATATGATATGATAAGGCATTTGTAACGCGCCTATACACAAGTGTTTCAAGGCGCGACGAGGCAGGGAGGGGGGAACAAGGGGAGACAGACAGCGATCCTACTAGGCCAGGTGTCATTCAGATCGCGCAAGTGCATGGGTAGGGGGGACGGGCAAAGTGCAAGGGGGAAAGGGAGAGGGGAAAGTGCAGTACAGGGTTAGTAATGAACAAGATAAATAGTAAGGGCCAGCTGGTGGCAAGTGCAAGATAAGTGCAGACAAGTGCTGGGAAGAGGGGCTGTAGGGATACAGAGACAGTCCCGCAGTGCAGGGGTTGCCAGGAAGGCAGTGCAGGGGAGAGTGGCTGGGCCAAGGACCGAGATTGGTGAGTGGCCCAGTTGCTGATTCAGTACAGTTTCAGTGATTTAGCAGGGGAGAGGGAGAGAGAAAGCAGAAGCAAAGAGGAAGGTTTTGAGGTGCTTCCGGAACCGGAGATGGTTCTCCTCAAGTTTCAGGGAGGCAGGAAGGCTGTTCCAGAGGGAGGCCCCAGCTGCGGAGAGAGATCTCCCCCCAACTCGTTGCTTGGAGAAGCGGCTGACCCGGAGGGAGTTGGAGGCGGAAGAGCGAAGTGCTCGAGAAGGAAGATATTTAGGACGGTAGAGTTGAAGGTAATTTGGCCCCAGGCCCCAGAAGGCCTTGTGGACAATGCAGAGGGTTTTGAACTTAATCCTCGCAGCCACAGGGAGCCAGTGTAGCGATTTCAGTCCTCGAGAGATACGGTCCCTGGGCTTGAGGCCAAGGACAAGTCTCGCAATCCTGTTCTGGATGAGTTGCAGAGGGCGGAGAGTAGAGGCAGGGAGATTTAGATGGAGGCTGTTACAGTAGTCCAGCTTCGAGAGAGCCAGGGCTCTGGAGACAGTGAGCTTCTGGGGGAAGGAGAGGAAAGGAAGGATACCTCTGAGGAGGTGCAGCTGCTAGTGTGACTTCTTAGAAACGTCAGAAATGTGAGGAGAGAAGGAGAGTGTGGAGTCGAAGATGACCCCGAGGTTTTTTTCCTTGCAAGTAGGAGCAGGAAGAGGGCCAAGAGAGGCCGGCCAGAGAGCTGCAGGGAAGGAGGGAGTGGGTGTGCCGATGAGTAGAATCTCGGTCTTACTGGCATTAAGGCAGAGGTTGTTGGCGGCACACCATTCCTGGATAGCAGAAAGACATTCAGAGATGAGGGAAGGAGAAGAGGAGGCCGAGGGTAGCCTGAAAATGAGCTGGGTATCATCCGCATAGCACTGAAAGTTGGGGCAGAGAGCAGCGATGCGGTGGGCGAGAAGTGCCAGATACTGGTTGAACAGCCAGGGAGAGAGGTTAGAGCCCTGGGGGACACCACAGGTAGAGAAAAAGATGTCAAACGGGAAAGACCCAAGTTGGACCTGGGAGGGTCGATTTGAGAGGAAAGAGGTCAGCCAAGCCAGAGCCTGACCAGTGATACCCATTTTTATGGATGAGTGGCCCCTGAGGGCCGCTCTCCTTTCCACAGATAGCCCAAGCTATCGACTTATTCCCAACTCTTGGTACCTGCTCTGCCCTCTTGGGGAGACCCTCCACAAATAGTGGGAACCTATTCTGCATAACCTCACCCACCTTCCTGAACTGCTACAGACCCTAGAAGAAACCTGTTTTCGCCCATCTGCAGTACCGCGTGCGCCAGCATTGCCAGTACATTTGAGCATTAGGCTCCCCTCTTCTTAGAGATTAGACTGCCCTTCAGTTAGGATTGTGATTATTGCAGAACTGCCTTAAGACTCTTTGCACTTCCCTTTCTAGGTTGTGGACCCAATTTGTGCATTAACCCAATTGGTTTGAAAGTGTTATTGTTAATGACTATTGTGTTGAAACTCAAAGGCCTTGAATAAATGTATTTGTATTTTTAATATATATACACCTGACTGAGAGTGATTTGTAAGTGTCCATTACTCTGTGTGCTCATTGAGGTCTTTCAGGCACCCTCACCCCTCCCGAGACCTGGTCTTCACAGTCTGCCAATGCTACATTGATTAATCTGCCTTGTCCAGAAGGTTACCCTGTTCCAAGAAACTAGGCCGGCCTTCTGAACCTCTGCCCACCAGGTCAGAGTTCAGAAATCCATCTCAACAGTGACCACCGGCACGCACAGGGAAGAATTCAGAACACACCTGGCTCGTGTAGCACTAGGTACCCACAACCTGTCCTACACTCCCCCCTTGCCGGCTCAGCACATTGGGGCTATACCAAGTCCACACCTTGTACACTCTGTGAGCGCATCACTCACCATGCCGGATGCACTTCCACGCCAACCGATTACTCACTGCCCCCGCCAATATGCCAATACACAGCGCACTATCTGCTTAAAATACTGCACTGCCTACCGGGCAAGATTTCACTTTGCGCCGGATCCACCCAACACCACCACTCCAACCATTCCCATGCATGCCAACGCTGCCTCGCTCCCCCTTTAGCCTCAGGCCCCTACTCTGCATTGCGCACTACTCAACACCAGATCCCTGGTTGCGCATACACATGATATCCTTGATCTAATCACCTCAAACAACTTGGACATCCTCGCACTGACGGAAACCTGGCTGACAGCCACTTCTGGCCCTGAGCGCTCCATAGCTGTCCCTAGCGTCTATTCCCTACTTCGATGTGACAGAACTCTGAAAGAAGGGGTGGTGTAGCATTGATCTACAAATGCACCATCCTCCTACACTCACTCAATGCTGCCCCATTCCCATATCAACCAAACTCAAATGCTCTCCCAATGCCTCCATCCCTCAACACCTTATCTACCAGCCTCCAGCCTGCTGGCTTCTTTAGAAGACGACCGCTCCCAACTTGCACTAACCAATCTTAAGCCTTCCACCCAACTCCTAATCCTGGATGGCCTTAACATTACTACAACGACCCTCTGGTTTTAGAGGCAGCCGCACTAGCGAACACCATGGCAGCCCTAGATTACACTTGGCTGATTACCAACCCCACACATGCCCAGGGCCGCACACTCGACTGGATTTTGGCTCCCAAAAGTAACTCCACCAACCTCACCTGCCTATGGTCTGACCACAACACTATCATCTTTACCATCCCCTCTCTGAGCCAATATAGTCCTACAGGCTCTCCCCCTACTATCATGCCAGCCACCATCATGGCTCATAGCACCCATAGCCTAACCAGTGCACGCATCATCCCTCTACTCAGGCACCCATCCCACTCTCCAAGGATACCGCCTCCTTGGTTCAATTCAACAACACCTTGTTCACGAAAACCTTAGACTTCCTGGTTCCCCTCAAAGCCTGGAAACAAATGAACATCCAACACCTCAACTGGGTCACCCCAGAGCTTAGAGACACCTGTGCAACAAAAAAAAAGAGCAGCCAAAGTTGCCTGGCACAAAGTACCCAGCAGCACGGACAAAGCCTGTTTCTCCAACATTTCCCGCTATTATAGACAAACCTCTTCATGATGCCAAAGCAGCCGCCTACAATGACAGAATTTCCAAGGTGTACTCCAGCTCTCATGAACTATTCGCCATCCTTCGAGAGCTGGAGACCCCGTCACTGCCTCCCACCACCATCCACAAAGACAACACTTGGTGTAATACCGCCCAATACACCCTCACTAATAAAATCACGCTTTTGCAAGAGAAGATCGCAGCCAAATGACACAGTACTTTGGCAGCCCGGCCTCCTATCACACCACCTGAAGGACCTAGAAATATTCCACCCTTCGAGTTTCAACCCAACTGTGTCTCCACTCTTGGCAACAGGTAATTCCTGGCAAGTGTGAAAAACCAGAGGGTGTTTCACAACCTAGTCCCCTGGGATCCCGTACTCCGGTGGCCAGGGAAAGGCCATCACTTTTGGATCCTGACCCTGGGCGTCGACAAGCGAGGGAGGATCACCTGGGTAGGGGGTCCTCAGGGAGTGGGGGAGAAGCACCTGATGGCGAGACATGGTATCCATCTTTTTCTACAACCCATTTAACCCTATTTCTACCTATTTTATGGGTAACTACAGCTCCCATAATTCCTCCCCACTTCACACTGACAACACTACAGAGCCGAGGAAGATGAGGAATGAGGCTAGGAAGATTACCTCTACTGACTTGCAATGGCTCTGTCCCTTTAATGAGACCAGGCAGAGTCAGGCACGTAATCCTAACTACATACACCTGCCACTTGTTTACACTCCCTGTCAGGATACAAGGTGGCGCACACAGGCGCACGGTGAGCCAGGCTGGGTACGAGAAGGAGCAGCTCTTCCGGGGCTGATGCGAACAAGGCTATCGAAGTTGGAAGGCTATGGGCTGATTGGAAATTGCGGAGAACGAGAGAGAGCCAGGCGAGAATTCCAGACTTGCGGAAAGCCATAAGCATTCCAAGACTGAAACCGAGTGAGAAGGGAAAATATCCCCTTATCGTACTTCATGACGGCGCGCTACCCTCCCGGGTGAACAACGGAGTTTGGCAGGAGCAGAGGAGGCATTGGTAACAGACTTCAATGCTACATGAAAGGCGTTGAAGAAAGAAACCCAATTAACACAACCAGTGAGTTATCGAAGGCAACAAAAGCCCGGTTTGTGTTAAAAGCAAAGTTGACTGTTACAAGGGTTGAAGGTTGCAACGTGTGCCGATAAAAAGCGTAATGGAAAAGACAATTGCTGAATTGTGATGTAAGTATACAAAGTAACAGAGTGGTCCTGCGAGGCGGAATCACACATTCGAAAGTCTCTGTGGAAATGTTTAAGTTGTGATTAAGTGGGAAATGAAGGCAAGAAAGTAACCGCGATCCCGAACGAGAGTTGATTGAGTGAAAAGCAAAGTATATGAACTTTGAATATGCCAAGAGGGCAAAGTATATGAACATTTAAAGATGCTAAGAGGGGAAAGTAAGAAATAATAATTCAAAAAAACTGCAATAGCAAGAGGCATTGGTGTTGCGAGGTGAAGAAGATTGCTGATTGTTAAAATGTTTAAAGAGAGGTTGAAGTGGTCGCGTAGAGGTCTATTTAAAATCCTTGCAGTTTTGAAAGACTTCGACAGTTAAAAGTTGGATAGAAAAAACATGGGGAAGGGAACCCCCACAAAGAGAAAAGAGCCTGGCGGTGAGAGACCCATGTGAGAAATGAAATAACAAATGTAAGTGTGAAGAGAAAGATAGGCTCAAGCACGACGGAGGGAAGCCTATGTTGAATTGTGGTAAAGTGAAAGTCAAGAGTAGAACTGTGCATTTGTGGCAAGGTGGACAAAGCCTTAAGAACTTATTATATTCCATTTACACATTTGTCATTTGAGAAGAAGGTCAAGGTTAGGTTGTGTTAGTATAGGCCTTTTTTATTTTTGACTTGGACTTGTTTGTTATTTGTTTAATTGTCAAGACTACTTCCATTCTAGAGTTAGGGCCAGTTAGGAATTCTCCCAACATTATCAAGATACAAAGTAAAGGTTTTTGAAACTTGCATCTATTGTGTCTGTGTCTGCTGTTGATACCATGCCTTCCTTACACCAACCTCTATAAGAAAAGATTGCACCGAACCACTTCTTCCTCTCCTTAACTACTTGCTTCGTCCCACTGTCCCTCAAAGAATCGTAGATCTCCCCCCTCCCTCGACCTGTCCACCCCCACCAATTACCGACCTATCACTACATTTCCATTCTTGCTGAAAATCATCAATAGTCACCTACTTACAAATCCAAGAATTCCTAGAATATCACTGTATTTTAGGCACCCGGCAGTCAGGGTTCTGCCAAAAACACGGAACTGAGACAGCCCTATTGGATCTCAAGAATCAGTTAGATGATGCCATCGTCCAAGGCTACATCTCTCTTCTCCTCATACACCTTTCCGCAGCGTTCGACCTCATCAACCACCAAACACTCTGCCGCCACCTCACATCCTCAGCTCACTTCTCCACTGACACAGCAAAATGGGTTGCTTCTTTCTTTAGTGACAGAACCTCTCGGGTCTTTGCCGGCAAAGCCTCCGCACAGCCTCCCCAAATGCCTTATGTCTCCCCTACCCTTTACAAAATATATACAAAATCACTTTTTGACCACCTTGATTCGTTAGGTATCTCATACACCAACTACGCAGACTACATGCTCATCCTCCTCTCTGGCAACCACACTCAGGACTCGCTCAGGGTAAACACAATCTACAAGACCATCCAAACCCGGATTGGCACACACAGCCAGCCTCTGCCTTAATGACTAAAAAACTGAGCTTCTTATCATTGGCCCCTCCTTGCGCCTAGCAAAGCTTCACCAGGCGTATAATGTATTCCCATCGATGGTCACATCATCCCTGTGGCCAATGCAGGGAAACCCCTTGGCGTGTACTTGGACTCCTCGCTCAGCATGTCGCGCCAAGTCAATCATATTGCCTCCACATCAGGATACGCCACAAAGCTCATCACCGCAAGCAGACCATTTTTAGCCACCAAAAACCGGCTCGAAATTGATCGGTTCCTCACCTGCTCAAAACTTGACTACTGCAACTCATTGCTCAGTGGCACCTCCACCACAAACTTGAGCAAACTACAAACAATACAGAATAACGCACTGCAAGCAGCACTCACTAGACATCGGGAAGCTTGACCACATCACAGAAGCCAGAAAATCTGCTCATTGGCTCTGAGTAAAGGACAGAATGAACTTTAAGATTCTATTCATCACACATCGGTGTCTTTCTAGCAATGCCCCTTTTTTACGCAAAAAGTCTCAACAGACACTCCCCAGCAAGGCCCCTAAGAGCAGCCTACAAACATTCCTCGCCACCCCCAGATTCAATCGTAAGAGATCAGGGGGACGGTGGGGGAGGCGTCCAGCTTCCCAGTCGGCGCTTCCACTCTCTGGAACGAGCTCCTGAACCATCGTACAATCTCTTTAGGAAAAAGCTTAAAACCCACCTTTTCAACTGAATCACAGTTATCGCCTATGTTGTACTCTTCCTATGCCTTATCCTTTGCTTGACTGTAACCACGGGCCTGGCGGCTTTTATAAATGCCAAAATAAATAAATAAAAATAAATGACATTACACGCACCCTTTCAGACCCAGTAACAATGACATCCTTAAATGGGAGAACATATATATTTTTTCCTGATGAACTGGCATGTCATCATTTTTTTAATGCATTAAGGTTTGCCAACCAGTCCACAGGGTGTTGTCAGCAGTGACATAGCGGTAGCAATGATGACGCCCTACCGGCCTCTTACAGAACTGCATGATTGCAAGTACTTAATTTAGTTCAAAGAGATACCACGGTCTGAATCATTGATTGTGTGCTTACTGTGCTTTAAACTTCCAATCAGAAAAATACATGCTTGGGTCACAGCATCACATGGCAGATGCAACATGAGGGGGGCATGCAGAGGCACTCCAGTGCTGCAGATTCCATAGAATCCCCTTTAGCCATCACTTTGAAAACCCATTGTTCTTGGTGTAGTCATACAGGAGGATAAACACAGAGAAGGGTGCATCAGTTTGATAGGCCATTGCACCACATTTTTTAGTATATGGCTCCTAGGAAGTGCTGCTTTTTTGTAATTATGCCACCCTAGATTGGTTTTAGTAAGTAGACTTGTGGCAGCTTCACTAGGGTTGCAGGCCAATTTACTGAATTTTTATTACAATGTACCTTATTAGTAGCCATTGGGACACTAATGTATTTTTTAAGGCCTGCACTCTGGTTTTTTGTTTTTGTTCCTCTCCTTTTTTGGGCCTTTCCTTTATTTGGGGAAACCAGGGGGCTGGCCTAAAATGACCATTCTAACCCCAACCCTGCACCCTCTACTGTGGTTTGAACTGCTATAGGCCAGTCTAATACACATGCGGTGAGGGTAGACATGGTTCGATAGCTTTTTAGAGTGCCCCGGTTAGTGATTGGAGGGCTGGCTTAGGCCAACCCTTGAGTGTTTGGAGTTATCTAGGGGGACTCGGCTCCTGCTTCTGTTGGGAGTCTGCAGGCTTACTTCTTACTTGCTGGTGCATTTTGCTGCAAAACTGCTGCTGCTGTTGAAGCAATTTTAAAACCAGGTCTGGTCTTACTTGTTCGTTCTGGTGTCCTTCCCCTGTGCTTTGGTTTTAGTTTTCGTTTTCGGCTGCTGGACGTCCGTCCTGGGCTGTTCCCATCTTCCCCTTATCCTCCACATGGGTGGGCTTAGCTCATTGTGCGGAGACCATTTCTATGCTGCCTTACCACAGCCTTAACAAAATACTGCTTTGGTCGTGCATCTTGGGGTAGGAAGATGTCATCTAGAAAGGTTGCAGGACACCACTGTCCCACCTCTGTGGTTCATCTGGACCATCCTTGATCGCCTCCTTCTTTTCTCCTGGATGTCTTGGGTCTTGAACGTGAGACGTGAACTCTTCTTGAGGGTCTTATCAGGCATCCCCCACAGTAGGTTGCTGCCTTATTCTCACCTGTGGAGGAGACTAGATAACTACCTTCCTTTCCCCATAACCACGGACTGTACCTACACAGTTGGTGCAATCGATTCCTATGGGGAGATTTAGGGCTTAACCTGTAACTGGATACGTTTCTTGGATCCCTCTTGGATTCAGAGAGTTTTAGGCCAAAGGCTAGAATTCTAGCCTGTACCACTGATTCTCTAATGTATTTTTGAAGTTTAACATTGCACTCCTGTCTATAGAAAGGTCTGCTACTATGTTACACTTGTGTTTACTTTTGTACATTTGTATGTATAGAAGTTTAATGTGACATTATGAGTCTGGTACTATCAGTGTAATTGTATCCCGGCCTTTGGTGGCTTTAGGGTTTGTGTTTTAAAGTATCTCCCTCTGCATGTTCTATTTAGTGTATGTGACTATGCACTAACAGTTTAGGAATGACTGTGACTGTGTTTCTATATTTGGTCTTGATCATGACAGTATTCATGTCCACGGTTCCCTTTTCTTCCCAACCATTAGTCCTATGTTGGTTCTGTCACCATGTAGTTTTGGAGGCGAGGCGGGTCGCCTTAGTGGACAATTACCACTTTTATACGTACACTGCTATTACTATGGGTTATGTTTAACACAAAGTTCTTATTTGACATAATAGATATTCTGTGTGATTTTACACTAAAGTGTATGGTTTTCAGTATACAAGGGTGGTCTATTCTTTGGAGGTAACTGTGGTGGGTTAACACTACTTCACTACTAGCCTTCCTCACTCATGTTAAGCCTGACTGCTCTGCCATAACTATCCAGAGAGAGGGTTTGGGATTTTCATTTGGTTGGAAACTCTCTTTTGCCTTTACATTAGATGGTTTCCCATCTCTCACCAGAGGTCTGCGGAAAAGACTCCCTGCCAGTAACAGTCTTTATCAAGAGGCCTGGTTGCATTTAGTGAATCGCACAATAAAGCAGTGTATAGTGTGTGGATGATGTCTTCACGAATGCTTTTAATCATGGATCCCTCTGTCCCCCATAGACTTGTTGAAGAAATTAAACAGCAATGTGACGGGTTAGAGCTACAAAACGAAGACGTGTACATGGCCACCAAATTCGAAGATTTCATACAGATGGTTGTGCGAAAATCAAGAGGTGAAGACAAAGAAGAGTTTGTTGTGAATTACGTAAGTAGACAAACTTAAAGGTAATTCATTTTTATATATATTTTAAACTACTTTTCTATGTTCAATATTCAACCCTTTAGTTAATGAATTTTATTTTGAGCAGGACCCCAACCTACATTTAAAAATCTTTAGTATTTTCCTGCCTTTTTTATTTGTTTCCTGCCTTTGTTTGGATTAGTCTGGGCCACCTCCTTTTTTTTTATGATGTGTTTCTTAGGATTTTAATGTGTGCGCTGACCCGTTTTTTTCCCCAAGTAACCAACAATGATGATGTATCTAACGTGGACATGCCTGGCGCCTGCTATCCCAGTTGTGGAAATGGGGCTTAAGCTGACCAGTAGCGGCACCTAACATGTGTGTATCGACACTCTAACCACTGCCCCTCCCTATGCATCAGTTGAACTTTTTTCTACAGTGACAAAGGTCCCCTTGTGGGATTCGGGGGTGCCTAGAGGAATTACCATAAAGCCCTCTGGGTCACCTCCACAGCACTCCCTTCTCTTAGTAGGGAAACGGTCACATGGCTCCTGTAATAGCAGCTGCCGCATCCCATCTCATCCAGGGTTCTTCCATAGATGTGGGTGGGGGGACACAACTCCCATAATCCCTCAGAGTTACTCATGGAAAGCCCAGACTGGGCCGGAAAATGATAAATAACAGTCCTAGGGCTGGGAGGATTGCGGGCCAGAATGAGTCAACCCGCAGAGGTGCTCTTTAAGACTTGGGGAAAATAGCACAGGAGAACCATACCCCTTTCCCATAGGTGGTGAGGAAAACCGAATAGTTAGCCTCCTTCCCTCTTCAGGAGCCTGTAACATCCAATCTTTCCTGCTAGTAGCAGGAAAAGCCCAAACCTCTGGGGAATCCATAGTTAACACTACCAAGTCCTCTCCCCAGAGTCCCCAGGGCAGTGGGCATTTATGGCCAGGGGAGCACAGAAGGTCGCTAAAAAGCCAGTATCTACAGTGATTGCAGCAGATGAAGGGGATGGAGGGGGTTGGGGGAGGTTTCGGGCACTGTAGTGGAATCCAAGATGGCTACCTCACCTCTTATAGCGTTGTCCCAATGAGACCAACCCCCAAGCATGCATGGGAATGTAGGGCCAACAGCCAATCTGACCTGAGCCCTTATTCTGGAAGCCAGCACAGAACATAGTCCGTCTCTGTGTTTGAGGAACAGGTGGACCGCATTGGAGGCGAGCTGGCGATCAGGGTAGCCTGGAGTGGATCCCAGAGCAAGAGACAGGAGGAGCAGTGGAATTAATGGAGGCAGGAAGGGATAGAGTAGCGGTTTAGAGAGCAGGGCCTATATCCCTTGTGGGTACCATATCCCTAGAGGTGGCTGGAAGAGAATTATTGAAGGACGGTGTTAGAGAGTTGGTGATTGAAGGTGGGGGGTCCTCAGAGGAAGTGGTTAGGGGTTTGTTGGAGGAGCTGGTAAAATCCAGGCAAGAGTTTCTGGAGTTGTTACAGGAGGTTGGATGCTTATAAGAGAAAGGTGGAATGTTGTTGGATGACGTAGGAGGGTGAAAGAAGGGGCTACAGGAGTTAATGGAGGCGAGGAGCAACAAGAAGTATGCTGAGAAGTTATTAAAATGGAAAGTAGGAGGAGATTGGACAGGAGGTGGAGTTAAGGCGTTGGTGAAACAACAAAAGGTGGAGGGTGGCGAACAGAAGAGGCATCTGGGTAGTGGGTGGGAATTAAGGAGGTGGTTGGACAGAGGAAAGATGTTGACAGGAAGCCGTTGCAAGAGAGTGAGGTCGAGAATCAGAAGGTGAAAGAGGTATTTAGTGAGGTGGTTGAATGATTGTGGAAGGCAGAGAGGAAGGAAGTTGGCAGATAAGACACAGAACTGAACTCCAAAGTAAGAAACAAGGGAGTAAGAAGGAGAGCAAGCTGAATGTAGAGGCAATCAGGAAGACATTTGAAGCTAACACAATGTTCAGAAGAGTGGTGGAAATAGGGCAGGAGAAGCTTGGAAGTGAGTGCTCAAGGAGGAGAACAGAGTAGGGGCAAGCAGTGCCTCAGGGAAGCAGGGAGCCTCTAGCGGTGTGTTGTGGTTAGGGGAGAGGCTCTGATCTAAAGAGGCGGATTCTAAGGTAGGAGGGCGTACAAGAGTGAGCCATGACAGCGAGGAGGGTTAGCTTGAAAGAGTAAGAGCAGGCCTGCAGACCAATCCGTGCTCCTTACTGGACCAGAAACCTTGCTTTATACAAAGTACACCAGAAGGCATCAGGAGGGAGCGACCACCACACAATATTTGTACAGGACTTCTGGGTCCTACCTTGGAAACGGGTAGTGACCCCACCAATCTGTGCACAGTAAGGAAGGAATGTATTTTTTTAAACTTTATTATTAATTTTATAAATCTATAATAAGCCAAAGTTACATAATTCCAATAACATCAGATGGTGCAGTTGGGCAAATAAAACACTTACAGCTGGTCATATCCCCCATCATCTCAGAAGTACATGAAGTAATACAAAGAATATAAAAGGGCCTCTTCTTGCTATACCCCCTTTTATAATGACAAACGTCGTAGCTGTATATTGCATGTGTCTCAGGCTAATGTTGAAAGGCGGTGAAAGATGGATCATCCCATTGTTCACAGTTCAGCACATCACCTCTGTTAAGTGTTAAGCTACGCTGGGCGATTCTTTTACTCAGCACTCAGTCTCCAAATCGATCATGCGTTCACCATTTTCACTTCACGCTTCTTGTAAAGTAGCCAAGTAGTACCTACCCCCCACTAATAAAGAACTAGAGGGACAACATTCCACCAGAAACTCTGTCAGCCTTGGGCGTCATGCTGGTGGATAAAACACCTCACTTTCCTATGCAGCCTATAGCTCCTTTTCCACCTGTATGACGTCAATGGCTGCCTCGCTTTGTGTTGTAATTAAGTATATAAAGGACCCACAGTTTTCATGGTGATTGCTATAGACCTTTATTAGTCAATGAAATAAAGATAAAACCTAACTTTCCCTATCTCTATGAGAGGTTTCCCTGCCTCTACTAAAATAATAAGGGTTCTGTCAGAATTTCTGTGTAAATCAATAGTCCACTGTACCCTATCAAAATCCCTACTTCTGTCCCTTTCACTTAAAAAACTAAACTTGAGATAAAGTAGACCTTCTTGGTCCAGAAGAATGACTCCCTTCTTCTAGACTGGGGATAAAAGTTCAATTCCAGGTCCCTGCTTCTTCTTAGGCGACTGACTCCCTTCCCTGGGTCAAGATTGTCCTCCTACACAAAAGACAAAGTTCCAGCACTTCTTTATGTCAGGCACAGCGCTTATCTTTTAACACTTTGTATCAGAAAGTCATTTCAGCTTTGGTTAACAGGGGAATGACTCCCATCTCCTGGTATATGGATTTTATAGTTCAACACAACCAGGGGGAATGATTCCCTTCCCTTGGCCTTGGTTACCCAGAGGATTACTCCCTTCTTCTGGTATATTGACTTCAGAGTTCGCTACAACCAGGAGGGATGACTCCCTTACCCTGGTCTCTTTTCACATGGTTGCACAATTCAACATCAGTAGGGAGAATGACTCCTTTCCCCTGGCCTCATTCACTTTAGTTTCACTGTTCACTACTGTCAGTCTTTCACTTTGAGGGTCCCAGACGCAGACTTCCCTGTCTCCAGACTTGCTTCACTCTCCTGCCAGGTACTGCCACGAAGAAGATGACTTGTAGGGATCTTCTTTTGTGGGCGCGGGACCCAGACCCTTATTTCTCTTCTCCTTTGTATTTGGGTACTGTAAGTAAGGCATGGTATCAAACAGTAAGAGACACAAGTCACCACAGTTCAAGGGTGTTTATTGAACTTCACCTGTGTTTGAAAAACGCCTGTCTAATCCTAAATCTAAAGATGGGAGCAAGCTACGACCATGAAATAATAACGCAGTCCTAGTGGTGTCTTGTCAAAATTAAAGGGCCTATACTAATAAACCTATTCCCAATCCTTACTTCTAAATACAAATAGTGTGGGAAACAATGTTATGCAAAAGAAAAGTGTTCAAGAAATGATATGTCAGGATATTCAAGCCGTTGGCTTCCCTTCCCCATCTTATCAGCACAACACAAGGCCGCACGCTCGAGCTTAGCACACTCTATAATAATAAAATAATAATAATAATAATAATAATGATAATAATTAATAATAATAATAATAATTTGGCATTTATATAGCGCTACGAATCCTCAGGTATCTGAGCACTGCTTGTTATTACCCACGGTGTGTGGTGCTATGGCTTGTTTAGCACGAGGATGCAGTTCAAGAATTCAGCATCCGGGCCTTCTATGCCAAAGTCTCTTTGTCATTCATAGGGGGTCATTACGACCAGCCGGTCCGGTAACAACGGTGCCGGTAGGCTTACCGGCACCTTTGTTACCGGACCGGCAGAGTAAAAGTTTGCGGGCCGGATGTACCTCCCGCCCGCCAGGTCTGACCTGGTGAGCGGAACAGCTCCCGGCCGCAGACTTTCACGGTAGCAGTGGCACCGTTATTAACGGTGCCAGTGCTACCGGCATCCCCATTCCCATTTGAGTCCTATGGGACTCAAATGGGAATGGGGACTTACATTTTCCGGCGCCTGACTTAACACTGGGGTTGTAATATCCCGGTGTTTCCGGCAAGCCAGGCGCTGCAACAATTCACAAGTCCAGCGGCAGTCTACCAGTTTTACCGGCACGGCTACCGCCGGACTTGTAATGAGGCCCATAGTCTCTTATTTCAGGGCCCGATGCAACGCGACAAAACATGAAAGTTCCTTTCTTCTCAGTATTTTCACTTATACAACTTCTTGGGGGATTTACTGTTCACCCCAGGCCCCCCTCTGCCGTGATCAGACCCACTTTAACACCAAAATCTTCAGTTGGTCTCCCTCTGCCGGGCTAGGACCAGACTCATGTATTTTTCCATTTCTCTTTCATAAAAATCGAACACTTTCGACTGTGCGCAGGATTTAGCTTGACCCGCTGCAGGACCACTTCTATTCACATTTATTCGTTCACTTTCAAATGATCTCCCTCCGCCGGGCTCGGATCAATTGTATCTACTTTCGTCACCCCTCAGCTGGATACCTTACAGAGACTTTCGATTGAGCACCCATGCGGTGCGGACCACTCTGTCAAAGGTATTGTAGTTTGCTTTAAAGTTAAATCACTCATCAGCAGTTGACTTAATTTGCGTCTCTTATCACTCGCGTTTGTTGTTCATTCCAGCACTCGCTGGAATGAACAGTGTTGCTGCTTGGAACTTTGGATTCAACACAGACCGGTCTAGT
This sequence comes from Ambystoma mexicanum, assembly GCF_040938575.1. Taxonomy (NCBI): domain Eukaryota; kingdom Metazoa; phylum Chordata; class Amphibia; order Caudata; family Ambystomatidae; genus Ambystoma; species Ambystoma mexicanum. The sequence continues at coordinate 1,227,230,128 of NC_090936.1, forward strand.
ATCCGTCTCCCCAACTCACCGGATGTGTTGCTTTCACTGAAATGGCTTTGTTCTTGGAGCCAAGGACGGTACCACAGTGGCTGGTGATTCTCCCCGCCTTGATTTTTGACGCGGGAGGGACCCGGGTATCTCTGATGCACAATGCATGATTTTTCAAACTGGTTTCCTGGTTTTATGCTTTCCCTCGAGGTTTCGGGAAAGTAACGGTTCCTTGTCGAAAAGGTAATGGGAATTTCCCTCCTTGCGATCCCCTTCAGTATTGCAGCCTTTCCTCGCTTACTCAGCTGCCGTCACAAACCTGCTGTTTCCTCGTGTGTTTTACCTCGCTCCGAGTGCGCTCTCGTGCTCCGCCTTTTATCTGTGTGGGGATGTGTAATGGAAGTCAGGTGTGATTGATTGTCGATAATTGCCTGACTTCGACTGACCATAGTATTGGGACATGTTAGGTACACGGCTCGGGTGTTAGTCTGTTTTGCCTTAGAGCGGGCTGTCAATGAGAAAGGGTTTGTGTTGTAAAAGGGGGGGCTAGAGTTCCTAAATATCCTACCGGGTAGGATGGGGGTAAAGGTGTTACAAGGAAGGGTATAGTGTGTTTCACCTTCCGGTGTCCCACTCCCACTACCTGAGGACCCCTCACCCAGGTGATCCTCCCGCACTGGTCCACCCCCAGGAACTGGATCCAAAAGTGATGGCTGTGTCGTGGCTACCTGGAGGACAGATCCCTGGGGACTAGTGGGTGAGACACCCTTTGGGTTCTCAGAGTACTTTGAGCCATTTTCTCCCAAGTACTGCCACTAGGGAGACAGCTTGTGGTGTTCTCTTTTTCCTGGGTCGTCGACCCTTCCCTGATAGGGGCTTTACTCGACCACCAGCCAGAAGCAGATGTCCTCCAATCTTTACAATTCTCTCTTCAGGTTCTCAAGCCCTCTCTGTCCCCTCTACGGGTTTGTATGTGTAACTTTCACAACTTCTCGTTGGGTCACAGACCCTCATTGGCGTCTTTCTATGCCTCACGACCCTTGTGACGTATGGATTAGGCCCCGCTCTCCGCCCTACGTCCCAGCCGGTCCGACTGTCGGCCCAGTTACCTTTAGGGACACCTGTGAACGCCAGTGGCTCTTTTGGGGACTGCATTTGGCCGTCGAACCCTCCTCCGCAGTTGTCACTCTTGCGTCTGCTTCTGTGACCTGTGGCTACAGGCAATGTAAGTATGGCTCTTGGACCCTGCGGTCCACCTTCTTATGGAGCCTTTACCTTTGCCTGGCTTCACAGTCAAAGGACAGACCGACATCAGGTCCTGGAGAAACACTTTCTGCAACTCGACAGCTTCTTCTGCTCTCTGGTCTCGGCTGTCTCTTTGAACCTGCACCTCCGTTTCCATGCCTGCAGTTGCTCGAGCTGGCTTGACAACATAGTAAATCCTTCTTTCGTTTTTATCGTAAGTGGATATAGAAGACAAGACTGTTCATTCAACCTCCTCCTCGTCCCAGTACTTGTTAAGTAGGTCTCCCTTAGGTAGTCCCTGCTCTTTCTCGTCGCAGTAGTTCAATTTTCGAACTTACAGATATACATAGAAGTATGGGACAGAGAGTTGAGTAAAATGGGATAGGAAGGTGTGCATGGTATGGGTGGAGGGTTGTCTTACTGCGTTCTCCCGAGATGTTCTCCTTTATCCCCAGCGGGGAAGTCTCTTCCCATGAGATCTTCCCGCTGAGTACCACCCCCAGGAGGGCTATCGGGTAGCGGCCTCACCACCCTGGCCTCATGGGAAGGGGCTCCCCCGCTGGGAGAAGTGACACAATTCCGGATTCGTCACAAATGTTATCCCTCTAGTTCTTTTTTTTATAACTTTGTGGTAAAACAGCACTTTGAGCGTACAAAATGACACAAGGGTTACAGGAACACTTTCAATAATGGTGTTGGGATATTCACAATGGTGTCATCTATCTATATTCATAAAAGTCACAATTTGTTGATCCTTCTACAATTCCACACCTTTTCACCAGTCTGCACCAAATCTTGCATATACCTGTTAGGAACCTCTGGACATTACTGGCTACATGACATTTGGACACACCACCCCTTTCCCCCGATTTCAGCAAAAGTCAAAATGTGTTTGTGGTTTGGCGAAGCGTTGTTCCTTATACAATTCCACACCGTTTCACCAATCTGCACCAAATTTTGCATAGTTACCGGTTAGGACCCTCCGGACGTTACTGGCTACATGACATTTGTACACCCCACACCTTTCCCAGGATTTTAGCACCTTCACACATGAGACGGTGGACTGAAATCGGCGAAACAGCAATGTGGTCGTAGAAGGACTTGTCTCGACACGAGGAACAAAACTCGAGGTCCTTATGGGACCTCGAAAACCATTCCCGCCACCGGCAATCTTCGACAAAGTTTTGTCTGTCCAGTTGGGCTTACCTCATGGCTGTATCATACGAGGAAGAGCCTGTTCGAGGCCTGTGCCTGCTGTGGGCTGAAAAATATCTGTGGAGGATCACCACGACGGCTGCCTCTACTGCCTTCATCCTCACCATGTCCTCCAAGACTGCAAAATCTGCCAGTCATTCTCCAACAATACGCTGAGGGATCATCATCTTGTCATGTGGCTCGAGGACGCCGGCGGGGCCTCTGACTCCCTGCATCTGTATGGAGTCATGCATCATTACAGCAGGGCTGGACGGCCCAGCGAACCACCTCTAGTAAGAGGCTAGGTTGCATGAGGTCCAGGCCACCAGCAAGAGAAGACCTAAAGAAACCTCTGGTGACAAGCCCAGATACTGGCACAAGGTCCGGTCTTCACCAAAGGTCAGTGCCCAAGGGGTGTCGCCAAGAAGGAGAGCCAAGGCCTTTTCCTTCGCCCAAGGAAGCGCTGTCATCTAAGTCCACATCAAAATCTGGTGGCCACTTTTCGCCTTCCGTGCCAAAAGCTGGCCCGTCGTTGAGACGGGGCGAGTACGTAATCGCCGATGACCAAGTCTCCCTCCAGGTCGTCTACCCCAAGGCCGTTGACGGCGTCCACTGGCACCCCGTCAACAGCCGTGACCAGGGCTACTAGGTCATCAATGAAACCGTCAACGCCCACGACTACGTCACCAATCTCAGCGACGCATCTACGTCGACGGCTGTGACACCCTCGCTGACTGCCCCGTCGATGGGGAAAAAGTGGATCTTCCCATAGAATTGTTACCACTGCCATTGTGACGAACATCGCTGACACCCAAACCAGCACATTTATAATGTGCCTGTACACAAGTGTTTCTAGGCGCGACAAGACAAGGAGGGGAAAACAAAGGGAGGACAAAACAACGATCTTAATAGGCCCTCTGTCATTCAGATCGCACATGCGCAGGAAGTGGGGGGGACAAGTGCAATAGGGGGGTAGGGGAAGTGGAGAACAGCACAAGGGAGGTGAGAGGGAGAAGTGCAGGTAACAGAGTTCCTGAATCAGAAGATGCAGCCAGCGGGTGGCTAATAAGTGCAGAGAGTGGGTGGACTGTAGAGTTACAGATACAGACCACAAGTTCTAGGGGGGCCAAGAGGCAGAGCGAGGTGCAACTGGGCAGGCAGGGACCTGGTCCCAAGTTCATAGGGTGGCCAGGTAAACCAGGTGCGTTTAACAGAAGGGTCATCAGCAGGGGAGAGGAAGAGAGAAAGAGGATGCAAAGAGGAAGGTCTTGAGTTGCTTCCGTAACCGAAGATGGTTCTGCTCAAGCTTGAGAGAGGCAGGGAGGCTGTTCCAGGGGGATGCCCCAGCCGAAGAAAGAGCTCTGCCCCCAACTCTCTGCTTGGAGAACCAGCTGACCCACAGTTGGAGGTGGATGAGTGGAGAGCTCGAGAAGGGAGATACTTAGGAAGAGAGAGTTGGAGGTAGAGCGGGCCCAGGCCCCAGAAAGCTTTGTGGACAATGCAGAGGGTCTTGAACCTATTCCTTGCTGCCACTGGGAGCCAATGAAGAGATTTCAGAGCTGGAGAGATACAATCCCTGGGCTTGAGGCCAAGGACAAGTCTTGCAGTCCTGTTCTGGATGAGTGGTACAGGACGGAGAGTAGAGGCAGGAAAATGTAGAAGGAGACTGTTGCAATAGTCTAGCCTTGAAAAGACCAGGGCTGTGGGTACAGGAGGAAAGTGAGCAAGGGAAGAATCCGATCATTCACATGCAGATGATTTTGTTTTGTTGTATTGTCTCTGCTTTTATGTCACAACTTTGTAAACTTTTTTAGAATACATTTTGTTTTAACAAAATGTGTGCTTCAATCATGTTACACTAGCCTTGGTTTTTTGTCAACATCCACCCAGCGCTAAAGGGAGAGGTAGCCTTGACTCACTTTGCTGTAAACAGATTTACTATACCCTCACGAGTCAGGCCACCCGTAACCAAAAGAGAGGGTCCCCTTGCCCGCTCTTTCTAGAACAGTAACGTATTCCATACTGCAGGTTGATTTTCGCCATTGGTATATTGCTTGTACATTGCTTGTGCATTATTGTGCTTTGTATACCATGTAACACTTCAAAGCTAGAGCCGGTAATCCAATGGGAGAAGGAGGGAGAGTGTACGAGGGGCAACAGAAAACAGAAAGGTGTGGGTTGTTTAGGTGAAGTCACCGGAGGAGAAGGTAGCGGACCAAGAAACCAGCAGTAGGAAGAATGGTGGATTGGAGGGTGGAAGCGAATTGGAGAAAAGGTGAGAAAAGGTGAGGTATTGTTCGGTGAGAACATGTAGTATTGTGTTGTGAATGTGCGTGCAAGGTACTCACCACAACTCAAGTGTTAGAGGGAGTTTAGGGAACGACTAGAAGGAGGCTTGGAGGACTGGTAGGAGCAGTGTAGGGTAAGGAGTAGTAACATTGATGGTGGAGGCAGGCAGTAGGAGGCGAGAGAACTATTGGAGGGACAGAATTAAAAGATGTAGCGAGAGAATGTGGGTGGTGTTGGAAGCAAGAGAGCAGCTGCAGGAGAACAGCAGGCAGGGAAAGGAACATCAGGGAGTTTGAGGAAGAGACCAAGTCGGGTAGAGTATCTGAAATGCACAACCCTATACCCGTAAGGGGATTGCCCCAGTAAGGGTCAATAAGCTCTCGATACTAACCCGGGGAGTATGGACATCTGGGTTATGGAGGTCATTGAATCTTCTAGATGAGAGTGAGAGATGGCCGTTAGGGCCCTGACATTTTTTAATTAAAATCCCTTGATCCATCCCTGGGAGTTGGCCTGTTCTTTATGCCATCTGCGACAGTAAATGCATTTCTCTTTTACTCTTGCTAAATGGCACATGCATATTAGCCAATGCATTGTCTCAGCGAAAAGGTGTGCCCATCCTTCTATATCTCTGGCATAGGAGACACGGCAGAGAAGAGGAGGTGGTAGACGGGTACATAGTTCAGTGCTAGGAATCCTAAATGGTCTACATTTCGTATGTCCATACCATGGGCCATGTGAATGGTTGAGCCATACTACTGTCTTGGCAAATGAATGGTGCACAGCCATAGCGGTTTGCACCACTTATCTTTGCACATGTCAAGCCTCTAATGGTTTCAGTGTTGGTAACGCACTGTCATGAACGAGAAGGATTCAGACTCAAGGATGACATTTCAAGGGTGTTTAACTAAAAATAAAATTCCTATCTATCGCTACTGCTAATAGGGATTTTCCAAAACTAAACTCAGGGTGCTTGTACATCGTCCAAATCAAAAGTAATCCTCAGTCTAAACCTAATTGCTAATGTGCTTTTTACCAAGATTCAGTACTCGGGTCTCTAGGGCTCCCGTAACCCTACTTGTCAGTTTCTTTATTTTTATTGGTTTCTGCTTGCCTCCCTCCACCCTTGGCAACCCTGGTACCTTCTTTGCCTTCGGGTGTGCTCTAGCGGGATGGCGTTCTAACTGGGATGTTGCTGTTCACCCTTCTCCACGGTGTCACCGGCACGTAAGCCTCAGCTTCTCTTCTGCCCAATTCAGCATTCTTGCAGTCCCCACGTTCCAAATGGAGGATTCATCCTCTCAGTCGGTCCTGGCCTCTGCGTAGTTTCTCTGATCCCAGACCTCTCCACAGCTGCAGTGTGGACATGCCATCAGGTAAGGTGGTTCTTGTGTCACCGTCTCTTACTTGGCTGTATCGCCTTTCTCGTTCCCAGCCTTCCGGCGTCCCTGCCTTCTCTCCGCTTCCCTCCACGCTACTGCTGGCTCTGTTGTCTAGCCCGGCTCTGCCCCTCTAGGACTTGTGTACGTCAGAGGCTGGTCCTGTGCGTAGTATTCGTCCTCCTCCATTCAAGGTTCCTTGTCCCTTTATTCACACCGCCATACTTCAAAGGGATGCTTTGCATCAGTTAGTGAGTTCAAGGGAATGCCAGTATTACATTAAACTAATGATGTAAAAGAAATGTCAGTTTATGTTGGGTACAAAACCGAAGTAATGTCAGTCTCTTCTTTAGCCATAAATGCAAAGTATTCTTCAGAGGGAGTCCTTGTCCCGTAGTCTCTCCCAGTGAGGTCCCTCTTTCTCTGACGACTATGAGGGGTCTTACTTAGTGGGCTCCCCTCCCTAGCCTCAAAGGGGCTGGGTGCCCCCTGGGAATTGTCCACATTTGTCATAACTCCTTCTTTAACCGTGTAGACCAATACCACTTTTCCGGTTGTTTTCAGTCCATGTCTTCACAGCTGAGGGGAGCTGCTTTAATGGTGGGCTGCTGCCATTCACTGGGGCCAGGTTCTCAGCATGACCCCTACAAAGCCATCACTGCTCAGCCTAGATTCTCTCCAAGCCACCCCCTTCTTTCTCCTCTGGCTACTGTTTGGCCACTTCAGGTTCTGGTCTCCTGGATCTCCTTTCACTTCCCTACTCTGCTCCCTGGACCTTTCAGCTCGGCCAACTCATCTTCTACTGAATCACCTCTTCCTCCTCTCTTCTTGACACACTACCTTTCTCTCACTAGTATTCCGTCCTAGCCTCCACCCCCGCCTGGAGGTGTATACCTCTTTTTATACTGGTGTTGAGTTAACAATTGGGACAATGAACCTTGCGATTTCTGGTTCTGTTTCACTTGTAGCTTCATATCTTGTGATTTACATTGTCTCAGTAGTGCTACCTCCTCCCCTGCCATGTCTGGTGGGCTGTGTTACCCCCATGTTTTAATGTATTAGTCTTTTGTTGCAATTCGCCCTGGACCCTGCAGTCAGAGGTCATAAAAGCTGGCTCCACCATGTAGGCATTAGACAGCGTGTCATGATGACCTACTGATCGAACTCTTGAGTCCTCCACCATACCCTAGCATTGGCTCACAAGCTGAAGGTGACCACTTGCTATGTGTGTGTGTCTTCACTGCAAAGTGATTGCCTTCAGACTTCAGTCCGTGCTCCATGACGGTATTTGTGGTCTGTTATTTCTTCCTGTATGGAACCATGACCGGAGACTGGAAACTCCAACAAGCCACCCACTTTCTATGATACTGTGAAACTTCAGATGAACCCATAGATCTTCATATAGGGTATTTTTCCTAGGGTTGAATATCATGAGTGAGAGGAGCTTCCAATCAACCTGCGACCTGAGTGACGGGAGACCCAGCTCAAATCTTAGACTGGCTATTGGCAGACTTGTTGGTAGGGACAATGCTTTTTTCAAAATCCTGCCCTCAATTGTCTGCCAATCTATAACCCATGTCAGGGGTTTGGCCTCTAAGCCATACAGGAGAACCGGGATGATCTTAGCTGTATAAAACCAGATCGCTGGTAGGACGGAAAACTTACAGTACTGTTTAATCATCTTCTGTAACTGCGACGTCAATTGGGTACACTTTTGTAATATCTCTGCCCATATGAGCCTAGCTCTCAATATGGCGTATAAGGCGAAACCCAAATAAATTACTTCCTCCACCACTGGAATCTGCTGACCACCCACCGTCCAGCAAAAATCTCTGATCCCTTTTTCTCCAAAAATCACCACTCTTGACTTTTCCAGATTAACAACGAGGCTATTTTCCTTCATATATTGATCTAAAGCATTCAACAACCTCTGAAGGCCCACAGGTGTTTTATCCAGGAGGACAATATCATCCGTGTACATAAGCCACTTTATTGCGTTTGAGCCAATCTTTGCACTGCCCAATGTTGCGGACTCGACCGCCTGGTCAAAATCTCTGAGGAAGAAGGTGAAGAGGAAGGGGGCAACGATACAACCCTGCTTCACCCCCCTTTTTACAGGGATATGTTCGGACAGGAAGCCTTCTAGATTTAATTTCACTTGCACAGTGTTTCCTTCATGCGACGAGGCTAATATGTCAATAAGTGAGATTGGAGCACCCCTACTTTTAAATTCAGACCACAATCTGTCTCGATTCACCAGGTCAAAATCGCTTGATAAATCAGTGAGATCAATGAAAGCGCTGTATAAACGTGGTGTTTTCCCACCATCTTGATTATTGCAGAGGGAAGATAGCACTATTCCATTTAGGGACGTGGAGTGGCCTTTCCAAAACCCAGTCTGTTGTTTCGGAAGAATGTTATTTACATCGGCCCAGTGTCCCAGGTCTCTCAATAATAGACCGGCAAACAGCTTACTTTCCACATCAAGGAGAGTAATGGGTCTATGGTTTTTTGGGTCTTTACGATCCCCCTTTTTAAAAATGGGAATGATAATGCCCGTTTTCAAGGACTCTGGGATTTTTTTATGCTTTAATGTTCCTTGAAACAGCATTTTCAAAAGTTTAGCCCACCTCTTTCGATTTCCCTTTAGAACTTGGTATGTTAGGCCCCTAGGCCTTGCTGCTCTAGATGATGAGGATTTCCTTATTAGGTCGAGAATGTCCGCTTCTCTGATGTCCAAATTCCATTGACCCTCAGATGTACAAAACATTGTCTCCCCTTTCAAATTAGAATATTTTTTTAGAAGGTAATTTACCCACTCTAGTTCCGGCACACTGTTTGACAGAGCGCTAGCTTGGTCAAATGTTTGTGTATTGATCAGTGACCCGAGATTTCGTGAGTTTTTATTGAGGAAAGTCTGGAGCATAAACTCTCCATCCTTCTGCAAGCAAATCATTTGCTGTTGTTTAGACCAGTGTTTGTAATTGTTTTTAATGGCCTTGAGTTTCGCTTGGCAGAGTTTTATCAACAATATCCCTCTTTATATCATTTACTGACAAGCACATCTCACGTTTTTCAGCCAAGTACTTTCATCGAATATATGTTTGTGATCTGTTTTTCTTCGAGATGGCATAGTCTGAGGTGCCTCAACTGACCACAGAAAGTCATGGAAAGTATAGGGTTTACAATTTTCTATTAGATCGTTGTCGCTGAGGACCTGCTCTGCTTGTTCCAGGGCTTTGTCTAGTTGTTCACCATCTCTTCTGTATTTCACCAGGCGATTTCTTTTATTTTTTATTTTATTTGTTACTTGTTTGATAAGAAAATATAGTCCAAGATGGATTCTGATGGCCCTCGAGACCATGTATTTGCCGGTGGAATATCCCCTTCAAAAGACCCATTTACAACTTTTAAGTCCCAATCCGTACAGAAGGATATCCAATTTTTCCCATTTAGTGAGATCCCCTTGAATGTTGACACCCCTTCCCCTTGACTGCTTTCCACACACTGGGAATTTAGATCCCCTGCTATCAAGACATGTGCATCTGAGCGGTGTAGTTTTATGAGTCAGCACACCAAATAAAGAATCCAAGAAATCTGCAAGCTTCGAACACGCAGGGTTCCAGTACAAATTTATGGCTGCTATATACTTCATCCCCTTAGAATTTGGCGCCACAAATTTGGCTGCCAAAATCCCCTCTTGTTTGCAGGGGATCGGTATTACCTCATTAAAGAGGATGGTTTTGCATGCCATCATTAAGCCACCCTTCAGCTTTCTCTTCCCTACCGTCGTTGCTGGTTGTGTGAGTATTGTGAATCCCTCTAAATCCGGCGAGTTGACTAACCAAGTCTGCTGGAGGAGAATACTTCTGCTCTCATTATTGGGTTTCTGAAGGAACTGGAACCCTGTGTGTTCCAACTTAACACCCTTAGGCTCTCCTGACTAAAGCTGAGTCTCTTACTCCCAATTTCTGACAGACCTGTGTCATGATCTCAGGCAGCAGGGACCACAGAGCTGCCTTGTCGCCGCTGGCCAAACTTGCTCAGATGATGTTGATTATTTGACTTGAACTTTGTTTGACTTTTCTCCTCCAATTGGGCCATCCTCATTTTTGTCCCCTCCACTCAAGTGTAGGGGTAGGGATTCATAAGTGGCACTGCGCTCGCCCCTATCTTGGATGTGAAGCCTACTTCCACTAAATGGGTCAAACATCGCTCTGGAAACTTGACATACTCGATGTCTTTAGATGCAAAAAGATACAACTCTGGTATTCGTTTAAGAAGTGCGAGGAGTGATTCTCTATTCAAGTATTTGAAGTTCATTTTCTCTTTTTGACCATGAAACCAGAGTCGCGGGGCAGCGAATGGAGTGCGATTTCACTTTTCCAATTACTTTGTCACATACTACTGATGGATTTCCTTTGTCTGTCCTCATTTTTTGCCCTTCCTGCATCTGATTTGCTGGATCCTCTACGTGCAGAGTCAAGCGTTGTGAGTTACTTTGTACCAAAATTACTGGGATGGATCCAGTCAGGGCATCACTGCTGGATTTGGGCTCTTCTGTCAGCTTCATGATCTTCTTTTGCCCCTGGAGAAATATCAGAGCTATTTGATTTGAAGTGGCTCCTGACTGGGACTTTGAAACTTTCTCTGATTTAGATCTTGGCAGAAATATAGGTGCCCATTTTAGCGGTTTGCCAGGTGTTTTTGGCGCTACAGTACCCAAGGGAAATGGGACTAGGGACTCCAGATTTTTTGCAACAGCTAAATCAGTTTGTATGCCCCCCGTTTTCTTGTGCACTGTACTGGGATCAGACCTCACCATGTCACTTGACTCATCTTTATTATTTCCTGTAGAAGGCAATCCTTGTTTCTCCATTTTGTGGGCTCCTGGTTGTTTATCCCCCTGTGCTGCCTTTTCCTTAGATTTTTTAGATGGATTTCTCAAGAGCGTTCTTGATGCTTTTTTGGTCTTGATGTTTTTCGATTTCTTTTCCTGTGTAGTTGGTTGTTGGTTTTTCTGTGCCACATTTTTTTGTTACTTTTTCCTCATCCTCCTACGTCTTCGGTAGGATTGTTGCAAACTTTCCTTCCACATGGTCTCTCCTTTTCTAATGTCCGTTTGCTTTGGAGCTGGCTCTTCTTCTATGCAGATCACATCGTCCTCTGGGGCAATGTCTGCCAGCTGAGCTAGATGACAAAATTCCTCCATCACTGATTGAGACAGAGGAGTGTCGTCGCAAATAGAAGGGGATCAAGTTTGGTTTGGCACAGTTAGCAAAGGCTGGTCAGCCACCTCTACATTTTCTTGGATGCGGATACATTTTAATAGCAGTAATTTGGTTTCCTTGCCTTCCATACTTATACTGCGGAGCATAGTGTTAGTATCTGCTAACTCCGTGTTTTATAGGGCCAAAGCATCTGCAAGCCTTGAAAGTGTTGGTAGAATTGCACTATTTATACCATTGCTGAGACCCACTAGTGATGACTGAAACAAATCAATGTCTTTGGACATTTCTAATAGAACACCACTATGTACTTGAATGTCTCTTTTTGTTGCCTCAAAGACCCCTACCAAGGAATTTAGCACAAAGTTCAGGGCAGTTAAGGTAATCTCTCTTGCCATGGGCTCTTCCGTTGGAATTCTAGCTGGAGGGGGAGATCTGCATACATTTCTTTGGAAACTAGGGGCCGTCTGGACCCCTGATTCCCTTTTGGTATTTTCTGTGGAATTTAGCAAAGGGCCTGGATTTGGTACGTTGTGTATTGAAATTGAGGAAAGATTGCTGCCCTGAGACAGATCTGAACTTGCCATTTGTTGTGTAGCATTTCCAGTCTCTACCATGAGGTTTGATTTCAAATACACGTGTACTTGTGAGCCCTCTCCAAAGTCACATAAACTTCTCTGCCTTCCCCTTTTGAAGTAGTGGTCTATTGTCCCCTTGATATTTGAGGCTGTTAGATAAAATCTTTTCCTCTTTTCAGGGTTGAGACCAGGGAGAAAGTTCCATCCCCAATATCCTCACCTGCTTTTTGTTTTGAATGTGCAGAGTCATGTATTTGTGTGTCAATGGTTATCACCTGGTCCGCGGGGACACTCGGTTGAAGCTGTGAATTTAGGCCACCTTCAAACGTTGGTGATTTCTGAGTGGGAACCTCTTCCCATTCTGGGGCCTTAGATCTTCCACCAGTGGGCCGCTCCTGAGATTGTATCTATTTAGCATGAGGAAATTTGCTAGTGGGGTATGGAAACTTACAAATGACCTGCTTTTACAGGTGGGATCAAAGGGGGGGGGGAGTCTCCCGTCCGGACGTTAGATTGTCTGTATGATGCTTGAAAAATCATCTCCCTATGCAACTTTGTGAAGACTTGTGGTGATTTTTCTTTAACAGAAGTCGTGTTTTTTTTTCTTTCTTTTTTTTCCCTTTTCCCGCCCAAGCACACGTCAACGTGAAAAGGCCAAGGTACATCTGTTATGCCAGAATGGTATATTCGCTGGCTCTTTCGCCAAGTCCCACCGGGTTCCCCACTTGCCCAGAAGCCAAACAGTGGTCTAGAGTAATGGTGGATTTACAAAAGTATTTAACGTCCTGTTCTGATGTGATGATTTACGTGAGTATAATGAGACGAGTACTCGCACCTCTTCAGGTTCCAAGTCAGTCCCGCGTCCAGCTAAACAGATCAAACAGATGATAGCCATTCTCGCGGCAGGTCTTAACGCTGCAAGGGCTGCTGGGTCCTCAATTTGTAACAGCTTCCTCTTTCAGGCAGGGGGCGGGACCGGAGTAGCTTAAAGGCGCAGCATGGAGCCCTTGCTTCTTATGTGTTCGTCGTTTTCACAGTCTCAAACGAGGCAAGATGTGGATTAATGCAATCCGAACGCGAAGCACAGATCAAACAGATGATAGACCTTCACGCGGCAGGGCTTCACAAATCTGGCACCATTACTCTTTGAGGTTTCCACCAGGGTGAGGGAATGTAAATCCTGTGCAAAAGGTGTTCATAACTTATAAAGTACCTAACTCTGTGTGGCTTAAGCTGATTTTTCCTTTTTAAGGAAGGGCAATTTGGGGGTTGACATAGGGAGGAATTGGCGAGCTCTGGGAAATCCTCCCTAAACCACTTCCTTGGGTCACATCACTGAGCAGGTTGCTCCACCGTTTTCCAGAGCTCCCCAACCATCCGTGTTAGCTAACAAAGAGGAGACCTTGTCTCACCACTGATTGGATGAGGCCAACACACACACACATATTCCACTTATAGCCTGAGGTCAAGGAATCCTGTTGCTCTACCTGAACGAGGAGGGGGATATTCCAACCCTCCAGGGTTTGGTAGTTCCTATTTAACAGAATACTTGAAACAATGGGAACAACTACAACACCTTGATGTTCTCTCGTGGAGGTGATGGGAACTCCTGCAGAGTATATTGGAATGATACCTCGAACAGAGGAGAGAGGGTGTACTGCAAAGTGTCAGGGTGGGGGAAAAACTAAAAACAAGTGTAATGTCCTATTCTAAGGGGACATGGTGTCCCAGGCTGAAGTTTGTGTCCCTATTGTAAATCACAGGCGTTCATGGTCACCTCGCCCTGTGGCTGCCATCACTTACTCTCAGGAATATTTAAAGTGCCCCAGCATACTTCTTTCTAGGTCTTGCCAGTTGCCCCTCCTGGGCTTTGAAGTTATAGGCACAGAACATACCTACTATCCAGAACGTCTGAATCCCCCTGGGTTTAGTGAAGTATTGTTGGACTTGGAACCAAGAAACATGCTAGACAAGCATCTTACATTTAAGCAGTTTTATTAGCTAGAAATGCACACAGATTGGGACACTTCAAAGAAACAGGGCTCTTCCTGCAACAAAAGGTCATGATGATCAAAAGAAAGGTTCCTAAGTGGGCCTCGTCAGCTTTTGTTAGTCCCAATAGTACTTGCCGGTCCTTACATTTCATGAGGGGTTACATTCTCTTGGCATTGTAGGCTTTAGAATTCCAGAACCCTGCTTCTGTTTGGTAGCTTAGTGCAGCCTTCCTCCAACCTGAACTCCAATACTAAGTCAGCGTCCGAGTTTGTCCCACATGTGCATCAGTCAGTCCAGGTGTCAGTGAGGGAGGCTGGAAAAGACAGTTTTCCCTGTTGGATAGCCTTTCATCTGCTCCCTCGTCACCTCTCTACTTCTGAGGTAAGCATGGTACCAGTTTGTGCGAGTGAAGCAGTGGAGAGAGTGTTTGTGAAGGTGACGGTAGTAGTGAGGGAACAGTGGGGGAGAGGAGTGAGGGTAGTAGGTTTATTGAGAGGGAGTGGGTGTTAGGTGAGAGTGGGGATAATAGGGAGAGTTGCTGGAGTGGGGTGCAAGCAGAAGGGTGCAGGAGAGAAACAGGTGCTAAGAATAGTGAGAGCAATTGTATTGGGAGAGTGAACAGGGTACCATATCCCTGAGTAGGAGGTAAGTAGAGAGAGGTGAGAAGAGGAGAGTCATAGTAGTGTGGAGCCAGGAGAGTAGTAGCAATAGTGAATAGAGGGGATAGTAGCAGCAGTGTGGAGAAGGTGGGAGTATTAGTGGAGCAGTGCTGCATACGATCAGAGGATGGAGGTAAGCAATAGAGGGAGAAAGAGGAAAATTAGAGGGCTCGAGAATGAAGTGTTTGGGCGTGTGAGGAGAGACTGAGTGGAATAGAGGGGAGAAGAGTAGGAGGAGGTGAGGGAGAGCAATAGGGAGACCTAGTGAGAGAAACAACAGGGCGTGGAAGGTAGAAAATAGTGTCCACATAACCTACCAGCATCGTTGATGGTGTAGGACCAGTCTAGGAAGTCCTTGAGGGAGCTTAGACGGATACATTGTTTGCCTTTAGGCCCTCACTGATAGAAAAGTTAGAACTTAAATTGTAGGGAGAAACAATCGGTATATACTGCCATGGGGAGTAGGGACCCCGGAGTTAGGGAGGGACTGGTGCAGTTCAGACAAGAGAGATGGGGGCGGCTCTTAGCAAGAACCTCAGATTTGTTACATTTAACAACCTGCCTATTGCTACATTGGTTAATGTACCGATCTGCACATTCTCACCTGAAGCTCCTTTTGTTTTTTTATTTTTTTAATCAAAAATTAAAAGCCAAATCCTTTCAATTATCCTGGAGTCTCTGTGAGTTAAGGCTGTCTGTGACACAGGGATATAACACTTAGCTTGATTCTTTTGGTGCCATCAGAGTCCCAGAGGTGTAGTGCCTGCATGCTCCTTGGCACACTTATTCTCGGTGAAGAGGGAGTCTGGATCCTGGGACCACCTCCCACCCCCTCCCATCAAGTTCATGACAAGACAGAAGGCCAGAAAACACTGCAACCAGCCATTCTATTTCAGACGTAACCCTGAATACACCAATGATCGATAAATTCACTGAGAGGCATTCTCTCAGCCAGTCATACAGACCAGGTGCAGTACAAATCTATCCATGCTTGAATGAAGAGCCGCAGGCCATGGTCAGAGACACCCATATAGATAGCCTGGACTAAGTACCAAGAAGCCATGTTGCTGACGTCATTAGAGACACCACGACATAGCAGCGTTGGACATGAAGCACACGTGCAATCTGCACCGTGCGGCACGAACACTCTTAATACATGAAGAACACGAGCGTACAGTTCTATAGTTAGAGGACAGACACATATACTTACTGTCATTGCTTTTATTATTTTTTCCATTTAGCAAAATGCAGCAATGCAGAAACCACAAGGCACAAGAGATCCGGAGCAAAGCTTGCAGATGCTTAACGCAAATAAACTTAAGGAACTGCAGGAGCACCTATAGGAGCTGACAGAGCCAAGTGAGATTAATGTATGCAGAATATAGCATAATGTGGACAATGTAGAAACCACATTATAAGGTTTAGGAAAATTACAGCAGGCCTCAAATCATTGAGCAGGAGAGGAGCTGAGCCAAATCAGGCTGCACTCAGAGCAAGACGTGAGGCCCACAGCCAAGTACAAGAGATATGGAGACATTCCAATCCCCAGACGACAAGGGGACCAGCTGCAGGAAAAGGGAATAAATCCTCATTATTCGGGGCTGCAAAGCTCAATTTTACGGTCTCCAAACACCTGATATAGCTGAAGCAGACAATGGACAGTGATCGGTGGTGAGAAAGGAGAGCCGATCCCAGGCAGCCAGACACGGACTGCAACAAATGTGCAACAAAGTACATGGTCTCATAGGCAAAGGTGGTGCACACAAGTTACAATACACACAAATAATCGTTCACATCACCTTGAGAAGGTGCACAGTGAGCTGAGAACCATTTTGGGTCCCAGGCCTGGGGACGTCCGCTCTAGCCAATTACAGTTTGGTACACTAGGGGTGGGTAGCAACGAGCAAGGGCTAATGGTAAGTCCCTCAATGAAATTAGTTAGTAAATTGGGGATGGCACAGGCCAACCACCTGACATGTAAGTGCCAGTAGAATAACCCATATAGGTTATTAAAGCCTCAACACCCAATCCACGATCACAATAGGTTTCTGGAGAGAGGCCCACGCTATGACAAAGTGGTGACGTTTCTTTGGGGTAAAACTGGCCTGCGAGCCAGAGGGAGCTGAGCTGTGCATGAGTATTTCTGTGTTCCTATGCTGATCCCTGTTGATCTTATTTGGAATAAACTGCGGTATGAACTTGCCGTTGACAGAGTCCTCTGTGTATACTGGGGAGGGAGTTGGGCTCTCCTAAATCTGCGGATTTCCAGCATCGCTCTGGCATACCTGCGAGTCTGTCCCAACATCTGGGATATACCTCCAGCTTGCTTCTTGAACACAAATATAGTCTTAGGGATATAGTGTGAGGCACAATTCTTGGCTTGGCTTGTCTGTTTCTGCGTAGTTCAGAAATTATCACCCTGTGGACCACAGTCGCCTTCTTACACTCCTTGGTAACGCAGGCACCTACCCCCTTCCCCCACACCCCACCAGCTCTGCCCATACCATTACTTTGACCAGGATTTCCTTTGTTCTTGCTGGGTTATTGTTAGGTTGAAGTTATCATCACACAATAGTCCCTCTACAGGGCTTGAGCTCTCAACAGACTCTGTCTTCTCCTGTCTGGCTCCTGGTACCTGCCATGATCTGAGAGAAATGCCAGCACAATTGTGATAATATCTCCTCCTCGCTTTCTGACCGTAGTCTGCCTCTGTAGGGCTATTGCTTTCTCCTTTCTAGGGTATGGACACTCCCAAACAGATGCCCTCAGCAGTGGCTGGTGACTTCCTTCTGGCTCTCCAACTGTAGCTTGTTCTCCTTGGAATGACAGTGTAACAAATTCTGTTTCCCTTTATCACTTTCTATAGGGCTTTGCATTACCTAAATTACCCAATAAGGTATGGGATTGTTTTGGCCATATTCTGACCTGCTGCAGATTCCAGGATTTATTTAAAACTCCCTGTTCCTGTTTTCCCCTGGTATGCTTTGTATCTACCCATTTACACTGGCTAGTGTGGTTTCTGTCCCTCCCCCTAGTTCTCACTAATGTTTTGATGGAATGAGCTAATGCGGGATGATGACTTGAAGCCACTCCTGCCATTTTGAGGTCAGGTGTTGGAAGCAGGTGTAGATGTGCGCAGCTCCATTATCTCCTGCAATGTCCGTGACGGTCTCGGAGCTTGCCAGTAAGCGATTACACTTTGCGCGATCAGCATAGTAATGCCTCAGGATCACATTGTTGTGGTGATGAGATACGTGCCTGCCATAGCACTCTTCCTGCATCTAATTGTAACAAGCTTCTGCCTGTTTATTCCATTCCTGAAATGTAGTAGTGAGAGGATCGTCCTCTTAGGCTATGTAGCGCAAGTCTGAAATAAACAATAGAGGATGGGCAATGTGGTTTGTCCTTTCCCAGCAACATTTCTAAACAAATGGTGGCCACCTAGCTCTGAACCTTTTACACAGGGAGTCCTTGTGGGAGGGACCTTGGGGAGATGAGAGGGGCCCTGGGAATTCCTCCTTTTAGCACCTATGGGTAGCTCTTAGCAGTATGCCTGGGCCTTCCCGACTCCAACAGTCCTCCCTCCCCCGATCCTTTCCAGATGGCCGACCAAATGTGAATTCAGGTAGTTGTTGAGGGACTTTTTGTTAGACACCTTGAAGGGTGGTACCTCGCGACCTATTAAAAGGTAGTACTTGTGATTTAGGAACTGTATATTACAGTCGTTGCATCGAAGTAAGCTGCTACGGAGACATAGAGACCCTCCACTCGGTATGTACAAACTAGTATTGGTTGGCTGAGCTTACACTTGCAATTCCAGAGAATTTTAGGCTGAAGGTATTGTTGTTAACTTGTTCCAGAAAGATATCAAGATCAGTTTTGGTTCCATTCCAGATTATTAGCACATCATCAATGCACCGGGTCCATTTGACTACATGATTTTTGAAAGTTGTTAGTGGGTAGATAAACAGATCTTCAACCATTCCCATAACCAGGCTGCCAATTGGGCACATCTCCTACCGTAACTACTGGCCGTACGACTGTAACCTTCCCAAAATATGGTTGCCGTGCTAAACACTAAGGAAGAACTTTTTTCTTCCTTTCTTTTACACAGGCTGATTCTCCCAGACACGGTTCACTCGGCAAACTGAGGACGCTTTAGCATGAGGTAAGACCTTTCTACCCACCCACCCATACACGGGGGGCCCTGTAACTTTGTATCCTATCACATTTTTCACACGTGCTGCACAACTGTGCGCAGACATATCCACTTGTTTACTATTTCTAATTCCGAATTGCCTCTGGATGGCAAAATGTACACTATATGCGTGTATGTAACGGATTACTGCTACTAAATGCTCCCTACAAATATTTTAAATAAACATGCCGCAAGTAACATAGGGGAATAAATAAGGAAAGGAATACTATTCTATCACTAATACAGTAAATGGCGAGTCCTGTGTTGATACAGGCTTTAAACCACGCAACTTTTGCATATTAAATAAGCAATGGGGGTCATTCCGAGTAGGGTGGTAAGGATGTTAAATAAGCAATGGGGGTCATTCCGAGTAGGGCGGTAAGGGTTAACGGTCAACGGTAACGAGACCGGTGCCGTTAAACCCTTACCGCCCTATTCCGAGTTCCCTTTGCGGGTTGGTACTTAACGCCTGCTTTTTGCAGGCGTTAAAAAACCAACCCGCAAAGGGACCTAGGAGCTAATTACGGCACCGTAATTTACGGTGCCGTAATTAGCGCCTTCCCCATTCCCATTGAGCCCTATGGGGCAAAAATGGGAATGGGGAAGGGCCCATGGTGAATGGGGAATTACCGCCCCCGCCAACCTTGGAATGGGGCGGTAATTCCGCCATTCACCATGGCGGAGTCGGAAAAATAACAGCGTCAACCAAGGCGCTAATAGCGCCTTGGTTGACGCCAGGGTCGGAATGAGGCCCAATGTCTTAGACCTTCAGATTACACATAAACCTCGTACGGCATTACTATGTGAACAGAGAATTACTGAATAGGACTAGATCTATAATGTAACATAGGCTATGTTCTCTGAAATCTATATAATCAAGTAATTAATGGGTTTGTTTCTAATTTTCACAGAGATGGGATTGAACCCATGACTTACCTTTCCCTTGCATTATGCTGCTATTCATCGACATGAATATGGGTAAGACCCTATAGTATGATCCTACCACCTTATCGTTCATATATCTTAGTCACTGATGAGTAAATACTTACCTCTTTTTTGATCTATCGTGCATAGCGGACTGTAACCATTCTAAACTTCATTAATCAGAGTCCCCCTCCACCTTCCATCCCCCTTCCCATTTATTTTTCCATTTTGTTATGACTGCGTGTTAAGCATGAATTAACTAAACCATGGAGCACTCTGTATATTCACAAATTTTCTTAATGTTTTGAGCACCAGAAACTTAGTCAGTGAATATATGACAACTGATTATTGCAAGTGTTTTTCATGAGTGCCCTAGCATGGCCTTTTTATTTATTTTGTTCTTTTGTTTTTTGTACATTTAGCCTGGATTTGAAAAAGGCAATATATCTCTGCTGAAACACATGTCATCCACAAAGGCAAAAAAACTCTAAAATCTTCAATTAAAGGAGTTTCAAACTTTATCTCATGATGTGTTCATTCTCTAATTTCGCGGCACACCAACAAGTGTAAGCTCACCCAACCAATACACATGTGAATTCATCAAGATTGGTTGAAGTGTTGGTGTCACTTGGTAAGAAGTGGTAAGAAGGTCTGAAGCATTGGACCAGCCCCTGTGGTGCAATAAGAGGCAGCGATGCTCATTGTTAAGTCAGAATCCCTATTTTGGGGGATTCAAGTGCAGCTTTTTGGAACCCCTCTACTTTTTTCTTTTTTCTTCTGTCTTTTTTTGGTTCTCTGGTTTTTCATTTTGCAAGTCCCCCTGCCATTACAACCCTTTATACTTTACATGGCACATGGTATTGGGTCGTCTCCAAGGCACCCTGTCCCAGAGATGCCTCTCGGGCCCTCCATTGTTGCCCTCAAGTTATTTTATCACCATGCACAGTTTGTAGGGAGTAGGTTGGTGGCAGCTAGACTTTAGCTTTGGCTTTACCAATGGTGCTAGCCATTTTACTACATTGGTAGCCCAGTATACCCTTTTGATAGTCATTGGGGTCAATGGGTTTTTAAATCCTGCTCTCTGCCATTTTGTGTTTAAGGGCTTCCTTTGCTCAGGGTGACAACAAGGTTGGCCCAACATTGTTCCACTGGCCATGTGGGCTCCTTGTGAGCCCACAGTGGCAGTCACCATCTTGGTCCTCACTGATTTAGGCCAGTATAGATCTCTGGTTTATCCCTCACTTTCTATCAGGGTGGCTTTGGCTAAGTGGCAGTTCTAGAAGCCGCATAGAATGGTTGGTCATCTGATCCTTTACTCCAAGCCTTTTTCTGTGATTTGCCGGCTGGCCTTTGGCCCTCCCCTTTATGCAAGGGTATCTAGGCTTTGTCCTGCCCCTGCTTCTCTCTCTTGCTGGTTTGTTTTTGCAACTTGAAGGTAGCAGGTGGACTGAAGGCGTTTCCTTGCCATTTATGAAAAACTTGCTAAGTGCAGTGGGTTGGGCATATCCCCGTTTGGGTTTTTGGCCTCTGGAAGTCCAGTCTGTGCTTCCATAAGACCCCTGCTGGCTCTCCACATCTGCTGGGTTGAGCCCTCCACTCTGTAACAGTTTTCTGGGCCATTTACCACTGCATTACATTACGTTTCCCAGCAGAATCTTCTGCTTGGGTGCGGGTCGGTGCTAGTGCGCAGGAGCAGTCTACGACTGCACCACCCACCATTTATTCATCATAGGACGTCTAAGGGTGCCTCCAGCTGTTATGACCATGAACATATGGTTTACTTCTGTGTTGCCTTTATCTTTTATTCCACTCAGCCACTGTGAGCCGTCATCTACGGTTCTCACCTCTTCCTCACTGAATTTTCCACTTCTGACTTGAAGGGCGACGCTGTGGGAAAACCCTTTGTTCCTTTACTGGGCCGCTGGGATTGTTGCATGCTCAGGGTGCAAGTCCCTGGGAACCGAAAACTGGAATCCACACCATGTAAAGGAGCTTTCTTTCAGGATTGTTTTGTGCTGCTATTGACGTTTCCACTGAAACTACCTATGTGTACCTACCTGGGCATCATAGGGTGGGTGTTTATTCAAGCTACTCACCCGCAGTTGTCCCTTTGGTCTGGGGTAGGGATTCCTGAGTGGCAAGTCTTTACCGCAATTCCCATTGAGTTCCCTGCTGCTCCTTCCTCTAGGGCTCTAGGCCCATCTTTCGAGCTCCGGCACACTTATTTGGGGTCTGCTCAGGCTTCACTTGGGTTGCTCGCCGTGTGGGGTAGATCAGACTTATCTTCACTAAAGTGGAGGGTCCATTGACTGCTCCCATTCATTCCTATGGAACTTTGAACCGGTTCGGGAACTCTAAAATTTACTCTGGGATACTTACCTACCCCTGGACATTTTTCCTGGATCCGCTAAGTGTTAGTGAGCTCCGGGACAAATTTGAGAATTTTAGTTCTTTCCGTTGATTTTTCATTCATTTTTAAAATCATGCTCTGCATTTCTACAATGGGATTGTATGTTAACATTGTGACTAACCTTGGTAACTAACTATTTTTCTCTGAAATGTATGAACAAGGTAACAACTAAAGAGTTGTATTAATTCTTCAAAGCATTTAGCTTTGGTTTAACATTGTTTCCTAGCCTCGAAGGCTTTGATGTTTCATCAGGTGTGCGGTGGCATTATTTTAAGTATAATGTCCTAGGGGGGGATCAAAACAATGTGGAGTAGTGTTATAGGCCCTAAGGATGTTTTGATCATTTTTCTGGTCGGTGAAAAGTGCCAGATTCCATTTTCTCCCAATACTTCACCTATATGTGTTGGGGTTAGGACAGTTTTCTAAAGTCTGCCTAAGGGCTTCATAAAACCATGCAAGTAGGCAATACAGAATCTCCATCTCTCAGGGGGTCATTATGAGTTGGGCGGTAAGGGATTACCGGCACCAGTAAGGGGACCGGTGCCGGTAATCCCTTACCGCCCAATTCCGAGGTCCCTTAGCGGGAACCGCAAGAGACGTGTAGTCGGGCCACACGTCCCTTACGGGTCCCGTTAGGGGACCTGGCCGCTAATTACGGGCCTGCTATTAGCAGGCCCGTAATTAGCGGCTTCCCCATTCCCATTGAGCCCTATGGGGGCTCAAATGGGAATGGGGAATGGTTGGTTCAATGGGGACTTACCGGTCCCTCCGGTGTCGGAATGCACAGGTAGTCCACATTGAACCAGACCGGTGCCGGACCCAGTATTGGAGGCAGCCATGGCGCAAATTGCGCCATTGCTACCTCCAATCTCGGAATGAGGTCCTTAGTATAAGGCTGTGCCACCTGAGATGTTGGTAGCATGGACAGAGCAGCCAGGCTTATTTTAGGAGGGAGAGAGGGCTGTAGGAAGGTACAAAGAACCTATAGCATACATATGGTCCAAAGAGAGAGAGAGAGACGCGCACACACACACACACACCACACCACACACACACACACACACAACACACTTGGGCAGATAGTACTTACCTTTCTGAAGATTTCTATCACAATTCGCAAACACAATGTAAAACCAATACAATACTTCTGGTAAGTAAACCACAGTGTAAAAAGAATTGCAGTATGCCATTCAAGGTAAGTAAAAAACACTTTGTAGTACATTTTGTAGATACTTTTTAGAAGAGTAGACCCAATTCAAAGGTAAGTAAGAACTCGCCAATTACTTGTCAGAAGGGTAGTATACCGTTCAAAGGTGAGTAATAACTTTGTAATACTTTGTTTAAGTTTCTTATGACAGAAACAACACCAACACAAGGTTAAGTTACTTAGCAATCTTTTCACAGAGCCTAGGCTTGAAGAGTGCTTCCCTATCTAGTTCTGAGTCTCTTTCAGGGTCAGAATAGGGGTAAAAAAGGCAGCCACAAGCTGTAAAAAATTCAAGAGTACCTGTGGCAGCAGCAGTCGATTGGAAAGGCTCCCAGCAAAGGATTATTTGTTACTTCTCACTGTTCTGTGATTTTGGTACCTTTTTCAGGACACCAGATGAAGAACGGTTGTCTTCCTAATTATTTTCTTCCCTTTCTCGGTCCAGTACTCTGGAGTGGAATAATGCCTCTGGAGGTCTGGAAGGAGTCCACCAAAGTTTCAGAGAGATTTGTTCTTTGGAAGACAATGCACAGCAATCTGGCTTGAGGTCCCAGGGTATTGGAGGTTTGAAACCCAGAAAGGTCACAGCTCGTCGTGGGATGGCTCGAAATGCAGGTCATCATAGGACTGATTGGTCCCACCAGTCCAAGGGAAGGAGACACCCTCTTCGGGTCTCCTCTGTCACATGCAAGAAAGGGTCGGCTCAGCAGCGGCCACTCAGCAGACCTCTCCGGTTGCTCGACATAGCTACTGGTTCCTTCTCTTCTGCTTCCTCATCGGATTCAGCTCCAGCGGTCGACTTGTCTTCAGCCTCAGAATCCAAGCTATTTATCCAGGAACCCAGCCAATCAGCACTCATGCTGCATTCAAACATTGGGGGATGGCTGTCCTTTTGGGACAGCCAGCCTTCCAGTTGGAACTGGTTCCAGGCAAGCATGCCAGAAGACAAAGGACTGCAGAGTTGCAGACTTGTTTCCTGTCTTCATAGACACTCTGGTGCCTCGGTGGGCTACACAAAGAATCGCGTTGAAGACAAAAGTCAAACTAGGATCTCCCCCACCCAGCATGGCAGAAGAAAGGCCAAGAAAGAACAAACACACAACAAATGGCGAAGAAAGAATACAATCACCATGCTGGGGTAGTGGTGACGCTTCTGTACATTACTGTCGCTGTGAACACAGCCTGCGGGTAAAAATGACACAAATGTTGGTAGAACACGGTAAAACAAGTCCACTGCCACCAGCCATTCAGGTATGCTTATCACCGTAACAGAAATGTTACAGGAGCAGTGAGAAAGGGGATAACAGTGTTTCTCCAGCATGGTGTCTGGCATGGATTCACATGCTCATGAATATTCCCCGTCGTCAGGCTGGGAATCCTCGGTAAAGAAAAAATCAGTATCAGTTTCGTTTCTGATCTGTCTTTCTTAGTAGTAACCAATCACTGATCTCTGGGTCATACTGCCCACAGCCAATGACTGCCCTTTCCCTAAGCCCCGCCTCTGGCAGCCATCCTCAGATTTTTACCGCACGTTCAAGTGTTGGGAGTCCTCGTGCTTTAGCTCTCGAGCTTTTACTGCGTTTTTGCTTTTTCAGGAGAATTTTCTCATTTTTTCGGTTTTATCGAGCCTCAAGCTCCACCGTTTCTACTTCCGATAACGGGGACCCGTTTTGGAATTCTTCTATGCCCCTCAAGGGTGAAGTTTTCGTCGAGTTACGCTTCTTGGAGGATTCCAGAAGATCTGTGGCCTACCCCGACATGGCCCAGGACAAGGGAAGCTCGACGCCCGGATCCAAGCTGTTCAGGAGCTGCCCAGGATGCGGATTGCAAAATGTTTTCAAGGAGGACGAGCATTCGAGATGTCTCTACTGCCTTCATGGGGACAAGACACACGTGGAGAAGGACTGTGCGTTCTGCAAAAACCTGTCGGAACGGACCAAGCAAGATCGTCGTTCCCGCCTCGCCGCCTGGCTGGAGAACACAGCAGATGAGAAGGCGATGAAAAGGTCTGAGCGGTCTTCTAAGTCCTGTGAGGGCACCCCGGCGACGGGGGCCCAACAAAAGGCCAAGCACCGCGAGTCCGTGGGCACCGGAGTGCCGAAAGGTCGGGCTCCTCGGCTGCCAGGCAGGGCGCGACTTCCCCGGCACGATCAACCACTAGCCAGCGCTCTGGTTCGGGGAAGAGGAAGTTCGAGAACCCGGGTAAGCTTCTGGAGAGGTCCCGGTCGATCTCAAAGGGAGCCGAGGGGGAGTGAGGCGATGACCCTCCCCCCAAAGCAAAGGCCCAGGACGCACCTAAGGTGGTGAGGGCCTGGATTTAACTGGCAAAGGCCTCTGTCGAGGTTGTCGCAGTGGCCCTGGCAAAGCAGGCAGAGGCAACGCCAGTGGAGGTGGCCTCGGGGCCCAGAGTTTCCCTGCCACCGCGGAGGGAATCCTCTTTCCAGACCATCGTTAAGACCCCCGTGAAGACCCCGGCGCAAAAAGGTGGGGGGCCAAGGCCACTTCGGAAACAGATTCATCCTCCAAGGAGGATCGAGTGGAAACCGTGAAAGGCCTCAACGAGAGGTTCGTAGGCCTCAACGAGAAGTTCGAGAAGGTTCGATCCCAGGGGAAGGTTCCCGCTGATGTGATCGAAGATAGCGACGATGGCGACGATGTGGGGCAGCCATCCCGCCCGTCGCAGCCATTACCCAAGCCCCAGGATAACTCGGCGGCCATTTTGTTGGCGATCCAATCCTTATGTACTGAGATAAGGATGAGGTTACCACGGAGGATCCAGAACCAGGACCGTTGGGAAGCCCTCCGAACAAGCGGAGGAGAGTCCACCCCGCACTGCCCTTCGTGCCCGCGAAGCCTGTGGTCCCCTCATGCCCCTCCCGGACCCTCAGGAGGATACAGTGACGGATACAGCGACGGGAACAGACGACGACGGCAGCGATGATATAACGGACATCCCATCATCCCCCCCCACCTCCCTCGGGCCTCTCCACCCTACGAAATTGGCTCTTTTCACGCCATGATAGCCGGGGCATCCGAGCTCTTCCAGCTCTGCCCTGAGGAACAGAAAAAGGAAGGTTTTCTTTACCAACGGCGAGAGGCCAAGAGAAAGACGGTCCTCGCGTTGCTGTTGCTCGACGACATCTGGGACGAGGGGCTGGCTATCCTGAAGAACCCTTCCACGACACCCACCAGGAAGGACAGGTACGAGAAGAAGTACCAGGTCCCCGATGCCGCCCCTTTGTGCCTCAGGGCCCAGCCCACGCCGGACTCTATCGTCTCGGCAGCGGCCAAGAAGAAAGCGGCGGGTGCGGCGGCCTCAACTTCCACTTCCCCGCCGGACAGCGAGGGCAAGAAGTTGGACTCCATGGGACGACGAGTCATCTCGTCGGTGGCGACGACGATTAAGTCGGCCAACGCCTTAGCGATTGTGCCCGTTACGACAGGGAGCTTTGGTTCAAGATAGCTCCTCTGCTTCCTACCGGACGACAAGAGGGCGGAGGCCCTACAGATTCTGCAGGAAGGTGAGGTGGCTTCGGATCACGCCATAACGGTGGCAACGGACATTGCCGATACCGGTTTTCGCCAACTGGGCAACAGGGTTTGCCTCCGGCGATGAGGATGGCTCAAGGCGACAGACTTTCGCCAGGACGTCCAGACCAGAGTGTTGGACATGCCGTTCGACGGCAACAACCTGTTTGGAAAGACGGTGGATGAGTTCCTCCAGGCCATCAAGACAGACACGGAAACAGCCCGAGCCCTAGGAGTCCTTCCGCAATGGCGGCCCTTTCGGAGCTCCGGAGGCAGACAGGGAGCCTCCAAGGGACCCAGCGGTGGCTCTTCCACTTACCGCCAGGCGGCTCGCTCCTCGTCCCAGGAGGCCTACAGAGGCCGCGGCAAGCAAGGAGAGTCTTGCCGCCGTCGGCAAGGAGGCCAAGGCGGCAAGGCCTCGTCCAAGCAGGGCTGAACCGGCCGTAGCGTCGGGCCCCCAACAAAGCACCCCGGTGGGAGGCCGGCTGATGAAGTTCGTCAGCGTGTGGGAGTCCATCTCCACTGACCGTTGGGTGCTGGACACCCTGGCCCGCGGACACTCGCTGGAATTTCAAAAGAAGTGTCCTCGCATTCCTCCCACGGCCAGGAAAGAGAATCACGTCCCTCAACTGCTGTTGGAGTTAAGGGCGATGCTCAAGAAAGGTGCCATCGAGCTCGTCCCCAGGAGGCTCCAGGGCTCCGGAATATACTCAAGATACTTCCTCGTCAGAAAGAAGACAGGCGGTTGGTGCCCCATCCTGGACCTGCGTCGGTTGAACAAGTACATCAAGGCACAGAAATTCAGGATGGTCACCCTCCAGCACACGCTGGGACAGCTGGAGGAGGGCGACTTCCTATCGTCACTGGACCTGGAGGATGCTTACTTCCACATCCGCATTCTAAAAGGACACAGAAAGTTCCTCAGATTCGTAGTCCAGGGGCGTCACTACCAATTCAGAGCCCTGCCGTTCGGATTAAAGTCGGCACCCAGGGTGTTAACCAAGTGCCTCGCACCTGTGGCGGCATGGTTGCCCCTGCAGGGGATCCACGTCTACCCCTACCTGGACGACTGGCTAATCCGTGCAAGGTCAAGAGAACTCGCCATCGAACACACAGCAAGGACCGTCCGCCTGCTCACGGAGCTGGGATTCAGCTTCAACTACCCCAAATCCCATCTGGTCCCGTCGCAGGTGGCACTGTTTCTGGGAGCGAAGCTCGATACAGTGAAGCGATTGGTATCTCTGTCGGAAGAAAGGACAAAGGCCATTTTGGGCAAGGTGCAGCGCCTGTTAGCCACGGATGTGGCCAGAGTGAGGTCCATCAAGTCCCTTCTCGGGATGATGTCCTCATGCATCTACCTCGTGCCCCTTTGCAGACTTCGGGCGCGTCCACTACAAGAGTTCCTCGATGCCTGCTGGATTCAGGCGGCGGGCAGCTTCGAAGAAAGGATACCGCTCGACGAGGAGTTCTGTCGGGCGACTCTATGGTGGGGTGCCCGTGCGCACCTCACGACAGGCATGGACTTTCAGACCCCGGCGTATCAGGAGACGGTAACGACGGACGCCTCCCTGGAGGGATGGGGGGCCCACACTGGAGATCTCCACGCAAGAGGCCTCTGGCTCCCGGAGGAGAGGTCTCGCCACATCAACATCCTGGAACTACGAACCGTGTTCTGGGTGCTCAAATCGTTCCTTCCGTCCCTCAAGGACAAAGTGGTGAGGATCTTCACCGACAACACCACCACTATGTTCTACATCCGGAAGCAGGGAGGCACCAGATCCCCAGCCCTATCCAAGGAGGCCCAGGATCTGTGGCACTGGGCCGTCGCCCAGGGGATGGTTTCTGGTTCCCTTCCACCTGGCAGGAATAAAAAACACCATTGCCGACTCACTCAGCAGGGAGCTGCGCTCGTGCCACGAGTGGAAACTACGCCAGGACCAGGTGGATCGACTCTTTCAACGATGGGGCAAACCCCAGATCGACCTGTTCGCGACGGCGACGAACTCCAAGTGCCAGAGGTTCACCAGCAGGTTCGCACAGCCGAGGAGCATGGGTGATGCTTTCTCGTTCCCTTGGGACGGCCTGTTCCTGTACATGTTCCCTCCGTTGCCGTTGCTGCTCCGTCTCATCAACCAGCTCAAGAGGTCCAGGTGCAGGATGATCCTCATCGCACCGGCGTGGCCGAGACAGATCTGGTTCCCGGACCTTCTGGACTTGTCAGCGTCCCCACCTATCAAGCTGGCGGCGGACGCGGATCTTCTCTCCAGAGAAGGAAGCGCCATTCTTCATCACGACCCGGAGTCGCTAAACTTGCAGGCTTGGCTCCTGCAGCACTAGAGTTTGGAGGGTACGATATCCCAGCTGACTGCAGAGAGGTTCTTGCAAAGGCCAGGGCGTCCTCAACTCTCAAGTGCTAGGGACATAAGTGGAAGAGGTTCTCTGTCTGGTGCCGTGCACAGAAGATTAACCCTCTGCAGATTACGGCCCCTCAAGTACTGCCGTACCTACTGTCGCTAGCCAAATTCTGGTCTAGCTCACGCCTCCATCAAGATACATCTGGCCGCCATCTCCCGATACACCAGAACTATGGACGGGCGTCCTTGTGGTCTCATCGCCTGGTGAAGGAATTTATGAAGGGACTGTTCCGATCGTTCCCGCCGGTGAAGACCCCTGCCCCGGCGTGGGAGCTCAACGTGGTGCTGACCAGGCTCATGGGGGCCCCATTCGAGCCTATGCATTCGGCGCCGCTGAAGTTCCTGTCGTGGAAGACAGCATTTCTCGTGGTCATCACCTCCGCACGACGAGTGGGAGAGATCCAGGCCCTATCTTGCAAGCCTCCATACTTAACTTTTCACGACACAAAGGTGGTGCTGAGGACGCACCCCTCCTTCATGCCCAAGGTGCCGTCGGACTTCCACCTTAACAAGCCCTTGGTGTTACCTGTTTTCTTCCCGTCGCCTTCGTCGCCGGCTGAGAGGACTTTGCACTCGCTGGATGTGGCTAGAGCGCTGAAGTTCTACGTGGACCGCTCGAAGAGTTTCCGGAAGACGTCACAACTTTTTGTGAACTTTGGACCTGTGAATCAAGGGAAGGCTCTCTCGAAGACTTCCATTTCCAGATGGCTCTCCGGCTGCATCATGCACTGTCATCGGTTGGCAAACCGACCGTTGCTCGGCCGTCCGAGAGCCCATTCGACCAGAGCGATCGCTGCTACTACGGCGTTCCTGTCTGCTGTGCCCCTGCTGGACATCTGCAGGGCTGCTACATGGAGGTCAACGCACACCTTCACAAGATTCTACTGCGTCGATCGGGACTCCAGGGAGGAGTCCAGGGTCGGCAGGCAGTGCTGCGCAACCTGTTCGCTTAAGTTGAGCCTGGTGAGGAGGTAAGAGATGCTTAATGTTGAGTTGTTGTATTGCTCAATGTTGAGCCTGTTGCCACCTCCCATGGTTGTGCATGTGTATACTGCTATGTACTCTTATATTCATGAGCATGTGAATCCATGCCAGACCCCATGCTGGAGAAGGAACAAGTTACTTACCTGTAACTGTTGTTCTCCAGCATGGGTCTGGCATGGATTCACATGCGACCCTCCCTCCTTCCCCTCTGCGGCTGTTCACTTGGTCATACTGTCACTTTACGTGCTACCAAATCTGAGGATGGCTGCCAGAGGCGGGGCTTAGGGAAAGGGCAGTCATTGGCTGTGGGCAGTATGACCCAGAGATCAGTGATTGGTTAATACTAAGAAAGACAGATCAGAAACGAAACTGATTTTTTCTTTACCGAGGATTCCCAGCCTGACGACGGGGAATATTCATGAGCATGTGAATCCATGCCAGACCCATGCTGGAGAACAACAGTTACAGGTAAGTAACTTGTTCCAACCCCTCAGCACCCCACATAAGGTGGGGGGTCCTGATCTCACAAAAGGAAAGCTAAGAAGGATAAAACGTATCCCTCCATCCTTTGGAATATTAGTTCTCACAAGGAAAATAAAAGAAAATACAAAGGTAAGCCGAAGGACTCCCATCAACACTGCACAAAAGATGCACTGTGCTGCAACAGTGAAATGTAGATGCCCAAAAAGTTGTAGGAAAGTATGACTCATAAATAAGGTATGGAGAGACACACATGACTCCCATAGCCAGAGTAAAACAAGGGGTGAGTTGGGGAAAATGTTCCCAATCGACCAGGAACATAGATAAAAAACACATAACTCCAAAAAAAGTGCTAGGGGTCTCACAAGTGAGGGAGATTTGGCATTAAATGAAAAATCGTACCCAATGTTCGTCCCCCCCAACCCCAACCCCCCCAGTTGAATCAAATCCACCCCTAGATGGATCTCTTGTTGCAGTCGGGTACACCTACTGTAGAGTCCACCAGCAATCTTTTTG
The DNA here is from genome assembly GCF_040938575.1 of Ambystoma mexicanum. NCBI lineage: Eukaryota > Metazoa > Chordata > Amphibia > Caudata > Ambystomatidae > Ambystoma > Ambystoma mexicanum. Next base: position 1,227,261,335 of record NC_090936.1, read on the forward strand.
TAACCCTGACTTATATTATTTTGAAAAATCATGATCCTTAGTAAACTATCGGGCCTACAATTATTACTCTGTATTTTTCTATTTTTGAAAGAATAAGGGGTCTGAATCAGCAGACCCTCAGGAGCTGTTTCAGCTCCTGAACCTAAAATAGTCTTGTTAACAGGACCTTCAGTAAAGGGCCCCAATGATCTAGAGAGGTCTCCATGATTCCTATCCACCTCTCCGTCTGGAGCAGGCTGGGTCTCAAGTTTCATAACTGGAGTCTTCATGGTTTAGGTTCCTACTTCCTCATAGATTTGCCTTTGTCAGAGGTTGCACTCATAAAATGAGGACTTTTTGTTGGGTCCTCTGTACTGGATCCAAAAGTTTCATCGTGGCCCCCAGAACAGGAGACCGTAGGCCTCACAACAGTCCTACCCATTTCTCCTATGTGAACAGGTTGGGTGACAGGCTTTGTTACAGGAATGCTAGGGGGAGAGCTAATCGTAGTCTCCCTCATTTTCTGAAGTTTGGACAGTTCTTCAGGCCTAGAGGCTCTTCTCTTGGCACTCTAAACAAATGAAGGAGGAGAGTCTAACCTCTCTCCTAGAATATGTGTTGGGTTATTGACCCAAGACCTAACTTCTTGTCATTTGGTTTGCTGGCTTCGTTTTGAAAGAATTAGAGGCCTGGGTCCAAACTGCAAATTTGCAAAAAACTAAGATCCTCCTAATATGTGGGAAAAGGGTGAGCAGGGTGAAGCTAGATACCTTCTTTGTTAGTGTAGAGTATGTGAATCATTTTCCCTATCTTGGTCTAGAGATGAGTGCGAAGACCACTGGTATCCAGACTTTCCATCAAAGAAGTTCCCAACAAAACCTTTTCGATCGAAACGTATCCATTGAAAAAATATGCGTTGAATGCATATATGTGTGGGGTAAAGTGTTAATTTTCATTGGGGTGGGTTTTAAGGGTAAAAAACAGGGGGTTGAGGGGCCCTCCAAAAAGAAAATACAAATTTGATGCAAACATTTTTGATTGATAATTTTCAATACAAAAACCTAAGTTGGAAAGTTTTCGATGGAAAGACCATAAACCGAGACCACTTACTCCTACGTTATTGCAAATAAAAAGAGGAAACCAGTTCAGCGGACTCATCTTTTTTATAACTTTGCCCAGCAGTCTGCCGGATACTACCTTGAGGGCATACTAATCCTTTATAAGCAGTGCTTCTGTCCCGCGATCCTATCTGGCCTTGAGGCGCTGACTATGAAGGATTTGAGATGGTTAAATTGCTTAGAGGGAGGGTTCTGGAGAAAACTACTAAGGCTGCCACCATCCATCCCGATGGAGGTACTATTCCTTGAGCTAGGCTTAATCTCATTGGAGTGACAGGTTGAAAGAAAAAGGGTAAAGTTATAGTTGAAGGCGAAAATGACACCCTCATGCCCTATTCTGAAAATCTTGGGGTCAAACTGTGGGAAAAGTAGACATTATAAATATGCCTCGTTTGACGATTTAGTAACAACGACCTTCCAGGCGATACGCTGGTACCCAAACTGGTCTATCAGGGGTGGATACCAATGGTTAAAATCTACTTTCAAAATGAAATTAGACTTCTATGACTGGAATAAGAACTACAACCACATTGCCACCTTAAAGAGCTTGAACAACGTCTCTAATGTGGTTCATAGTTATAAGAGTCCTCAACGGTATATGGTATTGTGTCCTAATCCGGAAGTATGCTGGTTAATGTTGCGACTTCCAATTAACCAACGTCTGATACTAACCGTATTGGGGTCACAATTGGGAATTCCGGTGGCAGACAGAAATTGGTGAACTTGCAAATGTAAAGACAGCTTGGAAACTGCAAGGCATCTATTGACTGAGTGCCCAAATCTGAGTACAGTATATATGTGCATCTATGAGAGCTTTGTACATAGATACGATAATATTAAATCAACCGACGTCTGGGCTTATTGTTTGAACTCTCCTACAGTTGCACTATATATCGCATTGCATAGGGTATGGCGTAATATAGTCAAGATGTTGCCTACTGGAACCGTAGCACCGTAACTTTGTTATGCATTATGATCAATAGATGGTAAGATACTGAAGCTAGTGGTCGGACCATACAACTGTTTGAACAACTGACTATATGTTTAAATGAAACACAGTTTTGCATAATGTGCAAGTGGGTATTTTGAACAGTTAAAAGGTTTTTAATGTAAGGTAATAGAGTATGAACTAAAAAGATTGTGCCCCTCTGATTAAGATCTACTTACTATAATATTGCTGTTGCTTTGCGATGGGTTTTAGGTTTATAAAAGGAATTTTCAATATATATATATATTTCTGAGGCTTGTGGAATCTGCTTAGATCACATGCTGTGCATAGGCCGACACCTAGTGGAAGCTGCAGAGTATTACAGTTTGTTTTTCGAAACTCGAAAATGAGCGTCGACACAGGGCGTGCCAGTAATACTATCCCTAGTGTGACGTCCACTGTACCCATGATCCCTCACGTGTCTAGGACCCTCAGATTGTTTTTTTCCGCCATACTGGTCGGAAGCATTTCGCGGAGTTCCCTGGCCTTAGTCATACTTTTGCAAAATATTGTTATATTTACCCATTTCTCCACCCCAACGTCGAATAACCGAACTTCCACACTCGACGCCGGCCCGGAGTAGAATTTGACCGTCGACAGCTGCACGACGGATATGGGCCTCGGAAGGCCTCTGGCCTCGGCCCGGGCCTTGGAAGGCCTCTGGCCTCGGCCCTGCAAGTAGGGCGAGTTGGGGGTGGACATACTCTACACTCTTTTGATATATAGATACAATCTTATATATCCCTACACTTACCAGCCCGCTGCCACAAGGTGCGCATGGAGGGTACCCCTTTCCAATTCTGCCCCAAGTGCAACCGCAAGTACCCTTGGGTCGACAGGCACGCCATGTGCAATCTCTGCTTGCCGAGGGACCACCCGGAGGTGAACTGCAGAGCGTGTCGTAGGTTTAATCCGAAAACACTTAAGGACAGTTCGATCAAGCGTTGGGCCCACCACGCCAGGCGTCAGGAGGCCATGGCAGTGCTTCCGGACGGCGAGGGCAATATGGTGTCGAAAGACAGCCGAGCGCAAGCCCGCAGGGCGGCTATGAGGAAGGCCCCCGGCGACACAAGCGCTTCCCACAACACTTCCACTAAACACATGAAGTCCAACCGGGGCTCGACGTGCACGTCGAGTTCTCGGAAAGAGGAACATAGAGAACGGTCCGAATCGGCGTCTTCTGGGCGTTCTCGATCTAGATCGCCGCATGACTCCAGGCAATCATCCACTGTTGCCAAGAGTGCCTCGCTCCCCAAGGTAACGGAAGTTCGATCGTCAGAGGACGAAGCCGACTTCCTTCCCCAGACCGCACTCCAGGAGTCGGCACCCGCAGACCGCGTTACGGCGGCTCCCGAGCCCCTACCTCCACGTTTGAAGGATAGGGACACTACCCCCGAACCTCCACGCCAGGCGTCGAAAGGCTCAGAAGGGGCGAGAAAGCAGGGAAAACACTCTTCCACTCACAGGGAGGGGGAAAAACAACAAAGGAAGCAGCCTCAGCCTCTTTCCACTCCTCATAAACAGACAGACAGGTCCAAGTCTTCTGCTATCACAAAGACCCCTGCTCAGACCAGCAAGTCTAGTCAGGATAAGTTTGAGAAACTTCCAGAAAGAGTCATTCCCAGTTATAGAGAATGGTCTAGTGATGACATAGACAGAGTCATGTCAAGGATGTCATCATTGGCAGATTTTTACGCAAAAAACCCTGAACACTTTCTCTCTTATACTCCCGACGGGTCAGCACCCTCAGGTTCTAAGGATCCAATACCTCCAAGTAAAAAGTCCCGGTTTGAAACGCCAACACGGTCTTCGGACCCCTTCTATGTACAGCCCTACTCTCAGTATCAAGGAGAGACATCCTTTTGTGAGGATCCAGATTTGGGCATGTTGGAAGAGCAAACTGGTACGGGCTACTATGGGGATGATGAGGACCAAGAACAGGAAGAGGAAGACCCTGAAACCTACAGAATAGATTCCCCGGTAGAGAAGGAACCCCCGGTTACCGACTCCCCTGTCGACAACCAACCTCTCCTGACGAAGTTCTGTCTCGAGCAGCAGAACATTTCCACATTGACACCCAGGGTGCTCAAGAGGAGAGGGACTTCGCCGAGGAGTTAGTGGGAGAAAGGAGGCCTGTTGTTCAGGCCATCCCTATCCTTAAGTCTATTCAGAGAAGAATAGACCCTTCACTTGTAAATACTAACCTCACCAGGGCAGTGAACCCCAGGATTGAGACACTTTTCAGGGCAGCCCAATCAGACCCACTGTATATAAGGGGACATCTGATGCCGGACTCCCTGGTTGTTACAAACACCCGTAAGCGGGCTGGAACACCCTTGTCATCGTCCGAAGCTCCTCCCAACAAGGAGAGCAAGAAACTGTATGGTTTAGGCAGGAAGGTAGCCTCCACTTCCGCCTACCAGGCAAGGATTGCCAACTCCACCACCCTGTTGGCCAGCTACAACTGCCATCAGTGGGAAGAAGTCGCAGCACTCATAGACTCCGCCCCAGAACCCTTAAAGAGCCAGTTGGCACGAGTTTCGGCGGAGGGAAGAGCCGTGTCCGGTTGCATTTTAAAAGCAACCTTTGATGCCGTGGATAACGCCGGCAGATTGATAGCAGAAGGAACTGTTATCAAGAGACACGCTTGGTTACGGCAGTCTGGATTCAAAGCTGAAACCCAACCATCATTGTTAGATAAACCGGTGGAGCCGGATCTGTTGTTTGGTAAGGCGGTCAAGGACACGCTGAAAAATGCCAAGGACGAGTATGAGACACTCCAATCCCTAGGCCAACTAACCAATAAACCCCCTAATCAGAGAGGGAATGGCAATTTTTGCCGCCCACGCGGCCAAAATTCCCAGAGAGTATCTAACTATTCCCAGGGGCAGGGTACACTGTGGAACAATAATAACCAACAGTCTACCCAGGGTTACGGCAGGGGTAATAAAAAAGGACGTGGTAAAGGTAGAGGCAGCCCCAGTAGAGGAGACGGCACGCCTCCACCAAAACAGCGACGCTCCATTCAGGGTCCCTTCTCACACAACCCTAGTGGGGGGACGCATTTCCAACTTCACCCAAGCTTGGGAAGGGATCACATCAGACAGATGGGTGCTGTCCACAGTATCCGCAGGGTACTGCATAGAACTGTTAGAGTGTCCCCGAAACCATCCTCCACGACAAAAAATACATTCTTTGGACCACCAGAAGATCCTCCTCGAGGAGATCGTCAATCTGCTTGCAAAGGACGCGATAGAACTTGTCCCGGGACACCAGGTAAACAAGGGTAGGGACACTACCCCCGAACCTCCACGCCAGGCATCGAAAGGCTCAGAAGGGGCGAGAAAGCAGGGAAAACACTCTTCCACTCCCAGGGAGGGGGAAAAACAACAAAGGAAGCAGCCTCAGCCTCTTTCCACTCCTCATAAACAGACAGACAGGTCCAAGTCTTCTGCTATCACAAAGACCCCTGCTCAGACCAGCAAGTCTAGTCAGGATAAGTTTGAGAAACTTCCAGAAAGAGTCATTCCCAGTTATAGAGAATGGTCTAGTGATGACATAGACAGAGTCATGTCAAGGATGTCATCATTGGCAGATTTTTACGCAAAAAACCCTGAACACTTTCTCTCTTATACTCCCGACGGGTCAGCACCCTCAGGTTCTAAGGATCCAATACCTCCAAGTAAAAAGTCCCGGTTTGAAACGCCAACACGGTCTTCGGACCCCTTCTATGTACAGCCCTACTCTCAGTATCAAGGAGAGACATCCTTTTGTGAGGATCCAGATTTGGGCATGTTGGAAGAGCAAACTGGTACGGGCTACTATGGGGATGATGAGGACCAAGAACAGGAAGAGGAAGACCCTGAAACCTACAGAATAGATTCCCCGGTAGAGAAGGAACCCCCGGTTACCGACTCCCCTGTCGACAACCAACCTCTCCTGACGAAGTTCTGTCTCGAGCAGCAGAACATTTCCACATTGACACCCAGGGTGCTCAAGAGGAGAGGGACTTCGCCGAGGAGTTAGTGGGAGAAAGGAGGCCTGTTGTTCAGGCCATCCCTATCCTTAAGTCTATTCAGAGAAGAATAGACCCTTCACTTGTAAATACTAACCTCACCAGGGCAGTGAACCCCAGGATTGAGACACTTTTCAGGGCAGCCCAATCAGACCCACTGTATATAAGGGGACATCTGATGCCGGACTCCCTGGTTGTTACAAACACCCGTAAGCGGGCTGGAACACCCTTGTCATCGTCCGAAGCTCCTCCCAACAAGGAGAGCAAGAAACTGTATGGTTTAGGCAGGAAGGTAGCCTCCACTTCCGCCTACCAGGCAAGGATTGCCAACTCCACCACCCTGTTGGCCAGCTACAACTGCCATCAGTGGGAAGAAGTCGCAGCACTCATAGACTCCGCCCCAGAACCCTTAAAGAGCCAGTTGGCACGAGTTTCGGCGGAGGGAAGAGCCGTGTCCGGTTGCATTTTAAAAGCAACCTTTGATGCCGCGGATAACGCCGGCAGATTGATAGCAGAAGGAACTGTTATCAAGAGACACGCTTGGTTACGGCAGTCTGGATTCAAAGCTGAAACCCAAGCATCATTGTTAGATAAACCGGTGGAGCCGGATCTGTTGTTTGGTAAGGCGGTCGAGGACACGCTGAAAAATGCCAAGGACGAGTATGAGACACTCCAATCCCTAGGCCAACTAACCAATAAACCCCCTAATCAGAGAGGGAATGGCAATTTTTGCCGCCCACGCGGCCAAAATTCCCAGAGAGGATCTAACTATTCCCAGGGGTAGGGTACACTGTGGAACAATAATAACCAACAGTCTACCCAGGGTTACGGCAGGGGTAATAAAAGAGGACGTGGTAAAGGTAGAGGCAGCCCCAGTAGAGGAGACGGCACGCCTCCACCAAAACAGCGACGCTCCATTCAGGGTCCCTTCTCACACAACTCTAGTGGGGGGACGCATTTCCAACTTCACCCAAGCTTGGGAAGGGATCACATCAGACAGATGGGTGCTGTCCACAGTATCCGCAGGGTACTGCATAGAACTGTTAGAGTGTCCCCGAAACCATCCTCCACGACAAAAAATACATTCTTTGGACCACCAGAAGATCCTCCTCGAGGAGATCGTCAATCTGCTTGCAAAGGACGCGATAGAACTTGTCCCGGGACACCAGGTAAACAAGGGTATTCATTCAACTTACTTCCTTGTGCCAAAAAAAGATTTAACAATGCGCCCAGTATTGGACTTACGGCCTGCAAACAAGAATGTCAAGCCCCAAAAGTTTTGCATGACTACTCTCCAAGAGGTAATCCCTCTCCTAAACAAGGGGGATTACATGGCAACATTGGACATGAAAGATGCCTATTTTCATATTTCCATGTTCCCAGCGCACAGAAAGTACTTGCGCTTCAAGGCGGACAGTCGGCACTACCAGTTCAAGGTACTGCCCTTTGGGATAGCTTCGGCTCCAAGGGTATTCACCAAGGTTCTGGCGGTGGCGGCAGCACACCTACGCAGGGAGGCAATCCCAGTGTACCCTTACCTGGACGACTGGCTCATCACAGGGGAGACCCCAGTAATTTGCAGAACAAACATTCAAAGGACAATCGACCTCCTCTTCGAATTGGGCTTCTCAATAAATGAGAAAAAGTCAAGTCTGGTGCCAAGCACCTCCAAACAGTTCCTAGGAGCTATCCTGGACACTCAAGAGGGGTTGACCTTTCCTTCCAAGGAAAGAATTCGGAATATACTGCTGCAAATTCCACAATATCAGTCGGGTCGGCAGATAACGGTACGCAAAGCAATGTGTTTGCTGGGGATGACGCCGTCATGTATTTACCTGGACCCCACGCGCGCCTGCGCATGCGTCCCATGCAGGAATGGTTGGCGAAACAGTGGTCTCAGGCAAGTGGTCAGTGGGACGATCTAGTGGTCATTTCGCCAACACTTGTACAAAGCCTTCACTGGTGGACAAGAGATAATCTGTCCAAGGGGAAACCCTTTTACGATCCCGAGATACAGGCGGTAGTCACAACCGATGCATGCCTGACAGGGTGGGGAGCTCACCATCTCCACCACACAGCTCAGGGTCTCTGGTCTCACTCAGTGGCCAAGAATCACATCAACCTGCTAGAGCTTCTGGCAGTATTCAGAGCGCTTCAAGCTTTCGAGCCCTACCTGCTAAATCTGTCAGTGCAAATCCGGACGGACAGCACTACAGCCATGTTTTACCTGAACAAGCAAGGAGGGACTCGTTCGCCAAATCTGTCCAAGCTTGCCCAGAAAATTTGGATATGGGCACTCAGACGGACCATCTTCCTGTCATCGCAACATGTTCCTGGGGATCTCAATACTCTAGCGGATGCTCTGAGCAGAGACCCCCTCCCAGAGGAACACGAATGGTGTCTACACAGAGAAGTCGTAGAAGATACCTTCTCTCAGTGGGGTTTCCCCACTGTTAGGCAGAAACCTGTGCAGTTCCCTCTGGGACCACTGCAAAAGATTTAAGACTACAGGTGGTTGGCAGTAAACCCAATTGGTAGCAGTCTGTACCACCCAGATTTACCTGGTAGCTGTGGCTGAGCAGTCAGACTTCTCTCAAGAAGAGTTAGGCAGTATACAGAGTATTCACAATAGGACAAAAGAACACAGTAGAACAAGCAAACACTGACCAGAGCTTGGTGTAAAAGAGATATAATTATTTATTTAAAAACACATCTAGTAAAACACACTGGCACTAATATCAAGCAGTTCAAAAACACGGTCACTAAAAGATATACACTCCCTTCAACGATTAGTTAGACAAGTCTTAAATAAAGCAACACTTATTTTCAGACAGCGGTGAGCGCTTAACGAAGATGGCACTCTAATCAATCGGTTTAAAAGGGAGAGAAAGGCCGAGCAAAGATAAAAACAGATCCCAACACTTTCGGAAGAACACAGTAGGAGAAGAAGACAGGTTAAAACCGTAAAGTCAAAGTTAACAAGGCCGGACCCACTTTAAGAGGCTCCGGTCGAAATGTGTCCAAGGTCACACGGTTCAAAGTGCCCAAAAGTCTTGCAATAAGTTCAGAAAGAGTTGGACCAAAAAGAAAGGGACCAGTTAGATGGTCAAGGCGGCTAGCCCAGTCCAGAACATCAAGGGATTATTGTTACCGTGTAGTAATCTTTAGAAAGGGGGCCTGGCAGACACAGTACCTTAAAATGGTGAGAACGCTCCAGCGGGGGCAGTTATTCCTGGCAGCGGGTGCAAGTCGGTGCTTCGTCTGGAGGAAGAGAGGATCTCGTCAGGGAGGAAAGCAGGAGTCCGTTGCACTGCCAGGGAAGAAACCAGCCGCAGAGTTCTCAATTAAAAGGAGCAGTCCTTTTATTCGCGGTCCAGTGGTAAGTGGCTATCCGGTTGCCGAGGTGCTTGGCACGGGCAATTCGACCACAAGACGTCCTGGGATGCGAGCAAAGAAGGTAAACTGGTTGTGCCCACCAGTCAGGGGAAGAAGACTCTCCAGCCGGGAGATCTCCTGTGTCGTTGGGAAGTGGTGAGTCAGTTCAGCAGGGCTGTGTCGTTGTAGCAGGCCGGCTCAGCTTCTCCCTCGTCGGATTTTCAGGTCCTGTGGCGACTTCTGAAGTTCCAGTCCCAAAAGCCCTGCTTTTATGCAGCTCACCCCCATTCACTCAGCCTAGCTGTCAATCAAACATGCAAAGTGGTGAGCCGGCCGGCTCACCACTTGGGCCAATCACACAAGAGTGCGACTTGAGTTACCAAGGTAACTCAGTCCAGGGTTCCTAAACCCCCTCCCGCACCCCCTGTGGTACCCAGACAGAGTGGCACCACTTTTGGAGGCTTCTGTGGAGAAGCCCGCCAAAAAGTGGAACAAAGGGCTCGACCTTTGGTTTGGAGTTACAGAGGCGAACACAAACGCCATTTTAAAACCGAGTTCTGGCAGAAAATACCAACCAGTGAATTAATATTAAATAAATAAACCGGTGGTATGTTAGAGGCTATGTTAAAAAGTATTAGCCTCGAACAATGGGAAAATCCCATAGAGATATATTCGCGGTTGAATGTAAAAAGTAGTATCCACTGCCACCAGCCAAAACTCAACGAGGGGGGACGGGACAGTGCCCCCTCGAATAACAGACCCAGGGGCAATAGAATTGCCCCTACCAGTTGGTCCACAATATGATGGTTTGTACTGGTTCTGTTAGTAATTTGGGACTAGTAAAGCCAATTGTGACTTTACATGCCCTGGGAGACAGTAGTCAGTCCCAGGGTATGGAGTCTATGGTGGGGAGTCACTATGACACCCCGGTGTTACTGCACGGAGGGTGCAGTGTAACACACATAGAAAAAACATATGAGACCCTATGGAGTAAAAGACCCCATAGCCCCATAGCCCATGAAACATTCAAAGGAACACCACAAATCATGTCCAAGAGTGGGAGAAAAAGAGTCTCACTCTTGGCAAGAGAAAAAACCAAACTCCAGACATCCAGCAAAGCTGCTGGGGGACTCACTAGGTTAGGAAATTCAGCCTAAACAGAGAATTCTCCCTAACCCCCACTATAGACCTATTCGCCACAAGCGAAAACAGACAATGCCCAAGATTTGCATCCAGGTTCCCCCAACCAGACTCCCAGGGGAACGCCCTGTGGATGAACCGGTCAGGAAGGTTTGCGTACCCTTTTCCACCAACTCCTCTCATCAGGAAGGTGGTCAACAAGATGAACAGAGAATCGATGACGCTCGTCCTGGTTGCTCCCATGTGGGCGAGACAACCGTGGTTCCCATACTTACGCCGATTAGCGGTGTGCGAACCCATCAAACTTCCGGGCTGGTACAACCTACTGTCCCAGCACCAAGGTCAAACAGTGCATCCTCAACCCAACTCAATGAACCTGGCAGCATGGCTCCTGAGGTCATAGAGTTCGGAAATCTCAAATTACCACAGAGGAGTATGGACATCCTAAAAGAATCTAGGAAGCCAAACACGAGGCACTGCTACTTTGACAAATGGAAGAGATCCGTTATCTGGTGCCAGAATAAACAAATCAACTCGCTTGATTGCACTCCTTCCACTATTGTTACATACATGCTCCACCTGCTGGATGCAGGACTGGTTTTTAACTCACTGAAGGTACACCTGGCAGCTCTGTCGGCATACACCATTTCCCATAACAAGGTGTTGTGGTGGAAAGTACCAGTAGTTAAAGCCTTCATGGAAGGAGTAAAGAGACTTCACCCTCCTATTTCAAACCCACCACCAGGATGGGACCTTAACATGGTGCTATCTAAACTCATGGGCCCCCCATTCGTACCCATGCATAAAAGCAGTCTCAAACACCTGACTTATAAAACGGCCTTCTTAGTAGCAATTACATCTATAAGAAGGGTCAGTGATATTCAGGCTCTGTCAGTGCAAGATCCCTTCTTTACTGTCCATAAAGATAAACTGGTTTTACGCACACACCCTAGGTTCTCACCTAAGTTTATTTCAAAATTCCACGTGAACCAGTCCATCGAGCTTCCGGCTTTCTTCCAAGACCCACAAAGCTCGGCTGAGGTGAAACTACACACCCTAGATGTGCGTAGGGTGGTCCTCTACTATGTAAACAAGACCAGACCGCTAAGGAAAACAGACCAGCTGTTTGTCTATGTAGCTACAGGCAGAGGGGGGGATCGCGTCTCTCAAAAGGTGCCATCTCTAAGTGGATTATTAACTGTATCCAGCTGTGTTACTCCCTTTCTGAAAAAACTCTGCCTTTCACGCCAAGAGCCCGCTCTACAAGAGGCATTGGGGCCACTCTGGCTTTCATTGCAAATGTACCCCTTGACACCATTTGCAAAGCAGCTACTTGGAGCTCTATTCACACTTTTACTCAGCACTACTGCATTGACACCCATTCCAAGACAGATACACAAGTGGGACAAGCGGTTCCAAGACATTTATTTGCTCATGACCCTTCTCACATCCCACCTCCTTCTTCAGGTACTGCTCGCTAATCTATGCACAGCATGTGATCTAAGCAGATTCCACAAGCCTCAGAAGGAATACATTACTCACCGTAATCGTATTTCTGATGCTTGTATCTGCTTAGATTCACATGCAACCCACGCTTCCTCCCCTCTGAGAGAAGGCGCATGGATGCTTGTAGTCTTACCTTTCTATCTATCTGCTTGGATTATCTGTACTCGTGCTACTCCTCATGCTACCTCATGTCAGAAAAAATACAATCTGAGGGTCCTAGACGCGTGAGGGATCATGGGTACAGTGGACGTCACACTAGGGATAGTATTACTGGCACGCCCTGTGTCTACGGCCATTTTCGAGTTTCAAAAAACAAACTGTAATACTACGCAGCTTCCACTAGATGTCGGCCCATGCACAGCATGTGAATCTAAGCAGATACAAGCATCAGAAATACGATTACGGTGAGTAATGTATCATATATATATATATATATATATATATATATATATATATATATATATATATATATATATATAATGTAAAGCATTTTTATATGTATGATATGAATTTGTTTGAATGATTGTTTTCATTGTGACTGAAGTATTATTTATTTGTTGAAAGTCAATTAACTAATAATTTTAAAAACCTAATAATTTTACAAGGGATCTCGACTGTGAGAGAGACTATACCTAATGTTTTAAGGTTATGGTCTAATAACACAGCGCCAAGCTCTGGAGCCTGTATATTGACATAAATCTTTAATTTCTGATCAGTTAGTTGGAACTCCTCCACTATTTGTGGAAGCTTCAGCTGAAGGTGGGTTCATTGGAAGGACCTCCTTCTCTTTTGGCCCACGAGTGGGATTCCTAGGGGAAGCAAGGGGTTTTAAGTCGTTGTGCTCTTCAGAGTTAGAAATCTTTTTCATGGTCTCTGGAGAGAGGACCGTAAGGGTGGCCTCTCCGTCTTCCACAGTGAGAGCACTAGTCTTCTGACTAAGTGGCTCAGGTAAACTGACAGGAATGGGTCATTTCTGGACCTCCTCCACTATAAGTGGATTTCTAGGGGGTCCTGTCACCTCAGCAGGTGCTGGAGGTGAGATCACAGGAGTGACCAGGATAATGGCATTACACCATACTGGTGGGTTGACAGGAACACTTAAGTTCTTTCCAACCTGCTGCACCACCTCCTCTCGGGAGAGAGGGTCTTTTAGGGATTTCAGCTTTTGGGTTTTCTGAACCACCTCCACAGTATGTGGGTTTTCAGGAGGTTCAGTCACCTCAACAGATGTTGTGGGGTCACAGTTTGACTTGGAACTTTTTCGGCTTAGGGGCTTGAACCCCAACAGAAGCCATGGGTTATGTCCCCCGGTGCCCTCCAGAGTTGCATGACCTGCCTTTGGTCTCTGGGTAAAGGTCCCCTAAGGTGGCATCTCTGACTTCTTGGTTAAGAGCCCTTGTCTTTTCACAAGGGGACTCAGCTGAGTCTAAGACCACAGCTTCTCTGCCACACTCACTGGCAACAGATAAGGCAGAGAGCATGCAGATGTGGTCACTAGACCCATTCTGGGTCCCAGGGGTCTTAACCTTAACATTTATCTGGGACACATTGGATTGGGGTTCAGTTACGTTTGTTTTTCCCATGTTATGCTTCTTTCCCTCAACAGTATGAGGAGCCCCAGCATCCTTGTGAAAAGGCCCTTCTGGATTCCCACAAGTCAGCAGCTAGTGCTAGTTTCTTGGGGTCAAGTTACCCTGAGCCAGCCATGTGCTTTCTCAGTTCTGGGAAACTGGTATCAAAAATGTTTTCTAGCAGGAGGGAATTCTTCTTACTATAACAAATAATCAATTTCTGGTCTTCCATCCGCCCATCTAAGATTTTTAGACATTCACTCACCCAGTGGTCCATTGGACACCATCCATTGTCTCATGTTCCCTTAAGGGGTGTAGATATCGGAAAGGAGTCATCCCATATTTAACTATGAGAGCTTGTTTCACCACATTATAGTTACTTCTCTCAGCCTCATTTGTATCCAAGATCATGTTGTCGTCATTCCTGGGAAGCCTAAAAAGAACCCAGGGGATTTTTTCACTCTCATTCAGACCAATCCATTTACGAGTAAGGTCAAAGGTTTTTCGTCGCTCAGCAGTATCACTCTTCAGGTCATACTGACTCACCAGCCCTTAGATCCTCGAAGAATCAGACAGAGAAGACCCTGAAAAGAAAGTAGAGTCCACAAACTTTGTTTCCATAGACATGTTATACTTCTTTTCTATTTCTCTGAGGCTTAAGTTATTGTTCCATAGATATTTCATGAGCCATGTTAGAGGGGAATGCAGAGATTGGAGAAGGATAGTGGTGTGTATATTAGCTTCTGCTATTTCATCCTCCTCATCATATTCTTCATCCTCTGAGAAGTTTTGACTTATGTCTAACTCTTCATCATCCTCACTCAAATCAATATTTGTTGTAGGTGATGCAGGTTTTTGGGAGAACATTCTGTTGTCCCGCAACCTTTGTATAAGCAGGCTTCTCCGGTTGCTTGAAGGTGCTGCAGGCGTCTCTGGTCGTCAGCTTCTTCGGATCTTCAGTTGCAGTGGTCGACTCTTGGTAATACTTACCATGAGTGGTTGTGTCGCTCCTTTGATGCTGGAGTGCTGATTCCAGTGTTTGGGTGTTCAGGCCTAACGCTGGTGTGCATTCGGGGAGCTTTCCCCAAAGTCCCTGAACTGTTTCTGACCAACAAAAGCTTGCTACTTACTTGTAATTGAAGAATCCTTTGGAACTTTGCCTTTTCCTCAGTTGTGCCTTAACTGCTTTTCCCTCCATTCTGACTTTGAAAACCTCCTACCTAGATCGGGGTGGACTGCTAAAGCCTTTGGGCCTTTAAAAAGTAATACAAGTGTTGAAAAGTGTTTACCTGCTATACTTGGTGATGTTCTTCATTTTATTCCTTCATCAGAATATCCTGAGTTCTTCTAGCAGTGGTTTTGCTTACCTTTGAATTGTATTAATTGATCTACTAAGTCTTTACACTGTGGTTTACTCACCTGTATTATTGCATTTGTTTTCCTGGTCTGTTTATTAGCTTTGAAGTAATACTTACCTATCTGAAGATTTATCATTGCCTTGTGTACATGTAAAATAAATAACTATTTTGCTATAACTCCAGTGTGTAAGTGTTTCTTTGGACCTATGTATGTTCTAAGGTATTTATACTAACCTACAGCTCGCATCTCCCTCCGAAGTTAAGCATGGCTGCTCTGCCAACTACCAATACCTTGAGTGCTACAAGCCTATATTAGAAGTTGGAGCTCTGTATGCCAAGGGGACAGTTTTATAAAGTCCTTCCATAGGTGAACTTTAGAAAAACTTCCCTAACAGTTGGATGCTGAACACCAAGTCTAGGGCCTACCACATATACCAGGTTGGGGCTTTAGGCCATTGTACACAACTGTCCAGGCCCATATTTAATCACCTGTTTGTTATGTTGTGTAGTTCCCTTACTCTCCCCACACCTTGTTGTTTAATGTGGAGTGCTCACCTCTGGTCTAGTGCCCACATATAGATATTGGGGCTAGGAGAGTCCTTGTAAAGACATTCGTCTTTTTATAATATACTTGGTATCTTGTTAATACTTTGTATTATTTCGAAGTTTTTTGAGTGCCTTAAATAAAGTATATATTATTCAGTATATCAGCGCGGTGCATTTTCTAGGTACAAAAACTGCTTCAAAACACTAACATGACTAGAGATTGGGCAAGCAGTGCCAGCACTTAAAATCCGGTTGATCGATCTATATGTGAACTTTTGGCTTAATTTAGGTCACCGGCTGTTGAAATTACTACATTTCTGAGGAGCTTGTATCCCGGACTTAACTCCACTTTTGTTTACTTCCTTGGTTAGGCTTCGCGGGCGGTTAACAATATGACTGTGAATATGCCATACCAGTGCTTCATAAATGGCCAGTTCATGGACGCGGAGGATGGGAAGGAGTACGAGACGATAAACCCCACAGACGGCTCAGTGAGTATTTATTTGTTCCGTTTGTTAACATTTTAAAAACGAGCATTAGCAAAGTCAGTAGATTTGGGAGTTTTATGTCCAGTGCAAGCTCACAAGTCCCATAAATTGTCATGCCACAATTAGAAGACTGCAATAAAAGTCACAAAACAATCAAACACTTCAAACAAAGTAGGCAAAGCCAACTCTGCTGTGTCAATCCTGGCACTTCTGGGACACTTGCCATTAGATTGGAAGCATAGGCAATCCATTGGCACTTAAGAATATAGTGTCAGTGCTCACCTTTGACAAAGTTACAATGCTGGAAAAATACAAAAGAGGGGAATAATGGCACATCGGAGAGGTAAATGTGTTAATATATATTTGTATCTAGCAATATCCCCGCTAGGACTGTCTGCTAGTTTTCCTTAAAGTGACACCTATGAGCCAAAACCTAATTATTTATTTTTTGTTGTTGTTTTATATTCTACCTCGATCACCAGAAAATCCAGTTTCAGAAGGCTTGCTGTTAGATGTTACTTATACTCTGTTTGGTTTGGGGGAATGAAGGGCTGAGCTGGTTCGACCGGGCTATCAAATCCATGAAACACAGCATTGCCCTGTTCGCAAGGCGAGCACATTACACTTGAGCTAATGGAGGCACATTTGTCGTGGGGCCACATTCTTCTAACCCCACTTCCCACGTGTGATAGTGCTGACATGATTAGGGGATTTTCTTTTAAAGCAAGCATTGAAAAAAGCAATAGTTTGGGACTTTTTTCGTCATTAAAAACATCCCTGCCTTAGGCACCATGGAAAGTTATGCTGAAGCAAGGAATTTGTAGGTGCAGAGGACCGGACAAGCGGCATGGGAAAGGGGCATGGGTAGAGTTCCAGTAGGTGTGGAGCAGGAGAGAAGCTATAGGAAGAGAGGGAGGAGAGGACCTTGAGGACAGACACAGGAGGGAAGGGCCATTGAGGCGGAGGCCAACAGAGGAGCACCACAGGACGATTGAACACAAGAAAGAAGAGGTGCAGTGCAGAGGGGCACAAAGCATGCATCAATGGAATAGAGAGATGTTGCACAAGGGGAGGCGAGACATGGGAGGGAACATGAGGAAGGAACGAATGAGCACAGGAGGGAAGGAACAGAAATTCGAAGGAGCACAAATATGGCCATTGTGCAGACTGATAGGCTCACATGCAGCTTAATCAATCTATGGACTGTCATCCTCAGGCTCCAAATTGCTGGGGGCTTTTTGGTTGTCATTTAATGTATGTATTCGACATTTGTAAGGCGCCTCTATGCACAAGTGTTTCAAGGCACCACAAGACTAAAAAGGGGGGAACGGAGGAGGAACAACAACAATAAATGGTCCCACTAGGCCTTATGACATTCAGACCATGCAAGTGCAGTGACAGTAAGTGCAGGGGGAGGGGAAAGGACTGGGCTGAAGGGCTGGGGGAAGGGGGAGTGCAGATGTACAGGAAGGCGGAGCCCTAGGGGCTGGGCAAGTACTGAGGGGTTATCCGGGAGGGCAAGTGCAAGGGGAGGCAGGGTAGGGGTCAGCAGTGCAAGGACAGGGTGGACCAGATTCAGGTTGGCCAGCGAGGGGTGCCCGAGGGTTAGTGCTGGGGAAGACTGTGAGATGAGCGCCTGCCCCTGTAAGGCACAGATGGGAGCAGGCACCAGTTGCACCGGTAGGGGGACATTAGCAGGTGAGGGAGAGAGAGAAGGAGGAGGAGAAAAGGAAAGTCTTGAGCGATTTCCAGAATTTAAGGAGGTCCGGCTCAAGTGTGAGAGGAGCAGGAAAGCCATTCCAGAGGGAGGCTCCTACCGAAGAGAGAGATCTACTTCCCACATCTGATCTGCAGAGAGTTGGAGCCAGAGGACCTAAGGAGGTATTCAGGGAGAGAGAGTTGGATGTAGCGGTGTCACAGGCCCCAGAAAGCCTTGTGGATGATGCAGAGGGTCTTGAATTTGATCCTTGCATCCACTGGGAGCCAGTGTAAAGATTTTAGGGTAGGAGAGATGTGGTCCCTGTGCTAGAGGCCAAGGATACGTTTTGCAGCCCTATTCTGGATTAGTTGAAGAGGCCAAAGGGAGGAAAGAGGTAGATCGAGGAAGAGGCTGTTATAGTAGTCCGGCCTAGAGAGAACCAGGGCTCTGGAGACATTGAGCTTCTGTGAGAAGGTGAGGAAAGGCTTAAGTCCTCTGAGGAGGTGGAGCTGAAAGTTGGACTTCTTGGCAAGGTCTGTGATGTGCGGGGAGAAGGAGAGAGAGCATTCGAACATAACCCCAAGGTTTTTTGCCACGCAGAGGGTAAGGAGAGGGTGCCCAAGGAGGGAGGCCAGTGAGTAGGAGGGAAATGGGGAGCAGGTGTCCTAATGAGAAGAATCTCTGTCTTACTGGCATTAAGTGTCATGATGCCTACCTCCAAGGTGCCAGACAAGACCCAGCTACCCCAGAGGCAGACATCATGTCTTCAAGGGAAGTCACAACAGCCTCAAGTAGGGGCTCTTTGGACTCAGTCCTGGCACGTTTGGCGCCAGGCTCATATCGGGCCACAGTCCTGGCGCCACAGGCACCAGGCTCATAAAAGGGACTTTGTGTTAAAGGTGCTTAGTGTTAACTTACCTGATGCAGACCATGCTGCAACATCCAGGCCTTCTGAGGCCTGAATGGGACTACTTTATCTTTGGAACTACTTAACCACACGGGTGTGGTCAGGGGAGGAATACATACCTGAGTGGAAGGATACATACCTGGAACTACTTTGAAGGCTATTTAAGCCACGCCCAAGCAGCAACTCACGCTTCGCGTTGTTCTGCATCTAGCAGCTGGACGCTCACCGTGTTTGCTCCTGCATTCTGTCTTCTGCCACTCCTGCCAGCATCCTGGAACACCTGCAAAGAGAGAAGAGAAGAGAAAAGGGTAAAGAAGAGTCCTTACCTGCTAAATCCGCATTCCGGAGACATCTCGCCGACGGTCCTGAAAAGGAAGACATCCATTTAAAAGCACATCACATCGATCGCTGCAGCGCCGCATCTCACTCACCTGTACAAGGTACCACCACGTTCTACGGTGACATCTGGACTCGCAGCCACATCACCGCGCCTAGATAGAAAAAGACAAGAATAAAGGTGAGAGGGGAAAGAAAACAAGGAAACCTTAATTTCCATTACAAAGCTTACCTGTTGGGTTATTCCAACTTTATTTCGGGTTGGTGGCGCATCCTGGCATTTCCGGACCCCGGCCCCTAAGGGGAAAAAGAGACATCAGCGTTAGTGGGCGCATGAAAAGACGTTACCCAAAGCCCATTAAAGACTTACCTGATTTCTTCTGGATTGATCTTTGTTTCGGTTCGGTGCCGCATCCAGGCATTTCCGGACCCTGCCTAGGGGAAAAAAGACATCAGCGTTAGTGAGCGCATTGATACAAGGACACTGAGAGAACTCTCATCAAGCTCACCAGAGTCTCATTCTTCGGTTCCACAGCTCTTCTCGGAATAGTTTCCGCACCTGAAAAAGAGACAACGAACAATTATTATTGCGGAATCATATTCATTAACAGAATCCTTACGGTACTATACCGGGAAAACAAAACTTGAACTGTCTACAATCAAAATCCCAGTGAAGTAACTGGATACAACGCGCCCCTGCATGAGAAGCAGGATGGAGAGCTCAACCTTTCAAACCCTAAGAAAGATATTCCTGCGAGCCAGACAAGCCAGATTCGAAGGTCCGGTCCAGTCCATCTTCCGGGTCCTGCGCTTCACCATAGAAGAAGCAACAACACTCCAAACCAGTCCTGCGCCTCCGTGGGAGTCAGGTGAGCGTAACATTAAGGCAGAGATCATTAGCAGAGCACCATGCCTGGATAGAGGTCGGGTAATCCGGTATGAGAGAGGAAGAAGAGGAGGTAGAGGAAGAAAGCTTAAAGGAGAGCTGTGTGCCATCAGCATAATGCTGGCAGTGAGGAGATAAAGTGGGCTAGAGGAGCGAGGTAGATATTGAAAAGCCACTCCGATAGGATAGAGCCCTGAGGAACGCTGTAGGTAGAGAGTGAGGTGGCGGAGAGGAAAGAGCCCAGTTGCACTTGGGAAGGTCGGTTACAAAGGAAGGAGGTCAACCAGTCCAGTGCCCGGTCTGTGATGCCTATGGTATCACGGAGATGATTTATTAGGCTGGCATGATTGACTGTGTCAAAGGCAGAGGAAAGATCAAAAAAGGATCAGAACGGAGGGAGAGTTGGAATCAAGATGTGAGAGCATGTATTCATGGGTGTTCAGGAGAGCAGTTTCTGTGCCTCTAGATGCTCTGTAACCAGACTGGTGGTTGTGGAGACTGCCAGTAGATTTGGTGTGGTGGTGTCACAGATGTCGGAGTTATCTGTAATGTCCAAGTCACTTCCCACTTCTGTCTCCTCCCCTTCATCCTCACCTGAGGAAATATCTTTGGGAAGCTTCTTCTTCTTTCTTTGATGGATGATTTCTTTTTCAGGAGATACAGTCTACCACGGAACGACGCCACAATGGTTGCGGAAATTTCCAGAAACCAGTGGCCCCGGAACCGTGATAGCCAATGGGGAAAAAGCCACGCAGGCAAAAAACCCCAGGACGTCTTGCCGAAGAGAAGGTATCCTGCAGACCCTGAAGATCGGTGAGTAACACGAAGACCCAGAACAGGTAAATGCCGGTGTACCAGGAGGACAAGGACTGAAGGAGGGAATCCAGGAGAAAGCGCTGTGACTCTAGAGGGGGCGCGAAGAAAGCGCCAAAAAGGAAGCGGCCCGACCAGAGAGGAGAGTCGAGAACGCCGTGGCCTTCCAGAGAGAAAGCGAAGCGAGGAGAGAGAGCGAGGTGAGAGCGGGACAGAGAGAAAGCACCGAGCAAGCCCGGCGAGCCGTACAGGAGGAGGAGAAAGAGAAGGAGCGTAGCGGGGGGGCGGCGAGAGCCCAGAAGGAAAGGAAGGGCTCAGCAGAACCAAGAGAAATGACCAGGAGCGTAACAACAGCAGGGTAGCGAATAACTCCAGTTGCAACGCGGCGAGCTGGAAGCAACTGAACGCTAATATGCTGGGGGCGGCCATATTGAAAAAAGACTGACCGCAACCCAGAAAACGTATCAAACGTAGTGGGACAATCCATGGCGGCCAAGTTTCCATCGGTCCAAATGTCTGACAAAAAAGGGGCGCATGACAGTATGCCCCCCTCCAGCGCGGGAGACACCCGGTTTACCCGGATGGGCACGATAGAACTTCCTCACCAGACGGGGGGCATGAACATTGGAACTGGGCTCCCATGAGTCTTCAGATGATGGGTAGCCCTTCCAGGAGAGCAAAAATTCCAAACGTCCCTGATTATAACGGGAGTCTTTGATGTTGGCTACTTCATATTCTTCCTCCTCTGGCCCTAGTTCCTCCGCCAAGCGACCCAGAGGGGCAGTAGGAATGTCAGTTAAGGCCGGATGTAACTGGGATGCATGGAACACAGGATGGATCCTCTTCATGCAGTTTGGCAGCCGAAATCGAAAGGCAACAGGATTTATTTTTGAAGTCACAGTATAGGGTCCCACAAACCTATGTGACAACTTAGACGGGTGGATCCACCTGGGAAGAAATCTGGTGGACAGCCATACCCTCGAGCCCGTCTCAATGGTGGGTGCATCAGCGCGTTTCTGATCTGCCAGGCGCTTGTATCGGTCGCAAGCTTGAACCAGGGCTGCTTTGGCAGTTCTGTTTGCCTCCATAATCCGCTGCAATCGGTCATCGATCGTGGGGCATACTGAGGCGGAGCCTGAGACCGGTAAGAGACCCCTAGGATGTCTTCCAAAAGTATTGAAAAGGGGGCTGAGTCCCGTGGCAGAATGGGTGCAATTATTATAAGCAAACTCTGCGATGAGCAACAGGTCATACCAGTTGTCTTGTGTGTTATTGGTGTACCATCGAAGGTATTGCTCCAATGTTCCGTTCAATCTCTCTGTTTCTCCGTTCATTTGAGGATGGAACCCAGAGGACAACGCCCGTTCTATTCCCAGCTTCTGACAAAGAGCTGTCCAAAATTTAGAGGTAAATTGACTACCCCGGTCAGAGATTATTTTAGTGGGTAATCCGTGCAAACGAAATATGTCTCGCACAAACACTTCTGCCATCTGAGAGGCAGAAGGCAAGCCTGGGAAGGGGGAGAAATGAGCCAACTTCGTAAGTGAATCTATAGTGACCATGATACACGTGTGGCAACGGGATACTGGAAGGTCCACCACAAAGTCAGTGGACATTTGTTCCCAAGGGGTTTTGGGCAGGGGAATCTGTTCCAGAAATCCAATGGGTTTTTTGTAACAATTTTTACTTCGGGCACATTGAGCACACGTTTGGACATATTTCTTGATGTCTGAGGACATTCCATGCCAAAAGAATGATCTTCGAACTAGATCTTCAGTGTTCTTCATACCCCGATGTCCTGCAGTGGGGTGATCGTGACCTTCTGCTGTAGGTTGACCTTCGGCACAAACAATTTCTTATCCATAAAGCACAAGCCTTCTCTCATGTTTACTTGGATGTGGGGTGAAGGAGAAGCCGGAAATGGTACTTGTGCGGTAGCTGACCTGACTTGAGAGAGAAAAGACGAGGTGGAGGCAATGAACACTCTGTTAGGAAATAGTCTTTCTTTAAGGCACTGAGAAGAGTCTTCCGCGGTATATCGACGAGAGAGTGCATCTGCGATCACGTTCTGGCTGCCTGGTACGTAAGTAATCTCGAAGTCGTATTGGGCAAAGAAATGTGCCCACCTCGCCTGACGAGAGTTGGCACATTCCATATTCTGCAAAGTTCTAAGATTCTTGTGATCCATTCTAATGAGAAAAGAATTTCCTCCTCCTTGTAAGAGATGCCTCCACTCCTCACAGGCTAGCTTGGTGGCTAATAGTTCTCGCTCAATAACGGAATAATTCCTTTGGCTGACCGTGAGAGTCTTCGAAAAGATATGCGATGGGATGTTCCACTCCTTCCTCTTCTTGCAAGAGAACGGCCCCCACTGCATTGGCAGAGGCGTCAGCTTCTACAATAAATCTTTTGGCTTGGTTAGGCTGAATCAGAATGGGAGCAGAGCTGAATCTTTGCTTCAAGGCAAGGAAGGCCGTCTCAGCTGCAGGAGACCAAACAAAGGGTTGGTTTTCTTTCTTCAGAAACGAGGTAATGGGAGCTACGGTAGCAGAGAAATTTTGAATGAATTTCCGGTAGAAATTAGTGAAACCCAGGAATCTCTGTACTTCCTTTATGGTTTTCGAGGATGGCCACTCCAAAAAGGCTGAGACCTTCTTAGTGTCCATCTTTATGCCCTCTTGGGAGAGTATGAACCCTAGATACTGGACAGACGAGACAAGGAATTCGCATTTACTGGGTTTCACTAGAAGGTGGTTCTCTTGCAGACGATGAAAAACTTCATGGAGATGAGTGGAGTGTTCTTGGGGGGGGGTCTTAGAAAATACCAAAATGTCATCTAGGTAAATGATTACAGAACGGAACAGCAAGTCTGAAAAAGTGCAATCCATGAATCGTTGAAATATAGCTGGGGCATTCTCCAGGCCAAAGGGCATTACTTTATACTCATACAGACCATAGGGTGTTCTGAACGCTGTTTTCCATTCATCTCCTGCCCTGATGCGCAAGAGATGATAGGCATTTCTTAGGTCTAACTTAGAAAAAATGGTGGCACCTCTCACAGCTCCAAGTATGTCTGAAATCAGGGGCATCGGGTATCTATCCCGAATAGTAACCTTGTTGAGCCCTCGGTAGTCGATGCAGGGTCGAAGTTCCGTGGAGTCTCTTTTGGCGATGAAAAACAGAGGAGCACCCGCTGGAGATTTTGAGGGTTGGATAATACCATTCTTAAAGTTGGCGTCCAAGTATCCTCGGAGTACCTCCTTCTCTCTTACGGAAAGGGAGAACATTCTGCAGAAGGGGACCAGAGCGTCTGGTACTAAATCTATAGCACAGTCCTCCGGACGGTGCGGGGGAAGATCATGTTCTGCCTTTTCCATGAAGATCTGATGATAGATCAGAAACTGAGGAGGGATCAGATGAATAATTTCCGGTTGTGCTTCTACAGCCTGCAAAATTGCCGGCTGATAGCCCGAAGATGGTAAGCAGAATTGTTGACAATGGGATGAGAGGAAACTGAGGGTATTCTTAGACCAGTCTATGGTAAGGTTGTGTTGGCGGAGCCAGGCTATCCCCAGAATGATGTGGAAATTAGCTGCTCGGATAATCTTGAATGAAATGTCCTCCTTGTGCTGTTGAATGGTTAGTTTGATCAGTTCCGTGGAATGGGTAATGGGACCTGAACAAAGAGGAGTTCTGTCTACTCCCTCCACCTTCAGATTTTCCTGGTTCTGAATTCGCCGGATACCCATCTTCTCGGCCCACAAGGTGTCCACGAAATTGCCAGCAGCTCCGCAATCTATTAGGGCTAGAGTCTCCACCGATTGATCCCTCCAGGACAAGTGTAGGGTAACCACCATCAAGCGGGTGTCTTCTGACTGCATAAAAGGCGCGATAGACAGCGATACATAGGGACTTTCTGTAACTCTTCGAACCGTGGTCCCCCCTAGGTTCGAGGCAATTCGTTTCCCGACTGCCTTGGAGGGACTTCTGGACAGTTGCGAAGCAGATGTGAAGGAGATCCACAATACATGCAGAGACCCGACTCTCTGCGTCTCTTCCGTTCTTCCGGAGTAAGTGGAGACCTCATGGATCCAATTTGCATTGGATCTTCCTTGCTTAAGGTTGTTGACGTAGGTGAGGGAGGTAGTGAGGGTGGCAGGAAAACCTGTCGTTCCTTTTCCTCTCTTCTTCTCTTGTCTACGTTCGTTGATCGGATGTTCAATCTGTAGGACTACTGACAAAAGTTCGGAGAAAGAGGCAGGACGAGGAACTCTGGCCAATTCATCTTTTAGTTCCTCTTTGAGACCTCTGCGAAATATAGTAAATTGTGCTTGCTCCGACCCGGTTGATTCAGTGGCTAGTCGATTAAACTTCGTGATGTAAGACAAAAGGTCCATCTGACCTTGGTGTACCTCCAGCAGTTCTTCGCAAGCCATGAATGTAATTTCCGATCTTTCAAAGGTCTGTCTTAGCTTGGTAAGGAATGCTTCCCAGTCTTGCAGAACCGGATCATTTCCGGTGACTAACAGGTTGGCCCAGGCCAAGGTGTTTCCGGACATATTGGAAACTGCAAACCCTACCTTGCTCAAACCTGAAGAGTATGCAGTGGGCCGGAAAGCAAAATACACATTGCAGGCTTCAATGAATTCTTTAAGTAACTTGGGCGTGCCGTCAAATCTACCAACTGACAGAGGCATTGAAGGGGGATCTGAACGTGTTTCCTGGTTGGCCACCAATTGACGGAGTACATTGTTCTCCACCTTAAGATTCTGTACTTCTTGATTAAGATTGCGAACTTCCAGATTAAGAGATTGTACTGCAGTAACTAATTCCTGGACTTGTTCTGGGAAAGCCATTTCAGTATGTGTTTGGCGTTGCAAACTGTCACAGATTTCGAATTTATCTGTAATGTCCAAGTCACTTCCCACTTCTGTCTCCTCCCCCTCCTCCTCACCTGAGGAAATATCTTTGGGAAGCTTCTTCCTTCTTTCTTTGATGGAGGATTTATTTTTCAGGAGATACGGTCTACCACGGAACGACGCCACAGTGGTTGTGGAAATTTCCGGAAACCAGTGGCCCCGGAACCGTGATAGCCAACGGGGAAAAAGCCACGCAGGCAAAAAAAACAGGACGTCTTGCCGAAGAGAAGGTATCCTGCAGACCCTGAAGATCGGTGAGTAACACGAAGACCCAGAACAGGTAAATGCGGGTGTACCAGGAGGACAAGGACTCAAGGAGGGAATCCAGGAGAAAGCGCTATGACTCTAGAGGGGGCGCGAGGAAAGCGCCAAAAAGGAAGCGGCTCGGCCACAGAGGAGAGTCGAGAACGCCGCGGCCTTCCAGGGAGACAGAGAGAAAGCACCGAGCAAGCCCGGCGAGCCGTACAGGAGAAGGAGAAAGAGAAGGAACGTAGCGGGGGGGGCGGAGAGAGCCCAGAAGGAAAGGAAGGGCTCAGTAGAGCCAAGAGAAATGACCAGGATCGTAACAACAGCAGGGTAGCGAAAAACTCCAGTTGCAACGCGGCGTGCCGGTAGCAACTGAACGCTAATATGCTGGGGTCGGCCATATTGAAAAAGACTAGACCGCAACCCAGAATATGTATCAAACGTAGTGGGACAATCCATGGCGACTAAGTTTCCATCGGTCCCAATGTCTGACAAAAAAGGGGCGCATGACAGGTAGATCAGTTGGGGGATGCCCAACTTCTCCAGGAGTTTTCCCAGGAAAGGGGTAATGGAGATAGGGCAATAGTTAGCCGGGGAGGAAGGGTCTGCAGATTGCTTTTTTAGGAAAGGGTGCACACAGGAGTGCTTGAGGGGTTGTGGTAAGGAGCATTGGCAAAGGAATGGTTACAGATGTCTGCCAAGGCAGGGGAGAGAGGGAGATGTTGTCCTTTATAGTTCTGCAGGTGAAGGGGAGTGCCTGTTTAGTCTAATCCATGAAAGTCTCCCCTAATCTAGAGACTTCATCCACTGCAAAGGGATAGGAGGAGAGTAAGGATGAGGGTGAGAGGTGGCCAAGAGAGGCAATTGCGGGAGGGTTGGGGAGACTAGAGGAGAGTGAGGACTGGATGTTCTGTGTTTTGGTGGACACGTGGGAGGCCAGTGCAGTGCAGAGGGCCTGGGAGGGAAGACAAGACTGCAGTAGGATTGGCAAGTCCCTTGCAGATTTTGAAGAGTTCAGGCGTGTTATTGGTGGCTCCAGAAATGCAGGCTTGGATATGAGCCCTCTTCCTAGTGTGGATGGAGAGTCGATATTGCTTTTGAAGCAAGTGGCAGGCCAGTTTGTCTGAGGATGTTCTTGAGTCCTGCCACTTCCGCTCAGCCGCTCTGCACTTGATTGATTGATATTTATTTATATCGCGCACATACGCAGATGTTTCAGAGCGTGACAAGGCAAGGGCTGTAAACACACGAGTCAAATCTTTTTCGCCCCTCTCCAACAGACCCGCTTTATATCCGGGGACATGCCACTCCCGACTCCCTAGTAGTCACAACTACAAGGAAGAGATGTAGAGTACTCTTGTCTACGGCTGAAGCAACGCCAGATAAGGTTTGCAAGAAGTGATATGCCCTTGGTAAGCGCATTACAACAGCAGCAGCTTACTCCACAAGGCTAGGTAACACCACCACATTGCTGGTTAGTTATAGCGATGTCCAGTGGAGTTTACTCCAGGAGGGCCAGCAAGAAGTCCCAGAGCTGACACGATCACGCCTGCTGGCGGTTGTTTCAGAGGGGAAGCAGGTCAATCACAGCATCCTCAAAAATACCCTAGATGCTGCGGTAACAGCGGGACGAACACTGGCCCAAGGTACCCTGCTTAAAAGGCACACATGGTTGAAGAATTTGGGTTTTAAGCCTGAACCACAGGCCTCCCTTATTAACAAGCCTGTTGAAGACACTAACCTTTTCGGAAAGGCAGTAGATGAGGCTTTGGAGACCGCTAAAAAGGAACATGAAACCTTAGTCTCCAAACCAAATTACACAAAGACCCTATCGGCAGTGAGGGGGTAGCCCTCGCTGCTCCTTTTTGGGGACAATCCTTCCCACGTTCCCCCTCGTAATCAATACGGAACAAGAAATACACCTTGGTCCTCCGGACAAGGGGCAACTGCTACGGGACAATTTCAGCCAAGAGGGCAGCACTGTGGCAAAGGAAGGGGTAGAAACTCAACCCTAAGATGCTCCCCGGCGTCAGCTCAAAAATGACTCGCCAGTCCAGGTCCCCTCCAATGCCTCCCCAGTCGGGGGACAAATAACATCTTTCTTTCATGCATGGGAGGGAAGCACCACAGACCAGTGGGTGCCAAGACCGTCACCCATGGTTACTGTATCGCGATCAGTCGACCACCTTGACACCGACCACCAACTTCCAGACGCTTATCGCCAGAACATCTGAAGATACTGCTGCAAGAGGTGGAGAGCCTGCAAGAAAAAGGCCCGATAGAAGTCGTCCCCATTCTACAGGTAAATGTGGGTATTTATTCAGTGTACTTCCTGGTACCCAAAAAGGATCTCACCATGCGCCCTGTGCTAGACTTGCGCCCATTGAACAAGTTTGTCGAGCCTCAAAAGTTCGAATGACAACATTGCAGGAAGTAATCCCTTTGCTAACACAGGGGGCTTACATGGCAACATTGGACATGAAAAATGCATACTTTCATATTTCAATACTGCCAGGGCACACAAAGTACCTCAGGTTCATTATAGAGGACAAACGCTATCAGTTCAAGGTCCTTTCCATCGGCATTGACTCAGCCCCATGGGTATTTACAAAGGTGTTGGCGGTAGCAGCGGCTCACCTGCGCAGGCAGTTCATTCCAGTCTATCCTTACCTCAATGACTGGCTAATAACAGGGGATTCATACAGAACATGCCTATCAAACACCCAAAAGACGGTAGATCTACTCTTCAGTTGGGATTCTCAATCAACGAGGAAAAAGTCCAGTCTAGACCCCAGCCAAGTCCAACAATTTCTCGGGGCCCTAATTCGGACAGAAGACGGCCTCATCTTCCCCTCCAACGAGAGGGTTCAGAACATGCTGTTCCAAATCCCTCTCTATGTAGCCAATCCCGAGGTGACTGTACGCAAAGCCATGCGACTGTTAGGGGTGATGGCCTCCTGCATTTACTTAGTCCCACACGCACGTTTGCGCATGCGCCCCATGCAATAGTGGCTCAACAGCCAATGGTGTCAGGCCAGCGGACTATGGGATGATCTAATGGTTGTCTCGGCAGCCCTCGCTCTCTCTCTGCAGTGGTGGTCGAAGGAAAACCTCTTACAGGGGAAAACCTTACCACCCATGCAGCATAATCCACTCTCACCACGGACGCATCTCTCACTGGGTGGGGGGCTCACCTCCATCACACGGCGCACAGCATTTGGTCTGCAGCCGTAGCATCCACCCACATAAACCTGTAGGAGTTGTTAGCAGTGTTCAAAGCCCTGAAAGCTTTTCAAACACAACTACAGGGGAAAACAGTACTAGTCCTCACGGACAGCACCACGGCCATGTATTACCTGAACAAACAGGGGGGCACGCACTCTCCAGGGCTATCCATACTGCCCCAGAACATATGGAAGTGAGCTCTCAAACACAAGATGTTCCTCCTGTCGATACACGTTCGAGGTTAACTCAATCTTCTGGCAGCCGTGCTCAGCAGAGAATTCCCACTACCCACAGAGTACGAATGACGATTACACAAAGACATTGGGCCTCATTACACTATTAGCACCTTGTTCCATGCCGGTAAAATACCAGCACCGCCTTGGTGGGAAGGGGAATTACCGCCCTATTCCAAGGTTGGTGGGGCGGTAATTCCTTCCCCATTCCCATTTTTGCCCCATAGGGCATAATGGGAATGGGGAAGGTGCTAATTACGGCACCGCAAATTGCGGTACCGTAATTAGCTCCCTGGTCCCTTTGCGGGTTGGTTTTTAACGCCTGCAAAAAGCAGGCGTTAAATTCCCCAACCCGCAAAGGGACCTCGTAGTAAGGCGTTAAGGGTTTACCGGTACTGGTAAAATACTGGTATCTGTAAACCCTTACCGCCTACCCTGTAATGGGGCCCATTCTCTCCAATGTTTTCGCAGAATGGGGCTTCCCAGAGATCGACTTGTTTGCAACTCTGGAGAACACTCAATGCCTAGATTACGCCTCCAGATACCACCAGAACCACTCCAAGGGGAACTGTCTCTGGATAACATGGTCAGAGAAATGTGTCTATGCTTCCCCTAGTTCCCGACGCCACCCCCCACCCCCCAACTCCCCTTCTCAACAAGATAGTGCACAAGATGCACCAGGTACCAGTCACAATGATTCTAGGTTGCCCCAATGTGGGCCTGCCAACCCTGGTTCTCCCATCTGATGGCGATGTCAATCTCTCCACCAATGAAAGTACCGTGCCCATACAACATGCTCTCACAAGACAGGGGGGAAACACTCCATCCATGCTCGCAGACTCTCAAATTAGCGGCCTGGTGTCATGCCTGCTGGACATATCTCTGGACCAGGAACGACCTCTCCATACAAAATGAGTAACGCCCATAGAACCACTAGACCATTCTACTCAAAATGGAGGTTGTTCGATGCATTGCCCGGAAAACGACGTCTGCATTTTTAACGTCGTTAAAATTCACGTGACTTAGTTCCGTCACGTGTATCACGGCAATGCGTACATAAGCAGCGTGGAAACTCCGATCGCTGCTTCTGATTAAGTCAATTTTGGCGTTTTGTAGCTGAACTCCGGACCTGCATTCTCGCATTCCCTTAAGCAACTTCTTTGGCCTTTTTTGAGCGTGTTTTCCTCCACACGCTAATTCCTGGAGCCGTGTATCCTGTTCGCGTACCAAATCTCCACGCGGACGCGGTCTGCAAGCGCGGCTGTCCTGAGCTGCGGGTATCCTGTTCGCGTGCCAAATCTCCACGCGGACGCTGTCTGCAAGCGCGGCTGTCCTGAGCTGCGTGTATCCTGTTTGCGTGCCAAATCTCCACGCGGACGCTGTCTGCAAACGCGGCTGTCCTGAGCTGCGTGTTTCCTGTTCGCGTGCCAAATCTCCACGCCGACGCTGTCTGCAAGCGCGGCTGTCCTGAGCTGCGTGTATCCTGTTCGCGTGCCAAATCTCCACGCAGACGCTGTCTGCAAGCGCGGCGGTCCTGAGCTGCGTGTATCATGTTCGCGTGCCAAATCTCCACACGCGGACGCTGTTTCCAAGCGCGGCTGCCCTGGGCTGCGTGTATCCTGTTTGCTTGCTAAATCTTCACGCGGAAACGCTGTCTCCAAGCACAGCTGGCCTGGCTGCGTGTACGCTGCCGCGTGCAATCCTGCACGTAGTTTTCTGAACTTCTTTAAACCTTTGGTGCCTGTGACAGTTAACAGGTGAAATTATAATTTTGTTCTTCGTGGGAAAGAAAGTATTTCATGAACTATTGGAAGGTGATTGTGCACAGTACTTTGGACGCTATCCTGTGGTGCACCAACCCGGTATCTAGCGTGAGCCTCGTGCCGTTCGGGATAAGTCTCCCTTACTAATCTTCCCCTTCCTTTATCGTTGTTTCAACTCCTGATTTTCTTCAAGAGACTTTCGTTGAATTCTTCAGTTTGGCCATAAGGTTAGTGTTTCGAGTTAATGCTAATACTGTGCTATCATAGTGATTTGAGTTTGGGACAGTTTCTTATGATACTTTATCTATCCTAGGCATATCTTACGATACAATACCCACGCCCTTTCCAGTGATCCATCTCTCTGCCTGTTTTATCAGTCAGAGAGTTGTATCATTTGGAAGGTCTAATTTGACCTACCTACAATCAAGTCGTGTGAAAAAGGATCCGGAAGAGCCCTACCAATTGTACCCTTTTTTGGTTACCGTACCCTTTTCAATTGATACATTGGTGATTTATGACACCTGGCTCCTGAAGTCATAGAGTTCGGGCACCTCCAACTTCCTCAGAGATGTATGGACATACTTAGAAAAGCAAGAAAGCCTAACACCAGACATTGCTACTCCAATAAATGGAAACGCTTCGTCCTTCGTCATCTACTGCAATTCCAAGAGCATCAATCCCATAGACTGCTCTCCTACTCGTATTGTACTATACCTGACTCACCTACTAGACTCGGGTCTGGTTTTTAATTCCCTGAAGGCACTTTCAGCTTACACTACGTCCCAGAAAAGCATACTCCTACGACCCATCCCCTTTCCTCCATACTTATGGGACATCCCTCGGTCCTGTGGGACGGGACCGGAGCACTTTGAAAAAGCATCAACATTTTGCAAACATTTTAGTCCTTCCTCTCTTTCTGCGCGGGGTACAGCACGCGGCCGTAACCCCGCCCACCTTGGCTCCGCGCATCGTCCATCAGTCCTTTTCTCCGCTCGTTCGGGACTGGACGCACTTGCATCTGCGGAAGTTTTTCTTCCTTTTTTCCTCCTCTCTGGCTCTCGCTAGCGATCGCGTAATAGTCTGTCTATGTCGTTTAAACTAGACTTTCCAGATGGTTCCTCCTGTCATCAACGCTTCACGAGGACGGATCCCCATCCTCTTTGTTTAGAGTGTTTGGGTCTGGATCACTGTTGGGACTCCTGCTTTTATTGTGATTCCCTTTCGGTCCGGGCACTTCAACGTCGGTTAGAGCGTTGGGAGGAGGTGTTTCGACGTACTCCTCCTTCGCATTTTCAATCTTTCATCGACGAAAAGAAGAAACGCCTGGTAAGTTCTTTACTTTTCAGAGCACCCCGGCCGGAGACACCTTCCCGGGTTCTACCCGAGCCGGGTGGAGCATTGATTGCTCTATCACTGGGGCTTGCCTCGAGGTGCCTTCTGGGCCTAATAATTGTACCGGAGTTTTCTCTGAGGGTCTCCTCTGGGGGCTGCCTTTAGACCTAGTTCTACTGAATCGTGGGTACCGGAGCTCGCTCTGAGGCCTCTTTGTCGGCTTCCCTCAAAAGTTTCGGGGTGAGCCCCGAGGCCTTGGTTGGGCTTGGTGTTACCGAACACATGTTCGAGGCCCGCACTGGAAAGGCTACTACCGGACTTGGGTCAGAGGTCCCTCGTACAGAGGCTAAGGAAACCAACATTTCTGAGAGGCCTGAGAAGGCCTTATCAGTGAAAGCTGTTTCTCACCGTTCCTGCTGTTGTGGCAACGCCAGAACTGTTTAGGGGGCAAGGAGTCGAAGTTCCTCCTTTACCGGCAGTGCCGAGGTCCTTCCTGTGAAGGCTAGTTTGGCCATTGGTATGTTGCAAAAACATTCCAGGCCGCATAGTACCGGCTCAGCCGAGGTTACTTGCATAAAGGCTAAAATGAAGGCCCCTGATCCACCGACGGGGACCCCTGCCTCACTTCCACACGTGCCGCAGTTCCCCTCAAGCGACGGCA
The DNA here is from genome assembly GCF_040938575.1 of Ambystoma mexicanum. Taxonomy (NCBI): domain Eukaryota; kingdom Metazoa; phylum Chordata; class Amphibia; order Caudata; family Ambystomatidae; genus Ambystoma; species Ambystoma mexicanum. The sequence goes on from NC_090936.1 coordinate 1,227,294,439, forward strand.
AAATGGCGGCTGTTCCCGCCACAACCACGGCGGCCATTTTGGGCGCTTCTCCCACAACTAGGCCATCAGCCTCAGGTGTGGGGAGCGGTTCTGTAGGTGAACATAAGGTTCCGTTTGCGCACCCGTTCTGTCCAGTTTACGACTGGAACGCTCAGATGCCTCTTCCGCATAACATCTCGCTGCCTGTGGGTTCGGCGCCCTTGATTTATGTGGATACTTCAGGGGATGGGCCGGCTTGGCAAACCTCTCCTGTGCGTCCGTGGAATTATCACCCTCATGAGAGGCCTTCTCCGGCAGCTCCAAAGCTTTCTCCAGAGGACGCTTTTTTTGGCAAATTTCAGGTACTCATGCGTACTGACCCCATGAGGGAGTATTTCAAGGGTCTTTTTAGGGAGATAAGCCCGCCCGCGCCTCCGGTGGTCCCGCCGGCGCCGCCCTTGCCTACGGTGCCTCCCCCGACCCTTCCGCCCTTGCCTGCGTTGTCCCCGTGGACAAGGCGGTGCCTGACATGGTTCAGCAGGACCCTGACCTGTCGGATGATGCGCAGGGCGATCAGGACAGCAAAGACCAGCCCCGCTCTGTTAGAGCCTTTCACGACCGGGTACTGGACATGATGTGCCTATTGGATGTTCCAGTGCCTGAGGCACCTGCTCTGCAGGAGGGCGTGCTTTTGGGGGCGTTCACCTTGTCTCCTTCGGAGCGTACCGGCCTGTTATTGCAGAAGGAAAAACCACACTCTGGACTTTTCGTCAATAAGAAAATTGACGCGTGATATAGGCTGCATTCTTCGGAAGAAGTGGCCCTATCATCTTGTCCGCCCCCTCCTCCATGGTAGTGGCTGCGGCCACTTTACAGTCCAGACCTGCAACATTCTCTTCTACGACGGCTACTCAGGACCTGTGGAAAGAGGACAAGCTCCTCGACTCCCTTGGGAGGAAGATTTTTGCTAACTCGGCCCTGCAGCTCCGGCAGGCCAATGCAGAACTGGTGTTAGCGTGGGCAAATATGAAGATGTGGAAAGGTCTGTCTGAGTTCGAGGAGTTCATTCCGTTCGAGAAGCTGGAAGAATTCAAGGCGGGATTGTCCGATGCCAGGGTCTTGGCCCAGGATCTGCTGGAGGCCGCGGCTCATCGCGTCGACACTTCGGCTCGGGGCCTTATGCTGGGAGTTGATACCTCTCGACAGGTGTGGTTGCATGCCACCAAATTCTCAAAGGAGGTGCAGGACAAGGTGTTGGACCTGCCGTTTGATGGTAAGGAGCTTTTCCATTCCACAATGGATGTGGAGCTGACTAAAACAAAGGACAGCACCCAGACAGCTAAGTCCTTGTCCGTCCTGGTTAAAACTCCTTTTAGAACCCAGAGACCGTTGTCGCAAAGCCGGCCTTCTTCTGGTTCATAGGGTTTCTAGATCGGAAATCCCGCAGAGTGGATACCCCTTCGGGTAATAACCGCCGGAGGCAGCAACGGACTCGGTTTTTCTCCCGCTCCTCAGCCTCCTCCTCAGGTTCAGGTGGTAACACCACTGAAAAGCCTGCCAAATGAGGGTTCTCCGCGCTCGCACGAGACCCCGGTGGAAGGACGCATAGCGTCTCATTGGGAAGCGTGGCAGACCATCACCAAGGACAGGTGGGTCTTGTAAGTCGCTCGCGCGGGCTTCCGCTTGCCTTTACCCCCTTCCCCACCCTCTCCTTTCCAGCAGTCGTGATCGTCCTCCCTAAAAGCCGAGGTTCAGAAACTGCTGGGCCTCAGAGCTGTGGAACCTGTTCCCCTTGGGGAGCGAGGGGAGGGCTTCTACTCCCAGCTGTTTAAGGTGCCCATACCCAACCAGGCTGGCCTGCACACCATCCTAGACCTTTCCCAGTTCAACCTTTTCCTACCCCAAGAGAAATTCAAGATGATCACGCCCGGCCAGATATGGTCCTCTTTGCAGATGGGCGATTGGCTCAGCGTGGTGGACCTTCGGGGTGCGTACATGCATATTCTGATCTGGAGTCCACACAGGAGATATCTCTGTTTCTCTGTGGGAGAGGAGCACTTCCAGCTTCGAGTGCTTCCTTTTGGCCTCAGCTTGGCACCGCATGTCTCCACGAAGATGATGTCGGTGATTGCGGCCTATCTTAGTCTGCAGGGTATCTATGTGTATCCGTATTTGGACGACTGGCTCTTACGCAGCCCTTGCCCGTTGAAAGCCATGTGCAATCTCCAGTCTCTCCTTCAGCTCCTGTTCCATCTTGGGCTGTCGGTGAACTGGCGGAAATCTTCCATGACGGTCTCGCAGGACTTGATTTTCCTTGGTTTTCGCTGGAACACGATCGACTGCAAAGTGTACCTGACCGGGGACAGAATGGCGGATCTGTTGGCCACCTGTCAGATGTTTGCACAGTCGGAGAGCATGTCGGCCTGGTGGTTCCAGTGGCTTCTGGGCCTCATGGCCTCGTGCGTGTTGGCTCTTCCTCTTGCTCGTCTCAAGATGAGGCGGAGTCAGATGGCTCTTCGAAGTTCTTGGCGACAGGCTGTGGATCCGGACTCCAAGTTGATAATGATTCCGGCTTCCATGAGAGCGGACTTGGAGTGGTGGTCGTCTCTCAGTAACCTGTCGGTGGGGGCGGGTTTTTTGGACCCAGTCCCTATGGTGACGGTCACGACGGACTCCTCCCTTCTAGGGTGGGGTGCGACGTTGGATGTTCTTCAGGTCTCGGATCTTTGGTCGCCTCAGAACAAGCTCCTCCACATAAATCTGGAGCTTCTGGCGATTTTCCTAGCGCTTAAGCCTTTCAGACCGATCATTGCCAACAAAGTGCTCCGTATCCGCACAGACAATGTGGTGTCAATGTATTACATCAACAAGCAAGGGGGCACAAAGTCTCCCCCTCTTGTGAACCTGTCCGTCCAGATTTGGGAGTGGCCGGTTCGTCAAGGTGTCTGGCTAGTTGCTTTACACATTCCGGGCCAGCTGAATGTCACGGCAGATTCCCTCAGTCACCAGACGATGGTCAGCTACGAGTGGGAATTGAAGGCGGAGATCCTCTCAGTGATTTTCCCGCATTGGGGCACTCCAGAAGCAGACCTCTTCGCGACAGCAGCAAACAAGAAGCTTCCTCTGTACACCTCCAGAAATGGGCTGGGAGACTCCTCTCTGGGGGATGCTCTTGAGATTACATGGCACAACATGAGGGCTTATGCTTTCCCGCCTCTGCCTCTGATTCACCGGATGATTTGCAAGCTGAAGAACACAGTGAACTGTTCTCTCCTGCGCATAGCCCCGTGGTGGCCGGCCAGGTTTTGGTTCTCAGAACTTCAACCCCCGTCGGTGTGTCCACCGATGAGTCTACCGTTGAGTCCCGATCTTCTTCACCAGGGGGGATCAACAGCTGTGGCACCCCTCCCCACAATCGTTCAACTTGGCAGCATGGTGCGTGAGTCTTTAGAACATCAAGTCTTTAGAACATCTCAACCTGTCTGCAGATAACATTCACATTATTTAGACAGCCAGGAAACCCTCAACTAGGTCTCAGTACAGGAGCAATGGCTCAGGTTCTGTCATTGGTGTTTACACAAATAACTGGACCCAAGGGCGGCTACAATTGACACTGTACTGTCCTTTGTGTCCCACCTTGCAGAGTCGGGAGTTCACGTTCTGTCATGTAGAACTTATCTTTCGGCGGTATCTGCCTACCTATCTACGGACCAATGTTCTTACTCTCTGTCTAATCCAGTGTTTAGAGACATTTCGCAGGTTTGACACGCCTTTATCCCCCGGTGCGTAATCTGCACCAGTCGTGGGATCTGAATGTGGTCCTTACGGCGTTGTGCCACAAACCTTTCGAACCAATGGCTACGGTGGACCTCAAGCACCTGTCGTGGAAGGTGTCCTTTTTGGTTGCCGTTACCTCAGCGAGGCGTGTGAGTGAGCTCCAGGCTTTGTCGGTGGAGCATCCCTTCTTGGTTTTTCACAAGGATAAGGTGGTCCTACGGACAAACCCTTCTTTCCTGCCGAAGGTGGTCTCTGATTTCCATCTGAATCAATCAATCTCCCTGCCGGTCTTCTTCCCGAATCCTTCTTCAAAAGTGGAAAGGGTTCTGCACTGCTTGGATGTCAGAAGGGCTCTTAAGTTCTATCTAGACAGAACTTCCGAAGTTAGGAGCTCTTCTCAACTGTTGGTGACCTTTGGTAATCCACAAGGTAAGCAGGCCTCTAAGGCGACTATCTCCAGATGGATCGCTGCCTGTATTACGGAGTCTTACACTGTCCAAGGGCTGCAGCCTCCTAAAGGTATTCATGCACACCTGGTGCGGGGCAAGGCAGCCGCAGTTGCCTTTCAGAAATATGTCCCCTGGCAGACCATCGCAAAGGTGCCTACTTGGGCCTCCCCATCAGCTTTTTGTAAGCATTATTGCCTAGACCTGAGCTCCAGATCTGATGCTCAGTTTGGCCAGGCTGTGCTGAAGAACCTTTTTCAGTAAGGAGTTTTCCATCCACCCGTAGTTCCTGTGAGGAGTGCTTGGGAATCTCCCATAAGTATGGAGGAAAGGGTACGGGACGTAGGAATATAACCAGGTTCTCCAGCATGGGCTCTGGCATGGATTCACATGCTCATGAATATTCCCCGTCGTCAGGCTGGGAATCCTCGGTAAATAAAAAATCAAATTAGTATCAGTTTCGTTTCTGATCTGTCTTTCTTAGTAGTAACCAATCACTGATCTCTGGGTCATACCGTCCCCAGCCAATGACTGCCATCTCCCCAAGCCCCGCCTCTGGCAGCCATCCTCAGATTTTTACCGCACGCTCAAGTGTTGGGAGTCCTCGTGCTTTAGCTCTCGATTTCTTTGCAGCGTTTTCATGCTTTTTCAGGAGATTTTCTCATTTTTTCAGTTTAATCGAGCCTCAAGCTCCACCGTTTCTACTTCTGACAACGGGGACCCGTTTCGGAATTCTTCTACGCCCCTCAAGGGTGAAGTTTTTGTCGAGTTTACACTTCTTGGAGGATTCTGGAAGATCTGCGGCCTACCTCAACGGACAAAGGAAGCTCGACGCCCGGATCCAAGCTGTTCAGGTGCTGCCCTGGATGCGGATTGCAAAATGTTTTCAAGGAGGACGAGCATTCGTGATGTCTCTATTGCCTTCATGAGGATAAGACGCACGTGGAGAAGAAGGACTGTGCGTTCTGCAAGAACCTTTCGGAACGGACCAAACAAGATTGTCGTTCCCGCCTCGTCGCCTGGCTGGAGAAGGGCACAGCAGGTGAGAAGGCGAAGAAAAAGTCTGAGCGGGCTTCTAAGTCCCATGAGTGCACCCGGCGACGGGGGCCCAACAGAAGGCCAAGCACCGCGAGTCCGCGGGCACCAGGAGCGCCGAAAGGTCAGGCTCTTCGGCTGCCAGGCAGGGCGCTACTTCCCCAGCACGTTCAACCACGAGCCAGCGCTCTGGTTTGGGGAAGAGGAAGTCCGAGAACCCGGGTAAGCCGCTGGAGCAGACCCGGTCGATCTCGAAGGGGGAGCGAGGCGCTGACCCTCCCCCTAAGGCGAAGGCCCAGGACGCGCCCAAGGTGGTGAGGGCTTTGATCCAGCCGGCAAAGGCCTCTATCGAAGTGGTCGCTGCAACCCTGACGAAGCCAGCTGAGACTACGCCAGTGGAAACGGCCTCTGGGCCCAGAATATCCCTGCCACCGCAGAGGGAATCCTCTTTCCAGCCCATCGTTAAGACCCCTGTGAAGTCCCCGGTGGAAAAAGAGGGGGGGGTGGCCATTACAGACTCGGAATCAGCCTCTGAGGAGGAGCTGGTGGAAACCGAGAAGGGCCTCAACGAGAGGTTCATAGGCCTCAACGAGAGGTTCGAGAAGCTTCGATCCCAGGGGGCGGTCCCTGCTGACGTGATCGAAGATAGCGACGATGGCGACGAAGAGGGCCCAGTGGAGCGGCCATCCCGTCCGTCGCAGCCATTACCCGAGCCCCAGGATAGCTCGGCGGCCATTTTGTTGGCAATCCAATCCTTGTGTACCGAGATAAGGACGAGATTACCACGGACACCGACGGAGGATCCAGAACCAGGCCCGTCGGGAAGCCCTCCGAACAAGCGGAGGAGAGTCCACTCAGCTCCGCCCTTCGTGCCTGCGAGAACTGTGGACCCCTCATCCCCCTCGCCGGACCCTAGAGAGGATACGGCGACGGATAAAGCGACGGGGACGGACGATGCTGGCGGCGATGACACAGCGGACATCCCATCATCACTCCCGCCACCCCTCCCCCCCCGCGGGCTTCTCTAGCTGCCGCAATTGGCTCTTTCCACGCCATGATAACCAGGGCATCATCGGAGCTCTTCCAGCTCTGCCCTGAAGAACAAAAAAAGGAAGGGTTGGACTCCATGGGACGACAAGTCATCTCGTCGGCGGCGACGACGATTAAGGCGGCCAATGCCTTAGCAATCGTGGCCCGCTACGACAGGGAGCTCTGGTTCAAGCTAGCTCCCCTGCTAGACTTCCTACCTGACGACAAGAAATTCTGCAGGAAGGCGAGGTGGCATCGAATCACCCCATAACGGTGGCAACGGACATTGCCGATACCGGATTTCGGCAACTGGGCAACGGAGTTTGCCTCCGACGACGAGGATGGCTCAAGGCGACAGACTTTCGCCAGGATGTCCAGACCAGAGTGTTGGACATGCCGATAGACGGCAACAACCTTTTTGGTAAGGCGGTGGACGAGTCTCTAAGGCCATCAAGACCGACTCGGAGACGGCCCGGGCCCTAAGGGTGCTTCAACAGCGATGGCCCTTTCGGAGCTCCGGAGGCAGACAGGGGGCCTCCAAAGGATGCAGCGGTGGCTCCTCCACTTACCGCCAGGCGGCCCGCTCCTCTTCCCAGGAGGCCTACAAAGGTCGCGGCAAGCAAGGGGGATCCCGCCGTCGTCGCCAAGGAGGCCAAGGCAGCAAGGCCGCCTCCAAGCAAGACTGACCCGGCCGTGTTGTCGGGCCCCCACCGAAGCACCCCGGTGGGAGGCCGGCTGACGAAGTTCGTCAGCGTGTGGGAGTCCATCTCCACCGACCGTTGGGTGTTGGACACCCTGGCCAACGGGCACTCGCTGGAATTCCAAAAGAAGTGCCCTCGCATTCCTCCCATGGCCAGGAAGGAGAATCACGTCCCTCAACTGCTGTTGGAGGTAAGGGCGATGCTCAAGAAAGGTGCCATCGGGCTCGTCCCCAAGAGGCTCCGGGGCTCCAGAGTGTACTCAAGGTACTTCCTTGTCAGAAAGAAGAAAGGCGGTTGGCGCCCCATCCTGGACCTGCGTCGGTTAAACAAATACATCAAGGTGCAGAAATTCAGGATGGTCACCCTCCAGCACGTGCTGGGACAGCTGGAGGAAGGCGATTTCGTATCGTTGTTGGACCTGGAGGGTGCTTACTTCCACATTCCCATTCTAAAAAGGCACAGGAAGTTTCCTCAGGTTCGTGGTTCAGGGACGCCACTACCAATTCAGAGCCCTACCGTTCAGATTAAAGTCGGCACCCAGGGTTTTCACCAAGTGCCTGGCACCAGTGGCGGCGCGGCTGCGCCTGCAGGGGATCCACATCTACCCCTACCTGGACGACTGAATAATCCGCGCAAGGACAAGGGAACTCGCTGTCGAACACACGGCGAGGACTGTCTTTTTGCTCACAGAGCTGGAGTTCGCCATCAACTACCCCAAATTCCACCTGGTTCCATCGCAAGTAGCACTGTTTCTGGGAGCGAAGCTCGATACAGTGGGGCAATTGGCCTCCCCTTCAGAGGAGAGGACCCAGACCATCCTGGGCAAGGTGCGGCGCCTGTTAGCCACAGACGTGGCCAGGGTGAGGTCCATCAAGTCCCTTCTCGGGATGATGTCCTCATGCATCTATCTTGTACCCTTTTGCAGGTTTCGGATGCGTCCGCTACAGGAGTTCCTTAACGCCCGCTGGTTTTCCGGCGTCGGGCTGCTTCGAGGACTGGATCCCTCTCGACGAGGAGTTCCGTCGGGCGATCCTATGGTGGGGCACCCGTGCTCACCTCACTACAGGCACAGACTTTCAAACCCTGGCGTTTCAGGAGACGGTGATGACGGAAGCCTCTCTGGAGGGTTGGGGGGCCCACACCGGAGATCTCCACACAAGAGGCCTTTGGATCCCGGAGGAGAGGTCTCTCCACATCAACATTCTGGAGCTCCGAGCAGTGTTCTGGGCTCTCAAGTCTTTCCTTCCGTCCCTCAAGGACAAAGTGGTGAGGATCTTCACCGACAACACCACCACGATGTTCTACATACGGAAGCAAGTGGGCACCAGATCCCCAGCCCTATCCAAGGAGGCCTAGGATCTGTGGCACTGGGCCATCGCCCGGGGGATGTTTCTGGTTCCCTTCCACTTGGCAGGAATAAAAAACACCATTGCCGACTCACTCAGCAGGGAGCTGCGCTCGTGCCACGAGTGGGAACTGCGCCAGGATCAAGTGGATCGGCTCTTCCAACGATGGGGCAAACCCCAGATCGACCTGTTCGCGACGGCGATAAACTCCAAGTGTCAGAGGTTCGCCAGCAGGTTCCCACAGCCTAGCAGCATGGGCGATGCTTTCTCGTTCCCCTGGGACGGCCTGTTTCTATACGCGTTCCCTCCGTTGCCGTTGCTGCTCCGTCTCATCAACCAGCTCAAGAAGTCCATGTGCAGAATGATCCTCGTCGCACCGGCGTGGCCGAGGCAGATCTGGTTCCCGGGCCTTCTGGACTTGTCAACGTCCCCACCAGTCAAGCTGCCGGCGGACACGGATCTTCTCTCCAGAGCAGGAGGCGCCATTCTCCATCACGACCCACAGTCGCTGAACATGCAGGCCTGGCTCCTGCAGCACTAGAGTTTGGAGGATACGATATACCGGCTGATTGCAGAGAGGTTCTTGCAAAAGCCAGGGCGTCCTCAACTCTCAAGTGTTACGGTCATAAATGGAAGAGGTTCTCTGTCTGGTGCCGTGTCTGGTGCTCTGCGGATTACGGCCCCTCAAGTACTGCCGTACCTACTGTCGCTGGCCAAAGCTGGACTGGCTCACGCCTCCATCAAAATACATCTGGCTGCCATCTCCCGATATACCAGGAGTACGGGACGGGCGTCCTTGTGGTCTCATCGCCTGGTGAAGGTATGAAGGGACTATTCCGATCATTTCCACCGGTGAAGGCTCCTGCCCCGGCGTGGAAGCTTAATGTGGTGCTGACCAGGCTCATGGGGGTCCCATTCGAGCCTATGCATTCGGCGCCTTTGAAGTTCCTCTCATGGAAGACCGCGTTCCTCGTTGGCATCACCTCCGCACGACGAGTGGGAGAGATCCAGGCCCTATCTTGCAAGCCTCCATACTTGACTTTTCATGACACGAGGGTGGTGCTGAGGACACACCCCTCCTTCATGCCCAAGGTGCCGTCGGACTTCCACCTCAACGAGCCCTTGGTGTTACCAGTTTTCTTCCCGTCGCCTTCGACGCCAGCCGAAAGGACTTCGCTGGATGTAGTTAGAGCGCTGAAGTTCTACGTGGACCGCAAGAAGAGTTTTCGGAAGACGTCACAACTGTTTGTGAACTTTGGGTCTGTGAATCAAGGAAAGGCTCTCTCGAAGACTTCCATTTCCAGATGGCTCTCCGGCTGCATCATGCACTGTCACCGGTTGGCAAACCGACCGCTGCCCGGCCTTCCGAGAGCCCATTCGACCAGAGCGATCGCTGCTACCACAGCGTTCCTGTCTGGTGTGCCCCTATTGGACATCTGCAGGGCTGCTATGTGGAGGTCGACGCACACCTTCACAAGATTCTACTGCATCGATCGGGACTCCAGGGAGGAGTCCAGGGTCGGCCAGGCAGTGCTGCGCAACCTGTTCGCTTAAGGTGAACCTGGTGAGGAGGTAAGAGATGCTTAATGTTGAGTTTTGGACGTAATGCTTAATGTTGAGCCTGTTGCCACCTCCCGTGGTTGTGCATGTGTATACTGCTATGTATTCTTTTATTCATGAGCATGTGAATCCATGCCAGACCCCATGCTGGAGAAGGAACAAGTTACTTACCTGTAACTGTTGTTCTCCAGCATGGGTCTGGCATGGATTCACATGCGAACCCTCCCACCTACCCCTCTGCGGCTCTTCACTTGGTCATACTGCCACTTGGCGTGCTACCAAATCTGAGGATGGCTGCCAGAGGCGGGGCTTGGGGAGAGGGCAGTCATTGGCTGAGGGCAGTATGACCCAGAGATCAGTGATTGGTTACTACTAATAAAGACAGATCAGAAACGAAACTGATACTGATTTTTTCTTTACCGAGGATTCCCAGCCTGACGACGGTGAATATTCATGCGCATGTGAATCCATGCCAGACCCATGCTGGAGAACAACAGTTACAGGTAAGTAACTTGTCCTTACTCACCGCAGTGACCCCCTTACTCCTAGTCCATAGTCCCCTTTCCTCCATACGCCCACCCGCCGTCCCCTCAAATAAGGTTCCTCTGTTATTGCTTAAAGGTCTCTGACCTGGCGATAGAAAAGGACTGATGGGCGATGCGCGGGGCGGAGCCAAGGTGGGCGGGGTTACGGCCGTGTGATGTGCCCCGCGCAGAAAGAGAGGAAGGACTAACATTTTTCCAACATTTTGATGCTTTTTCAAAGTGCTCCGGTTCCGTCCCACCGGACGGAGGGATGTCCCATAAGTATGGAGAAAAGGTGACTAAGGACTAGGAGTAAGGTGGTCACTACAGTGAGTAACCTGGTTATTTCCTCACTATGTGGTGTGAGGGAATTGTGATCCTGAGGGTCAAACATTTTGATTACCTTGGAATCCATTCTGTAGTGTTTTGTGGCTAAGGGTCTGCTAAACAACTTTTGCTTATGAGACGGTCACTTAGGGGCATTCATCGCTTCATCACGCAGCCACCTGATATTAAAAACATTTAAGAGGGCATTCAAAGAGAAGGAATTGCACTTTTGAATAACCTTTTGGCCCTTCCGAATTCAGCCCCAAACTCCACTGTTCATAACGAAATAGGTTTCAATTTCATCAAGCCTTTTGTGACTCAGGGTTTGTACCAATTCAAACGCTGCACTTCCCAAACTTTTATTGAAACACCTATTGCGTAAAAGAGGTGTGGGGAACACGAACCAGCCGTATTGAGTGAGAAAGTGAGTTGTGAACTTAGACTAGGCACACGTTGTGGGTAGCAGAGGCAAGAGAATCTCTAGAGATATCCAAACCTGTCAACAGACGGTTTATGGTTCTGCCTAGTGATCGAATAAAAGACTACCTGACCTGGACCGACAATAAACAAATGGCATAGTTTCCAAAAGTCCCAATTCGAATGCATTTTGTTAAGTGGGACTTTAACAAATTGCCCGTTATGTCAGGCAGAACCTGAAGACCTGGTACACTGCCTATTCTTTTGCCCTGGATATTCTATATTGAGGTAAAGGTCTCCCTCTAAAAGGCAGTTGCTTTGTGCAGTACCACCGGCACTATATTTTTACTTAAAGCAGATTCATCCCTTATAGCCTGGGCAGTTTCTACGTATATCTGGAGAGCTTGGAAAGTGTGTGAGAAAAAAATGATTCCAGGAATTTAAAATGCCTCTATCTTTGTGCATCAATTCTCACCAAGCATTGACACTTTTTGTGGGTTACCAAAGTTTTATGTATTTATGTGTGTTGTTCTTATGTTGAAGATTATGACTGGATTTTATAACGGCTATTCTAAAACTCTGTCAATGTTTTTATGATGTCTTTTTTATTTCCTGGTGGATACATTGTTTATTGATGCATGATTTAATTATTGGTGTACTTTGGTGGATATTTGTATTCTAATAAAGGAATTTGACTAGCTGACTGGTAATGCAACATTAAAGTTCTTTTTTCAGTCCCTGGATGATTCTGAGCACTAGCTCTCGCTTTTAGACTCTCACCAGACAGGTCAATCCTCTATTTGGTTCTAATGTAGGCTTGGAATACCTGGGTGTCTTTCCACTACCGCTGTATCCCTGACTTGATTGATTTGAGAACATGTGTATCTGCGCTAACACCCTGTGGGGTATCTGAGCGCTAGGGATACAGATTGAAAAACAATTAATGTATAAATCAGGAGGGAAGGAAAGAGGGGCTAGAAGACAAAGTTCTTTCGTTTTTTTCTGAACTCTAGCAACGAGTTCATGCCTCGCTATTCAAGGGTCTGAGCATTCCAAAGGGAAGCCGGCAGAATGTCTGAGAAAATTGTACTGAAACCAGAAACCTATTTTTGGATCTCTGCTACGACTATGAGAAATGCCATTGAATTATATATTCAGAAGCTTTTCCCAGTTATATTTTATGTACCAGGGTCATTGCCTTAAACATTAGCCTAGCTTTAACAGGTAGGCAGTGAGGTTTTCATAACACTAGAGGCCTGGGAGACCTTCGGGGCATATTAGTCACAATACTGGCTGTAGAATTAATGAAGACAAGATTTCGGAGGGAGAGAAATGGGTGAATTTGTTTCTGCATCATCAGATTTTTGGAGGCGCTGAAGACCGTATTAGCCTGAGGGAACATGAACGTTTTTGCATCAAATATGATGCTAAGTGATTTGGCTTTGATAGCTGTAATAAAAGACTCCTGTGTTAAACACACGTGTGTATAGTCTGCTTGCATTTTAGCTCTAAGCTGGTCTAAACCGGCCAATAAAAATTCTGTTTTTTACTGCTTCACACTAAGCCGGTTTTCATTCATCCAGGATTGAATCAGGTTGAAGACTGACTTGATAAGAGTATGCGTTTGTGATCTGTGTGTCATTGTATAGTTATGGATTGTGCAAGCGTTTAGTGCCCAAATTAAACAGTAGTGGCGACAGATAAGAGCCCTGTGGAACACCGCAGGAATGAGGAGACGATAACGATTCAAAACCTTTGACTTTGACTATGTTGGGTGTGTCTGTCGGGAATGAGAACCAAGTTTGTGTTGTTGGCTCAAGCCCTAAGATAACCCAATTTCTGATGTTTGTTAATCTGCTTAGAATCACATGCTGTGCATAGGTCCGACATCCAGTGGTCACTGCGGAGTATTGCATTTTGTTTTTCGTAGTCGAAAAGGGGACGTCGACTAGGCGTGTCTGAAACACTATCCCTATAGTGACGTGCGTTGTACCCACAATCCCTCACGCGTCGAGGTCCCTCAGATTGTTTTTTTCCGCCCAGCTTCTGGTCGCCTTCACGCGGAGCTCCTCGAGAGACATTGCAACCCTCGACCTTTGGTCGTTTCTTCTACGAAGATTAATACAGCACTCCCTCGACGCAGTGTAGCTGTTCTCCGCCGAGCAAAATCGTCGACGGAGGGTCGAGCGGAGGAAATCTTCAGCGCTGCCGAACACGTGGCCTGGCCTCGCTGGCCACTTACAGTAGGGAGAGTGGGGTCGTGGGACATCTCTGGGTCTTTCTGAGAATGCCTTTCACTTTCCCCTTCCTTTCCCTGGGGGTGTTTATCGCGATTTATTGCCTCTGCTATGGAGAGGACACCATTTAGGTTTTGCCCACTTTGTAAAGGCAAATTCACTTGGAAGGACAAGCACTCACGGTGTAACCGCTGCTTGCCCCTCGATCACAAAGAGGAAGGGTGCGCGGCTTGTCGGCTTCTGAAGCCTAAAACTCTAAAAGACCGTAGGGTTAAAAGGTGGGCGGCCTACGCGATGTCGAAGGCCGAAGGTTCATCCGCCGCTGCTACCACCGACAGTGACGAGGAACGCGATGACACGACCTCCGCCACGGAAGTCGAAACCCCCTCTAAGGAGCGCTTACGCGCTTCGTCGTCTGTCCCCGGCCCCGACGGGCTCGGCTCACGCCCTGCTTATGGGGATGAACACCCCGGCGACACTGACGCACACAAAGATTCACATAAAGATAAGCACACAACCCATGGCTCTTCTTCGTCTAAGTCGAAGAGAGCTTCGGCGCCCAAGGAGACGCAGGTTCCACCGGCGGCCTCCTCGGACCGTTCGGGTTCGAAGCCCCTCTCGCAACCGCAGCCGCGACCTGCGACTGGGCTTTCGGCAAACAAGGGCGCCACCACCAAACCACCGGCCGGTGCGCATCAACAGAAGGCGCATACCGCCGTACACCGCTCGATACCCATAGCGTCGAAAACTCAAGCTTCCGCCGACAAGAATGTCGCCGATAGCTTAGCCAGGATCGTTGTAGCCGACGCCCAAAAGCGTACGCCGAAAATTTCGTCGAGCGTTACGCATAGATCAAAGGATACGCCGAAAACACCCGAAGGAAAGCAGGGATTACCCCCTTCAGTCAGGGAGTCTCCCTACACACCTGAGGGTTTTGAGGAGGGCGACGGGACACTTTCCTCGACGCTTTGGGAGAGGTCGAGCCATTTCGAGGTAGACAACTCGAGTTTTCCCCCGCTAGACCGCTCTGGGGTACCCCATGAGACTATGGAGAGACTCCACCTCTGTATGGAGAAGATGGAAAAGTTTATGAGTACCCAAGCCCCTCTAACTCTCAGAAGAACTAGAGAAGGGCCTCAAGACGACCCCAGAGCCAAAAAACCGAGGCTGGTCGATCCCCTGCTGGACACAGCCTCAGACTTCCAAGACGTATATGACCTCACTGGGGAGGAACAATACGTCGAAGAAGAAGATGATTTCATGGACAACGAAGGACAGAACCAGGAGGAATGTCTAGAAGACAGAACAGACATTATAGAAGAAGGCTTCGGGATTAGCCCAGGAGAAGGACCTTCGCACCCCTGGCAATCACCATCAGTGTGTTCCGACACTGATGCCCTAAATCTAACTCCTCCGGATAATTCTCCAGTTAGGAACACGTCTCCAATAGACGATCAGCCTACTTTCAATGCACTGTTGCGCAGAGCAGCAGCGCATTTCGAACTGGACACGGGAGAACTCTCTCCAGAATTAGACTTTGTAGAAAGAGTCATTAAAGAAAAACCCCCGGTCAGCCAGACCATTCCTCTCCTCGCTTCAGTTAAAAGGAGGATCACCCCGTCGCTGTCCACTCCCGCTTTGATCAGAGGGGTCAATCCACGGATTGAGAAACTTTTCGCTCCTTCACCCTCAGACCCGCTCTACATTAGAGGACATTCCATACCGGACTCCCTAGTTGTATCTAATACTAGAAAGAGGGCAGGGGTACCACTTTCCACCAGTGAGGCACCCCCTGACAAGGAGGGCAAGAGGCTATATGCCCTTGCAAAAAGAGTTACTTCCTCGGCTGCCTTCTCAGCAAGAATTGCCAACAACAATTCCTTGCTTGCGAGCTACGCAGACGCGCAGTGGACCAAACTGCGCAAAGACGCAGAGGAAGCACCGGAGCCTTTACGTACACGCCTACTGTCGACTATTGGCGAAGGAACACAAGTGAACCAGAGCATTGTAAAAAACTCTCTGGACGCGGCAGAAACAGCAGGACGTTCCCTGGTACAAGGAATACTCCTAAAGCGCCATGTATGGCTGCGCAACTCAGGCTTTAAACCGGAGACACAGGCGTCTTTAATAAATAAACCTGTCGAGGACGCTAACCTCTTCGGAAAAGCGGTAGATGAAGCCCTAGAGATGGCCAAAAAAGAGTTCGACGCTATCAAGACTCTTGACCAGATCTCTAAGCCCACTACCAGACGCGGCTATGGCAACAAGCGCTTTTTTCGTGGCCAACGGCAACAACAACAAGGTCAGCATCAGCAATACCCTGCCACCAATTACCAAGCCAATAGTGGACAGTACAGCCAAAGAGGCCAACGCCGGGGCAAAGGGAGAGGTCGGGGATCCACCCCCAGAGGCTCCCAAGCCCCCAACAACTCCAAGTGACGCGAAGATTCGCGTCCCCTCCCATGCAACACCGGTCGGGGGCCGGATAACATCCTTTCTTCCTGCATGGGAGGAGATAACGTCAGACCGTTGGGTACTTTCCACCGTAGCCCACGGATACTGTATCGAATTCAACAGTTCCCCATCCTACAAACCCCCGAGGGGACGACGGTTGACGCCGGAACATCTTGCCATCCTTCTTCAAGAAGTACAACAACTGCTGGAAAAAGGAGCCATAGAGGTCGTGCCTCTATCTCAGGTAACGGAAGGTATTTATTCAGTGTACTTCCTTGTACCCAAAAAGGATCTAACCATGCGCCCTGTATTAGATCTGCGCCCAGCGAACAAGTTTATCAAACCCCAAAAGTTTCGTATGGTGACCTTACAGGAGGTGATCCCGCTGCTTTCGCAGGGAGATTACATGACAACATTGGACATGAAAGATGCATACTTTCATATTTCAATGTTGCCAGCGCACAGAAAATACCTAAGGTTCATGATAGAGGGCAAACACTACCAGTTCAAGGTGCTACCCTTCGGTATAGCTTCAGCACCAAGGGTATTCACAAAGGTACTGGCAGTGGCTGCGGCCCACCTGCGCAGGTTGTCCATCCCAGTTTACCCTTACCTCGACGACTGGCTCATAACAGGGGACTCTTACGAAACATGTTTCTCCAATACCCAAAAGACGGTAGACCTTTTGTTCCAACTGGGCTTCTCCATCAACGAAAAGAAGTCCAGTCTAGACCCCAGTCAAATCAAACAATTCCTAGGGGCTCTAATTCAAACAAGGGACGGCCTCGTCTTCCCCTCCAAAGAGAGGGTCCAAAACATGCTGTTTCAGATCCCCCAATATGTGACCGGCCGAGAGGTGACGGTACGCAAAGCAATGCGCTTGCTAGGAATGATGGCGTCGTGTATTTATTTGGTACCTCACGCGCGCCTGCGCATGCGCCCAATGCAAGAGTGGCTCAACAGCCAGTGGTGTCAGGCCAGCGGACAATGGGACGATCTAGTGGTGGTCTCGCAGGCCTTGGTTCTCTCGCTACAGTGGTGGACAAAGGGGAACATGGAAAAAGGAAAACCCTTTGCCACACCCGCGGCGGAAGCCACTCTAACCACAGACGCATCCCTCACAGGATGGGGTGCTCACCTATCCCATCAGACTGCTCACGGAGTGTGGACTCCGAACGTAGCATCCAAACACATCAATCTACTGGAGCTACTAGCAGTATTCAAGGCGCTAAAAGCCTTCCAAAAACACCTACAAGGCAAGACAGTAATGGTCCTTACGGACAGCACTACAGCCATGTACTACATCAACAAACAGGGGGGCACCCACTCTCCAGGCTTGTCCAAACTGTCCCAGAATATATGGAAGTGGGCTCTCAAACAGGACATGTTCCTACTGTCACTACATGTACCCGGGGAACTCAATCTGCTGGCAGACAGACTCAGCAGAGATTTCCCTCTGCCCGAAGAGTACGAATGGCGTCTACACGAAGACATCGTCTTCGACGTCTTCACACAATGGGGATTCCCGGAAATAGACCTGTTCGCAACCCTGGAGAACTCTCAATGCCTAAGTTACGCCTCCAGGTACCCCCAGAACCAATCCAAGGGGAACGGTCTATCGATGCAATGGTCAGGGAAATTTGTTTACGCTTTTCCCCCGACTCCCCTTCTCAACAAGGTGGTGCACAAGATGCACCAGGAACAAGTGACCATGATACTGGTGGCCCCAATGTGGGCCCGACAGCCATGGTTCGCTCACTTGATGGAGATGTCTCTATCTCCCCCAGTAAAACTCCCCTGCCCGTACAACATGCTATCTCAGAACAAGGGCAGGACTCTGCACCCATGCCCCCAGAACATGAATTTAGCAGCTTGGCTCCTGAAATCATAGAGTTCGGACATCTACAACTCCCGCAAAGATGCATGGACATCCTCAGGGAAGCCAGAAAACCGAACACTCGCCACTGCTATTCTAGCAAGTGGAAGAGATTTGTCATCTGGTGCAGGAGTAAAAGCATCAACCCTATTGACTGCTCTCGCACACATGTGGTACTATACCTGACCCATCTCTTGGATTCAGGCCTAGTGTTTAACTCCATTAAAGTCCACCTAGCGGCACTTTCTGCATACACCACCTCCCAACTCAAAGTGTCGTGGTGGAGGATCCCAGTTATAAAGACATTCATGGAGGGAGTAAAGAGAATACACCCCCCGATAGCTAACCCTGCTCCCGGATGGGACCTTAATGTGGTACTTACCAGACTCATGGGCTCTCCATTCGAACCCATGCACAAAGCATCCCTTAAACACCTTACTCTTAAGACTGCTTTTTTAATAGCTATCACCTCCATCAGGAGAGTAAGTGAACTTCAGGCTCTTTCTATTCTAGACCCCTTTGTTACAGTTCACAAAGATAAAGTGGTTCTACGCACTCACCCTAGGTTTGCTCCGAAATTTATTTCTAAATTCCACGTAAACCAGTCTATAGAACTACCAACGTTCTTTCAAAATCCTTCCAATTTGGGAGAAAGGACTCTGCACACACTTGATGTACGCAGGGCGGTCATGTTCTACATGGAAAGAACCAGACCATTGAGGAAGACTAATCAGTTCTTCGTCTCGGTGGCAGCAGGAAGAGAAGGAGATGCGGTTTCAAAATCCACTATTTCTAGATGGATTGTTCAATGCATCACTCTCTGCTATACTCTTGCTAAGAGAGAACTACCCTTTAAGCCAAGAGCACACTCTACTCGAGGCACGGGGGCATCCATAGCATTCATTGCAAATGTTCCCCTTGAGTCCATCTGCAAAGCGGCTACCTGGAGTTCTGTGCACACCTTTACAAAACACTACTGTCTAGATACACACTCTAGATCTGACTCCCAGGTGGGACAGGCAGTATTACGACACCTTTTCTCTACTGTTCCTTCTCATAACCCACCGCCAACTCCGGGTACTGCTCGCTAGTCTATGCACAGCATGTGATTCTAAGCAGATTAACAAACATCAGAAGAGAATGCATTACTTACCGTAAAAGCATTTCTGATGGTTGTATCTGCTTAGATTCACATGCGCCCACCCTTCCTCCCCGCTCGGATGGAAGGAACATAGACTTCCTTTATATATCTCTCTCTCTCTTTCTGTACTCACTCACGCCTAGAAGGCTCCCTCAGGGCAGAAAAAATACAAACAGAGGGACCTCGACGCGTGAGGGATTGTGGGTACAACGCACGTCACTATAGGGATAGTGTTTCAGACACGCCTAGTCGACGTCCCCTTTTCGACTACGAAAAACAAAATGCAATACTCCGCAGTGACCACTGGATGTCGGACCTATGCACAGCATGTGAATCTAAGCAGATACAACCATCAGAAATGCTTTTACGGTAAGTAATGCATTCTCATACTGTGGTGATAGATGGCATCAAAAGCTGCTGATGAGTAAGAGTGTCGGGAATCCTATTTAGCATAAGTGTTCCTCAGCCAGCCCAGCACAGACTGGTGCCCAATACTTCAATCTCCTCCTTCAGTCTTTTCTTAGACTTGGAATGAATGTTGGACTCTCTGGCCCAGCAGTGATTCAACGTCACTGGCTAGGCAGGATTGACCCTTGGGCAGTGTCTTGCAATTTGATTTCACCCCCAGCTAGGTTGGTTCTTTGCAGTTTGATGTTTAGCTTAGACTTTGTTGTCCAGCATGCATCATATTGTGCTTCTACTGATAGACATTAAGGGCCTCATTACATGGTAAGCGGTGGACCAAGGTGCTAATAGCACCTTGGTCCATGCCGGTAAAATACCGGCACCGCCTTGGTGGAAAGGGGAATTACCGCCCTATTCCAAGGTTGGCGGGGCGGTAATTCCCCCTTCCACCATTTCCCTTCCCCATTCCCATTTTTGCCCCATTGGGCATAATGGGAATGGGGAAGGTGGTAATTACGGTACCGCAAATTTGCGGTGCCGTAATTAGCACCAAGGTCCCTTAGCGGGTTGGTTTTTAACGCCTGCTCAAAGCAGGCGTTAAAGTACCAATCCGCTAAGGGACCTCGTAGTAAGGCTGTAAGGGTTAACGGTCACCGGTACCATTACCGGTAACCGTTAACCCTTACCGCCTTCCGTGTAATGAGGCCCATAATGTGCTTCCGTTCCAGGTCTGCATCATACTTTAACTTTTCTCATTAGGCTTTCATCAGGCTTCCTTTTCCGTTTTATCTTTCAGTGATTGCTAGACTTTGCATAAACTTAGTTTCCCAGCATACTTCTTATTTTACTCTTTCCACAATATCTATCGAACTTGGGATTTGGGCATTACTTCTTAGCATGTATTAAATATTCAAGTCTCTTCAATTGAAATATGGAACTGTGTGTCCTAACAGCCTTCCGTTCTCCATCTCCCAGCATTTGTTACTCATTCTCCTTTTCATGTTTGTCCTGGGTGGTGGGTTGTGTTCTCCATGCTTGTTGCACATCAGGAGAGAGCAGGGCTGTATATCAGAGGGAACAGGAAGGCACAATGGGGTGAGGAGGATTCGAGAGGCAGCATAAACCAGGCACCTACCAGGCTGCTCTTGCGTGAAATACAGGAACTGCAGAAGCTAGCTGTAAGGAAAGAGACACTGAGCGGAAGAGAAGGCAAGCACGTATACTGGATAACAAAGATCGATCGGGATAAGGGATGCACAGGAATATGATAAGCAAGTCTCCTGAGAGTTTAAGATAAGATCTGGGGATTAATAGCATTAATTACTTTGGGCAACCATCATATTGCAGAGTAATACCTTGAACAAGCTTAAGACCACACACACACATTAAGACAGGTAAGACTCCAATAGATTAGGTGAAAGCAATAGAAGTCTGATATCTGATCATACCATAGATTAACTCAGTGGTTGTACTGCACACAGACAATGTATTGAGGCATTACAGTGAACCAAGTGGAAAACCATAGTGGATAGAATAACTAGATAAAGGATAGGCAGAGAGAAAAGACTAGCGGTACAGTAAGAACGCATGGGTGCACTAGCAGAAAGAGAAAACCATGAGCCGGGATTCAAAAACAAGTAGCGGGGGTTGCGGAAAGTAGATCAGCAACGCTGCCACAGGAACTGGAAATCCCAGCGGTCTAGAAATATTTAAGTAACCTAAGGGACCAGGAACATAGAAGACAGGAGGCCACTGCCAATTCAGAATATGGGCCTCATCACGAGTTGGGCTGTATTCCCGGCTGTAATACCGCCGACTGTAATAGCCCTAGCACCGACCGGTCCGGCTGTATTACCGCCGGATCACGAGTTGGGTGTTAACGGTAAATCCCCATTCCCAATTGGGTCCATTGGATTCAATGGGGTATTTTCAGCGCTAATTATGCGGGCTTATACAGCCGGCGGTAATACAGCGGAAAACAGGGGATTTTCACCTCCATAGAAAGGCTGGAGGTAAAACAGCCCATTTAGCGCCCAACTCGTGATAGGGCCAGCCCTTAAATGCGGCTGTAATACCGTTACCACCGCATTTAAGGGCTAGAGCCAACTCGTGATGAGGCCCACTGTGTGGAATTACCAGGACTTTCATGGCATTGAAGATCAGGAACATAAAACTATGGACAGGAGTTTAGGGAAGAAGCGAGAAACTTGACAACGGACTCCGTGAATATGTGGAATTGCTGAATGGAGAGATGTTGCTGGAATGCAAGAAGGTGGGACTGCCAGGAGAATCACAGAGGAGACTGTGTGATGAATGGGGACCACCAGAATGCACAAAACAAAATTATCTTAACGAGGGTGGCAATCGTATACATTGGCATCAGCAAAACTTAGTCGGCTAACAGGGTCGTTATAGACCACCTCCCTCGATTTATCCTAGAGAGAACCGATGGGGTGAACAAAGATGAAATGGTAATAGCTAATTTTGCAACGATGATGGCTACCCTCCGTATGCAGGTTTTGATGAACCAGAACTACAAATCCAGCATTGAAAGATCAAATAATCAGGGACTTAAGAGGAAAGGAAATTAAAAGGCGATTAGTTTAGCCAAAAAGAAGATTCGTTGTTATAGCTCACATTATTGATCTGCGTAACAATGCAATTGTGGCAAAGTCTGTTTCCTTCATGATTCGGGAGGTTAAAAAGAACTATCAACAATGGTTAAAACAGCACAAGCGGCTGTGCGAAATTGAGCAATGGGAAAACAATGCCAATCTAGCACATACCAAGAATACCTGGGGGATATGGCAGATATTGCGAAGTGGAAAAAAGAGACATATCAATAAACTGCATCTCAGAAGAACAACGGAGCGCTCATATAAAAGCTTCCCTTGGTCGTTATGAGGAGGTTCATTAGAAAGTTGGGAATGTAAAGCGTCAGTATTAGATCTAGTGCTTTATTATAGAAAAGCTTAACAATTCTCGGGGGGCTGGTCAAGGTGGGGCTTGCAACCTATTGTTACAAATGGAGCCAGAACTATGGGCAGCGGCACTCCATCTACTATTCACACAAATAGGTAAACTAGGCTTGATACCTAAGCCCTGGACTATAAGCCATATACTTAGTGTACAAAAAAGGCACCTGGGACAACCCAGCGAGTTTTCGATGTTAGCTATGTTAGACACCCCCTCAAAAATGTTTGCACAAGTGTTGCTTTTTTAACTAAACGCATGGATATCGGAAAATAAAATATTGCCTCCGAACCAAATAGGTTTTAGAGCAAAAGCACGTATAGCCCATGACCTACGAATCTTGATTTCAGCAGTAGAACATGCATGGCAGCTCAGAGAGCTCAATGGCTGCTGCGCATTCATTAACTTCTCTGCTGCGTTCGATGCAGTGATGCAGAACCGTCTTTGACAGAAACTAAACGCATGGAATATTCTGATGTTGCTTTACTCTGATACGCATGTCCGTTTGCGGTGGCGTGCCGATGCTGTCCACCAGTAGTGGAGTGAAACAAGGCTGTATTGTGGGGGCAGCCCTCTTTAATCTGTATATCTGCAGATGTGGGGGAAGCGTTTGGAAACATCAGTGCCTATGCAGTGAAGTTGGGAACCACTGCGATTGGCTGGCTCGCCTATGCTGATGATGTGTTGCTATTAGACTGCACGCCTCCCGGCTTGCAGCAAATGCTTGACGCTCTTGCCCTGTACTCATCTGCTAATGGCTGACCATTAACATTGAGAAGAGCAAGCTGATGGTCTTCCCTGTTAAACAAACCCCCAAGAAATAGTTGTGGGAGTTGAGGAATAAGATGGTAGAACAAGTTCACACGTATAAATGTTTGGGTGTTTTAATTGATGATAAACTTAAGTGGAACTGTCATCTCGCTGTCTAGTCTCTGCAAATGCTCTAAGTGTTTTTATCGGGAGAAATGTGGGGTACTCAACACATGCCATATTAACAATTTATACAGCCACAATTAGAGCCATTTTGTTATACGCAGTAGCAATATGGGTACATAAATATTGTGTACGGCTTGGAGCCTTTGAAGCGATGTTACTCCGCAAATTGATGCGGATGCCTCAGAATACTTTTACCCAGAGTTTGACTTGCAAAGTATAATGTTGTCATATACTAGCCAATGCGTCATGTTTTTTGATAACTTGTGCAAATTACAGAATGACACTATAGTTGTTACTTACATTCAGGCATATCTGAGTTTGGAGGGTAGTTCTATCATTGATACAGTGGGCATAATCAAAATCGTGCATGGGAAATGGATTGTTGGCTACACATCAACATCAGATAATGTGGACTTAAATCTTGGTTGAAAAGGAAAATGTGTGAATATTTTTATGAATATAATATGATCGAACTCTCATCCAAGGTGTATAGTGGACCTTATTGCCAATCCAGGCTCACTCGAAAAAACTTGCCAAAATACTTCTTGGCTTATGCCAGTGTCAACACCTTCTGCACTTACCTGCTAATGACATTTAACTCCTCAGTAACATTTGAAACTAAGGGTGCAAGGCTAGGTGTGCCAAAGGCAATACATCTGTGCCGGCTATGCGGAGGTGATGAGATTGAGTCACTTAAACATTTGATAGTTGATTGTGAAAGCTTGGCCAAGCTGCAATATAGGTTTTTAAAATCGTATAATAACATGGTTGATATTAACAATATTGCTGATGTATGGTGCAAGTTCATGTTAGTTGATGATATTAATCTTATATATTTTATTGTGTCCTTTTATCTGAAAATTGTGGACATTTTTAACAGCCTTTTATGGCCTGCTGCAATGTGATTTTATTGGTGCTATTTTTTGTAACTATGGTTGTTGTTGAATTTATGTTGTCTGTATATATATTTCTGAGGCTTGTGGAATCTGCTTAGGTCACATGCTGTGCATAGGCCGACATCTAGTGGAAGCGGCATCGAACCAGGGCGTACCAGTAATACTATCCCTAGTGTGACGTCCCCTGTACCCATGATCCCTCACGCGTGTAGGATACTCAGATTGTTTTTTTCCGCCATACTAGTCGGACGCATGTTGCAGAGTTCCCTTGGCTTTGGCCATTTATTCTTACAATTACTGTTAAAAAACGTTCCGCGTTTACTTCCACCTTGCGCCGAAGATCGACATAGGTGAAGATCGAGGAAACCAGCCGTCGAGGACTGCCACGACGGATGTCGGGCCTTGGAATGCCTCTGGCCTCGGTCCTGTACAGTAGGGAGAGTGGGGGGTGGTCATAACAGGCTTCTTTTCACCTTTTTTCCTGCATATACCCTCCCGCTGCCATTTTATAACATATGGAGAGTGCTCCATTTAAGTTCTGCCCAAAGTGTAACAGGAAGTTTCACTGGGTAGACCAGCACAATACGTGCAATCTGTGTCTCCCACGAGACCATCCCGAGGCTACCTGTCGAGCTTGCAAGCTCTTCAAGCCAAAAACCCTTAAAGACCGCTCGACTTAACGCTGGGCCCACTACGCCAGGCAGCTAGAGGCCATGGAAGTGGAGGGAACGTTCAGCGATGGCAGCAACGCCGCCAAACCGGATGGCGAGGGCAGAGGGGTTACTTCGACACCCACGCGCAGGCCCCCGTCCCCCGACGGACTAGCCGGCAGCCACGTTGTGGGGACAACACCCGGCAGCAAGAGCGTGATACATACTACCTCCACTAATCACACCAGCCGCGGCCGTGACTCTACACTTGTGTCGAGCGATCGGCAACGGAAGACACCAAGAGAGCGGTCTACCGAATCTGTGTCCTCTGGGCGTTCCCGTTCGCGCTCTCCTCATGACAAACAACAACCGTCCACGGTTGATAAAGGTGTTCCACTTTCAACAGTCCCGGAGGCCCGGTCGTTGGAAGACGATTCCAACCTCTATCCTCAGTCAAGACACGTAGCGTCTACACCCGAGATTCGACGTCCTTCCTCCTATACAACATCTGAATCTCGTACCACCTCCGAATCTGGGAAGGGGGATAAATAGCATAAAAAGTCTTCTGAACATCCATATTCATAAAGATAAACAGAAGGCCGCTAAATCTATTGGAAAGTCCAAGGTCCCTGACCCTACCACTAAAAGTAAAGTCATTGCTCCCACTGCTCAGGGTATGGGCATGGAGGAGGAACCAGAACACGTTATTCCTAGCTCCAGAGAATGGAATTCAGCTGATATTGACAGGGTCATGAGAAGGATGTCATTTATGGCAGACTTCTATGGGAAAGACCCTAATTACTTTCATAGCTATGCTAACACCCTGGCTACCTCTGCCCCTTCGGGCTCCAAAGACTCTCAGCCCCCGACTAAAAAATCCTCCTCTGATGCCCCGGTGCAGAGCTTGGTCACAGACCCTTTGGTGATCGAATCTTACCACCCTGATGTATATTGTGAAGAAACTGAACCACAATCGGTGGAAGACCAGACAGGGGTCTCTTATTATGGGGATGACGAGGACCAGGATGAGGAGGAAGATGAGGCTGAGGCATACAATCTCGACTCCCCGATTCCCAAAGACGCCCTGGTGCATGACTCGCCGGTAGATAATCAACCTTTCCTCAATGAGGTACTAGCTAAAGCAGCAGCCCATTTTCACATTGACACACATGGAGTCCAAGAAGATATGGATTTCGCAGAAGAGATCCTAGGAGACAGGAAAGCCAGCGCTCAGGCCATCCCTATATTAAAATCCATCCAGCGTAGGATTGATCCCTCGCTCATAACCCCTAACCTCACTCGTGCGGTTAATCCACGAGATGAGAAACTATTCCGGGCCGTACCCTCTGACCCCCTGTACATTAGAGGACATTTAAAACCGGATTCCCTGGTTGTAACAACCACCAGAAAGACGGCAGGTACTTCCGAAGCACCTCCTGATAAGGAGAGCAAAAAACTATACGCTGTGGGTAGAAAGGTTGCCTCCACCTCCGCCCATCATGCACGTATTGCCAACAGTGCCACTCTTTTGGCAAGCTACAATTGCCACCAGTGGGAAGAAGTAGCCGCTTTAGTATCTTCCGCACCAGAACCCCTAAAGAGCCAGTTGGCTCATTTGGCAGCAGATGTAAGGTCTGTATCAGGATGCATACTAAAGACAAACTTTGATGCAGCAGATAATGCAGGAAGGTTAATCCCCGAAGGCACGGTTATAAAATGTCACGCTTGGCTAAGACAGTCAGGGTTCAAACCTGAAACCCAAGCCACCCTCATAGATATGCCGGTAGAGCCGAAGGTACTATTCGGCAAGGCAGTGGAGGAAGCTTTAAAAACGGCTAAGGACGAGTAAGAGACCTTAAAATCTCTCAGACAACTCACAAATAAACCCTCAGGACAGAGGGGAAATAGTTTTCGTCGCTTTCGGGGCCAAAGCTCCCGGATGAGGTTCAAACTAATATCAAACTCAAGGAACCTCATGGGGCAACAATCAGTTCCAATCATCACAGGGCTTCCCCAGAGGACAGGGCAGAAGCCGCACTAGGGGTAGAGGCAGCCCCGCCAGAGGTGGTACGCCACCCAGTAAACAGTGACGTTCCGCTTCAGGTCCCCTCCCATGCATCCCCAGTAGGGGGCGCATTTCCACCTTCACCCACGCATGGTAGGGGATCACTTCGGACAGATGGGTGCTGTCCACAATATCTGGAGGATATTGTATAGAGTTATTAGGGTGCCCCCACGACCATCCTCCGCAACAGAAGGTAGATTAGTTGGACCATCAGAAAATCCTCCTCAAGGAGATCGCCATTCTGCTTGCAAGGGACGCCATAGAAATCGTCCCAGTCAACCAGGTAAACAAGGGTATTTATTCAACCTACTTCCTTGTGCCAAAGAAAGATCTAACAATGCGCCCAGTATTAGATTTGCGCCCTGCAAACAAGTATGTCAAGCCACAAACATTCTGCATGACTACACTGCAAGAGGTAATCCCCCTACTAAAAAAGGGGGATTACATGGCAACATTGGACATGAAAGATACCTATTTTCATATTTCAATGTTCCCAGCGCACAGAAGATTCTTGCGTTTCAAAATAGACAACTAGCACTACCAGTTCAAGGTGCTACCCTTCCGTATAACCTTGGCTCCAAGGGTATTCACCAAGGTATTGGCAGTGGTGGCGGCACACCTACACAGGGAGGCAATTCCAGGTTACCCTTACCTGGACGACTGGCTCATTACAGGGGAGTCCCCCCTAATTTGCAGATTCAACATCCGAAGGACAATCAACCTCCTCTTCCAATTGGGCTTCTCAATCAACGAGAAAAAATCAAGTCTGGTGCCAAGCACCTCAAAACAGTTCCCAGGAGCTGTCCTAGACACCCAAGAGGGGTTGGCCTTTCCATCAGAGTTAATAATTCGAAATATGTTGCTGCAAATGCCTCAATATCAGGCCGGTCGCCAAATAAGGGTGCGCAAAGCGATGCGTTTGCTAGGCATGATGGCATCTTGCATTTACCTGGTCCCCCACGCGCGCCTGCGCATGCGACCCATGCAGGAATGGTTGGCGAAACAGTGGTCTCAAGCAAGTGGTCAGTGGGACGATCTAATGGTCGTTTCTCCAACAGTAGTACAGAGTCTTCGCTGGTGGACAAGAGAGAATCTTACGAAGGGGAAACCCTTCTACGATCCAGAGATGCAGGCCGTTGTAACAACAGACCTAGCAGGGTGGGGAGCCCACTACCTTCATCATACATCTCAGGGTCTCTGGTCTCACACAGTGGCTCAGAACCACATCAATCTGCTGGAACTTCTGGCAGACTTCAGAGCGCTTCGGGCATTCGAACCCCTCTTATCCAACCAGTCAGTGCAGATCCTAACGGACAGCACGACTGCAATGTTTTACCTAAACAAACAAGGGGGCACTCGATCTCCCAATCTGTCCAGGCTTGCCTAGAAAATTTGGAAATGGGCACTCAAACAGAACATTTACTTGTCATCCCAACGTGTTCCAGGGGAACTCAACTCGCTAGCAGATGCTCTGAGCAGAGATCCCCCCCCAGAGGAACATGAGTGGTGACTACACGAAGAAGTCGTAGGAGACCTCTTCTCTCAATGGGGTTTCCCCACTATAGATCTATTTGCCACAAACGAAAACAGACAATGCCCAGACTTTGCATCCAGGTTCCCCCAGCCAGGCTCCAAGGGGAACGCCCTATGGATGAATTGGTCAGGGATGTTCGCCTATGCTTTCCCACCAACCCCTCTGAGGAAGGTGGTGAACAAGATCCATAAGGAACCAATGACGCTCATCCTGGTTGCTCCTATGTGGGCAAGACAACCATGGTATCCCCACCTACGAAACCGGCGGTGTGCGACCCCATCAAGCTCCCGTGCCAGTACAACCTGCTCTCCCAGCACGAGGGGCTAACAGTGCATCCTCAGCCCAACTCGATGAACTTGGCAGCATGGCTCCTGAAGTCATAGAGTTCGGACATCTCAATTTACCCAAGAGATGTATTGATATCTTGAAAGAGTCAAGAAAACCTAACACGAGGCACTGTTACTATGACGAATGGAAACGATTTGTAATTTGGTGCCAGAATAAGCAAATCATCCCAGTTGATTGTACTCCTTCTAATGTTGTCACCTATATGCTCCACCTACTGGATGCAGGGTTAGTGTTTAACTCACTTAAAGCTGACAGGTGCACTTTATCAGCCTACACCACTTCCCATAACAATGTGTCATGGTGGAAAGTGCCAGTTGTCAAAGCATTTATGGAAGGGGTAAAGAGACTCCATCCTCCAATTTCTAACCCACCACTAGGTTGGGACCTTAATATGGTACTTGCTAAGCTCATGGAACCTCCCTTTGAGCCCATGCACAAATCTAGTCTCAAACATCTGACTTATAAAGCTGCCTTCTTAGTAGCCATCACATCCATAAGAAGGGTCAGTGAAATTCAAGCTCTGTCAGTGCAGGATCCTTTCTTTACTATTCATAAGGATAAACTGGTTTTACGCACTCTCGCTAGGTTCTCACCTAAGTTAATTTCCAAATTCCATGTTAACCAGTCTATTGAGCTACCGGCCTTCTTCCAAGAACCCAAAAGCTCTGCTGAGGTGAAACACTAGATGTGAGGAGGGCTTTCCTCTACTATGTAGACAAGACCCGACCGCTAAGAAATACAGATCAATCGTTCGTCTCCATACCCCCAGGCAGAGAAGGAGATCGCATCTCTAAGAATGCCATCGCTAGGTGGATAGTCAGTTGAATCCAACTGTGCTATTCCCTTTCAGATAAAACACTGCCTTTTACGCCAAGTGCCCACTCTACAAGAGGTACGGGAGCCACTCTGGCTTTCATTGCAAATGTACCCCTTGACAGCATTTGCAAAGGAGCTACATGGAACTCTTTTCACACCTTTACTCAGCACTACAAGTGGGACAAGCGGTTCTAAGACATTTGTTCGCTCATGAACCTTCTCACATCCCACCTCCTTCTTCTAACACTGTTTGCTAATCTATATACAGCATGTGATCTAAGCAGATTCCACAAGCCTCAGAAGGGATACATTACTCACCGTAATCGTATTTCTGATGCTTGTATCTGCTTAGATTCACATGCGCCCGCCCTTCCTCCCCTCTGAGAGAAGGCGCATGGATGCTTGTAGTCTTATCTAGCTTATCTGCTTGGATACTCTGTACTCACGCTACTCCTCATGCTACCTCATGTCAGAGAAAATACAATCTGAGGGTCCTACACACGTGAGGGATCATGGGTACAGGGGACGTCACACTAGAGATAATATTACTGGCACGCCCTGGTTCGACACCCCTTTTCGAGTTTCGAAAAACAAACTGTAATACTCTGCAACTTCCACTAGATGTCGGCCTATGCACAGCATGTGAATCTAAGCAGATACAAGCATCAGAAATACGATTACGGTGAGTAATGTATCCCATACAAAGCATTTTGGCTAAAAGTATATCAATAAACCTTTGAAACCTTTCCTTGCTCAGTGGCGTTGGATCAGAAGTTACTTTAGTGCCCCTGGGATCCTGGTAACCTAGAGTTGCTGAAGCTCATGCTTCCATCCCTGACAATACCAAGCATTATTTTAAGGTTAGTGTACTGGTATATGGTGTACACATTACTGCTACCAGAGACACTGGTGCTAGCATGACTGTGGTGGATTCCACACTGGTAAACCCAGAGTCTCTGGCCAGAGCTTGTCTGAGGCCAGCCAAGTTGGCTCAGGGCCCCCTCTTAGCATCCCAGTAATGCCTATCAATCTAGCAGTAAATTAAGGAGTGGTTAGGATTCCTGTAAGTGTTTAGAGGCAAGTCCCAGTTAGAGTTCTACTGGGCAATGCCCCCAATCATGGATAGCCACTAGACGGAACATCTATACCCAACAACAGACATTCAGGCACCAGAATGTGCACTCTGACCAGACAGTACCAGCACTCACATCCGGGCTCCCACACAAACTCCCCTTTATCCGCGAAGGCAGCAGCTTTCCCAAGGAAAGGGCATGCCATATATGCCATTTCCTGACCTGAGAAGGCTGGAAGAAGGCCAAAGAACAATATGGCCAAAGGACAAGCGAAAACATTGTAGTATGGCCATTTTAAGGTGCTAGCCACCTTTAGTCGCCCTTTGCTGTAAATGCAAAAGTGCACAAATAAAAGGTATAGAACACAGTAGAAAAATATCCGTTAAAAGTTAAAAGGATGCAAAGTACCCTAACCACACTTCACTTTAGAGTGATGAGTACATTTGTAACATTGCAAAAAAGACAGTCTCTCAGTACTGACAGTCTTCGGGTCTAATCAGTTCCTCCATAAGAATGAGCAAAAGGGCAAGGGAAGCAAAGCGGAAAGCTATACTTTTTTACTTATCTCCAAAAAGTCAGACCAGGAGTCAAAACAAAGCATAAATAAAGGGTGCCCCATAAGGTTTATAGGAGGAAAGCAGCAAAAAGAAAATCTTTCCTAACAGTGGTGAACAGTGAAGAGCTGCTTTGAGAGAACAGTGACCAGAGTTGAGAGATAAAGCAGACTCCCCAGGAGTAGGAGTGGGATGACTATCGGGAGTGATCAGAAGAGTAAGAGTTGGAGGAGACTAAGAGAACATGCTAGGTGAGAGGGACTTGAGCGGAAGTGTCAAGGAAGTGCAGGAGATGCTCAAGGACAGGGAGAAAGAAAAGTAAGGTGTAATATAAGGTCCCCCAGGTCTGAGCTTGAACGAGTTTGGGTTTAGACGCTGTAGATCCAGGACCCCTCACCACCTCCCTAGTGAGGGAGATGAGTGGCCTAGAAAGGACATTGTAAAGACCTTGGGGTGGCCTCAAGTATCCAAGCCTTAGTATAAGGCCTGCTCTAGTGTGCCTCCCACCGCATAATCATCAGCCTCTGGTACAAACTGGAGACCTGTGAGGAGAACTCCCCTCTGCCCCGTAGCTGCACAAGAACATCGCCAAGGAAGAAACCCGTGAAGGGAATTATCCTCAGAAATTGTTTGTTTGATTTTGGACACTGAGCACATAACCCATTATTTGGTTTGTGTAATGTTAATGCCCATGAAAGGATCAGGACCCGGCTCTAAATATAAGTAAAAAATACGTTTGTGTTGCCTTTTCTTGAACCGTCCAGAGACACTGATGCATATTTTGGGCACGTCTGTCCTAACCACATTTGAGCTATTTTATGCACACTCTTCACCCTAGAATCTCCTTGGTTTGCTCTCTTAGCCCCAATTAAGAATTGTCGCGAAACCGATTGGACGCCTGGCTCATGCCTGATGCGTTTATGCATCAAGACCTAAATCATCGAGATGTAAGGCCTGGATCCTGGAGGGGAACCTTCACAAGACCAAAATCATTGTATTCCCTAGGAAAGGAAAGAACCAGAGCAGCACATTCAAACTATTCCTTAGTGGCACAGAGGTTCAGCAGGTTCTGGACTGCACTTTCCTCACTCTCAGACTATCAGACTATGCGCATCTGGCAGTTATGAACTGCCAGTGAAAGCCCTCTGTGCATTGCAAGCGCCCTGGTGCCATATCGGGAGCAGTAACCAGAACTCCCCCCAAAAATCCCTCAAGCAATATCTTACAGAACTGTGGCAGTTTGGCAGTAATGCCACAGAGATTCCCAGAATAGAAAACCAAAGACAGGAGGAGAAAATCGCTAGCAACCTAGAAAAGGCGCTTGTACTCGAAAGCAGAATGAGGATAGCACAAACAGGTAGAATGCAATAGATCACTGGGGCAAATGTTTAAAGTGGAGAGAGTGAAGACAAAGATGAAGAGGGAGAAAAAACAAGGGGTAGGTCATGAGAATAGGACTTGGACAGAGAGGAAAAGAAAACATGTGAAAGAGTGAAGAGGTGGGAAAGGGAGAGATTGTTAATGCTAAGGGCATATATTTCCATCTAGATTTCCGTCGGAAATCATTGAAACCCCACCCACTTTTGTACTTAAATTACACCGTTAATATTTTTCTTGAATGGTTTGGTTGGATGTCTTCACTGTGAGTAGAAGTTTATTATGACATCCTATGTATAAGCATTGTTTTATCATTTGTGTTCCAGAAAAGCTTCCAGTTCAAAATCACATTATTATGCAAAATTACTATTTGCACTGTAGTAAGAAATATGTTTCGAAGGGATTGTGTCCTCCGACGTATTCCTTATCTTAGATATAAATCCTTCAGCTTTGCTGGCCTCGGAAAATTTTTTCGCCAGAGGGCGCTGCGCGTCGATGATCGCCGAGTCGATGACCCTCGACGGCCTCCGTGCCGACGTCGACGTCATCCTGCCTATAAAGGCCGCGCGCAGCGTCCGTTGCTCAGTTCCGTTTTTCCGCGCTTCGTTGTGCCTCGGAACACCGTTGCTCAGTTCTCGTCAAGATAACGTATATAATAACTACTATTTACCTCGATATCGATGGCATCCTCCTCCGACCCGACGACCCCTCGGTCCGGTTTCAAAAAGTGCCGAGACTGCGGGAAGAAAATGTCGTTGACGGACCCTCACAGGGTCTGTTTGTGGTGTCTGGGAATCACGCACCAGAGTTCGGAGTGTGAGGAATGCCTTTCCATGACGGCGAAAGCCTTGAAGGAGCGTAGGGGGAAGCTCGAGAGAGGTAGGTCAACTTTAACTTCCTCGAAAGCTTCTTCGGTAGAGTCGAGACGTTCGTCTCCTCACCATAAAAAACACTCTCGATCTAGATCACGAAGTGGCTCCCACCACTCGTCGACATCGAGACACTCGAAGAAGAGACGTAGGAGATCCCCTTCGTCATCTTCGTCGAGTTCTCCTGAGAGAGTTCATTGCCCCACAAAACGCAGCTCGCAAGCTGAGTGGGAGGAATTCAGGAAAAAGATGCTAAGCGTCTTCGAGAAAGCGGCCTCGTCCCCCTCGAAGACAGCTGAGGGTGATACCCCGGGTAAAAAACCCAAAAAATCTAAACGCCGCGAGTCGCAGTACCCGGCGGAAAAGTCAACCCGAAAGCGCCTCGAGCCATCGGGAGATAAAGCATCATCGACGCCATCGTCGAAAACTCCTTCGAAACAGAGGTCGGCGCCATCGACGCCGTTGTCGAAGGATTCATCGGCGCATCAGTCGATCGAGTCGACGCCGACGTCGACGCCGATATCGACGCCGGTGAAGGAAAGAACCACGGCTACTCCACAGCCAACGGTTAGACAAAAGACCTCCGACTCGACGCCGAGAACGTCGACGTCGTTCTCGAGCAGGACTCCGATCCTTTCGAGTTCTTCGAGGCCTAGTACACATTTCTCGACGCTTTTCACGGCGCCTTCGAGTACTTTCACGTCGGTGTCGACGACATCGACGTTTTCAAGGCCTGTGATGATGGCTCCTTCTGCATTGGAAATGGGGTTTATACCATTCCAAAAACCAATGTATCCCCCTTTAACCTCGATTTTTGAGGAAAGGGAGGATTCAGACCAAGATATTGATTTACAGAGGACCACATCACCAGAGCCAGAGACTTTCGCCTCTGAGGAAGGAAGATTAAAAAATCTTCAGGATGCACTTCAGGAAGCTAGTGGCTTGGACACTTCTCCTGAAGCAGAATTTATCAAACCAGACCCAGGAGAACATGCGGAGACTCCATATAGAGCTCTGATGTCTAGAATCATAGAATTTATGGGTTGGTCTGCACCTTCTCCTGCCTTTCAGCAGGATGACCTCACTGACATACTGGACAAGGGCCCACAGGAGGATCCTGTGGTTCCATTTCACTCTGCTCTACAGAGAAGGATTTTGACAAACTGGGAAACGCCAGAAATTATCCCGGCAGTAAATAAAAAACTGTCAACAAAATACAGGGTGGCTAGTTCTGACCCTGAATATTTGTCAAAACACCCTACTCCTGAGAGCTTGGTTGTACAGGCTGCAACCTCATCAGGCAGCACATCTGCATACCCCACTGCTCCGCAGGATAGGGATGACAAAAAGTATGATGCCATGGCTAAGAAGGTTTTTTCTGCCTGTAGCATGGCGTTAAAGTCTATTAACGCGACCTGTACGCTCGCTAGGTTCAGCCACACCCTTTGGGAGTGCGCTTCATCAGCGGCTGACTGCCTCCAAGAAGGAGAGGAAAGGGACGCATTTTTAAACATCATCAGGGATGGTAAAGATGCGATGTGCGAGACCCTACAAACTGGCCTAGATTCTGCTGACAGTATCAGCAGGGCCATGGCGGCAAGTACCACAATCCGCAGGCATGCGTGGTTGAGGAAGTCTGGTTTTGCCTCTGACGTGCAGACCAGGCTTTTGAATATGCCCTTTGACGGTTCTACCCTCTTTGGAAAGAAGGCGGATGACAGTTTGGAGAAACTGCAAACGTCCAAGGCAGCAGCCAAGTCATTGGGAGCTGCTATCCGTCAGAATACCTTTCGTCCTTCGGGATCATCGTGGAGAGGACGGTCCTTTCGTTACTATTCCTCATATGGAAGGGGCAGGGGACGACCGGCTCAAAGAGGCCAAGGAAGATTTACCCGTGGTGGACGGGGTAGGGGAAAGAAAGCCGCACCCGCAGGAGCAGGAGCCACTTTACCTTCGGCAACTGCATCAGCCGCTTCAAAACCACTCTGAGGTCTCCCCTCACAGAACACCAGTAGGGGGCAGGTTAACTCACCATCTGACGGAATGGCAGGCTATTACGTCAGATGCTTGGGCTCTGGAGACAGTGGCCCAAGGTTACTGCCTGCCCTTCCTACATATCCCTCAGAGTCATCCACCGGGGAACAACCCTTTGAAGCTTCCAGATCCGCTCCTCTTGCAGGAGGTTTTAGACCTGCTAGAGAAAGGTGCCATAGAACTGGTACCTGTAGCGGAAAGGAACAAGGGTTGGTACTCCCCCTACTTCATAATACCGAAGAAGGACGGAGGACTGAGACCCATCTTAGACTTACGGGAATTGAACAAATTCCTCCGAAAGGACAAGTTCAAGATGGTGACTCTCTCTCAGATCCTTCAGGCCCTCCAGCTTCAGGACTGGTTGGTATCTCTAGACCTCCAGGACGCTTATTTCCATGTGCCGATCCATCCCAGGCACAGGAGATACCTGAGGTTCGCAATTGGCAGCTCTCATTATCAATTTCGAGTTCTGCCATTTGGGCTAACCTCCGCCCCGAGGGTCTTTACCAAGCTAATGTCGGTTGTGGCTGCAAGTCTAAGGAGGGAAGGGATTCATGTCTACCCTTACCTAGACGATTGGTTGATCAGAGCTGTATCTTCGGAACAGGCTCAGAGACAACTAGATTATGTTTGCCACTTCCTTCACAAGCTGGGCTTCTCCCTCAATTTAAAGAAGTCACAGATGATACCATCACAGAGACTCCAATTCATTGGAGCAGTCCTGGACACTTCCCTGGGAAAAGCCTTGCCACCAGAGGTGAGGGCTCGAGATATTCTGCAGATGGTCATCAGATTTCAGAATGCCCAATATCTCCCAGCCTACGACTTTCTGAGGTTGCTAGGCCTCATGGCATCCTGCATATTCCTCGTGCCGGAGGCTCGCCTGAGAATGAGATCCCTCCAGTGGGCACTGAGAACTCAGTGGTCACAGTTCTCAGGAAGGATGACAGATCTCCTTCGGATCCCGGTCAAAGTAGCCCGAGACCTTCAGTGGTGGGCCTGTCGGGAGAACATCCTGAAAGGAGAAATGTTTTGGCAACCATGGCCGGAGATAACAGTAGTCACGGATGCCTCACTCACGGGGTGGGGAGCTCACGCCAACGACTTGACCATCAGCGGTCGTTGGTCTCCATCGGAGTCCAGACTACATATCAACCTGTTGGAGCTGAGAGCCATCAGACTAGCGCTGAAGGCTTTTCTGCCGTCTGTACGGGGAAGAAACGTCCTAATAATGACGGACAATACAGTGGCCATGCACTACCTCAACAAAAGAGGAGGCGTAGGCTCACTACCACTGTGCAGAGAGGCGATGCAGCTCTGGTTTTGGGCAATTCAGGAAGGAATCTCTCTATCGGCAATTCACCTAGCCGGAGAGAAGAACTTGACAGCGGACGCTCTGAGCAGGCAGAGCACAGTCTCTCACGAGTGGGAGATAGCTCAGGAAGTCCTTCAAGAGATCTTCGCCCTTTGGGGAACCCCTCAAGTGGATCTGTTCGCCACCAGTATCAACAGGAAGTGCGACAGATTTTGCTCAAGGGAATTTCCCCCGAGAGGAGCTCTAGGAGATGCGTTCGTAGTGGACTGGGAGTTCCCACTTCTGTACGCGTTCCCTCCGGTCCCTGTCATTCCTCAAATGATCAGGAGGTTGAGAAGGTTTCGGAAGACCATGATCCTAATTGCCCCGGATTGGGCCAGGAGAACGTGGTACCCGGACCTTCTAGACATGTCCATCTGCCCTCCAATTCGACTGCCATACAGAGAGGATCTTCTCTCGCAGAAGGAAGGTCAGGTTCTCCATCCAGCCATCAAGACCCTCAACCTTCACGCTTGGTGTCTGAAAGGTTGAGGTACAAGGATTGGGACCTTCCGGATGATGTTATGGAGGTGTTGCTTTCGGCCAGAAGGCCGGCAACTAAAACTCTATACCGCTGCCGTTGGAACAAATTTTGCAGCTGGTGCAGAGAAAAGAATATTGAACCCTTTTCTTGTGGTACACCTATGGTGTTGTCATTCTTACTTTACCTGGCTAATTCAGGCCTACAGGTTGGCACAATTAAGGGCTATCTCGCAGCGCTATCAATCTTTAAGCGCACTGCAGAGGAGCCTTCATACTTCAAAATTCCATTGGTAATACAATACCTAAAAGGATTAACTAATGTTTATCCCCCGAAACCTTTTCAAGTTCCCTTATGGGATTTAAACCTAATTTTAAACTTCCTAAAGGGTGCCCCTTTTGAACCACTACACTCTTGTTCATTGAAGCTTCTCACCCTCAAAACTGTTTTGCTAATAGCATTGACATCTGCTAGAAGGGTTAGCGAGTTGCAAGCCTTATCGTGTAAACCTCCACATACAATCTTTTACAAGGACAAAGTTGTTCTTCAGGTGAAGCCTAACTTCCTCCCGAAGGTAGTCTCGGAGTTTCACATCACTCAGAAGATTATATTACCTTCTTTCTACCCTCCTCCTCATCCGGGGAAGGAGGAAGAGAGACTGCACAGGCTGGACCCTAAGCGAGCCTTGAGCTTCTATATCAGCAGATTGGCTAAGATCAGACAAGCAGACCAACTCTTTGTAGGTTATGCAGGACATAAGTTGGGCCTTCCAATAACAAAACAAACCATCTCCAGATGGATTATTTTAGCCATTCTGGAGTGCTACAAATTGGCAGGAAAGGAGCCTCCTCAAAATCTAAGGGCTCATTCTACCAGGGGTATCGCAACATCCTCAGCCCTTCAAAGAGGGGTGCCAATTCGAGATATATGTGCGGCTGCCACATGGTCGTCCGCACATACATTTACCAAATTCTATAGCCTGGATTCCTCCTCTAGTCAAGAAACTAGATTCGGCAAGGCTGTGTTACACTCTGTCCATTCTGGAAGGGTAACATAACTTTTATTACTCCCGCCTCCAGTCACAATACCACTGCTATGGGAGTCTATCTAAGATAAGGAATACGTCGGAGGACACAATCCCTTCGAAGAACTAGTTACTCTTACCTTGTAACGTTCTTTCGATGGGATGTTCCTCCGACGTATTCCTTATCGACCCTCCCATCCATCCCCGCAGTATGACTTCCTGTGGGTTTGCAGCCTATGCTCCTTCAAGGTGATTAGTCTAATCCAAAAACATTACTGGGGACTACAAAACGGAACTGAGCAACGGACGCTGCGCGCGGCCTTTATAGGCAGGATGACGTCGACGTCGGCACGGAGGCCGTCGAGGGTCATCGACTCGGCGATCATCGACGCGCAGCGCCCTCTGGCGAAAAAATTTTCCGAGGCCAGCAAAGCTGAAGGATTTATATCTAAGATAAGGAATACGTCGGAGGAACATCCCATCGAAAGAACGTTACAAGGTAAGAGTAACTAGTTCTACTTACTTGAAGATAGTGATGCCTGTGTTTATTAAGATACACTTTTTGATTTGTAACTCAAAAGCTATTTTATTACAGGTAATTTGCAAAGTGTCCTATTGTTCGGTGGCTGATGTTGATAAAGCTGTGGCGGCCGCCAAGGATGCCTTTGAGAACGGAGAGTGGGGCAAGATGAACCCAAGGGACAGAGGCAGACTCCTGTACAAGTGAGTAGCGGATTCATTTTATCTAAAACAAGACCAACTGCTGCATGTGGAGTTTGAGCTTCTCCAGCATGGGGTCTGGCATGGATTCACATGCTCATGAATATTCCCCGTCGTCAGGCCGGGAATCCTCGGTATAGAAAAAATCAGTATCAGTTTAGTTTCTGATCTGTCTTTCTCAGTAGTAACCAATCACTGGTCTCTGGGTCATACTGCCCCCAGCCAATGACTGCCCTCTCCCCAAGCCCCGCCCCTGGCAGCCATCCTCAGATTTTTACCGCACGTTTAAGTCTTGGGAGTCCTCGTGCTGTAGCTCTCGAGCTTTTGCTGCGTTTTCGCGCTTTTTTCAGGAGATTTTCTCATGTTTTCGGTTAAATAGAGCCTCAAGCCGTTTTGGAGTTTCTACGCC
Organism: Ambystoma mexicanum; assembly: GCF_040938575.1. Taxonomy (NCBI): domain Eukaryota; kingdom Metazoa; phylum Chordata; class Amphibia; order Caudata; family Ambystomatidae; genus Ambystoma; species Ambystoma mexicanum. The sequence goes on from NC_090936.1 coordinate 1,227,333,806, forward strand.
CCTCAAGGGTGAAGATTTCGTTGAGTTACGCTTTTGGAGGATTCCAGAAGTTCCGAGGCCTACCCCGGACATGGCCCAGGAGAAAGGGAGCTCGACGCCCGGGAAGCTGTTCAGGACCTGCCCTGGATGCCAGCTTCAGAACGTTTTCAAGGAGGACGAGCATTTGTTATGCCTCTACTGTCTCCATGAGGACAAGACGCACAAGGAAAAGGATTGCGCGTTTTGTGGGAACATGTCGGAGCGGACCATGAAGGATCGCCACCTCCGTCTCGCCAACTGGCTGGAAGGTAAGAGCCCGCCAGCCGAGAAGAAGAAAAAGAAGTCCGAGCGGTCTTCTAAGTCCTGTGAGGGTGCCCCGGCGACGGGGGCCCATCAAAAGGCTAAGCACTGCGAGTCCGCGGGCACCGGGAGCGCTGAACGGTCGGGCTCCTTGGCTTCCAGGCAGGGCGCATCCTCCCCGGCGCCATCAACCACGAGCCAACGCTCTGGCTCGGGTAAGAGGAAGTCCGAGCATCCGGCGAAGCTTCTGGAGAGGCCCTGGTCGATCTCGAAGTTTCCGGCAGAGGGGGAGCGAGACTCGGACCCTCCCCCCAAGGTGAAGGCCCCAGGCGTACAGAAGGTGACGTTGGCCTTAATTCACCCTGCTAAAACCTCGATTGAGGATGTCGCCGCGGCCCTGGCTCAGCCTGTGGAGGCTACACCAGTGGAGGCGCCCTCAGGTACCAGAGTCTCTCTGCCACCGCGGAGGGAGTCGTCTTTCAGGCCCATCGAGAAGACCCCCACGAAGTCCTCTTTGGGAAGGGTGGGGGAGGGGCTGGTGGCCATCGTGGATACAGACACGACCTCTGAAGAGAAGCTCATCCAAGTCGTGGAGGAGGCCCAGCCCATCGGGAGGGATCCCGACGAGGGCGACGACGAGGGCGACAGTGTCGCAGACGAGGCTCCTCAACAGCCCTCGCTCCCGTCGTTTCCGGCGCCGCAGGACACCTCGGCGGCCATTTTGTCAGCCATCCAGTCCTTATGCTCGGAGATAAGGACTAGGCTGCCCCTTCCCCCGACGGAGGTACCTGAGCCAGACCAGACGGGGGAACCGAGCCAGGACCTTCGGAGAGCCCACCACTTAAGAGGAGGAGGACGCATCCTAGGCCTCCTCTCCCGCCTCTGCGGCCTTCTCTGCCTTCCCCCCGGTCCACTACCCACAGGGATGATACAGGCATGGACATGACTACGACGGGTACGGATGACGACGGAGGCGACGACGGGACGTGTCCCCCGTCGCCCCCTGCCCGGGCGTCCCCGCCCGACGAGATTGGATCCTTCCATGCTATGATTTCCAGGGCATCCGAGCTCTTCCAGCTCTGTCCCGAAGAAAAGAAGAAGGAAGGGTTCCTTTACCAACGGCGCGAGGCTAAAAGGAAGACGGTCCTCGCCGTACCGCTTCTTGATGACATCTGGGATGAGGGGCTCGCCCTCCTCAAGAACCCTGCCACGGCTCCTGCGAAGAGGGACCGGTACGAGAAGAAGTACCAGGTCCCCGACGCTGCCCCCTTGTGCCTTAGGGCGCAACCTACCCCGGATTCGGTCGTTTCGGCGGCGGCCAAGAAGAAAGCAGGGGGGGCATCGGCCTCGACTTCAACCTCCCCGCCGGACGGCGAGGGTAGGAAGCTGGATGCGATGGGACGACCATCAAGATGGCCAACGCCCTGGCCATCGTAGCCCGCTACGACAGGGAGTTGTGGTTCAAGATCGCCCCTCTGTTGGACTTCCTTCCGGACGCCAAGAGGGCTGAGGCCCTGGAAATCTTACAGGAAGGTGAGATTGCCTCGGACCACGCCATTACGGTGGCTACGGACATCGCCGACACCGGTTTCCGTCAGTTGGGCAACAGCGTTTGCCTGAGACGACGACGATGGCTCAAGGCGACGGATTTCCACCAGGACGTACAGACCAAGTTATTGGACATGCCCTTCGATGGGAACAACCTTTTTGGCAAGGCGGTTGATGAGTCCCTTCAGGCGATCAAGACGGACACGGAGATGGCCCATGCACTGGGTGTGCTCCAACAGCGACAGCCGTCCTTTCGGAGCTCCGGAGGCAGACATGGTGCCTCCAAGGGAGCCGGCAGCAAGGGTGCCTCCTCTACGTACCGTCAAGCGGCAAGATCTTCATCGCAGGAGGCCTACAGGGGACGCGGCAAGTCAGGTGGATCCCGCCGTCGTCGCCGAGGTGGTCAAGGAGGCAAAGCGGCCTCCAAGCAAGATTGAACCGACCGTCGCGTCGGGCCCCCGCCGAAGCACCCCGGTGGGAGGCCGGCTGACGAAGTTCGTCGGCGTGTGGGATTCCATCTCCACCGAACATTGGGTGCTGGACGCCCTTGCCCTGGGGCACACCCTCAAGTTCCAGAAGAAGTGCCCCCGCATTCCTCCCGTGGCCAGGAAGGAAAATCACGTCCCTCAACTCCTGTTGGAAGTAAGGGCGATGCTCAGGAAAGGTGCCATCGAGCTCGTTCCAAAGAGGCTTCGGGGCTCCGGAGTTTACTCAAGATACTTCCTCGTAAAGAAGAAGACAGGAGGATGGCGTCCCATCCTGGACCTGCGACGACTGAACAAATACATCAAGGCACAGAAGTTCCGGATGGTCACCCTCCAGCACGTGGGACAGCTGGAGGAGGGCGATTTCCTGTCGTCGTTGGACTTGGAGAATGCATACTTCCACATCCCTATTCTAAAGAGGCACAGAAAGTTCCTCAGGTTCATGGTCAAAGGGCGGCACTACCAGTTCAAGTCCCTCCCGTTCGGATTAAAATCGGCGCCCAGGGTGTTCACCAAGTGCCTAGCACCGGTGGCGGCGCGGCTGCGCCTTCAGGGGATCCACGTCTACCCCTACCTGGACGACTGGCTCATACGGGCAAGGACAAGGGAGCTCGCCGTGGAACACACTGCGAAGACCGTCCAGCTGCTCACTGACATGGAGTTCTCCATCAACTTTCCAAAATCCCACCTGGTCCCGTCGCAAGTCGCCCTGTTTCTGGGAGCACAACTCGACACAGTGGCGCGGCAGGCCTCACCGTTGGAGGAAAAGATAAGGACCATCCTGGGAAAGGTGCAATGTCTGCTAGCCACGGACGTGGCCAGAGTGAGGTCTATCAAGTCCCTCCTCGGAATGATGTCCTCCTGCATTTATGTGGTGCGCCACTGCAGACTTCGGATGCGGCCCTTGCAAGAATTCCTCGACGCCCACTGGATCCAGACGACGGGCAGCGTCGAGGACAGGATCCCGCTCGACGAAGCGTTCCGTCAGGCGATACGATGGTGGGGTGTCCGCTCTCATCTGACGGCGGGAACAGGTTTCCTAGCCCTGGCCCACCAGGTGACGGTGACGACGGATGCCTCCCTGGAAGGTTGGGGAGCGCACACCGGGAGTCTCCACGCGAGAGGCCTATGGCTCCCGGAGGAGAAGACTCTCCACATCAACATCTTGGAGCTCCGTGCAGTGATCTGGGCCCTCAGGTCCTTCCTTCCGTCCCTCAAGGGCAAGGTGATGAGGATCTTCACCGACAACACCACCAAAATGTTTTACATTCGGAAGCAGGGCGGAACCGGATCCCCTGCCCTATCCAAGGAAGCCCAGGATCTGTAGCATTGGGCCGTCGCCCAAGGGATGTTTCTGGTACCCTTTCATCTGGCAGGGATAAAAAACACCATCGCCGACTCACTCAGCAGAGAGCTGCGCTCGTGCCACGAGTGGGAACTGCGCCAGGATCAAGTGGACCGACTCTTCCGACGATGGGGTGAACCCCAGATCGATCTCTTCGCGACGGCGGCGAACTCCAAGTGCCGGAGGTTCGCCAGCAGGTTTCCCCAACCGAGGAGCATGGGCGATGCTTTCTAGTTCCCCTGGAACAGCCTGTTCCTTTATGCGTTCCCGCCATTGCCGTTTCTACTCTGGCTCGTCAACCAGCTCAAGAGGGCCCGGTGCAGGATGATCCTCATTGCACCGGCGTGGCTGAGGCAGATCTAGTTCCCGGACCTTCTGGACTTGTCAGCGTCCACACCAGTCAAGCTGCCGACGGACGCGGATCTTCTCTCCAGAGAAGGAGGCGCCATTCTTCATCACGAACCAGAGTCGCTGAACTTTCAGGCCTGGCTCCTGCAGCACTAGAGTTTGGAGGATACGACATCCCGGCCGACTGCAGAGAGGTTCTTGCGAAGGCCAGGGCATCCTCAACTCTCAAGTGCTACGGACACAAATGGAAGAGGTTCTCTGTCTGGTGCCGTGCACAGAAGATTAACCCTCTGCGGATTATGGCCCCTCAAGTATTGCCGTACCCATTGTCTTTGGCCAAGGCTGGCCTATCTCACGCTTCCATCAAGGTACATCTGGCTGCCGTCTCACGTTACACCAGAACTACAGGACGGGCGTCCTTGTGGTCTCATCGACTGGTGAAGGAATTTATGAAAAGACTGTTCCGATCATTCCCGCCGGTGAAGGCCCCTGCCCCGGCGTGGGAGCTCAACGTGGTGCTGACTAGGCTCATGGGGGCCCCATTCGAGCCTATGCATTCAGTGCCGTTGAAGTTTCTGTCGTGGAAGACAGCATTCCTCGTGGCCATCACCTCTGCCCGACGAGTGGGAGAGATCCAGGCCCTGTCTTGCAAGCCTCCATACTTGACTTTTCATGACACAAGAGTGGTGCTGAGGACGCACCCCTCCTTCATGCCCAAGGTGCCGTCGGACTTCCACCTCAATGAGCCCTTGGTGTTGCCAGTTTTCTTCCCGTCGCCTTCGTCGCCGGCTGAGAGGACTCTGCACTCGCTGGATGTAGCTAGAGCGCTGAAGTTCTACGTGGACCGCACGAAGAGTTTTCGGAAGACATCACAGCTGTTTGTGAACTTTGGACCTCTGAATCAAGGAAAGGCTCTCTCGAAGACTTCCATTTCCAGATGGCTCTCCGGCTGCATCATGCACTGTCACTGGTTGGCAAACCGATCGTTGCCAGGCCGTCCGAGGGCCCATTCGACCAGAGCGATCGCTGCTACTACGGCGTTCCTGTCTGGTGTGCCCCTGCTCGACATCTGCAGGGCTGCTACGTGGAGGTCGACGCACACCTTCACGAGATTCTACTGCGTCGACCGGGATTCCAGGGAGGAGTCCAGATTCGGCCAGGCAGTGCTGCGCAACCTGTTTGCCTAAGGTGAGCCTGGTGAGGAGGTAACAGTTGCTTAATGTTGAGTTGTTGTATTGCTTGATATTGAGCCTTTTGCCACCTCCCGCGGTTGTGCATTTGTATACTGCTATGTAGTCTTATATTCATGAGCATGTGAATCCATGCCAGACCCCATGCTGGAGAAGGAACAAGTTACTTACCTGTAACTGTTGTTCTCCAGCATGGGTCTGGCATGGATTCACATGCGAACCCTCCCGCCTACCCCTCTGCGGCTCTTCACTTGGTCATACTGCCACTTCACGTGCTACCAAATCTGAGGATGGCTGCCAGGGGCGGGGCTTGGGGAGAGGGCAGTCATTGGCTGGGGGCAGTATGACCCAGAGACCAGTGATTGGTTACTTCTGAGAAAGACAGATCAGAAACGAAACTGATACTGATTTTTTCTATACCGGGGATTCCCGGCCTGACGACGGGCAATATTCATGAGCATGTGAATCCATGCCAGACCCATGCTGGAGAACAACAGTTACAGGTAAGTAACTTGTTCCTTATGCTGTTTAACTTCTCATTCAGTTTCTACAAGTGAATAAGACCTAGCGTACAAAAGCAGGAGGAGAGCCAGGGATGCTGGACATCATTGGAGGCTGGACATTTGTTGGAGAGTAGCTCTGACTTTAGCGTGCCCATGTAAATTTCCTGGGGTTTACAGTCCTGTCGTCTGCCAGGGCCCAACCTCTTTAGGGTTGTTAGGAAATACTTTCTTTTTGTTGTTTTCCTCCCATAGACCTCAATGGCACCCCCCCAGTGTTCTTACTTGTTTTTTAACCCGGTCCTGACTTTTTACCCTTATATTTTTTATATATAAATGGCTTTTTGGTTATTTTTGCAATGTGCCTAAGGGAAGCTAGCTGGTGGCAGTAGTGATATTTGTAGTTTTTGAGTTATTTTACTCATGCATGAGAATGTCTACTAAAAGTGGCTAAAACCCGAGGATGGCCATGCCACAAGGTTTTTCGCTTGTTCTTTGGCCTTCTTCCTGCCTTCTCCGGTCAGGAAATGCCTTATATGGAAATCCCTTTCTCAGGGAAAGATGTGGCTTTCGTGGCTAAGCCGTGTTGTGTGTGAGCCAGAGAAGGGGGCTGGGAATGTCTAGTCCCAATCCAAATCTTAGGTGCCAGAAAGTTGTTTGCTGCTGGGCAGATGTGGTAGCCAGTGGCCATCCATGATTGGATAGCCACTGGCTGTTTGAATGGTGCAGAACCATACTATTGGTGTGCTTAGGCTTGCTCACAGCCTGAATCTTGGATAAAAGGAGGGCTCCGACTGTTGGGGAGATCATTGTTAGAACCAAGACTTCTATGAAGAAGGGGAGCCTGCTAACAACCCGAAGACAACCTCTGCAGGTGACCAGCATCAACTTGAGTGTTGTCCTGGTGAAGCTCCGCTCCTCTGTACTGATCTCAAGAAGTCCTTTGTTGGTGATTCAACCCCTGGACCTGTCGAAACAACAAGTCTCGAACCCTGCTCGAGGATCCCTGCCTTCTGAGCCTTTGGAAGTGACCCTGGACTAACCAGTGGACTGACCAGCTTTCTCCTGGGTTACCTCGCTGCAGCTGTCGTCGTTCCGAATAGAGCCTTCGTACTTTGGGGATCATCAGCTTGTGCCACCAGTCGCCTACTCCTGCAGTTTCAGCAGTCTCACACAAAGAGAAGCTGTGCGGGGCCTGCACCTGTGTTTGATGCTGTAAAATCGCCTTTTGTCACCTGACCTTGGTGACTCCCGTTGTAATACCGTCCCTAGGTAGAAGCACACCTTACAGGGGGGGGCTGTACCTAGGTTGGCGATGGCGTGCCGGCTATCTAAAAGAAAAGAGAGAGGAAATTATACCTATATTCAAAACACCAATTATTGGGGTGTAGGGTTAAAAAGACATACAATAGCCCACAAAAAAGAAGCAGACCATTACTGTCTAATTTTGTTCACATTCTGAACATTCCAAAGGAGAATCTATCATGGATAGAGAGTGCTTATACTCACCCACAGAGCAATGTGTTCAATGGATGTGTGATGGGTGCTATTTGTTGTCTAATATTTCTTGCCAACCACAAGAAATGAGCAGTGTCTGTAATGCTCAATATACCTGCCACAAGATAGGTATTTAATTTAAACAGCGTATCCCGGTTACTGTAAGGATATCTAAACAGAAAGGCGTTGACCGGTTCCTCTAAGATTATATCTAAACAGAAAGGCGTTGACCAGTTCCTGCAAGGATATCTAAACAGAAAGGCGTTTACCAGTTCCTGCAAGGATATCTAAACAGAAAGGCGTTGACCAGTTCCTGCAAGGATATCTAAACAGAAAGGTGTTGACCAGTTCCTGTAAGGATATCTAAACTGAAAAGCGTTGACCGGTTTTGAAGAATTCGGTAGTTGGAGTCATCATCTTCAGGACCAAAAGGTTGAGTGGAGATATCTTTCCCTGTGATCCATGACTCTGGATCAGACAGCCATCCCGTGACCTGGCGGGTGGGTGGGATAATGAACACTTGTTCAACTAGATACCATAAATGTAGAGGGTCAGTGACTTGTAGGCTTTAAATGCCAGCAGACAAATAGTTTCAGAGAACCGGGTGCTACCATTTTAGACACTAAAAAGACTCCGCCCAGGGGTTCTTGAGGTCTCCGCATTTACACCCCACATTCATACGTGATTTGCGAATCTAAGAAAAATTGTCAAACTAGATACCTTAGGGCCCAATGCTTGTGTCTGGGAGGCTCCAAAGGAACGGTATTAATGCTTGCCAGAATGTGAGCTGCAAACTCATTGAGGGCTTGTCTTGCTGCATGGGAGACAGAAAAAGAGAGACAGGCTGCGCGATAGTGAGTCCGGGATGGCTGCGCCACCTTTATGGCTCCTGCTTGCCTGCAGATGCCCTAATTGGCATTGTCTTGAGTCGTGAGTGCCTGGCCTCGGCCACTGGTAACAGCTGTGCATTTGTGTGCACTATGTTAGAGAGCGCATCTAGGTAGCCCATAAGGTGTATAAAGTGGCTGGTGCTGCAAGGCCCAAAAACCGTACATTGGTTATGGGGACGGCGCAGCGATAAATGTGTAGAGACTGCTTCGTCCCCATAACGCAGCACCATTACATTAAATTAGAGCTTTGTGTGCTCCAGATCTCCTTTTTGTGTGTCAAGACATGTTCTAGATTTAATGGTGTAGCAGAATAGTACATATTTTTCAAAATTGCATTGCTGTCCCTTACTATCAGTGTGTTCCGTTGTTATACTGCATCAAACTTTTTTTTTTTTTTTTTTTTTTTTTAAGTTATTTAGGCTTGGCAGACAATTATCAAAAACAACATAACAATGTATCTGTACATTCACTATATCGACTGACAGTGTACGTATACTTGGGCACAGAAAGCCCTGATAATGGGAAAAGGAACTGTAAGCTTGCGCCGGAGAAGCTCAGGAGTGTGCTGTGCTGTAGAGTCCTGCCTTGTCTCGTGCTTAAAAACGTGGGGCAGAATCCGGCCATAACATCCTGACTTATCATTTTGTGAACAAGTCTTTCTTTTCTTATGAATATTATATATTCTATGTAACATAGCGCTAAGGATTGGCAATAGGTTTCTTAGTATAGGCCCTTTTTGACTAGACTCCACTTGGACGGTATTATTATCATTTGATGGTCGTAGCTTGCTCGCATCTTAGAGTTAGGTTTAGATTTAGGCGTTCATCACACCCATTTTTACAGTTTAATAAACACCCTTGAACTGTGATCACTTGGGTCTGTCTTACTTTGATGCCATGCCTTTCTTACAGCACTTTACAGCAAAAATGGTGTTTTAAGACGCATCAAGACAATGGGGGGGGGAATAGGGATGAGGAAAAGGTATAAAACAAAAACGTTCTTAAAAGGTCTTGAAACATCCAGAACATGCAAGTGCTATAGCATGAGAGCAGGGTAGAGGGGGGGAGCAAAGTGCAGGAAGGGGGTTAGGGAAGAAAACATACAAATGACTAGGTTGTGCGATGATGTGGAATGTGCAAGTGCAGCAACATGAAATAAAGGGGGAGGTGAGGAGGGGAAGAGGTACATTAAATACAAAACAGGTTAAAGTGCAGGAACAAGTGGGTAAACTGCATTGAGGAAAAACCAGACATGCAAGTATGAGTGATTGCAGACTGGAAAAGCCATGCTTCGTAGCATGACAGGCTACATCAGGCATACAGACAGCAGGTGCAACAAGAAGGTAAGGGAGCAGTATATTAAACACAGAGGACAGCATACAGACAAGTGAAGAGTCGAGGATTAGGTACAAGAAGGAAAAGCACAACAATGGAAAGCCACAACCTCTAATGCAGGAGCTACAGCAAGAGTACAGTAACAGGAAGCTAAGCATATTTAGGGCTACAATACAAGGTGGATGGGGTTACTTGGATTTTGTTGCTGTCTTTGGCACAGTCGGGCCTACAGACTGTCACTGTGAAGGTACTTAGCCCCTCCATATGTTTTTGAGAGGTCCCACGAACAAGACTCTTTCTTCACAATCCTCAGTTATGCAGTTTTTAAGGGTTTGTGCAATCAGTTTCCTCCATGCCAGTTTGTGGTTCCAGCATGGGATATGAATTTGGTGTTAACGTTTCTTATGGGTGCTTGGTTTGAGCTCCTTCATTCTTATTTTGTTAGATTACTCACCCTTGCAGTGATTTTCCTGTTCGCCATGAACTCTGGCCATTATCTGGGAATCCTCCCTATTTGTTTTTCTCTAAAGAGAAGGTGACATTGAATGTGAGAGCCTCTTTTCTTCCAAAAATGGTCCTGGATTCCCATCTCTCTCAGAAGATCCATCTACCTGAGTTTGTTGCTCCACCCCATCCTTGCAAAGCAGAGGAACGGTTCCATCGCCTTGGCCCTGTGTGGACTCTCAGCTACTGCGTCTCTCCAGTGAGTGACGCCAAGAAAGATGACCAGCTTTTTGTTGGTTATGCTCATGCCCGCTCTCATAGATGTGGAATCCGTAGGAGAAAAATCCATCAGAACGAACATTACAGAGAGGTTAAGTAATTTATTCTTCTCTGCATCTCTGAATGCTGTGATCTGGCTGGGAAAGATATGCCTGAAGGATTCAGGGCTAATTTTACCAGAGGTCTGGCTGCTACCTCTACCCTAGTTGGGGGTGGAGTGGTCCCTGTCTTGGACATTTGCCATGTGGCTACGTGGGCTTCTCTACATTCACTCTCAGGGAAGGAAGCTTCTTTTGGTAGGGCAGTCCTCAGGAGGCTTCTGGTATAGGTGGCGTCCTCTTGCTCTCCTCCTTCCTCGAGATCCATGTACTCCCCCCAGATTCCTCATCACCCTCCCGGCCTGTCCCACTTGGTGGATCGATAGTACAACTTGAGTTTAGTATTCCCTTAGCATCAGAGTGGTAGGGAAAAAAGGTTTAGCTGATGTCATGGGTGGCCACGCCTCGATATATACTGGCCCGATGTCCTGTCTGTCGCTGGGCGCGTAGAGGCATCGGGCAGAGCCGCGTTGAACCTTCTGTTGGCCGAAAGGTTTTCAAAGATCAGCTGCACTGAGATACGAATAACATAGATAAGGAATCCGTGAGAGGAACTAGAAAATTACCCAGAGGTAATTAATGTGTTCTTTACACTCTCCCTATAATTCTTGATTGTACTGTTCTTTCTATAGCCATGATATCCAGGGTTTAGGTCCTTTGTCGGTTCTACCAACCATTTAATGGTCCCTGGAGCTGTGCTGTAGATGCTCTGGTCGTGGAAACAAAGTTTCTTTTTTCTTTCTACATTGTGTATCAGTTTTAATAAAATCTTTCGTAGTAAGGAAGTAACAAAAACAATTACAACAGTCAAAAGAATAAAACGGTCGAGACCAAATTTATAAGAAAATCAGATAAAAACATAGTGAAAAAAGACCAGCATAATTTACACAACTTAATCCAAGCTACATTCATCCAACACCAAAGATTAATCTCCTAGAGCATTCTATCAAACCTGATATCAAAGAAATGTATCAACTAATTTACATTCAACGCCAAAAAGCCTCAAAAGCTAATGTTTAACTGTAATGAACAAAGCAACTAAAAATCTGCACTCGGAACGTCCACGTAAAATCCCACTCAATACAAAGATGCACACTGGCAAACCCAACAGGATCACAGATCTCCCCTCACTCCATTTTGAGGGCCCATGACGTTAAATGTATCAGATAAAAACAAAAACGAATAAAGAGCAATGGTTTTATGATAGTCACATGAATTGTGGGCCAGAACTTTCTCCGTAGTGATTGTTGTGTTTCTCTCGTACAGCTCTCTGTGCCTGTGTATGTCTGACACTTTTGCTTCACCTCTTTTCTTTTGCAACCTTTCATGCCTGAGGTAAGGTGCTGCAGATGAGATGCCTTTGTGGTCAGGTTCTCCGTCAGGCCATGTTTTTCATTCTTTTTATCATGCCACTGATGCATGGTTATCGGTTTCTGGCAGCTCCCAAGTCCTGCTGGTCACTGGTGTTTTTTTCCCTGCTGGCTAGATCTGATCATATTTTTCGATTGTGACAGCGTTGGTGATTTTGGTACTGCATTTGCTTCATGGTATCAACGGCCATCCCCTCCCACTCCTCACCCAGGAAACACATCCGTAATGTGTGTTAAGAAGTGTTGGCATTAATGTACATTGGAAGTAATTGGTCCTTTTCTTTTACATGTTCCATTTTGGTTGAAGACTCGCAGACCTGATGGAGGAGCACCAAGAAGAACTTGCGACGATCGAAGCCATCGACTCTGGAGCCGTGTACACTCTGGCTTTGAAGACCCATGTAGGAATGTCTGTGCAGACCTTCAGGTACTTCGCTGGATGGTGTGACAAAATTCAGGTAAAATCAACGTTTTAGAAGTTACTCATTATTGCTTTTAATGATTTCTAAGAGCGTTGCTTGTTTCTGCAAGGTAACGAAACAAATACAAACAGTATGGGGAGTAAGTGTACACTCTAATTAAATGATTATGACTTTAGGGAGCAGTGTAGGAACAGAAGGAAAAGCGTGGAGGAGCAGGGCTTCCGCTCACACATGTTGTCTTTGCTTTGGGGTGATCTGCGTATCCCTTGAGCTGCTGTGATGGTGGCCTGGTGGTTTTCCTACAGATTTGGGTGTCCAGGTAGGAAGAGGTCTTATTAATTTACCCGCTAACGCGCCTTGCTTGGCTGAGGAATTTGCTTCTGTTGCTATGCAAATACTCTGATCTACACGCCTTCCAGAAATTACCTGCTGCTGAGCAGAGCATCGCCATCGCATGCAAAAAACCTGCCAGCCGAAGTCTGGCCGTGGGCAGAAGAGTTGCATACTGCAGCTGGTACAGAAATTGCTTGGCTCAAAGTGAGCCCTAGCTGATCTGCAATTGTCACTCCCACACCATCTACAAGATTAAAACGCATGCAGGAAGGTCAGCACCACTTGAAGAACACTGTCTCGTTGCCTTGTCTGCCCCATATCACCTTATCGCACGCCAGTCAACACTCCGATCAAGCCCAGTATGTCTTCTCTTTTACATGGCTACCTATCAGTCACCTATAACAGAATGAGTCTGTTGCTTGACCCGGCAGCCACAGCCTTCTAGGTAGGTGAGGACAGTCCACGCTACCGTCTCAGACATCAGTGGATGTCAAGTAGTTTTTGCAGGGCGTCCATCCACACAAATAACTGCACTGTGCTGGTCAAGTCCCACTGCAAGGACTGGTGCTGCCCCTACTGCATTTCCCTACCCAGACAATGCTAAACTCCAGGGCCACATCGAGTGCTGTGCGACCAGTTGGCCTGTAGCAGCAATTGAGCCATCCGCAACAAACCAGTCGAGACCCACAGGTGCAACACATGTTTTAACATCTCAAAACCTTTCATTTGAGTTTGTGTTTTGCAGAGTGCAAAACAATAAAGAACAATGGGCCTCATTACACGGTAGGTGGTATGGGTTTACCGGTACCGGTATTTTACCAGTACCTGTAAACCCTTACCGCCTTACTACGAGGTCCCTTTGCGGGTTGGTACATTAACGCCTGCTTTTAGCAGGCGTTAAAAAACGAACCCGCAAAGGGAGTGGGGTGCTAATTACGGTACCGCAATTTGCGGTACCGTAATTAGTGCCTTCCCCATTCCCATTATGCCCTATGGGGCCAAAATGGGAATGGGGAAGGGCAATGGAGGAAGGAGGAATTACCGCCTTCCCGACCTTGGAATAGGGCGGTAATTCCCCTTTCCTCCAAGGCGGTACCGGTAAATTACCGGCATGAACCATGGCACTAATAGCGCCATGGTTTACCACCTACCGTGTAATGAGGCCCATATCTTTAACTTGCTTCTGATTGGCACGATTTTACTACCGGCTTCATGGAGGTACCTGCAATAGCAGCAACATCTCGTTTGACAAAGTCCTCAATCAATGTATCGCCCCCCTGTCCAACTGTAGGAACACAAAGTTACTGTGGAACGTAGAATGGCAAAGGTAGGAAAAACCAGTGGTTGGCACATGGATGGAGCACATAGGACCGGGTTGTTATCTCCAAGTTCTAGATCTCACTGGGCAGCCAATGTATCGAGTGTATTGGTATCTTAATCTGCAGTATTTCCAGAAGTGTAGTGACTGGAAAAGGTGTTCAGGAAATAGTGTGCCTTCGTTTAACAATTCCCTCAATCTTTTGAGGGTCCCCCTAACTAGTCGTCTGTTAGCCTTATATTCACCTCTTCCTACCTCCAACCCATTTAGGGAAAGTGCTTCTACCACACCTCCTCCTCTGTCCCTTCTCCACCTCTGATCTTTCCCCTGGTTCACCTCCCTCCTGTTCGATGTTGTCTCCCTTCACCTCATTCCTTCTCCTGCTATTTGCTTCTTCTTGATGTTGTCCTTCTCCACCTTGCAGTTTCTGCTCTTTACTCCTTCCTCCACTGCTCTGTCCTTTCCGTTCTTCACTGCTTTCCTCTCCCTGCACCTTCCTCCTTCGTCCACCTCACTGGCTGTCCTCAGACACCTTCTCTTGCTCGGCCTCCTCTCTTCCAAACAGCCTCCCACTGACTGTCTCCATTCCCTTTTACACCTTGGGTTATTGGCAAATTGAGAAACCAGTGCCTGACTGGGTAAACCTGGGCCCGTACTCTGTGTTCTTTTGTGATTGTTTGACGGTCAGCAGGCTCCCCCTACCCCCAAGGTGTACCAGGCAATGATTACGTGGTTCTTTGTCGACCCTGCTCTGCAGGTGGAGTCTTGAACTAGTATAGGTCTGCTATCTTGGGATCAAGTGGTCCTGTTGTGTATGCCACCTGATCCCACCATGGCTCACCTGTGCTGGTGAGTGCAAGTCTTGCTCCATGTGCGACGCTGTCCCTGCTGTCAGTCTCCCTGTTGCTCCCTTTGGGGAGTTCTGGTAAGCAGCCAATCATGGTGATCATGCTCACTACATATTTCTTTCTCCCGGATTCTCCTATGCCCTTGCAGTCCGAGAATCGTGCTTTCCATTGCCAACTCTCAGCAAAACAATCTCTGCCTGTAGGTTTGAAGGCAGAATGCACGAAACCTAAATCTAAGACTTTCACAGGGGGAGCATGTGAATGGGCTGTGGTACGGTGCTGAGCAGAGTGAGAGGCACTGGGAGTTCCTCCATGTACTGTCTGAGTGTCAGCATTACTTAGGCTGTGATAAAAGGCTGGGCATGTGTGAGAGGCCCCTTGGGATCCTCCATATACTGCCTCTGGCGTCAGCATTGCTTAGGCTGTGATACAAGGCTGGGCACGGGTGAGAGGCCCCTTGGGATCCTCCATGTACTGCCTCTGGCGTCAGCATTGCTTAGGCTGTGATAAAAGGCTGGGCACGGGTGAGAGGCCCCTTGGGATCCTCCATGTACTGCCTGTGGCGTCAGCATTGCTTAGGCTTTGATACAAGGCTGGGCGCAGGTGAGAGGCCTTGGGAGATCCTCTGTGTACCGCCTCTGCAGTTAACATTGCCTAGGCTGTGATACGATGCTGGGAACGAGTGAGGGGCCTTTGAAGCTCCTCAATGTATCGCCTCTCCGGCCAGCATTGCTTGGGCCTTGATACACCTGTACTTAGTTGTAAAATTAAGGACCTGATCAACATCCCAGGGGATTAGGGGGGATGAGGTACATAAATAAAATTAGCTAATATCGATTGTTCGTTATCGAGCGATTAATTTTTCACCCAGGGTGCTGCATTATTGAATACTATTGGTGACAATTAGTAACAACAGTAATGAAAATGGCTGATATCACGGCAGAAACACTAATGACCAATCCAAACAAAGCAAAGTTGAAGCTGTAGCAAATGAATTGGATCCGCACCATTGAACAATGTAAACAGCATAAAAGCTATTATGAGATTGCAAAAATAGACAAATCATTTAAAACACCAGAGCAATATCTATTGAAATTTACTACACCTGAATATAGACAAATTTATTTACGTTTTCGATTCAATGTGATTAAAACAAATCCAAATCAAATAATGGAACAACGTCGCCCGATAAAAGAAGAGCAGTCGTGCTGCCGATTTTGCAATATTCCTACATGCAAGGAAACACTATACCATTTGCTTACAGAATGCAATACTCTCATTATCAAGCGACATTTGCTCTTCAAACCTCATTTTGAACAGTATTTTATTTTAACATCTCAATATCTATGGGAAAGATTATATCATTCAAAGCTAACTATGGTTCAAGTGGCAATAGCTAAGTATGTAAAACAACTGGCAATAGAAACATGGTCTAAGTAAATAGATATTTGTTTTGTTTTGTTAGTGAGCTGCAGTAATAATTGCAAGATGTAGATGAATTATGAATTATTTTTTAGGGTTTCTGATATTTTATAAGATGTAAATATTGTTATTTTATGATTTCTCAACTTTTGTGAAAGGTTCTTATGGACTTAAACACAATAAAAAAAATAAAACAAACCAAAAAGGGGATACCATCTTCTCCAAATATGCCCCACTGAAATTCAAAAGTAATAGACCTTTTAAATCCTGGTTCACGCCAGACCTTATTCCTCTTAGGAAGAAGGCCTGCCAAACTGCTAAAAAGTGGAGAGCACTTAACTCTTGTGTAAATATTGGGAACGCAGCGGCACTTTAAAAACTATAAGCAAGCTCTTTTTAGAGCTAAAAGGGACTTCTTCCATAGTTAAGTTAGTAATTCTGGTAATCAACCAAGAGACCTGTTTGCAGTAGTCACTAGACTCTGAAAACCAGGCTCTATTGCATCATCAGTTGAGCCTTCGCTAATGCAGGCAAACAGATTCAATAGATTTTTCAAAGAAAAAATTGAAATGATACAAGAGAGTATTAGGGCAAAGACGGGGGAGATTCAGATAGCCTATAGCAAGACAGATAAATTAAGTCTGAATGCTCAAATAGATGCAGTGGTAGTTGAATGTAATACAGGATGTATGAAATGTGACTTTCAACCAGTGAAAGAGGAATATGTTCAGGCTCTGATATTGAAGCTTAAACCGACCAACAACTCTACACTGCCTGCATGCTCGGCTAGGAATATGGCGAAATAAATTGCTCCGTTTGTGAGTACATTGGTCAATAAGTCACTGACCGAGGGTATAGTACCCAGAGAACTATATATACTCCAATTTAAAAAAAAAAATCTATACCCAGCTGAACTAAAAAACTATCGCCCGGTTGCAGACCTATCTTTTCCAGGTAAAATTCTAGAGAAAGTGGTGACCTCGCAATTGCAAACGTTTGTTGAGGAGGAGATACTTCTTGATGGTTTGCAATCAGGCTTTCTGCCCAAGTATGGGACAGAGACGGCCCTGCTGACCGTGTAGATGAGCTGTTAGGCTGCGGAAATAGGTGGACTCACTCTCTTTGTGATGCTGGATCTGTCCGCAGCCTTTGGCACATTCAAGCATAGTATTATACTGGAGCGCCTATCTATGCCTGGCAATGTCTCTGACCAGGCTCTGAAATTGCTTGCCTCTTTTCTTGATGATAGACATCAACAGGTGAAATCTGGCGGCTATATGTCAGATTCTATTATGACGAGTTGTGGAATACCACAGGAGTCTTCACTCTCCCCGTTGCTATTTAATCTATGCATGCAGCCTGTGATTAATATCCTGAAACGTCATGTAATGAGTTATCATTCTTACACTGGTGATACTCAAATATACATTAAGAGTGATAATATCGAGGAGACTTTTGTCAAAGTGAATCAAAGACTGGAAGATTTGAATGGTTGGATGGCGAGAAACCAAGTCCAGCTGAACACAGCAAAAACAGAGCTGATCCTGTTTGGACCGGTGAAGCAGGTAGCAGCAGCAAGAGTCTTTTGCCCCTAGCATTCTTGGGGGGGAAAACTTAAATTATCCACCAAGATTAAGAACCTAGGATGCATGTGGCAGGAGAATCTAGGTAGCGAGGCGCAGGTAGGGGCAAAGTTCCAATCCGTCCACTACGCATTACGCATGTTACGGCAAGTGATTCTATACATTCCTAAAGAAGACTATGCGGTAGTGATCGGAGCTATGACAAATACCAATCTAGACGATTGTAATAGTATTTTGATGGGTATTCCAGGTAAACAAATGAATACACTCCAGGAGGCCCAAAATGCAGCAGTCAGGCTGATTAGTAGTTTGAAAAGATCCGATCATGTCTCTCCCTTACAGAGGTTGCTCCACTGGTTGATGGTCGAGGACCGTATCAAATTCAAGGTTGCCTGTATGATCTGCAAATGCCTAAAAGGACTGGCCCCGGAGTATCTAAGCAATACACTCCTACCTTATAATCCAGCAAGGAATCTTAGGTCAAGTAATCAATTACTGATAAGTAACCCCCGGTCGACATTTGTCACCAGAGGGGATAGGAGATTTTCAGTCCTTGGACCTGAAATATGCAACAGTATACCGCAAAAGATTAGGGAATGCCAGACAATTGTTCAGTTTAGGATAGAGCTGGAAACCTTTTTGTCCTGCTAATACTCTAGCTGCTTCGACAACATAAAGGGACACACTAACAAAATAATCATTGATTGATTCTGTATCTTCATGTGATTTCAAGAATGTCAACTGCGCCCTTATACAGTTAAGTCTGTCGCGGACGCGTTATAAATACAAAAAATCAAAATCATACAAGGTGATGCACAGTTGAGAGGCCATTGGAGCTCCTCAATGTATTGCCTCTCCGGCCAGCGTTGCTTAGGCTTTGCTGCAAGGTGATGCACAGGTGAGAGGCCCTTGGAGCTCCTCTGTGTGCCGCCTCTGCAGTTAACATTGCCTAGGCTGTGATATGATGCTGGGAACGAGTGAGAGGCCCTTGGAGCTCTTCAATGTATCGCCTCTCCGGCCACATTGCTTAGGCCTTGATACAAGGTGATGCACAGGTGAGAGGCCCTAGGAGATTCTCAATACACCGCCTCAGCATATAGCATTGCCCAGGCTGTGATACAATGCTGGGAACGAGTGAGAGGCCCTTGGAGATCCTCTATGCACCGCCTCTGGTATTGAAATTGCTTAGGCTATGATATGAGGGTGGCATTCCTGAGAGGCCCCTTGAGAGCCTCATTGCATCTCCTGTGCAGTTAGCATTGCTCAGGCTGTGGTACGAGGCAGGGAATGAGTCAGATCCTCATTGTATCTCCTCTGGGCCGGCATTGCTTAGGGGGCTGTGGTAGGAGTCTGAGAACAGGTCAGGGGCCCTTAGAGATCCTCCATGTACCGCCTCTGGGATCAGCATTGATCAACAGGTACTTTATCCAGCCCCTCGGGTGCTCCACAACATGTCCCCAATGTCCCTATCATTACCTTGTTGCACCTCTCAAGTGCACCTTGCAACTGAAACATGTTGTACAGATGATGTGCATTTTCATAGGTCAGTGGGGATTGAGACCTGTCTCGCTCTGGTACTCGCAACCGTAGCCAAAGGGGAGCTGCATTGAGGTTGACTTCTGAAGGCTGCACTTTCATTGTTTACCTAGACACTACAGTGGGCAATCGTCGTTCTGAAGCTTGCACACTTCAATACACATGTTTGAGATTGCACTGTGCCTGTGCAGTCACTACAAGATGGTGATGCCCAGAAGACTGCACCAAAAAGGTATAGATTGTTCTTTGTGGCCGGCTTAGGTAAAGGTACTTTTTAGGGCAGAAGATGTGACTGTCTAGTTAAGTTGCTCACCTTGGAACCTGGAGACGTGTTCTCATCCTGGCTGACCATGTAACCTGAAAACAGTGGCTTCAGCACTTGACCATGTATCATGTGATTCTGAAAATCACTTTGACTTTGTGCGCAAAAATATTATAAATAAATGTGTCATAAATCATTGTGCATACATGTCTCGATTCAAATTACAGACGACTAAATATACAAAGTGCATAAGATCGACTTTCATTTTGCATTTGGTCTCTTTAGACCAACTTATTTAAACTTGTTTTTTGAATCACAGGAGTTGACCCTCTATGCCCCCCCTTTTTTTACTCCCTAGCCCCTAGCAGTCCTACCTATTCTACATGACCACCCTTACTCATTTCTTTGAGTGATAGTCTGAGACCACTCCCACGCATAAGTTCCCTTTTGGGCACTCCTTCTCCCTGGTTTGTACTTATGTTCTACTTTAATTCTTTTGTCTGTGCCTTTGTTTTGGGCACATCCTCTCTGATCTTCTTGCCCCACCGGTGCCTGTTTCAGTGAATGTTAATAGCAGTAAAATGGGCTTGTCCGGTGCTTTGTGCAATGCCTGTGATGGCATGTGGTTGGGTACATGTGGAATGCTGTTAAGGAAACTTAAGTGAGTGGGCTGCGTTTGTGGAGTGTGGGCAGCCAACATGTGGATGGTCCGGTGGGTGTCCCCCATGCCATCTAATGTACATATAACTGGAACATAAACCAACTAGTAAACTAACCTTACGGGTAATTGAGGAGTCCTGCATGTTTATCCAAGGCTGCAGATTGCAGTTCTACACACTTCCTGGGTTCTTTCTGTAATGGGCACTGAAAGGAGACGTCATTGAAGGTAAAAACAAGACCTGCTGCCTTTTCCTGTGCCACCTGTTAATTCTTAGTGTTTGTATATTGAGTTCAGGGTCGTTTCGTGGCTATTCTCCTTTTTTAACCCTCTAATTTGCTGATTGTTTTTTCAGTACATCTGGAAAGGGGAGATAGGTCTTTCTGTGTCACACTGCTGCACAAACAGCAGAGTTCTTTCATTGCCACTTTATACCGCTGGTGCACCGTCTCCTATTTTAGTATTGCCAGTGTGCCCCATCTCCTATTTTAGTATTGCCAGTGTGCCCCGTCTCCTGTTTTAGTATTGCCAGTGGGTCCGGTCTCCTATTTTAGTATTGCCAGTGTGCCCCATCTCCTATTTTAGTATTGCCAGTGTGCCCCGTCTCCTGTTTTAGTATTGCCAGTGGGTCCGGTCTCCTGTTTTAGTATTGCCAGTGTGCCCCGTCTCCTGTTTTAGTATTGCCAGTGGGTCCGGTCTCCTGTTTAGTATTGCCAGTGTGCCCCGTCTCCTGTTTTAGTATTGCCAGTGGGTCTGGTCTCCTGTTTAGTATTGCCAGTGGGTCTGGTCTCCTGTTTTAGTATTGCCAGTGTGCCCCGTCTCCTGTTTTAGTATTGCCAGTGGGTCCGATCTCCTGTTTAGTATTGCCAGTGTGCCCTCTCATAATGCACTTCTTTTTTCTAGGGTTCCACGATTCCCATTAACCAGGCCCGGCCAAACCGTAACCTAACATTCACCAAGAAAGAGCCAATAGGGTAAGACAGACCATTGATTATCTTATTTCTCATCATAACATGGACTATCAATTGAGCATTGATTATGAAATTCATTCTCTTTATTCTCTCCAAGGGTTTGTGCAATTGTCATTCCGTGGAATTACCCACTAATGATGCTGGCGTGGAAAAGCGCAGCGTGTCTGGCTGCTGGTAATACGCTGGTTCTCAAGCCAGCCCAGGTAATTCACATCTGTTGGTACATTTTGTTAAAGTTATTTTTTAGTGAATTGCACTGTTTGAGGTAATGCAATGTAACTAGGTCTTGGATAGTGAAAATCCTACCGTTTTGATGGCCCCTGGGAACTCGATTCTGCAAGAGAAAAGGATGGAATTAATGGGAACACAGGGACAGGCAAGATGTGAAACCCGGGAGTGTTGATGTATGTAGATCGAAATAACCCAGCGTGTTTGTGCTAGTTAGTTCCTAGGTGAAATGCATAAGAGCCTGTTGACATACGGAAGCCCTATTTGGTGGTATGCTCTATTTTGTACTAACAAGTTTCCCACAGCAACCATCGGTGTTTCTAGTGGGTTATACAGTGATGGGATGGTAATCAAAGTGAAAAGTGGTGATTGTGTGATAGGAATGTGGCACAGTCCCCTGCCTAACTTTGAAGAATGACAGTTGGTTGTCAAAGGGACGGGCGGTACGCCAAGCTAGTTGATGCTGGACCTAAAGTAGGTGTATGAGGTAACCGCTAGACCACCCTAACTAGATTCCCACTCAAAGGCAGGGGCTAGTCTGCAGTGAGTGGGAAAATGCATCTTTCTTTCAGTACCAATGCCAAGGGAAATATTTCTCATTGTGAGCACTTGCGCAGACCGACACAAGCAATCTAAAACTGACTTGCGTTTTTATGTGAGGGAAAGAAAACAAGTACCAGTCTTCTGCTCATGCTAACATTGTACGTCGCAAATTCCCCACAATGAAAGAGTTACAATTTAAAACAAACCGTTTCACATACTTACCAGAGGACTTTCTCACTACATTTACATTCTGGGAAGGCTGAGAGACCAAGGAGGAAGCAGGCACTGACGGCAGAGTTTCAGGGTGATGAGAAGGAGACCTCCACATGTCCACGGCAACGTGGAAATCCAAAACGGCAGCAGGTCTTAATGTACCTTCAGCCCATCCCCTTCCAGCACACATAATGTTTGTCACATGGCCCAATCACAGGATAGCACAATCCACACTGCACATGTACAAACCATGCCCGTTTAAGGGGAGGTGGGATCACTTTATAAAAAGCAGCTAGTTCAGTTCTGAAATCTAGGTGTTTGAAAAGCAGCTAGAGATAGTTTGCGCGGATAGTAGGAGGATAGAGTTGGAGATTAAAGGGAAAGTATTGAGGAGAATGGAGGAAGAGAAGAGTTACTATCTGGAGGAAAGGTTTGGACTGCTGAGGGAAAATATTGAGAATATTGGTGAAGATGGTACCATCTACAGAAAGAGAGATTGAGGAGGTTGCAGGAGAAGAGTCATCGGGTATAAAGAAGGCATGGCAGTTAAAAGGTGATAGAACCATTACCATCTGGGAAGGATGACAGAAGAATACTAAAGGGGCACATAAACATACTCAACCTAAAAAGGTGGGAGGAGAGCAGGTCACCCGTGTCGATACTAAAAGCAGGAAGGTTCTGGCAGACCAGGGAAGACTTCAGAGGTGGGAGGAGGAATTAGAAAGTGCTATCACTTTAACGGACAGGAAGACTACTTAACATTTCTTCTTTGATTAATAATTTCTACATCATCAAATAGCACCATGCATGATGTTTTCAGGCAAGGTGAACTCTTACGTCCCGTCCCCTTGCCCCCATACTGTATGGGCGTTCCTCGCGAGGGACGGGAGACAGAACCTTTTTCACCAGAAATAACTTCCTCTTTAAATTTAGAGGTGCACGGGGGCGCGCTCCTGAGAGCATGCGCTCGCCTGACTGCGCCCACCGGCGCCACTCCTCAGTCCCCTTTTCTGTGTCGATGGGAACGGGCCGATTTCACCAGCGCTCCTGGGTTTGGCTTCGGCCATACAATCCAACACGCTCTTCCCCGGATATTCTTCTATCTTGTCTTTTCTTTCTCTTCTAGATACTTGGTCCTCCGACGCCACGCTCCTCCCCGGTGCATGTCGACTTTGACGGGCTTCAGCAGGTGTCCAGCCTGCGAGGGGCTCTTTCCCACATCAGACCCCCACGCCCTTTGCCTCTGCTACCTTGGCCCCGACCATGGCTGGGAAGGCTACTCAGCGTGCAACGCCTTGACACCTCGGGCACTGAAGAACAGGCTAGCTAGGTGGAGAGAGCTCTTCCAGACGTCACATCCTAAGAACCAAACTTTGATCGCGGCCTAAGGTAAGGTCTCTTCTTCGGAAAAGAGTCGCAAAGGCGACTCTTTTCCAAAGAAGTGCCCGACCGGGAGGGGCCTGTCAGGCTCTACTACCAGCACACGTACCAAGGCTAGTCCAGCTACTCGGCCTTTCGGCCGAGGGGTCTCCAGAACCTTCTGGTATCGTTGCTATGGGGCCGCAACAGGTACTGGGGTTACTCTCGAGGGGCAACGCCCTAGTACCGGCATCATGTCTGAGGGGGCACCTTACGCAGCACTGCCGGCAGTTAGGCCGAGGGCTCTACGCCTTCCAGGCCTCGGCCTGAGGTGTGGGATAAGCCTTACGATCCAACACCATGCGTCTTGGACGGGGCTGGTTCCAGCGAGCCAGGCACCGCGGCTTCAGCACGTGGCACGCAGCTCCACAAAATGGCCAATGTGCCAGACAAAATGGCCGCTCGTCCAACGCCTCCTCTAGCAGAGCGGGTTGAGGAACGAGTCACAAGGTGGGACTGTGGTCAACCAGGTACGTGGCCTACAGCGTATCCATCAGCAGCGCAGGGCAGGTTCTCCCTGAATCCCAGACAGAGTGCGCCCTGGCACCAGCAGCCCGTGGCCACTCCATCAGTATCTCCTGCCAATTCCTCAGCCTCCGAAGACCGGTTCTTCGAAGGGATTCTGGCGCTGATGCGAACGCCTCAGACGGGACATATCCTTGAGAATGCCATCAGGGACATGCTCCCTCAGGTCACGCCACCAATACCTTTAGTCATTCCTCCGATGGCTCCAGTGCCTCAGGCCCCAGCGCTTCACGCGCTTCCTTTGCCGGCTCCCAGTCCGGCCCCAGCACCACCGTCATTTCCGGCAGTTCTACAGGCTCTGGTTCCCACACTGCAGCCCACGGCACCCAGTACCGCTCCACCAGTTCTGGATCCTCCGAGCACTCAGGCAGACACAGACGAGGAGGAGTACCTCGACACACAATCGTCAGCGAAGGCCTTCCACGAACGCCTTGCGACCCTGGCAGAATACCTGGGACTTCCTCAGCCCGAGGTTGAGCAGCCCGAGGAGGGGGTCCTGGCAGAAGTCCTCACGCTAAGGCCCCCCTCCAATACGGGGATCCCGATGCAGAAGGAAGTTGTTGCCCTGGTCAAGAAGGGGTGGCTCAAACCACACTCGGCCCAACCTGTCAATCAGCGCCTTGACGCCAAGTACAGGCAGCTAGAGGGGGACACATCCTCAGCTGCACTCCTCAGCGATTGGTGCAGCATCACTCTATTCTAAGCCTCAGTATTCCTCTGCCACCTTGTCCTCGGCACTGCTAGGTAAGGAGAAGATCTTGGAATCGTACTGGAAAAAGCTGTACTCCAATGCCTCCCTGCACCTGCACGTGCGTCAAACCAACGCCAATGCCATGCTGGCAGCTGCTAACCAAAGGCTCTGGTGTGAAATCGTGGACTTCCTCCCGGAGCTCCTGCCTCAAAGCCAGGCTTCTTTCAAAGCGTGACTAGGAGAAGCCAGGCTCGTAATGTCCGACATTATGGAGTCTTCTGTGGCCCATATCGATACCTCTGGCCGGGCCATCTACATCACCATGGACATGAGAAGGATGGGCTGGCTCTGGGCTACGAAGTTCAACCCTGACGTCCAGCAACACATATTGGACCTTCCATTCAAGGGTAGTGACCTCTTTCACTCCTCCATGGATGAAGAATTAGAAAGAAGAACATCTTACAGATCGCTAAGTCTTTACCTATTTTACCAAGGCCACGGCCAAGGGGTACACCTTGTCCAACCCACGCTCCGACAAGGGGCAGGTGCCTGGAGGGTTCTGAGGCTTTCAGGAACGGAGGTCCAGGCAACTGGACCATTCCCAGAGTCAGCATCGGAGGAAACAACAAAAAAGGGGGGGAGCAAGGGGTTTTTCCAATCCCCCTCCTCCTCAGCAGCCTCAGAGGGAAAAAAGGCATGACACGCCCCTTCGGTCCACGTGTCTCCTGTGGGGGGCAGGCTTGCCTCTCATGTGCAATTTTGGCGCCAACATTTTTCTGACCCCTGCATCCTATCTGTAGTCTCCACGGGGTGCCGCCTACCGGTCCCACCCTCTCCTCTCCTCCCCTCCTCTCCCACAGATTGGGACACCAACTCTGTTGGCGGAAGTCTGGTCGTTCGTCGAGAGCCAGGCAGTGGAAGAAGTCCCAGCCTCCCAAAGAGGATTGGGTTTCTATTCCAGGATTTACGACATACAGAAGAAGAACCAGGCTGGCCTGAGAGTTGTGTTGGACCTATGCACCGTCAACCTCTCCTTACCTCTGCACAAATTCAAGATGGTTACGCCAGCTCTCATTGCAGAAACACTGAACAGGGGAGACTGGATGTGCTCCATGGATCTGAAGGACGCTTATCTACACGTCCCAATTTGGCAGCATCATCGGTCCTTTCTGCACTTTAGGATCATGGGCTGCCATTTCCAGTACAAGGTTCTACCCTTAGGCCTCAACTGAGCCCCCAGGGTATTCACCAGACTAATGAATGCGGTGGCGGCTCTCCTAAGGGCCCATTGCCACCACATCTACCCATACCTTGATGACTGGCTCGTCAGGGCCTCCTCTCCGGTGGCGGTTCTTCACACCTCCTCTGCTCTTATGAACACACTCCACGACCTGGGGTTTACTATCAATCTCAACAAGTCTCCGCTGCAACCCGCACAGAAGCTGACCTTCCTGGGCTTCATCTGGGACACCGTCTCCGAGAGGGTGTTTCCCTCAGAGGACAAGATCACGGCTATCAAGAGAGCTACTACTCACTTCCTCTCCAGGACCGTGACTACGGCCTGGTGGTACCAACACCTAATGGGCATTATGGCGGTGGTCCTTCTGGCCGTCCCCCACACAAGACTCAAGATGAGGATGAGGAGGCTGCAGCTGCACTTCGCAGCTTCCTGGAATCAGGAGAGATCAGAAGAGGGGCTCACAATCGGAGCCTGTGGACATTCCCACATCTCTCCAACTGGACCTCCTCTGGTGGTACGCAGACTTTAACGTACGGCGGGGCAAGCCCTTCCGCCAGCCACTCCCTCAGGTCACTGTCACGACGGACTCCTCCCTCGAGGGATGGACAGCCACTCTGGACAGGGTCCATGGAGTCTGGACCCGTCAGGAACAGGAGTCCCACATCAACTGGCTAGAGTTGAAAGCCATATGGCTGCCACTCAAAGCCTTCCTCCCCCTCATAGAGGGCAAAACCGTACCTATCCAGACGGACAACTCCACCAGCATGTACTATGTGAACAAGCAGGCTGGTACCAGATCCTCTCCACTTTGCAACCTCGCGATCAGCATGTGGGAGTGGGCCCTGGAGAACAACATCTACCTCATGGCTGTCCACCTCCCGGGGGAAGCCAACCTGGAGGCGGACAGACTCAGCAGACTGGGGGTGGACAATTACGAGTGGCAATTGAACGACCTGGTACTGGAGGAAGTCTTCCGTTGATGGGGGCATCCCCAAGTGTATCTATTTGCCTCCCACGTCAACAAGAAATGCCAGCAGTTTGCCTCCTGGCAGGCGCAGGGCCCCGGCTCCCTGGCCGATGCCTTCCAGCTACAGTAGAACTACATCAGGGCGTACGCCTTGTCACCCACCCCACTGGTCCACAGAGTGATCTGCAGGATAAAGTAATCGTGTCACCTCAGCATCATTTTGATAGCCCCCTGGTGGCAGGCGAGACCATGGTTCTCCCAGTTGCTCAGCCTATCAGACAGGCCTCCCATTCACGTACCGTTGGGCCCAGCTCCGCTCCTGACACAGCAGGGGCGGTAGGGTCCTCCACCCTGCTCCTCACAAGCTAGCCCTTGCAGCGTGGTTCCTGAACAGGTCACTCTGAAACACTTGAACCTATTGCAGGCTAACCTGGAGATCATACAGGACGCCAGAAGCAAAGATACCAGGAGCCAATACAAGAGCAAATGGTCTAGATTCTGTCGTTGGGCCAGCTCTTCAGATGATGTCCACTCCTTTTCGGCACACCTCGCACACTCCGGAGTGCAAGTCGACACATGCCGCACCTACCTGGCAGCCATAGGTGCCTAAAGAAATTTAGAGGAGGGTCTGTTTTGCTCCTCTAACCCGGTGGTCAAGTGGCACCTGGCGGGCCTCCACAGACTCTACCTGCCTATAAAGAGGCCCCACCCAGCCCGGGACCTCAACGTGGTATTGGGCGCACTGGCCCACAAACCATTTGGGCCAATGGCGTCCGCTGACATCAGGTGGGTAATCCTAAAGACCGCTCTGCTTGTGGGCATCACCTCAGCGCGCAGGGTCAGCGAGATCCAGGCCTGTGTGGCCTCCAAGCCCTACACCATCTTTTACAAGGACAAGGTGGTCCTCCGAACGCACCCGACCTTCCTACCCAAGGTCACATCCGCCTTCTACCTTAACGAGGAGATCGGTCTACCTACTTTCTTCTCCGATACCAAGGTTGAACCTCAGAGAGCGTTGCATTGCCTCAATGTCAGACGCGCTCTGAAGTATTACTTGGACACGACCAAGGATTTCCGCAAGTCGGATGCCCTTTTTGTCACCTTCGGAGGTGCCAGGCCAGGGTATCAGGCTACCAAGACCTCCATCTCTAGGTGGATGGTCGCAGCCATAAAGGAGGCCTATGAGGGGCAGCACAAGCCAGTTCTGGCTAATCTGTATGTTCATGCTATCATGGCAAAAAGAACAGCTATTGCATTCCAACGCCATGTTCCGTGGCAGGTCATCAGTAGGGTGGCCACCTGGGCCACCCCCTCGGCTTTTTTGCAAGCACTACTGTCTGGATGTCGCCCCTAGATCAGATGCGGCTTTCGGGCAGGCGGTTCTGAGAAACCTGTTTGCTTAAGGAGGGTCTCCTCTCCACACTAGGGATCCACTCAGTTGTAATCGCCCATACAGTATGGAGGAAAGGGGACGGGACAGAAGAGTAATTAACAGTTACTCACCGTAGTGACTAACGTACTCTTAGTCATAGTCCATTTTCCTCCATACGTCCCACCATCCTCCCCCCCTAATAATGCTGGTGCCATTAGGCAATGTTGCATATTGTCGATGCGTCAATGGGGACTGAGGAGTGGCACCAGTGGGCGGAGTCAGGCGAGCGCATGCTCCCTGGGCCGTGCCCCTGCACACCTCTAAATTTAAAGGGGAAGAAGGTTTTTCTGGTGAAAAAGGTTCCTTCTCCCGTCCCTCTCGAGGGACGTCCATACATTATGGAGGAAAGGGGACTTTGGACTAAGAGTACGTTAGTCATTGCGGTGAGTAACTATTAATTTCTGCCACACTTTATAAATGTCACAGAAAATAGAACTCCTCGTCAGATTCAAAGAAACGCGGCTTCTTCTAAGCTCGCTTCTTTATAGCACCATAAATCTGAGTTTACAACTTTGTCAGGATGACTGCTTGGAACTTCTGCTTCCACCTGGTTAACTCTCACCCCAGGTTCACCTCTATGAAGATTCACCATGCAGGTCTACTCGCTTGCCTGATAGTGTTCCACACTCAGCAGTGCTTATGAAGTCCTAAATATACTGACAACCAAAGGTTTTACCACAGCTTCAGCAGTTTGAAATCTTGTGACTTTGAACAACTTTTCAGAAACAACACGATTCAAATTAGTGCCCCTCAACACTTCCAAGTAAGCAAGGCACTCTTCTTCTGAACATTTAACTTCCAGAAGGGCAGCCTCTTTGCCACTCTTGTCTTTCTGCCACACCAACAACCAAAATGCTTTGTGTTTCTACCTTTCCTCATTTTGGCTTTGGCAATGTGAGTTTTATACCAGCTTTGAGAGAACACTCAATATTAAGATGCTTCACCCTTTTACACCCCTTCTCTTCCTGCCACCCAGAGCAATTCAGTGGTATGCCTTAGTCTCTTCTGGCTTTGAACAATGCTTGTACCTTTCATTAGGTTTTGGCAATGATTGCACCCTTCTTGGGACAAAGCTTGCACCGCTTTTGACAAAGGATAATGCTTGCACCACTCTTGGCTTAAGATAATACTTGCACCACTCTTGGCTTTGGGTTATGCTTGTTCCCTCCAAAAGTGCAGTCACTTTACTGTAGTGCTACAATGTTCTTCTGCTTTACAAATGATCCTTCTTATTAGTCTTCACTTTCAGGATCACTTTTTAAGCACATGCAATAAGTATTTGAGCCTCTTTCAATAGTTCAATATTCAATTAAAACTGTTCCAGCTGTTTCAAGTCTACGCAAATGCTACTTAGTTTTCTGATGCTTGTTAATCTGCTTAGAATCACATGCTGTGCATATAGTCTGACATCCAGTGGTAACCGCAGAGTATTGCATCTTGTCTTTCGTGAATCGAAAGGGGATGTCAACATGGGCGTGCCTGTAACACTATACCTATGTGACGTGTAGTGTACCCAAAATCCCTCATGCGTAGAGGTCCCTCAGATTTTTTTTTCTGCCCAGCATACTGGTCGCCTTATGCGGAGCTCGTCCAGAGACATTGCTATTGTTATCCTCGACCTTTGGTCGTATATTGTAAAGTTATTAATTATTATCCTACCATCCATTCCATCAACGGCTGTCTCCTGATCTACGCCGAAGCCGGTTACACGGACCTTCAACGGACAGTGTTTCAGTCGGCGCTGTCGACCATGTGGCCGGGCCTTCTGGCTGGCCTCCACAGTAGGGAGAGTGGGGTCGGGGTGGACATTTCCTTTTCTGAGAATGCCTTTCCCTTTCCTCTCTCTTTGTTCCATGGGTCTCTTCGTCACTATATTTTTACTCGGCTATGGAGAGGACTCTGTTTAGGTTTTGCCCTTCTTGCAAGGCCTAATTTCCTTGGAAGGATAAACACCATATGTGTAATAGGTGTTTGTCCCTGAATCACGACGAGACGGCTTGTGCGACTTGCAAGCTCCTGCGTCCAACAACACTAAAGGAGCGCTGTGTTAAGCGGTGGGCGGCCTACGGAATGTCGCAGGCCGGGTCTAGTTCTCCCGCTGCCACAACCGCCGATTGTGACAAGGGGCTAAGTGACGAACAGGCCTCCGATTCGGAGGCCATTGACCTCTCGGCGGGGGAATTCTCGCTCTGCGTCATCCATCCCCACCCCCGTCTGGCAAGACTCAGGTCTTGCTATGAGGACTGTACACTCCGGCGACAAGGACGGACACACACTCTCTACACACTAAAGACACAACCCCCGGGACGACTTCGACAAAACAGTCGAAACGACCCATAGCGTCAACGGGCACACAGAATGTTTTGGCCGTGCCCACCGGTCGTCTGTATCGGCAGTCCTCCCTGCACCCGCAGGTGCGCCTTGCGACCGGGCATTCTAAATCGAAGGGTGCTGTCCCCAATACTCAGGAGACCGTCGAGACGCATCGGAAGAAGGCGTCCACGGTCGAGAAGGCCCTGTTTCCGCTGAAAACAACCGCAGGACTGTTCTAGACACCCTTCCGCCTCTGAAGAGGTTGCCGAAAGCATCGCTAGGATTATTTTGGCAGATAATCAGAGGCAACGGTCCAGGGATTCGTCGATACCTAAGGACCAGCCTAGGGATTCATCGAAATCCAGGGATAGGCCGAAGGATTCATCGGAACCCACAGAGAAGCCTAAGGACAGACAAAAGGACTTGCATCAACCATCGGTCCCCCAAAAGGGCTTTTTCGTAAGGCGCAGGAGGGATTTCTTCGACGTTAAAGGAGAAATCTTGACAATCTGCGACGAAAGATCCATAACAAGAGCCTTTTCCACCCGTAGACTCCTCTGGTGCATCTATTTGGACCAGGGAGAAATTTGAGGGATGTATGGATAGGTTAGAGGGGTTTGTACAACTCTCAGAGAAGTCCACGCCCAAGAGGCCTCGGGAAGAGGGTCCCTTTCCCCCTGTGGCTAAACTTCAAAAAGTCTTTGATCCTTCTCAGGAAGAAGAAGAATAAATATATACTTATGACCTCACTGAAGATGAGGTTCCTGTGGACCAATACAATCAAGATGAATATCCCTTTGCTGACACTGAGGATGCTCATATCGACCCCACAGAGGGTTGGGGGGATAACCCCGACCTGGGTGATCCTCAGCCTTGGCAGTCACCCAATCCAACACCAGAACCTGATGCTTTGTGCATGGATTCCCCCCGACTACACCCACTCGACAGGCCTCCCCGGTTGACGACCAAACGGCGTACGCCATATTAAGGAAAGCAGCAGAACATTTCCAGATTTCTACCCAGGAAGCTGTACCAGAGGCTGATTTTGTCGAGGACAACTTAAAAGAGAAACCACCGGCCAGCCAAGCTATTCCTCTGCTAAACTTGATCAAAAAGCGGTTGGCCCCCTTTATTTACACCTGCCCTAACTAGAGCAATAAATCCTAGAGTAGAAAAATTGTTTAGACCCTCCCCCTCTGACCCTTTTACATCAGGGGCCATGCTACTCCACACTCACTGGTGGTAACTACAACCAGAAAGAGAGCGGGGGTTCCCCTATCAACTGGGGAAGCACCCCTGGACAAAGAGTGCAAGAGGCTGTACGCTCTGGGGAAGAGGGTCACGGCTTCCGTGGCATTTTCCACTTGCATAGCAAATAGCATGACTTTTTTGGATAGGTATGCCGACGCACAATGGACCACGCTAAGGAGGGCCTTCAAGAAGTCCCCGAACTGCTGCGGGCTAGCTTGCTCTCCACAGTAGCAGAAGGCAGACAAGTTAATCAGAGTATTTTAAAGAATACTTTAGATGCGGCAGAGACGGCTGGCAGGTCCTTGGCTCAAGGTACCCTCCTTAAGAGACACGCATGGTTACGAAACGCTAGTTTCAAACCAGAAACTCAAGCTTCACTAATAAATGAGCCGGTGGAAGAGATTAATCTATTTGGAAAAGCAGTAGACGAAGTGCTCGAAACTGCTAAGAAAGATCATGACACCCTCAAGACCTTGGATCAGATCACCCTGAGGCCTTCCCCAAGGAGGGGGAGCGGATCGAGACCTTACTTTCGTGGCCAACGTTTCCCTCAGAACACATACGGCTCTGCAAATAATTGGCCCTCTCCCCAAGGAACCACCACACCATATCCCCCAAGAGGTCAACGAGGTGGAAAAGGAAGGGGCTGGAATTCTACCCCTCGAGGTTCCCCGGCCTCAGGCCAAAAATGACCCGCAGATCCGGGTCCCCTCCCATGCCTCCCTGGTCGGGGGCCGGCTAACATCATTTCTTCAAGCATGGGAAGGGATAACTACAGACCAGTGGCTACTCAAGACCGTTGCCCACGGGTACTGTATAGAATTCTGCCGGTCCCCCCAATTCAGACCTCCACGTTCGAGACGCCTGACGCCAGAACATCTGCGCATCCTGCTACAAGAAGTCAAGACCCTGCAGGAAAAGGGCGCCATAGAAGTCATACCTCTTCCACAGGTAAACAAGGGTATTTATTCAGTGTACTTCCTTGTACCCAAAAAGGATCTCACCATGCGCTCTGTACTAGATTTGCGCCCAGCGAACAAATGTGTGAAACCTCAAATGTTTCGTATGGTCACCCTGCAGGAGGTCATCCCCCTGCTCAAACAGGGGGATTACATGGCAACATTGGACCTGAAAGATGCATACTTTCATAATTCTATGTTGCCGGCGCACAGAAAATACCTCAGGTTCATGATACAAGACAAGCACTATCAGTTCAAAGTGGCATAGCCTCAGCACCAAGGGTATTTACGAAGGTACTGGCAGTGGCAGCAGCACACCTGGGCAGGCTATCCATCCCGATTTATCCTTACCTCGATGACTGGCTCATAACAGGAGACTCTTACGAGACATGCTTGTCAAATACCCAAAGGACTATAGACCTTTTATTCAGCCTGGGATTCTCCATCAACAAGAAGAAATCCAGCTTAGACCCCAGTCAAGTTGAGCAGTTCCTAGGGGCTCTAATTCGATCAAGGGACGGCCTGGTCTTCCCCTCCAACAAGAGGGTCCAAAACATGCTGTTTCAAATCCCTCACTATGTAGCCAGTCGAGAGGTGACAGTATGCAGGGCTACGCGACTGTTGGGAATTATGGCGTCATGCATTGATTTGGTTCCTTGCTTGCACATGCATCCAATGCAGGAGTGGCTCAACAGCCAGTGGTGTCAGGCCAGCGGACAATGGGACGATCTAGTGGTTGTCTCGCCAGCCCTCGTTCTCTCGCTCCAGTGGTGGTCAAGAGAGAACCTCTTGACGAGAAAATCCTTCACCACCCCGCAGTGGAAGCCACTCTCACTACACCCGCATCTCTCACAGGGTGGGGAGCTCACCTGCTTCAACAAACAGCGCACAGAGGGTGGTCGTCAGACATAGCATCTAACCACATAAATCTGTTGGCACTATTGGCCGTTTTGAAGGCACTGAAAGTTTTTCAGACACAACTGCAAGGGAAGACGGTCCTGATCCTCAGACAGCACCACAACCATGTATATCTAGACAAACAGGGGGGCACTCACTCTCCAGGGCTGTCCAAACTGTCCCAGAACATTTGGAAGTGGGCTCTCAAACACATGTTCCTGTTGTCTCAACATGTTCCAGGGGAACTGAATCTTCTTGTAGACGTACTCAGCAGAGATTTCCCACTACGCATGGAGTACGAATGGCAATTACACGAAGACATCGTCTCCAACGTTTTCGCAGAATGGGGGTTACCAGAGATCAACTTGTTCGCAACTCTGGAGAACGCTCAATGCCAAGACTATGCCTCCAGGTACCCCCAGAACCGTTCCAAGGGGAACGGACTCTGGATCACATGGTCAGGGAAATTTGTTTACGCTTTTCCCCTGACTCCCCTACTGAACAAGATAATGCACAAGATACAGCAGGAGCCAGTCACCATGATATTGGTGGCCCCCATGTGGGCCCGCCAACTCTGGTTCGCTCATCTGATGGAGATGTCTCTCTCTCCCCCAGTGAAGCTACCTTGCCCATACAGCATGTTGTCACAGTACAAAGGGCAGACACTCCACCCATGCCTGCAAACATTGAACTTAGTGCCCTGGCTCCTGAGGTCATAGAGTTCGGACACCTGAAACTCCCTCAGAGATGCATGGACATACTTATGGAAGCGAGGAAACCTAACACCCGATATTGCTATTCCAGCAAATGGAAGCGTTTCATTATCTGGTGCAATTTCAAGGGCGTCAATCCCATTGACTGCTCCCCCACGCACATTATATTGTACCTGACTCACTTACTTGACTCAGGCCTGGTTTTTAATTCCCTTAAGATTCATTTAGCTGCTCACTCCACCGACAACACGTCACAACATAAGGTGTTGTGGTGGAAAATACCAGTTATTAAGGCTTTCATGGAAGGGGTCAAGATAATTCATCCCCCCATTTCTAATCCAGCTCCTGGATGGGACCTGAATGTGGTATTAACCAGACTTGTGGGTTCTCCATTTGAATCTATGCATAAAGCAAGTCTCCAGGATCTTAGCTATAAGACAGCCTTCCTAGTGGCTATCACTTCTATTAGAAGGGTTAGTGAACTACAGGCCCTCTCAGTTCTAGACCCTTTCGTTACAGTTCACAGAGATAAGGTGGCTCTGCACACTCACCCTAGATTTGCACCTAAATTTATCTCCAAATTTCATGTGAACCAATCCATAGAACTTCCTACTTTCTTCCAGATCCCTACCAACCTGGCTGAAAGAAGCCTACACACCTTAGATGTCCGTAGGGCAGTCATGTTTTACTTGGACAGAACTAAACCACTGAGAAAGACAAACCAATTTTTCGTTTCAGTGGCAGCTGGTAGAGAAGGGGATCCTGTCTCTAAATCAGTAATCTCAAGGTGGATTGGCAAATGCATCACACTGTGTTATACTCTTGCTAAGAGTGAACTGCCCTTCAAGCCTAGTGCGCATTCTTTTCTGGGCACTGGGGCTTCCATAGCATTCATTGCAAATGTTCCCCTAGAGTCCATTTTCAGAGCTGCAACCTGGAGTTCTGTACACACCTTTACAAAACACTATTGCCTAGGCTCTCATTCTAGATCTGACTCTCAGGTGGGACAAGCAGTATTAAGACATCTTTTCTCTACTGTTCCTTCTCACAACCCACCTCCAACTCCGGGTACTGCTCGCTAGTCTATGCACAGCATGTGATTCTAAGCAGATTAGCAAACATCAGAAGACATGCATTACTTACCGTAAAAGTATTTCTGATGATTGTATCTGCTTAGATTCACATGCGCCCACCCTTCCTCCCCGCTCGGATGGAAGGAACATAGACATCTTACTACTTTCTCTCTTTTCTGTACTCACTCACGATAGTCGTAGGCTCCCTCATGGCAGAAAAAATACAATCTGAGGGACCTCGACGCGTGAGGGATTTTGGGTACACTACACGTCACGTTGGGATAGTATTACAGGCACGCCTATGTCGAAGTCCCCTTTTGATTCTCAAAAGACAAGATGCAATACTCCGCGGTTACCACTGATGTCGGACCATATGCACAGCATGTGAATCTAAGCAGATACAATCATCAGAAATGCTTTTACGGTAAGTAATGCATGTCATCTTCACTATTCAACAATTGAGTTTGCATTGTCTGACAATTACCGTTTGGGCTTACAAGGCTTTCACTCACATGCAAGTGATTCTCCTTGGCTACAGTTGCCTGTCTTTGTTCGTGCAAGGGATCAGAATGCTCAGTAACACTCACTGGCTTCTGTCTTTGCTCCCTTCCCATTCCGCAGGGCTTCAACTGCTTCTGGCTTCTTTTAACATGCACTCTTCCTCAGTGAGGGTGTCTCTGTTCCCGCCACGCAGTTCCGGGGCTCGTCTCGCTCCTGGGGCACTCGGCTGCACACCAACTTGCAGCCACAGTCTCCGGCGCCCTTCCTGCTGTGCAATCTATGCAATCAGGTTCACATGGGGAAAAGCAGTTTTCCTTCATGCTCTCCGCTGCTCAAACCTCTGCACTTCAGGGGGGAAAGGACCCTGTCAGGACCAGAAGATGAAATCTGTTTCACATTGCTCCCGGTGCCCTCTTTCCACCACATGCTCTCCTTCTGTTACTGCTACTGCTGCTGCTACTACTCCAGCTCCACCTCCATCTAATGATCTGCACCTGAGGGGGCCTTTTATAGCTTCTCTGCCTCCCTCAGGTGTGGATCATTATGCTTAACAAGCTCACCACTCCTGCAACAATGCTCGTGAGTCCTCTTCCTCGTTCCAGTACTTAGAGAATTATGCCACTTGTAGTCCCTATCATAATCACCAAAGGATGGGTGTCTCCTTCATCGTGGATCTAGGGAGCAACAAAAATCAAAAGTACCAGAAAAACCTGGTCACACGGTCAAATACTAGTATAAGCACAATAAACTGAAAAGTTCGACTTCTGTGTGCATACGAAAGGGGATAGGCTGGGTCAAGAGAAATGAAACATATACATATTTTATTAGTCAAATATAAACAATTAAAAAAATCTTAATAACATATAATAGATCGTAAAATCAATACACATATATGGTTAAAAACTATTCAACTTGAATACATACCTAAAACTATAGAGATGAATCTACTTACCACGAGAATACAATAATGGGATGCTGTAAATATATGACTAAACCCAGTTTAACCCTGCTGCAGTTAGGGTTTATATTGGTATTCTTAATAGATTATGCTGTTCAAAAGATTGGGCCATGTCCACAACCATTTAAAGTGCAAATTTCAAAAAGTACTGAATCAGCAATAGTGGTAACAGCACTTGAATTGTTGAAATATTAAGGCATTCTATAGAATAATAGGTAGTTTCAAATAACCTTAAAGTGCAAAACATCATAAAGTGCAATATTCTGTGGTAAAGAGCATACAAAGTGCTAACTGTCTACTACTAGTACCTTGTACAATATAATAATTCATCTGTTTTTCAAGGTATCAGATTAAAATGTATTTTTCGACTAACGTAAATGTTTAGTTCATGCCACTCAAAAAAGAGAGGAGTGAGCTGACAATCGTCTTTATCAGGACATATGTGAAACCAATACGTTTTAATTAATTAGTTTGAGAAACGTTTGTAAAATGTAATAGACGTCTTATTTATCCTCAATTCAATGTATTTCTGTCGAGGTAATCTTCATCTGGAATCATTTTTTAAATTTTGTTCATTAGTGATCCACTTCTTCACTTATCACCTCCAAAGGTGGTTCATGAAATGAATGCGCTGTCCAACCACCATGGGGAAAATTGCAGACACTGCATAAGTCAATCTCCATTGTTGTAGTGAGGGGCACATCGAAGAATGGTGTAGATCCCCCCCCTGTAATTTCAATAGGAGATATGATGTAGATCAGCCCAAATCGACTGGCCATCAAGCGCCAGACTTGAATAACTGCCTCAGCAATTGGCCGGAAGACCCGATCTCAGAGTGGCAACTATGTGGACCGCCGAGTTATCCCAATGCAATAAAGTCGCAAACGCGGTAAAGTCCACGATTAAGTTCGATGTAATCATGAAATGCCGTAGTCCCTATCAACAAAATTAGGGGTTTTCCCGGTCTTCCTGACTTGCTTCCCCCCTCATGTGATCCTCCCGCATGAACACCTGCCCCAGGGTCGGGATCAGGAAGCGTCTGCCCTTCCCTGGCCTCATACGAAGGGTCCAA
The DNA here is from genome assembly GCF_040938575.1 of Ambystoma mexicanum. NCBI lineage: Eukaryota > Metazoa > Chordata > Amphibia > Caudata > Ambystomatidae > Ambystoma > Ambystoma mexicanum. The sequence continues at coordinate 1,227,371,761 of NC_090936.1, forward strand.
GGCCAGGTTTTTTGGGGAAATCATTGCTGACTCGTCACACTTGCCAAAGAACGACATGCTGAGCAAGATTCGTTCTACTCAATCATTGCTCATGCAGTAAAGACTTAGGGCCTCATTAGGACCCAGGCGGTAAGGGGTTTACGGCGGTGTAAACAGCGCTGACCCTTACCGCCTGATTCCGAGGTCCCTTAGCGCCATGGAGGATTTAACACCTGCTTTTAGCAGGTGTTAAAATCCATGACGGTAAGGGACCATGGTGCTAATTACGCCACCGTAATTTACGGTGGCGTAATTAACGCCTTCCCCACTCCCATTATGCCCTATGGGGCAAAAATGGGAATGGGGAAGGGTAAATGGGGATTGGGGACTTACCGCCCCGCCAACCTCGGAATGGGGCGGTAAGTCCGCCAACCACCATGGCGTAAACATAGTTTACGCCATGGTGGTAAAGGTACGACCCAGGCGGTAACTTACCGCCTGGGTCGTAATTGTCACGTTAGTCGGGTTCCCTTGCAGGCTCGTTTGTACTACATCTGTAGAATCTCTACATCTACTTGTGCTCTTAAATAGCGCACAATCGTATATTTGGAAGTCCTTTCTGAGCTAAAGGCATGCACCTGAACATACATGTTTGTGTGAATCAGTGGACAGTACCTTATTAATACTGAATTCAATACACAACTAATATCCAAATAACACCTAAATCTCCAACCAGAGCGTTATTCATCATTCTCCAAGGCCTTCATATAAAATGACACTTAGGTGATAATTCTGAGGTATGCGGTGATGGGAACTCTGTAATGGTTTCAGGGTATGGAGGATATTAACCTTCATAGTATTCCAGGAATACCACTACAGATAGTCCTCCAAGAGATTTCAGCCTAAAGTCTGCCTATTTTTACCTCCACTACACAGGTGACGGTAAAGATTTCAAAATGCCTATGAAGTATGTACAATGGTTTTTGCTGTACAGAAGGAAAGTGCAAGCTTGTTGCTTCAATAGTCCAGTATGTAAATGTGTCCATTGTCAGAGGTAACCATTGGTGATAATTGCATTCTTGGACTACCACTATCGGTATTCAAGAAACAGCACTTCTGCCAGTAATACATTCTTTTTGCAGAATTGCTACCAGTATGGGTGGTATTTAGTGCCTTTGGTATTTCTGCAAAAAGAAAATGCTAAACGGATAATGTCCAACCAAAGAAGAATCAACTGCTTGCTCTGCCTGGTCCTTTTTAGGGGGGGCAGAAGCCAATGTCAACCGTGGCATGTAACCTTGTGTGGGCATTATTTGCATTCCACCTGTATATGTGAACCCACTATAATAACCAATATCCTTCCCCTTTTTCTGTATTCAGGTTACTCCTCTGACAGCCTTGAAGTTTGCTGAATTGACCGTCAAAGCTGGGATTCCTAAGGGCGTGATCAACATTTTACCTGGCTCGGGTATGGTTCTGAACGTACTTATCATTTTTTCATTTAATGTTGATCTCAGATTTATTCTGTGAATGGTGTGCATAGAGAGTGACTGCAATGATTTTCCATGAGACACAAAGCGGAACAAGAAACAAAGTTGTGCGTGCCAACTTAAGGCCAGAATTGGTGCAGGTCTGGGTGCAGCCCGGTGCCTCCACATGAATGATGTGTTTGGCAGAGGAGTCCTGCACATGATTGAAAGCGCTCACAGTTCAAGAGAGCACTGACCTTATTTCATACACCTGTCAATGTCCTGAGGAAAGGGACATCATATATCCAAAAACTAGAAGTAACGTTGACCTCAGATCTATCTAAATAGGCCTCAATGACTGCAGCCGCAGGTCCTGATCCATGAAATTCTTGTTGCGGGTTAAGGCTGCCAACATTTAATAGGCTGCTAATCACTTCTCTGTCTGTAGAGATTTGAATGTGTAATTAAGTTAGTAAGTAATTTTGTGAGTTTATTAACAGCCTGATGTTGCAATTCGTCCCTACATCGTGTAAGGCAATGTTAAATCTGCAGCTGGGTTGGTGTTGCTTTGAGTTTGATAACTTGCAGAGAATTCTCATACTTGTTAAAATGTATTAAAATGTTAACATTGCGTTTTGAGCCTGGAAAGAGTTTGATATTGCATTGATGTCTGACCCACGTACTAAACTGAAGTGTAATCTATGGAACGTTTGGCATTGCTCTGGGCAACCTTTCAGATCATCTTTTTTCTGCCTGTAATGCAATCACAGAAGGGGGCCCCATCTGCAAATCGGACGTGGTTCTGTTTGTATTTATTGTGCCCTTTGGCCAAAGCAACAAGACCATAAAGAGTGGTAAGATTAAAAGGTATTGATGACAAACTAACCAGAATTAAGGAAAGTACATGGGAGGTGCAGAAAAATGACTGTTTCGAGAGAGACGAAGAAGGTGAGCTTTTTTTTTTTCAACTTTATTTAACATGTTTTCACATGTGAGAATAAACTTGTAGGTAGTACAATAGAATCAGTATCTACATAACAGTTTGAAAGATGTGAATGAAAAGAGGAAGGGTGGCGCTCCAATGTTTTGGAACAAGTAGAAGGAAAGAATGAAAACGGTCGGAAGCGGGGGTGGGGGGTCTGGGAAGATTGGTGGCATGAAAAGCTAAAAAAAGGATGAACACAGCCAATGTTAAAAAGAAAGAAATGGCAGGAGCATGTAGTGCTGGAGACCTACACAGAGAAGGAAAGGGAATAGGATATCAGTATTAGAGGCGTTAAGGTGTAGAATGTGGGAAGAACTTCTGAGACAATAGAATTGAGAGAATCAGTAAATGAGGTGAAGGAGAAGAAGAATGAAGTGTCCTCACTATAGGAATGATAAGGTAAGTTATAGGCAGATGAAGAGTAGAGAGGGATAGTATAGAAGAGGAAAAAAGCAGAGGTCCAAGTACAGTGCCTTGGTGGATCCCATAAGGGAACAGGCAGGAAGGGGAGGTTTGTCCATATCAAGAGACAGAGTCGGAGTAGTTGGAGAGATAAGAGCACAGCCATTCAAGAACGTAGTCAGGGAGCCCGAGTGAAGTGAGAGAAAAAAGAACAGAGTGATCCACGGTGTCAAAAGTTGCCTAGAGATGCAGAAGGATAAGAGTGACAAGCAGATGGAGTAGCATTGGAGACGTGGAGGAGAGCAGTCTAAAAGGAGCGGAAAGGGGCGGAAGCCGGACTGAAGGAGAGACAGAAGAGAATGTAGATTTAGATAGGATGATACCTGTGAATGGACCGTACGCTCAAGTAATTTGGAGCGATGGGGCAGAAATTGTGGAGCGTGGAATCAAGATAGTTTTTAAAAAATATTTCATGGTGTGCTTAAAAAGGATGGGAAACAACAGTTTATTAAGTAGACAAGTAAGATATGAGATGTTGATAGGCTAGAGGGAAGATTCAAGAGGGTCAAGAGGGGAAGTGGAGGGATGATCATGCAAGAAAAGGGTAACCGGGTCAAAGCCTGTGACTGGAGAGAAAGATGAGAGAGTGAGAGAGCCGGAAGCACTCAGCCGGGCATACCTTGGATGCTGTTACCTCAGCAGACATCCCCATCTTCCCCCCCTCTTATTACTCCTCTCTCATGGTCTGATCATGCTCTCCTGTCCTCTCACCTGGACCTCTTAGGTCCCCCGGCTAAGCCTCTGCCTGCACTGCCAGTCTCCTTCTCCGTCATTCGACAGATGAAGCGAGTGTCAGCTCTTGGCACTTTCATTCCCCCTCCAACTCCTGCCATGGACGCCCACACTGACTTTACCCTTGCTAATCTTCACCTCTCTATCACCAACATCCTGGACATCCTTACCCCCGTCATGAGTATCCGCATGAAGTCTGCCTCCAAGCACAACACCTGGTATGACTCTGACCTGGCCTCTCTGAAACACAAATGCAGAGTTGCTGAGCAGATGTGGCGGGCTTCAGGCACTTCCTCTGACAGTCTATCCTGCCGTCTGCTCTAAAGGCAATACAGACTCTCCACCCGCTGGAAGAAGAGGGCCCATATCCAAGTCGCATCTCTGGGGCCACTAACAACACAGACGTACTGTTTTAAATCTGCAAGGAACTCGCCAATCCTACCGCAGTCTTCACTTCTCCCCTGCTATCCCTGGCCCTATGTACTTCATTGACCTCCCACTACTTAACCAAACCTCAGGACATCCTGTCCTCACTCTCATGTACACCCCTCCCTCCTCACTCCCCAGCTCTCAGGCCTCCCTTGGCCCCCCTTCCCCTTTCCCACCCCTCATCCCTTCTCTCCTACTTTTGTCTCTCTCGCCCATAGCACCGGATGAGGTCTCTAGACAAGTCCTCTCTATGAAAGTCTCCTCCAAACAGGTGCTCCCTTGCTCCTCCAGAACTATCAAGGACAACATTGCTTCCCTTGTGCCAGCCTTGCTGATTTCTGCAATCACTTTTTTGCCACTGGCTTCTTCCTGCTGCTCGTTAAGCACTCCCTTGTGCATCCTCTCCTCAAAAAGCCCTCTGCCGACCCTTCCTGAATCTGTTGGTTATCTCCACGACCACCAGTCTGGCTTCAGATCAACCAGAGGCACTAAAGCTGCTCTCCTGAACACCTGTGATGACTTGCTTTCAAATTTCAGTTCCAACTCTCCATCCGTTCTTATTCTTCTGGATCTTTCCTTGACCTTTGACACAGTCAATCATACCACCCTGACAAATTGGCTCTGTGACACTGTTGGCATCACAGGCCTGGCACTGGACCAGTTGACCTCATTCCTCTGACCGACATTCCCAGGTTCAATTGAGCCCTTTTCTCTCCCCTATCACACTCTCCATCTGTGGCGTCCCTCAAGGCTCTATCCTCTCGCTGTGGCACTTCAACATCTACCTTGCCCCTCTGGCCCACCTGATCTCCTCCTTCTCTTCTCAGTTCCAGTGTTATGCAGACGACACAAGGCTCTCCTTCAAGCTTCCCAACACTGCCTCCTCTTTCTCCTCTCTCATCCCTGACTGTCTGACTGCTATTCAGATGTAGCGTGCTGCCAATGATCTCTGCCTTAATGCCAGTAAGACTGAGATCCTTCTCATTGGGACCTCAGCTCCCTCCTACCCTCTGGTCGGCCTCTATGGGTCCCTTCCCCTCAGCTTCTTGTGAGGCAAAAAACCTGGTTGTCATCTTTGACTCCTCTCTCTTCTTCTCTCCTCACATCGCGGACCTTGCCAAGATGGCCCACTCTCAGCTGCATGTCCTCAGAGGCATCCTCCTTTTCCTCGCCTTCCCACAGAAACTCAATGTCTCCAGAGCTCTTGTCCTCTCAAGGCTGGACTACTGCAAAAGCCTCTTCCTCAATCTGCCTAACACCTCCTTTCGCCCCTTCAACTAATCCAGAATAGGACTGCAAGACTTATACTTGGCCTCAAGCCAGGGACTGCATCTCTCCTGCCCTAACATCTCTCCATTGGCTCCCAGTTGCTGCTAGGATCATGTTCAAGACCCTCTGCAACATCCACAAGGCTTTCCGGGGCCTGGCACCCCGCTACATCCAACTCCCTCTCCCTAGATACCTCCCTGCTAGAGCCCTTTGGTCCTCTGGCTCCAACTCTTTGCAGATCAGACGCTTCTCTAAGCAGAGGGTGGGGGGTAGATCTCTCTCCTCTGCAGGAGCCCCCTCTAGAATGGTCCCCCTGCCCCTTTCAGGCTTGAGCCAGACCTCCTTAAGTTCTGGAAGCTCCTCAAGACCCTCCCTTTCGCCACTTCCTTCTCTCTCCCCCTCTCCTGCTAATGTCCCCGTCTGCCGCAGGGAATGGCTGCCTAATTTCCCTCTGAGTTCTACAAGGCACCAGCCCACCCAGTTCACCCCCCCTTCCTCGCACTTAGCATGTGGACCATCACCCCTGCATCCCATACAATCCCTGGCACTTGCCCACTTGATATCCCCTTAGCACTCGCCTAGCCCCTGTGGCCCTTTGACCCGCCCTCCTACACCCTCCTCTTCCCACCGTTGCACATTGCATTTTGCGCAAACTGGCACTCCCCCCAACGCCCTCGTACTTCTTGTTACTGCACTTGCACGATCCGAATGTCACAAGGCCTAATAGGATAGTTAATCATTATTGTTATCTTTCTCCCTTGTCCCTCCTCCCCTCTTTTTGTTGCTGTCTATTGGCGCCTTGAAACATGTGTTGTATAGGTGCCTTACAAATATCCAATAAATAAGGGAGAGGGAGAGGGAGAAGGGAGGGTGGCGAGGTGGAAGGAACAGGGGCAGTCCAGCATGAAATGCTCGGTCCACATCCCTTCTTTACAAGACCACAAGAAACTCCAAACATGTCAGTAAGATGCATCTTGAGTCTGTAGGCACACCAAGCACAGGACCTGCTCCTAGACATAGACATCACAGGGCATACTCTTTGCACTTCTGACAACTGTGAACACCTACATGAACCAGAATCACTTAAAGGATCATTCATTTCTCAATGTACTCTCTGTGTATTGTAATGCATCAGAAGGAAGACTCTTGATACACGTGCATTATGTTGATTGCTATAGATTTTCATGAACACAAAATGGGTTGGAAAAATACCTATCTTGCCTTATCGCCATGAGGGGTTTCCCTGCCTCTACAAACCGAAGGATGTCAACTGTCAGGATGTCCAAAAGCAAAAGAGCTCTGCATCCTGTACCAAAATGCTAACCTGACCCTTACATATCAAACCTATGAAAACGTGAAAAGGGGTAAAGTCTATGGCGAGCAATCGTTTTTCTCTCCACAGTTTCAACACAAAGTTCCAAAGTGAAAACGTGTAAAAAGAAACAAGTGATTAAAGTTCCCCACTCCTCAAGAGGAGTCCTCCATTCCCAAGTTTTAGCACAAGCACAGTTCTTTTCCTCTACACTTTTACTTTCTTTTACAGTTCAAACAACACAATTTATTTCCCAGGGGCTCCCTTGCCCTGGAGCTCCCAAATTCTCAAGAGGTTACTTCTCTCTTCTTAATTCTCACAGTCAACTACTCTGCCTGGTATACCCTCCTGCCAGGGCTTTCACTTCATTCCAACAAAAAGATTTCATCCACTTCGGGGGAATTCCCTTCCCTTGAAACACACATCTTCTGTTTTCCACTTTAAAGGCAAATGGGTCTTCCCTTATTTTCTCATACCTGCGTCTGAGTCGCTTAATCACGGTGTGTTCATCATTATTCAAATGTCCTGATTCTTTCAAACTCAAATAGTTCACACACTTTCACTTCTCCTTATTTATCTCTAGGGTTATCGAGCCACTCGCATTCTTGTACGTTATTGCTTTTAGCTGTCTCAGTGTTTCAGATCCCCAGCTGACATTCACCCAGCTTGTTAACAGTGTGCGGCAAACTCTTTGGAGCGCCCCAACATCCCATACTCCTCTATCGGGCTCACTGGTGTTCGTCGGCAGCTCCAGCGTCCCTCACAGCCTCCCGTTCTCCCAGTGGTCGGCGTTCTGACGCGGAAGTCGTCCTCTTCGCGCTGCAGTCCACGCTGTGCCTTCGAAGTTCTTGGCAGCTTCCCCTGCATACGGCACCTTGGCTGCGGTCCTTCCCTCTGAGTCTCTCCGTCTGGCACTGCCAACAATTCTCCCACTCAGCTCTACAAACTGCTTCTTCTCTGTGTCCCGACCGGCTTTGGGATTTAAATGTCTCTCCCCATTTTGGCACTTCTATTTTTAAAGAGTGTGCCACCTCCTAGACTCAAAAAACAACTGAAGTGCGTCCCTAGTTTTGGACTCCATACTGCTCCCATGCTCTTCCTCGTCTCAGTTCGTTCATGAGGAGAGTGGGAAAACGTCTTACAGTTTTCTCTAGGTGTATTGATTGCCTCTATGTTGCAGTCAGACATATGTGTTGGGACATTTAAAGAGTGTGTGTTATAGCCTTAATGAAAGGGGGATACCAGGTTCCTGCTAGTCGGTCTCCTTCCCTCCCATGAGGGCTACCTACCCCATGTGATCCTCCCTCGGAAAACCACCCCCAGGGTTGGGATCCGGTAGCGCCTTGCCCTTCCCTAGCCACATGGGAAGAGGGTTTCCGCTGGGAGGTAGTGATGACATTGCTATATTCACCACAGTATGTGTTATTGGCTAAATTGTAGCAACTTTATTCTAACCACTCAAGGATAGAGTCCCTAAAAATGTTCAGCTGGAAGTCAGAATGGGAATAAATGGTAATTTACGCTTGTGTAAATTACATGCAATTCATGAGCACAAGCAGTGAATGCATGAAAGTGCGTATGCACCAAATCTTAACTTTATGCACTAGTTAGAGCAACCGCATATGCCTAAGGCCTACCAGGAGGTGTTCAGGGTGGAACCAAGATGCGTACACTGCAAATTAGAATAACACACAGATAGTTTTAACTTGATGGCTATTGACACATTTTCCAGTGTATTGTTACGACTTATCAACATCTATTACTTAGATGCAAGTCGTTGAAAAAATGAATGACAGAACGCTAAAATATTCTGTGTCACACACTATAACATTGTATAGGAAGGAAAGACCTTTAAACCAAAGATTTTCTACTACTATATCACAGATGCTCTTAACCTGGTTATGCTTACCGCTAGTTATTTGTACACTACACGTTGTAGGAGGCATAAGTAATCCACGTAAGAGAATCAACACACTTACTTACATAAGTAAGCTTAGACATGTCACCTATGCATGCGTAGGTCGAAATAATTCTTTAAAAAAGTACACGCATGACCTGTTGATTATACATTACTCATGTATGGAGGATAGCACAGGGGCAACGTGATAGTCTTGGAAGGAAGACACACAGAGCAGCAGAGGTTTGAATCCCGGCTCTGCGTGTAGAAACCGAACGTAAGCATGGTATTGGACGTGTAATAAAAACCCCAATTAAATAAATAAATCAGCTTGTTTTTTATTTTATTGATAGTTTTCTGCGATTTTAAATGTATCTGAATGCTCTTAGGAGACTCTGCTGACAAAACACATTGCACATAAATTAACGTATTGATTGTAAATGTCTTCTGTACACCAAAAGCACAAAGCTGCGTTCATAGGGATTCCCATTGCATGTTGGAGCACAGTCACACGCTCAGTAGTTTCTTCACATGATGTAGATCACCAGTTTAAATTCAAGCTCCCAAAAGAACTACACCTAAGTTCCCTTACACTGCAGAGCAGCTGAAAGGCAGGGTCAAAGTCCTTATAAAAGGCAGGGCCTGTGGCATAAAGCGGTCGGAGGAAGAGCTTGTTTGGATCTGTTTCAAGAGGTGAATGGAAGGAGGTTGCGAAAGATCAACCGATGGGAGACTGGAGGAGAGCCCCTGGAACTTGGGGTGAGCCGGAGACGGGAACATGGAGGGGAGGCATACCCGATACATTGAGTGTCAAAGGACTCGGCTGGATGGGATGGGGAAAGTCCCAGGGATTTGAACGAGAGATCCAGAGGAGCAGTAGACACAGAGAAGGAGAATGAGAAAGAGGAAAGAAATGAGGAGATGGTGGAAGAGTGGTTGAAAGGTGTGGAGAAATGGAGAAACATCAGGAAGTAAAAAGTGAAGTGGCGGAACATCAAGGAGTTAAAGGAGGAAGGGCTAGAAAGGATGGAGAAAGAGTGGGGCATTACATCGGAGAGCCAGAAGGATAGTGAGAATGTGAAAGTGGTGAACCGTCAGACACCAAAAGTTACAAATAGGAAGGAAGGGGTAATAGGACGAGCTCTTGGCAAGTCACACAAGGGGATCAGGAGAATGACAGCTCGAAAGGAAGAAAGGTCCTAGGGAAGGCCCCTATAGGCACACTACTTGAGGTGAGATTCTAAGGGAAAGGGGGAGACTAGAGCAGGTGGCTGGAAAGCCTGGGAGGTAGTAAGAGGCTTAGGTGTTCAGACCTCAGGGCAGTCTCCATGCTCCCTTCAGCTCCTCGCGTTGGCTTAAGGACAGGTCCACCACGATACCACCTACAGAGGCCATGAAAATACTCCAGTTGGAAGCAGAGAAGTACAAAGAGGCCCCTCTAATGAGAGCAATTCAAAGGGTACAGGAACCTCTAAAGCAGAGACCAGGAACTAAAGGGAGCGAAAAACCAAGAAGATACGGGAAGAAAGGTGCAGGAACCCATTAAACCTGAGACTGAGAACCAAGGAGAAGTGACCCCGCGAAGATTATGGGAACCCCCTAAACCGAGACTATAACCATATTGGTTATTGCCTTAATCTGCAATGGGAGACCTGGCCCTGGATTAGAGATCTGGGGGAGTTTACAGCCATTTCTTATGTTGTCTTGAAATACTGCCTACAACCTGACAGCTTGGCTTAGTTAAAAGCCTCTGTTTATTAATGTGGCCCTACATTGTATACACTTCCTAATAAACGTTTGTGCATCACAACTGTGCCTCAGGACATTCTTGTCAATCCTTGTCAGAAACGTGACAGTTTTTGCATGACTTTTTTTCCAATGCAAACAGACCGGTGACTTTACCATACCATCCTAAAACTGCCGGCTGAATGGGCTGTACCAGGGGCATACTTCTAATCCTTAGTAATGGCAAGTTACAGGCATGGCTAGTTCATTCTTTAAAAAATACACCCTGTGCATTTATTCTGAACAAGGATTGTTACTACTGATTGGGACAATATACTCACTGTGGCCAACTGTTTTTTTTATTTCTCATACTATAGGTGGTCTGGTGGGACAGCGTCTTTCCGAGCACCCAGATATTCGTAAGCTTGGCTTTACCGGTTCAACCCCCATTGGAAAACAGATTATGAAAAGGTGAGGCATGCACAACTATACGCTAGATCCAGTCCTGCTTCATTACTGTTCATACCTCGAGGTAGCCACAATAAGAGGGCATGCCTGTGGCGTTATATGTCTTGGACTGCATACGAGTAGACAAAGTTCTGAGGCATGCGTGTGGGTAGTGTTACAGCTGAATCATCACCCGACAACTTGAGGGGCTTCAGGTGGACTGGGTAACAGAATATGGGGGTTCTCAAATCAAAGAGCAATTCTTGCTTGCTTAGGGACTGTAGTCCATCTGTTCCTAACTTCCCTTGGGCTCTGTCTCTTGGCGATCAAATGATAGTCACTCACAGCCCATGGGGTTTTTAGTGTCCGCTGAACTCCTTTCCTGGCCTGGTTGGTGCTGCTCCCTCTTCCAGTGCTGGTCACCACATGGGCTTGAGGGGCCCTGGGTCATATTGCACAATACCACACCTGATGGAGTCTCTGCCAGAGCTTTCTGGGCCTGAGTTGCTGATTTATGCTCCGGGAGGTTGCTGTTGGAGTCTGCCACTGCTGTTGCCAACCTTTGTTGCTTGTTTGGTATCCCCTCCACAAGACTCCTCTACACCCCTCCTCAACATCCTGGCCTCCTCTGCTCTCCCCTCTTGGTCCCAATCTCTTCTGTCCTGTGCTTCTGTCCTTTCTCAGCAACAATTAGCCCCTTTTCACTACCCCGCTTAGCTGTTTGTCATCCCTCACCATTCCTCTTGCGTCTTCTTCTGAGACCTCTGATTGGCTGCCACCCTTTGCGTCTCTCACTGTTATTTCCTCCCTCGTTACTTCTCTCCCAGCCTCCTCCTCCTTAGATTCTGTTTTTCCTCCCACTCCTTCACCTCTGCTGTATTTCTCCATTCTGTCTTTTACTCTTTTATATTCCTCCTCCCCCCTTGATCAAGTCTGTCTCTGCTCTTTTCTGAGGTCTTCTCCTCTGCTTATCCAGGTCTTTCCACTCAGCCTACAGGTACTTCAAACTGCCAACTCCGCTTGTTGTCGCCCTCTCCAGATCTTTCACCTCTGCGTTAAAGTGCTTCACTCCTCCAAATACTATTCCCTATTCCAAGTCTTTCCACTCTCCTTTCCTTCCTTTCTCTTTTCCTCCTCTTTTTGCCTCTTCTACACCTCCGCCTCCTCTACACTCTGCTTCCTCTATGCTTTGCACAACTATCGCTTTCCGCTCTGGTGCTTGCAAATGAACGGTGCTCAGCTATGGGGCTTTAGGTACCTATCAGAGGGATTAGCTTTTCAGATTTGAATTGTCCTTTGTAGCTGCTCCTGATTGGACTGTACTTCCAGCCATGGTTTGGAAGCCTGAAGCTACAGGGCTTCTAGAGGATCCTGAACCGCCATCTGCGTCCCTTCTGGACTTCGTGGTCCCTGACACATAGGGGATTGAACTCAGTAATCCTTCCAACATGGTCGCTTGATGCGGAACGCTGCTTGCCAGTCTCTGCGCTACATGCTCTACGTTCTACAAAACAGACACGCCCCCGCGGCTCTGCGCGTCTCAACGCTACTGTTCGCCGTAGCTGGACGTGTGCTGCCAGAGTTCGCTCGGGGCTAATTTCCTGAATTCTATTTCCCGGTTCCTTGATTCCTCCTCCTTTCCTTTCATCCTTCAAACTTTACCGAACTTTCCTGGATTTTCACCCGCGCTCGAGTCACGGCTTCCGTGCCTCCGTGCGCGGACATTGTTCCTTCCTGGTTCCGTCCCGGACAAACTGAACGAAGCAGGCTGGAATCCGAAGACCCGCGCGCGGGCTTATACAAATCCTGGACCGTGCGAAAGAAGTCACAAAAGAAGGTTGCAAGCAAACAGGAAAAACAGGAGAGAAGGGGAGAGACTTGTGACAGATTGAGACGCCTAAAAATCGATACGGATACAGGGATGGAAGCCGCGGTTCAAGACCTCATGCGAGGCATGCAGGAACTCACCACAGAAGTTCAAAACCTTAAAGCTGAGAACGCTGCCTTAAAGCAGCTGGTATTGTCTCGTGATTCTGCTTCCAAGGAAAGTGTGTTATTGGGAGGAGTGGTGGACAAATATGATGGCTCTCCAAAGACCCGTCATGCCTTCCTTGATTCATGCTTGGTGCATTTCACCTTCAAGCCCTACTACTTTTCCACCCCTAGAGCAAAGGTGGGGTTTATGATATCACACCTCACTGGCAACGCATTAACCTGGGCAACTCCTCTAGTCAATTCGGGCGACGCCCTCCTGGATGATTACAATGGATTCGTGGAAGCCCTAAAGGCCATGTTTGATCGTCCTGAGCAGGTTTACAGCGCTCAAGAACGTCTACTTGATTTTCGACAAGGATCCCAGGATATGCTTACCTATGTCACCCGTTTCAAACAACTTATGAAGGAAGCTGGTCCCAAGAGGCTAGCTTCACTCTCTTTCGCAGAGGCTTGAATGAAGAAATAAAGGACGAGCTAGCCAGGGTAGCTCGCCCTAATTCCTTCCAGGCCCTCTTGGACCTTTCCCTGCAAATTGATTTTCGAATCCAGCAAAGAAAGGCGGAGAAAAAGAAGTCGAAATCATCATTCCAAAAGGCTGTCATAGACCACCCTTCTAGCCCAGAACCCGCAGTTTCTCCGACCTCAGATCCAGAACCCATGCAACTGGGGGCATTCCGTGGACCCATTACCCCACAAGAAAGGATGCGCCGTATTCACACTGGTCTCTGCATGTATTGCGCTGCCGATAAACATCTTGTCAGAGAGTGCCCTATTGCTCCTCCACGGCATTCGGGAAACGCCAGCTCCCGATCCTAGATGGGGCACAGTTTCGGGAGAACGATGTCTGCTCCACATCAATTCCTTCCTTGAACTCGCCTGGACCAAATAAGCTTGTGATTCTTCAGGCCTTTCTATCGCCTTCCAAGAAATAATCTTACCCCTTTCTGGCATTAGTGGATTGCGGAGCCATGGGTATATTCATAGATCATGATTGGGTCACTACTCACAACATTCCACATGAAACTCGAGAGACAATGCAACCCATAGATGCAATTGATGGAAGTCCCCCATCTTCAGGACCCATAACCCTTAAAACTAAAGAGATCCTACTCTCTATAAATCACCATCAAGAGAGGATCAAATTTGACATCATAAGATCTGCCCACTATCCAATGGTTCTAGGCATGCCCTGGTTACAGAAGCATAACCCCTACATCAATTGGGCAGCAGGCTCCTTGTTTCTTGGTTCTGAACATTGTATGTCCCACTGTTTATTCCTAGATTCCTTACCAAAGTCCTCTGAAAACTCGCAAGAAATCCAGCAAAGTCTAGTCACTGTCTCTAACATCATCCAAATTCCCAGGGCCTATCAGGCTTACACAGATGTATTTTCGACTGCCATAGTTCAAGCTCTTCCTCCTCACAGACCTGAGGATTGTGCCATCGATACTGAACCTTCAGCATTGATCCCTTTTGGGAGAATGTTTATTATATCAGAACCTGAAAAGAGGTCCCTCCGGGAATACCTGGATACTAACTTGGAAAATGGCACCATACAACCATCCAAGTCCCCGGCGGGCGCTTCATTATTTTTTGTTCCCAAGAAAAATACCAAGGAGCTTAGACCATGTCTAGATTACCGTGGCCTTAACCGTGGCCTTAACCAGTGTACTCTCAAGGACCGCCTCTCATCTCGGATATCCTGGAAGCAGTAAGAGGTGCAGTAGTATTCACAAAATTAGATCTCAGGGGTGCCTGCCATCTAATTCGTATAAAGGAAGGTGACGAATGGAAAACAGCCTTTAGAACACCTTTTGGCCATTTTGAATACCTGGTTATGCTCTTCGGACTTGCTAATGCCCAGCGGTCTTCCAACATTTTATGGACCGGTGTTTTCTGACATGCTGCTCCTCTTCGTCATTGTATATCTGGACGACATACTGATATACTCCAAGGACCATATGAAACATGAAGAACACGTAAAGGCAGTTTTACAACATCTACGTGAACATAAACTCCTGGCCAAACCCCAGAAGTGTCTTTTCCATGTATCAACTGTTCACTATCTCTGATTCGTTCTTAGCCCTAAGGGGATTGGAATGGACCCCTCAAAGGTAGATTCCATTCTATCCTGGCCCGTTCCAACTACTATAAAACAAATTCAATCCTTCCTGAGGCTTGCTAACTTCTATCGGAAATTTATACCAGCCTTTTCAGAGATTGTACATCCTATTTTTACATTGCTTAAGAAGGATACCCCCTTTCAGTGGACCTCAGCCCAAGATACAGCTTTCCAACGGTTGAAGTCGGAGTTTACACAAGCTCCCATTGTAGCTCAACCCAACATTGATCGCCCTTTTCTTGTGGAAACTGATGCCTCCAACTACGCCATCGGGGCAGTCCTAAAGCTGGAACTTGATGATAAGTTTGAACACCCCATCGCCTATCTTTCTCGCACCTTGACTTCCAGTGAAACTCATTATTCCGTCCTGGAAAAGGAACTGCTAGCCATCCGCCAAGCCTTCACTGATTGGCGTCATCTTCTCCTGGGAGCTAAACACCCGGTACAGGTCCACACGGACCATCGGAATCTTCAAGTACTGCAATCCCTAGAATGTAGAAACAGTCGTCAAGGCCGTTGGGCCTTCTTTTTTGCTCAATATCTGTTTCAAATCCATCATGTCCCTGGAACACACAACATAATAGCCGATGCCTTATCCAGACGTCCTGATTACGAAACCCTTGAAGATCGGACTTTTCCTAAGATGTTTGTTGCCCAAGCTATCACCCTCCTGGAAGATATTCGAATTCCAACTCAGTCCTCTGAAACCTGGAAGGAGTTTTAGAGAAACAATGGATGGAAACGTCCAGACAGGGGATGGATATCTGTTCAAGGACAATCGCTTGGTCATCCCCATTCCTGGACTGCGGCAAAAGATCACCAGCCTATGTCATGATACTTTTCATTCAGGACACCGTGGCATCACCAACACCCTCTGTTTAATACAAAGACAATTTTGGTTGCCGAGGATGAAAGAGGATATCCGGATCCATATCCAGGCATGTGCAGTTTGCAATCAGAACAAACATGATAATAAGAAACCGGCAGGTCTACTGCTTCAACCAGCAATACCAACAAGACCCTGGGAATTCATTGCCACAGATTTTATTGTGGAACTACCATCTTCCAGGGATACACAACTATCATGGTTACCATTGATTTGTTCACTCATATGGCTCATTTTACACCTTTATACAAACTGCCATCCTCATCTGAACTCGCCGGAATCTTCCTGGAACACATATTCCGGCTTCATGAGTTACCCTCCAAGATCATTTCTGACCGAGGACCCCAATACATATCCCAGTTCTGGAAACAATTATGTCGTATACTGGGAATCCAACGTGCCTTGTCCTCAGGTTATCACCCACAGACCAATGGAGCCACTGAATGTGTAAACCGAACTCTGGAACAGTATCTTTGTTGCTTCGCCACCAAGGTCCAGGATAATTGGTCACTCTTAATACCTGTGGCCGAATTCGCTTACAACAATTCGGATCATTCGGCTATCAACACCAGTCCTTTCTTCTGTAGT
Organism: Ambystoma mexicanum; assembly: GCF_040938575.1. NCBI lineage: Eukaryota > Metazoa > Chordata > Amphibia > Caudata > Ambystomatidae > Ambystoma > Ambystoma mexicanum. The sequence continues at coordinate 1,227,388,058 of NC_090936.1, forward strand.
CAAGGATTTCATCCTTCAGTTCTACCTTCCATTCTCCCACACCCTACCCCAGTTCCTACGGTTGATTCCTGGATTGAAACCCTTGTTAATGTACACAAAGAAGCAAAGGAACCCTTAGAAAAGGCCCGAAAAGACGTTAAACATCATGCCGACTCTAAAAGAAGACCTGGGCCTTCTTACTCAGTAGGCAATAAAGTCTGGTTATCCTCGAAACTCCTTCCTCGACATCTGCGACCAAATAAACTGGCTCCCAGGTATTACGGGCCCTTTTCTATAAAAGAAATCGTCATTCCAGTGGCCTTTCGACTTCGGCTACCAGAATCATGGAAAAGGATCCATCCAGTCTTCCACACTTCTCTGTTGAAACCATATGTTCAGCCCTCTCGAACTGCTCCAAGATCTACCCCAGTGATTATCAATGACCAAATCGAATGTGAGGTTTCCAGAATCTGACTCTAGATACCGACGTGGTCAACTACAATATTTGGTCGAATGGAAAGGATACCCTCCCAGTGAGCGCACTTGGGAACCCGCGTCAAACGTGAATGCTCCCAGGCTGATTCAAAGATACCATCTTATACATCCGGGCAAAACCGGAGGGAGCTGGGCTTCAGAGGAGGCATACTGTCATGAACCGCCGTCTGCGTCCCTTCCGGACTTCGTGGTCCCTGACACATACGGGATTGAACTTAGTAATCCTTCCAACATTGCCGCTTGATGCCAGTCTCTGCGCTAAACGCTCTACGTTCTACAAAACAGACACACCCCCGCGGCTCTGCGTGTCTCAACGCTACTGCTCGCTGTAGCTGGACATGTGCTGCCGGAGTTCGCTCGGGGCTAATTTCCTGAATTCTATTTCCCAGTTCCTTGATTACTCCCCCTTTCCTTTCATCCTTCAAACTTTACCGAACTTTCCTGGATTCTCACCCGCGCTCGAGTCACGGCTTCCGTGCCTCCGCGCGCGGACATTGTTCCTTCCTGGTTCCGTCCCGGACAATCTGAACGAAGCACGCTGGAATCCGAAGACCCGTGCACGGGTTTATACAATTCCCGGACCGTGCGAAAGAAGTCACAAAAGAAGGTCGCAAGCAAACAGGAAAAACAGGTGAGAAGGGGAGAGACTTGTGACATCCTGAGCCTTTCTCTCAATCTCCAGCTTAACTTCAGGTTTTAGGGTTTCCCGCACACTTCTTCTTACAGTCTCAAAGCCAGTACATCCCTGGCCTGCAGGTTTTGTCGGGAATTCTCAAGGGAAAAGTGCCAGGTGCCAGCTCTCATAGTTTCTGCAGGAGTAGATGATGCTAGCCCTCCAGACCCCCTAGAACCGCCCGTCCAACAATCCTTGAATTTAAAATTGCCGAGCAAGCAAACCCGAGTAGAAGTGGATAAAATAACCAAAGACCGGTCTTGTCTTGCTTGAAGCCCTCACTTTCGGATTTCTCTTCTAAGAACAACAGCTGGAGTGACCTAAAAAGAAACACATAAAGCTATACATTCACTGCTCTATGGTTCTACTATTCACTAACTTGCAATCTTCCCAAGGATTTCCTATCTACCTGTTGCCTTTGCTAAAAGGCTTATTCCTGTTGATGCTGGAGATGGCTCTCTTCCTTTTGATAGTCACTTGTAAAACAATTTTCTGTCTTGCTATTCATAGGTTTGTCATGGTGCTGCCTTGCAGTTCATAAACAGAGCACTATGAAGTTTTAAAGAACCTTTTACCAGGTGTCTGGGTATCCTCTCACTTTTATTTTTTTAGAATAAAAGCCTTAAATTGCTCTATTCAAAATAATTATCTTCCTGACTCATTTTGTTCTTGACAAAGAAAACCGTTGTGTATTTACTCTGCGAATAAACGTAGCAAGTTCAGTAATTGGCGCGTTGCAGCCTCTCAGAGTATCTCATGCGTTGTTCATTTTCCTCAGCTTTTGCTTCCTGCTTCAGCATACTACGCACACGCACGTTACTACGCCCTTTCCTCAAAAGGCCTAATGAAAACCTTTCTGCGCTTAGGGGAGCCGCGATGCTCCTTCTGAAAATCACACGCGCCCTCTGTTTCTTCTCAAACACGCGAAAAAGTGTTAATTGGTTACCCGCCGGCACCTCGCGCAATGGTTAGTTACATTTACTTTACTGTTCTGCAATGTCTTTTGATCACGCACATGGATTAGTTCAAAACACGGCAGTATCTCGTGCAATGTCTAATTGGTTAATATGCAACTGAAATGCTTCCTTACAACTTTAAACACGTCTCTATTTAAGATAACCTTTTCTGCAAACATCAGAAACAATATTTTCCTTTTAACTATAAACAACGTCTCGAGCTAAGCATTTAACATCAGATCTTCATATTGGTCTATTGACAGACAATTGTCTTTCTTTACTTCACTCAATTTTTAGTTAGAAGTTCACTTATCTCAAAAGTGCCTTTGCCTCCCTACTGGTTCTCTGTCTCCTCTGGTTTTCAAACTACTTTGACTGTATATTTTTCTTCAATATTTTCTGGAGCTTTGATTGCTGTGACCTGCTCTGGCTGTAGCCTGAATGAAAGGAAGTTTAGAAACTTTCGCAGCAATTTCCCAGCTAATCAATGTGACCTATTGCTTGCTCCATCTTGGACTGGGAAGACTCCACTAAAAACACAGACTCACATGGCAACACAACCCCTGTGTCTCATGCCTGCCTTGAATCTCCTGACCCTTCTCTTATAATGGACTGTGAAAACCTGACATAAAGGAGGTCCTGAGCTTCTGCTCAAGGTTCTGCCACTGTTATTTATGCTTCTGGAGGACACTTTTCCCCTGGCATCTGGCAGGGTCATCGAGGAGGGGTTTTCTGCACTTGCCTATCCATTCCTCCCAAGGTCCTGGTCTCAATTGCCACCTTCACCTCTCTGAACCTCACATACGCTCCCTGCCATGCGCTCATTCCACCTCCTCCCCCTGCCTAGCGCCAACCGTACTTGCTGGAACCTTCCTGGTGTGGCGATATCAATCATGTTTATTGCTTCCTCCTCCGCCTGATATCTTGTGCATGGTGTCTCCTCTTTATTCTCCTCTAGCATCTCCTCATGTTCTTTACTCTCTCCCTTACTTCCACCAGCTACTTCTGAGAATTATCCTGCCTCCTGCTTATTTTCCCCACACACCTCAGTCTCACTCTCTCTTCTCCAGCCCCCTCTCGAAAATCTCTTTGCCATCTCCTAAAAATGTCTCCTCCTCTCCTCCACCTCCTACATAACCCTTCTGATAATATCCAAATTCCTGGTGTTCTCCCACCTCCTCCTTCACGTTTACTCCAACCTCCTGATATTTATTCCTAAGCCACCTCATGTATATCCTCTTCAACTTTACTTTACTGTCACAATTCTTCAGCCCTTTCACAAACTCTCTTCACTATCACAGACCTTCTACAGACTTCCTCTGCACTGCCACCAACCTCCTTTCTCCAGGATGGGGTCTGGCATGGATTCACATGCTCATAAATATTCCCCATAGTCAGTCTGGGAATCCTCAGTAAAAGAAAAAACTTTCACTTTCACTTAAAAACTGTATTTCTCCTCTAAACCAATCACTGTCCTCTGGGTCATACTGCCCCATCCAAAGACAGTCCCCTCCCTAAGCCCCGCATCTGGTAGCCATCATCAGATTTTTACTGCACGCTTCAGTGCTGGGAGTCATCGAGTTGTACGTTTTTTCTGAGTTTTTTTCGCCAAAAAGTTTTGATTTTTGTTTCCAAGAGTCTGTGTGCTCTTTTCCTCATCTGCCGGAAACAGGGATCCGTTGTCGGTGAAGTTTGGCGGCTCTCAAGGGCAAACATTCATCCAAGTTTCTGGAAGGCAGTCTTGGGCCTACTTTGCACCCTCAGACCATGACAGAGGATAAGGTGGGATGGACCCTGTTCAGGCCCTGCACCAAATGTGGCCTGCGGAATGTCTTTGTGGAGGACAAACATCTACAATGCCTTTACTGCCTGCACCCGGACCAGAAGTCGGTGTAGTGCGAGATATGCCTGGGCTTCTCGAAGAAGACGACGAAAGACAGGCATAGCAGGCTGTCGGCATGGCTCAATTCGAACAAGGCCTCTGCCCCATGCTCCGAGCCGTGTCATGCCTCGCTCAGGACCAGCCGGTCCTAATTTATTTATTTTATTTTGTACATTTGTTTAGCCCATGTTCATCGTGGCGCTGTTACTTGTAGGGAACTTAGTTGCAGGGAGGTACAACATTTTTTTTTTTACAGTTTACATATTTTACATTGGTAGCACATTAATACATATTTTACATTGGTAGCAAATTAATACAGTCAGCTAGTTTCAGGTACATTTGCAGGTTTATCAAGAGATGTGGCGAGTAGTCCCCGGGGACTGAGGTGTTGATCAGGCGAACAGAGTGTTTTTTATGGCTTTGCGGAAGGCACTGAGTGAGGCTTCGGCACGAAGCGTCATAGGAAGGGCATTCCAGTGTAGGGATGCAAGGTGTAGTGGAAACTAGCGCCTCCTGCCCTGGCTCTTTTTACTCTGGGCACAGTGAGCATGTTTGCGTAGAGTGTTCTGGTTGGCCTTGTAGATGTGGCGGGGTGGATTCTTTGTGATAGGTAAGCCGGTGCAGAAAGGTGGATGCATTTATGGGTAAGAGTCAAGGCTTTGAATATAACCCTCTCCTTTATTGGGAGACAATGGGCTGATTTTCTAGCGGCCGAGATGTGTTCTCTATTAGAGATACCTTGGGCTGCACGCAGAGCACTGATTACTTGCAGTTTTTCTAGATGTTTTGTGGAGGTCCCTAGGAAGAGTATGTTACAGTAGTCTAACCTAGAACCGGTGATAGCTCTGGCTATGTTGGTGCAGTTCTCTTTGGAGAGAACGGGCCTGGCAGCGCTAATGAGTTTTGCATGGTAGGCTACAGTAGAGGCAATTCCATTGACTTGTCTCGTCATGGATAGGTTGAAGTCCAGATAGACTCTGAGGGTTATCACTGTGTCAGATACTGGTATTTTGATGGAGTCAATGGTGAAGTGGCTGAACTGGGTGTCAATATTTTTGAGAGTTTCAGTGGATCCTACCAGCAGGAGTTCTGTCTTGCCTGAATTGAGGCAGAGTCTGTTGACCGCCATCCACGTTTGGATGGTGTTGTAAATGGTGTTAAGCATCGTGGAGCCTGTGTCATAGTTGCCTGTGAGTGTGAGGAGGATATGAGTATCGTAAGCGTAGTTGGTGTAGGAGATGCCCATGGCATCAAGGATGAGAAAGAGGGGGCGTGTAAAGATGTTGTACAGAGTAGGGGAGAGGCAGGAGCCTTGGGGTACTCCACAGAGCATGATGGTGGGTGAAGCTGAGACTAGATCAGCGAAAACATGCATGGTCCTACCTTGTAGGAAGGAGGTGATCCATGCAGTGGCGTCAGGGGAGAATTTGGCTGTGGAGGTGAGGTGGTGGCTTAGGACATTATGGTCTACGAGGTCAAATGCCGCAGAGAGGTCAAGAAGTTGGAGCAGGACCAGTTTACCTTGGTCTCTCGCATCGTCCATCTGGTTTTTGAGGTCAAGTAGAGCGGTCTCTGTTCCATGCCTTGGGCGAAACCCAGATTGTCGTAACCCTAGGAGTTTGTTCTCTTCTCTGAAGTGTTGTACTTGTAGGTATGCTACTTTATCCAATATCTCAAGTAAGAAAGGGACGGTGGTGATGGGCCTGTAGTTATTGGGTAAGGTGGGGGTCAAGTGTGTTTTTTTTTTTTTTCATTTTCTTTTTTTAGGAGGGGACTTTCCCAGTAGCAAACGAAGCGTTGACAAAGGCTGTTAGGAATGGAGCGAGAGTGTCTGCACAGTCCTTGATAATTGCGGCCGGGCAGGGGTCACCCTTACAGTTGGAAGGCTTTATAGTTTTCATGAGGTTGACCATGTCCTGCTCCTGTATGGCCTTGAAAGATAAGAGGGGAGAGGTGTCAGGAGAAGAGGGGATGGCGGGGGTGGGTTGGCTGGTGAGCGTGTGTTTGGTGTTCAGGATTTTAGTTTGTAGTGAATTCAGCTTGTTACGCATGGCTGTTTGGATGTTGTCACACCATGTCTTATTTTTGGTGAAATTTTGGGGGGGTGTGTGGGGGTCTCTAGTTCTCTGAATATGGAGAACATTTCTTTTGTGTTAGACTTGGCGTCAGAGATTCTGGTTTCGAAGGATTTCGCTTTGGCGTGAATGATGGCTTTCTTCTACTCATTTGAGCGTGCTTTAAAGTCTTGTTTGTCTTTGTCAGCGTGGGTGGCTGGCCAAAGTGTTAGGGCGGCACGTTTGTCAGTATGGAGTTTGAGGAGGTCTGGGGTGAACCATGCATCGGTGTGGCTAGTGGGTTTTGTTTTTCCAGGTTTAAGTGGGGCGATGGAATTGACCGCTGCTGTGATAGCGGTGTCGTAGGCTTGGGCAAGGGCTTCTGGGTCATTGGAGAAGGGGGGTCTGAAGGCTGGCCCCTGGAGGAATGGTAGAAGTCTTTCTTTCGTGAGTTGACAAGCACTTCTTGTTAGTGCGGGAGGTAGGGGAGAGAGGGGGGAGAGGAGGTACTGGCAGTGTTGATGCCAAAGGTGATGATGTGTTGATCAGACCATGGGGCAGGGGTATTGCCTGTGATCAATAGAGGGCAGTTGTGTTGGGCGATCCATTCTAGTGTTCTGCCTACCGTGTGGGTGGGGTCTGTGATAGAATTTTTTTCATCCTAGGGTCTCAAGGGCTGTGTTGAGCGATTTGGCTGCGGGGTCTTTGGTGTTTTTCAAGCCTAGGTTAATGTCACAGAGTAGGATAGCTTTGGTTGTTTTTTTAAGATTGTCTGCCCAGAGGTGGTTGAGGGAGGTCTGAAAATCGCCTATGGGGCCTGGATGCTAGAAGACACGAGGATCGATTTCCAAGTACTAGGGTTTATTGCAAAGCAAAAATTCTCAGTCGGCCACTGGGTCTAACGTCTCGCAACGTGTGATCACCCAGACCTCGTGAGACGCCAGAGAGCGAACATTCTACAACAGTATCATATATATGAAAAGACAATCATACAATCTCTTTGTGACACATCAAAACTGCCCATAATGTATTTTCTTCAGCTAGGGTTCGATAATTGACAATTATGACACATCATGACACGTTTCTTTCTTAATCTATATTACTTGGTTTAGCAACAGTTGCAATTTGCAGTAAGCAGACATAGTTCTTTGTTATGAATAACACAAAGCTCTTGTTTTGCGAGGAAATTGTGTTCATAGGAGAGACACATTCCAAAGCATGTTATCTTCTGGTTTCTATTCGTGAACTAGGGGACAGCCTGATCTAAAGAGGATCCCGAAAGGGGGGGCCGCAGGGGAAAGTACAATTCATTGCCTTAACGCCCTGTTTCTACAGTTTCGGTGAGACCGGCTGGCACCTGGCTTGGTGATTAAATGCTTCTCTGCTCGCCTTCAAGGACTTGTGAGGGAGGTAAACAATGTATTCCTGTACTGTTTGGCATTTTGTCTGGGCCGGTCTCTCAACATGTAACTTGTGGCCTTGCTTTGTGTATGAGCAGAATGAAATGAAATGCATTTTGCAAAGCATTTGAACAGAAAGGCAAAGAAAGCAAATGGCGGATCTAGGGCACAAAATGGACGCTCTATAGTTATGCTGACGATTCTGTATTGGCGATGTGCGGCATATGATGTGATTGGTTTTCGCCCAACATAATATACCATCTATGCTTTGGTAGGGTAATTTCTGGACTCACATGGAGGGCGGTAGACAAGGTGCATGGTAATGGTACAGTGGTGGGAGATGCTGAGTTTCAACTGGAGATAGTATTATTGTTCATGGTTTTGTCCATCTTTCTGATGGAGAGGGAGTCTTTGGTTATTAAAGCAACGCCTCCACCTTTGGATGACTGTATAGCATGGTGGGAGTGCAAGGGATAGGGCAGGGCCCGAGGCTTCATGTAACCAGGTTTCAGTAACCATAAGGAGGTCTAGGTTGTGACTGGTGATGAGGTCATGTATGTCTAAGGCGTTAATGGAGCGGGCATTGATCAGGGCACACTTGAGATGGGGTCCTTGGGTGGACGTGGCTGGGTGGCTATGATGGGTGGATGTGGTGGTAAAAGAGGCGTCGGTGGTGGTGGGTATGGCATTTACAAAATTAAGGGTCCCGTTGCCAGGGGTCATAGAGAAGGGCATAGTAGCATAAAGGTCAATACATTGTGGGATGGGGTAGATAAGTGTGGTATCACAGAAATTGCACATTACCGCTCAAAATGGGGGTAGAAGAATGTGGCATCACAGAAATTGCATTGACAGAAATTGCATTGGGGGGGTCCCATTTTCAGGGGTGGCAGACACAGGTATGGTGGTATTCAACACATTACTGCTAAAATTGGGGTAGAAGAATGTGGCATCACAGAAATTGCATTGACAGAAATTGCATTGGGGTCCCATTTTCAGGGGGGGCAAACACAGATATGGTGGTATTGAACACATTACCGCTCAACATGGGGGTAGAAGAATGTGGCATCACAGAAATTGCATTGACAGAAATTGCATTGGGGTCCCATTTTCAAGTGTGGCAGACACAGATATGGTGGTATTCAACATATTGCAATTGAAAGTGGGAGTCCTGATTTTGGTTAGATGAGAGGTGCGGGTAGGCTTAAGAGCCTCCTCCTTAAGTCAGATTTGAGAAGGCTGGTGGTCATTGCTTGCAGGGCGGAGAGTGCGTTTGTGATATGGACTGGTGCCTTGCTTCGCGATTGCAGGCGGCCGTAGCGAGCACTCGTGGGGGGTGGCTGTGATAGGAATGGGTGCGCATACGTGCGGGCGCGCAATCTCATTTGCCTGGTGGCAAAGGAGGCGCTGTTAAGGAGCTGGTGGGATTGGGGTTCCTTACCTTGTGGAAAGATCAAAGACTAAAGAGTGGTCTCCCTCTGGAAAGAGGTCCAAGTCCTTTGAGGTCGCCCCGCCCATCGGGGTCCAAGATTAGGCTAAGAGCCACAAGTTTTAGTCCACCGGGTTTGCCGCTGCTGCGGGTCCCAGTTTGGATAGGCCGTGATCACTATTGCCGTCCACCTCAGGAGCCAGCCATCCATCGAGCTCCTCTTCAAAGAGGAAGTCATCCAACCCCGCCAAGTTATGGGAGAAATCAGATAAGCGCAGGGCGGAGGATGAGAAGGCCATGCAGCCCAAGCAGGCTCAACCAGCACAGCCGAAGTCCTCGTCGACCACTTCAACATCTGCTGTGGCAGCCACGGCGGCTGCGGGTGCCGATCCTACGAGGGTGGCTCCCACAGTTCAGAGAATATCCCTACCCCTGCGGTGCTACACGACACGGCCGCAGAGGCATTACCGAAAGCTGCCAGCATCCCTGGTGGGGGAAAGACACCGGTCCAGGTCCCGGTCCAAAGCCCTCAGGGAGGAAAGGTTGGCGTTCAACCAATGGATGTCTCATCCACGGACAACGACCAATAGTCAGTTCATACGGTCCATGAGCAGGCCGATGGCGGCGCGTGGACAAGCGCTCCTTCGTTACATACTCAACCAAGGGACATTTCCATCGACATTCTGTTGACACTCCACGCCTTGGTACCGGAGATTCAGAAGAGGTTTCCCCCAGCACTGGCTCCTGTAGTGCCACAGGCTCCTGATCAGCCTGTGCGTAAAAAGAGAAAGCGTCATCTGACTCCCCCACATCAACCATGTCGGGACCCAACTCCCCAGGTGGACACGGGTACTGGTACGTATACGGCCACGGGTACCGACGAGGACTTAGTCGCGGCAGACGATGAATCACCGCATTTGGATGCTCCTCATAGTCTCTCCACCAGTCGAGGTGGGATCATTCCACTCCATGCTCCCCAGGGCCTCCGAGCTGTTCCAGCTGGTACCAGACAAAACCAGAAAGGAGGGTTTCTTGTATCAGAGGCGAGAGACGAAGAGGAAGTCTATCATAGCAGTGCCTTTTCTGGATGACATTTGTGTGGAGGGCCTACCCCTCATGAAGAACCCATGCATGGCTCCAGCCAAGCGAGACTGGTTGGATAAGAAGTACAGGGTCCCGGGCTCTGCATCCAAGTGCCTGTGGTCGCAACTATCACCAGACTCCGTAGTGTTGGCTGACGCAAGGCAACGTTCGGCTAACCCGGCCTCATCGTCGTTAGTTCCCCGGACAGGGAGGGCAAGAGGATGGACGCCATGGGAAAGAAAGTCATTTACACGGCGGCATCTGCAATAAAGACGGCCAACGCCATGGCTATCCTGACCAGGTAAGACAGAGAGTTGTGTTACAAGCTGGGCCCGTTCCTGGAGTTCCTCCCCAATAACAAGAAGATGGAAGCTCTCGCCCTCTTTCAGGAAGGGCAAGTGGCGTCGAACCATGCCATTACGGTAGCGCAGTACAAGACTAAATGGTCCGAGGATGTTTGAGACTAATGTGGTGGTGGCGGCGCTGCTCAGGTTGGTGGGCCACTATGTCTACGTATACCTCGATGACTGGCTGGTTCGAGCGGATTCTCCAATGGGAGTGGAACACAGCAGCCAGGCTGATGCAAACGCTCTACGAACTGGGGTTCTCCATCAACCTCAAGAAGTCGCAGCTCCAGCATACTCGGTCCTCAACCTTCTTTGGTCCCATCTGGGATACGAAAGCAGAGTTGATATTCCCCACCGCGGACAAGGTTGCAGTTATCAAAGTTGATACAGGGCATTTCCTAAGCAGGGCGATGACCTCGGCATGGTGGTACCAGCACTTGCTAGAGATTATGGCAGCTTTCCTCCTGGCTATGCCTCATACCATGCTCAAAAAACCTTTTCCAGACTCATGGAGCCAGTAAACTGGTTCCCAAGCGGCATTATTCAGCATACCAGCACATTTTCACCAGGACCTACGCTGGTGGAGGATGGACACCAATCTTATGGCAGGCAGACCATTCAGGCAGCCCACATACACCATTACGACAGACTCCTCCCTCAAGGTCTGGGGAGCCACTTTGAACACTGACAGTGTGCACTGCATATGGTCAAGAGAGGACAACGACAGGCACATAAATTGGCTCGAAATTATGGCTGTATGGCTTGCTCTGAAAGCTTTCCTTCCGGTTATCAACTACCAGTCTGCATTCAGATGGACAGCTCCACCTGCATGTACTACCTCAACAAACAGGGTGGCACCAGATCTCCTCCCCTGCGCAGGCTAACCATCGACATATGGAAGTGGGCTTTGGCGAACAACATTTCGATCCCGGCCATCCAGCTGCTGGGGGAGTCCATCCTAGAGGCGGACAGGCTCAGCAGACTGAAGGTCGACAACTACGAGTGGCAATTGAACAAGAGGGTCGTGAGGGAGGTCTTCAACAAGTGGGTTCATCCACAAATAGACCTATTTGAGGGGATTGGGTCCTCCGACGTATTCCATATCTATGACATGTAATCACCACAGCTGTGCTGCTTCGGAAACTTTTTTCGGTGTCTGCATCCTGCGCCGATGACGTCGATGCGCCGTCGTCGAGGACCTCCTCCGACGTCCGACGTCATCCGATGTGATAAGTAGGACGCACGACGCCCGTAGCCTCAGTTCCGTTTTTTCCGCGAACGTGTTGCTTCGTGAATCTCGGTAAACGCCTCGACTCTTTGGAGTTCTGTTCTTCTGGGTTCTTCGAACCTGTTCGTTTTTGTGAAAATCCTTCGTGTGAAGATGTCTTCTACTTCGTCTTCGACCCCGCGTCCGGGCTTCAAGAAGTGCGGGGAGTGTGGGTCCAAGATGTCGGTGACGGACTCGCACGACGCCTGCCTCTGGTGCCTCGGGGAGGCCCACGTCACGGATGACTGTATCGACTGCCAGTCGCTCACGTCCAAAGCCTTGCATGAACGTAAGAAGAAGTTGTCGGTAGGTCGGGTGTCCAAGCCCCGGAAGTCGAAGTCTGCGGGGCTTTCGATGGATGATTCGAGAGGAGACTCTCCACGTCATCGTCGGAAGTCTCGTGGGTCACCTTCTAGGAATCGGTCTCGCCACTCCTCAGCCTCTTCGAGGCATTCTCGGAAGCGCCGACACCGGTCGTCTTCCAGGTCCTCTTCGGAGAACTCTGCCCGGCACGTCGCTTACCCCACCAGCCGTGCGACGCCGGAGGAATGGGCTTCCTTCGGGAAGAAAATGCTGTTCTCGAGTCGCAGGGTACTAAGCCGTTTGCGCCCCCGAGTGGGGTCGGTCGTGAGAGGTCGAGAGACACCGCTCGCAAGAGTGGTCGGCACGAGTCACGGGAGAGGTCCCGTTCGGTCAAGGGGACTCGTTCTCGACGTACCCGTTCCAGGTCCCGGTCCTCGACGCGTTCGAGACCGTGTGCACCTGTGATGTCTTCAAGGAAGACATCGACGTCTGAGGCGTCGAGGGCGTCGACAGGCTTTCTCAAGGCTCCGGCTCAGAGGAAGTCGTCGAAGCCGTCGACGCTCAGGTCGTTGAAGGACACGCTCGGAGCTCCGGCTTCGAGGACTGTGTCGACGCCGCCGATGCTGGCAGCACTGCATCTGACGTCGACGCCGATTTACTCGATGCCGATCCTCTCGGCGCCGATGCCTGTTTTCTCGACGCCGGCGCCGATTCACCCGACGCCCTCGACGCCTTTCGAGGCCGGGGTGTCGGAGGTACCCCGTGGCACGGGGGAACCCCCTAGGAAGGCTCTGGTTAAGAGCAAGCACTCTCGGGTGCCTTCTTTTCACCACCTGGAATATATTTCAGAGGCGGATGAGGATTCTGATGGCCTGGTTCCTAGTCAGGTTCCAGATGAAATTGTCTCGGGCCATAGTCAGTTTGACGATTTTAGGCAGTCACTGCATGATGCCAGTGGACTGGACACCTCTCCGGAGGTAGAGTTTTGTAGGCCTGAGCCTGGCTCTCATGCCGATTCCTCGTACCGACGCCTTATGGCTAGGGTTTCTGAGTACTTCGGATGGTCTGCTCCCCCAGAGGAGTTTGTGCAGGATGATCTCACGGACATCCTTGATGTTGGTCCCCCAACTGACCCAGTACTGCCGTTCCATATGGCTTTACAGAGAAGGGTGGCGGCGGCTTGGACTGCCCTGGAGAGTCTCCCGGTGGTGGCAGGTCCTTGTCGCCAAAATACCGTCCAGCCAGTAGCGACCCCTGCTACTTGACCAGGCACCCACTCCGGAGAGTTTGGTGGTGCAGGCGGCCACGGCCCCGGCAAAGCAGGCGTCGTACCCTACCATCCCTCCTGATAGGGACGACAAACGTTTTGATGGCTGGGCGAAGAAAGTGTTTTCTTCTGGTGGTATGGCGCTTCAGGCGGCCAACTCCATTTGTGCCTTGTCTCGTTTCACACACACTCTGTGGAACTGTGTTGCGTTAGCGGCTGAACATATTCCCGAAGGGGACGAACGGGATGGTTTCCTTGCTATGGTCCAGGATGGTAAGGATGCCATGTGTGAGTCCGTTCAGTCGGGTTTGGACTTGGCTGAATGCGTCAGCAGGTCCATGGCGGCGAGCACCGTGATACGCAGGTTTGCGTGGTTGCGGAAGTCGGGGTTTGCTCCTGATGTGCAGTCCCGGCTCCTCAACATGCCCTTTGACGGTGAACACCTTTTTGGCAGCAAGGCTGACGAGAGCCTTGAGAGGTTGCAGACCTCAAAAGCTGCAGCGAAATCGTTGGGCGCTGCAGTTCGCCAACCTCCGCCTTTTCGTCCTAGGGGACAGCAATGGAGGGGTGGTTCCTTTCGCTATTACTCGTCCTTCAGTAAAGCGAGAGGAGCTGGCAGTCAAAGAGGCCAATGCAGGGGTACCAAAGGTGGACGACAGGGTACCCGTGGTGCCAAGGCCGCTCGGGCAGTTGCCTCTTTGCCCTCAGGTAACGCCGCAGCCGCTACCACTCAGTCATGAGGCCATCTCCCATGGTTCGCCGGTTGGGGGAAGGCTGGCGCAGCATCTTGTAGAGTGGCAAGCCATTACTTCAGATGTGTGGGTTCTGGAGATCATAACCCACGGCTACTGTCTTCCCTTTCGGCACAGGCCTCGCGACAATCCACCGGGCAACCTCTCTTTGCAGAGTCCGGATCCGCTCCTTGCGCAGGAAATTCAATCCCTGCTGGAGAAAGGCGCCATAGAACTGGTGCCTGTAGCGGAGAGGAACAAGGGATTAATTTTTGATTTCGAAGAAAGACGGGGGATTGAGACCCATCATGGACTTGCGCGGTTTGAACAAACTCCTCAGGAAGGACAAGTTCAAGATGGTTACTCTCTCTCAAGTCCTCCAGGCCCTTCAGCTTCAGGACTGGTTGGTGTCTCTCGACCTCAAGGATGCTTACTTCCATGTGCCGATCCATCTCAAGCACAAGAAGTAGCTGAGGTTCGCGGTTGCCGACTCGCACTTTCAGTTTCGGGTCCTGCCGTTCGGTTTGACCTCCGCCCTGAGGGTTTTCACCAAGCTCATGGTGGTGGTGGCAGCGCATCTCAGGCAAGGGGGGATTCACGTCTACCCCTACCTGGACGATTGGTTGATCAGGGGGAGCTCTCCCGAGCAAGTCCTGGATCATCTGTCCGTCACCTGCCACTCCCTTCACAGGCTGGGCTTCTCCCTCAATTTAAAGAAGTCCCATTTGACGCCAACACAGCGGCTCCAGTACATCAGAGCAGTGCTCGACACTTCCCTGGGGCAGTGTTTTCCTCCCCAGGTGAGGGTTCTTCACATTCAGCAGATGGTGCACAAGTTTCAGCATGCCCAGACGCTCCCAGCGTTCGAGTTCTTGAGGTTGCTCGGCCTCATGGCATCCTGCATTCTTCTGGTGCCAGAGGCTCGCCTGTGGATGAGATCTTTGCAGTGGGCTCTCAAGATGCAATGGTCGCAGTCCTCCGGCAGGATGTCGGACCCGGTTCAGGTGCCGCCCTCGGTCGCCCGGGACCTTCTGTGGTGGGCTGTCGAAGGCAACTTGATGAAGGGGGCTCCATTTTGGCTTCCCTGGCCGGAGGTGACGATCGTGATGGATGCATCCCTCACGGGATGGGGAGCTCATGCCAACGGGCTGACAGTCAGCGGTCGTTGGTCTCCGTCGGAGTCCAGACTCCATATCAATCTGTTGGAGCTGAGGGCCGTCTGTGCGAGGAAAGAATGTCCTGATCCTGACGGACAACACAGTGGCCATGCACTACCTCAACAAAAGGGGGGGCAGGGTCACTTCCTCTGTGCAGGGAGGCGATGCAGCTCGAGTTCTGGGCCATCCAGCAGGAAGTTTCGATCTCGGCAGTTCATCTGGCCGGAGACGAAAACGTGACGGCGGACGCTCTGAGCAGGCAGAGCACAATCTCTCACGAGTGGGAGTTGGCTCAGGAGATTCTCCTGGAGATCTTCACCCTTTGGGGGACCCCTCAGGTGGATCTCTTCGCCTCCAGTGTCAACCGGAAGTGCGAAAGGTTTTGCTCGCGGGAATTTCCTCCAAAAGGAGCCTTAGGAGACTCGTTCGTGGTGGAGTGGTCATTCCCGCTGCTGTACGCGTTTCCTCCAGTCCCCGTCATCCCGCAAGTTCATCGGAGGTTACGGAAGTTCGGTTCCCGGATGATCCTCATTGCTCCGGCGTGGGCTCGGACGTGGTACCCGGACCTTCTCGACTTGTCCATCTGCCCTCCACGTCGTCTTCCCTACGGAGACGATCTGCTCTCACGGGAGGGGGGTCAGGTTCTCCATCCAGAGGTCAGATCCCTCAACCTTCACGCTTGGCTTCTGAAAGGTTGAGGTATAAGGATTGGGACCTCCCTGAAGACGTGATGGAGGTGTTGCTTTCGGCCCGAAGGCCGGCAACAAAGTCTCTGTACCGTTGCCGTTGGCGTAAGTTCTGCGACTGGTGCAGAGTTCAGAATGTGGATCCTTTTGCATGTGACATCCCCATGGTTCTGTCCTTTTTACTTTCTTTGGCCCACAGGGGCTTGCAAGTGGGTACCATTAAAGGTTACCTGGGGCGCTGTCCATCTTTAAGCGCTCGTCTGAAGAGTGTTCTTACTTTAAAATCAGTTTAATTTCACAGTTTCTGAAAGGGCTCACTAATGTGTTCCCTCCGTCACCTTTCCTGGTGCCCGGTTGGGATTTAAATCTTGTTCTTAAGTTTCTTATGGGTGCTCCGTTTGAGCCTTTACATTCTTGCCCTTTGAGGCTGTTAACTCTGAAAACTGTGTTTTTAGTTGCGGTTACTTCCGCTCGCAGAGTGAGTGAGTTACAGGCACTTTCAGTTAAGCCACCCTTCACTGTATTTCACAAGGACAGGGTTGTCCTTAGAGTTCGTCCTTCTTTTCTTCCGAAGGTAGTGACGGAATTTCATTTGGCCCAGAAGGTTGTTCTTCCGGCATTCTATCCTCCTCTGCATCCTGGTAAGGAAAAGGAGAGGCTCCACAGGCTTGATCCTAGGAGAGCTTTAAGCTTTTATGTTTCACGCATGTCCCGGGTCAGAGTGGACGATCAACTCTTTATTGGTTACGCTGGAAAGCGTTTGGGGCAAGCTGTGACAAAACAGACTTTGTCCCGCTGGATTATTTTAGCCATCTCGGAGTGTTACCGCTTGGCAGGTAAGGACCCACCGGCTGGCTTGCGGGCCCATTCTACCAGGGGTATGGCTGCATCTACTGCCCTGCAGAGGGGTGTTCCTATTTGCAACATCTGTGATACAGCCACCTGGGCTTCAGTACATACATTTGTACGTCACTATTCCCTCGATTCCATCCGAGGACAGGATCTGGAAAGGCGGTCCTTTGCTCTGCTATTTGATTGGCAATTCTAAATTCTTTCCCTACTCCTTGCTCTGGTACTGCTTTGGGAGTCTGTCATAGATATGGAATACGTTGGAGGACCCAATCCCCTCGAAGAACAAGTTACTTTCTTACCTGGTAACATTCTTTCGATGGGATGGTCCGACGACGTATTCCATATCGCTCCCTTCCTGCCTTCCCCGCTGCAGAATTTCTTTTGCGATTGCAGCTTACGTTCCGCAAGGCTTTGTGTCTGACTGGCAGTTGACTAATGTCACACGTTCTGTGGGAAAAAACTAAAACTGAGGCTACGGGCGTCGTGCGTCCTACTTATCACATCGGATGACGTCGGAGGAGGTCCTCGACGATGGCGCATCGATGTCATCGACGCAGGAAAAAGTTTCCGAAGCAGCACAGCTGTGGTGATTACATGTCATAGATATGGAATACGTCGTCGGACCATCCCATCGAAAGAACGTTACCAGGTAAGAAAGTAACTTGTTCTTTGCATTGCACACCTCCAAATTAGGAGTACTATTAGGAAAATATACCGAGGGTTCCCACCCTGAGGACGGGGGAATATTCTAAGCATGTGAATCCATGAAAGATACCAACGCTGGAGAAATGGAGTTACAGGTAAGAAACTACTCCCTTGTCCCTCGATATTCCATGATAACATCAGGTATAATGGATAAACTAAAGCAGGCCGAACCGCAAAGGTTACGGTGAGAAAAACAAGATCAGTCCTGCTTTGACACACTGATGCACGTACTCTGTAGTGAGCCGGTATTAAAAGTTCCTAATTTCAACAAGGAATTCACACAGATGCGTCTAAGGTGGGTCTTGGAGTGGTCCTTTCTCAAGAATATGTTGGGATGGAACATCCTGATCCTGTATTATACATTAGCAGAAAGCTCTTTCCTCGTGAAAAATATCGATGCTACTATTGAGTTAGCTGCTCTTGCCACTAAGTGGGCTATAGTATATTTAAAATACTATTTAAATGGTCGTAGGTTTAGACTATTACTGACCATTCTCCTTTAATCTGGCTAAGCTTGAAGAACGATGCCAATCCCTGCATTATGCGTCGCTTTTTAGATCTCCCCTTTCTGATTTTCCATTGAACATAGGAAGGGAAGGCAACAGGGGAATGTAGATTTTCTTTCTAGATTTCCTCAAGGTGAAGATGACGAGCCAACTCCCTTATGGGAATGGTAGTATGTGACGATTCAAGGGATCTCGTCACTTCTCCCCACGGGGGAGCCTTCTCTGTGAGGCTAGGGTAGTGAGGCTGCTACCCAATAGTCCTCCTAGGAGTGGTGGAAAGCAGGACCTCACAGGTAGAGACTCCCCTCGTGAGGCTAAGGGCTCCCGTTCTGTGAAGGAACTGCCTAACCCTCTTGCCCTTGCACCCGTAAAAACCCAAAGGTCTGCAGAGAGTGCAACTGAAAGCACTACTGTGTGCTACTGTTACATTTCTTAACTTTATTTTGGTTGTTCAACCAAAATAGTACATTCAGTTAAATAGAAATACATGGGGGCAATACATAATCAAACAGAGAAAAAAGAAGTTAAAACGGATATTATCATAAAATCAATCACTGCAATAAAATTCATTGGTACAACGGTATTGTAGATTAGAAAAACAGTATGAACACTAGTTGAAGTATCGTAAGGAGAGAAACTTCTTGTAGCCTCACCTACTTTCCAATAATCACAGTTGGCACAACACTATTTCACCAGGAATTGCGCTTTAAGCAGCCATGGTCTGTGGATATAAAAGCAGTTGAATAAACAACATGAACATTTGCACACTGGCTCAAGAACCTCACAGCAATACATGATTGGCAGATCTTAGACTCTTTCAAAATTGTTTTTAAATACATTTTTCTTAGATGGGTGGTCTTAACACAGAACAGTAAAAAATGCATTAAGTCTCACTGCCCACCTAACATTTCCTCCCTTCCTTCCTTGAGACTTGACACAACTGAGACAAAGAAGAATAAGAATGGTGACATACCTTTTTCTAAAAGTACTGGGAATCGGTGGCCACGAGAAAGCATGAAGAGTACTCATGGAAACATCCAAAAGTCTATGACACTGCGCTGGGGGCACAGCTCTGAGAGAGAAAAGTAGAGGAAGGACTGAAAGAAGAGAGAAACCGGCAAGGAGCCTGCAAAGCCTGGGAAGTTTGAACCTGGAAGCAGAGATGTTAGTCCTCGGAAGAGATGACCCGGAAGAGCCGGCAGAGAGTCGACTCACTCCAGTGCTGGGGAAGTCGAGGTGGTGGCGTGAGCTCTGGAAAGTGGACCGTCTGTTCTGACGACACAGAGAGTGCTAGCCCCTGGCCTTCATGGAGCCACGTAGGCAAGCCAGAAAGAAGCGGTAGTCGAACAGCAAACCACACGCGACCCTGGGAAGAACCGGACACGCATGTCCAATCCAAACAAGATCATGGGAACTATGGGCGACTCACGTGTGTTCGGGGTAGACCAAAGTGTCAAGCCTCTGGAGCGATCTCCCTCGTCACATTTGTGACATCCAAAGAACCAAGAGTCAAAAAAGCCTTGCGAGTAAACCCTGTCGTCACAGTAGTGATATTCAAAGGTCCGAAATTCAAGAGTGCATCAGCAGGAATCTCCCTTGTCACAGTGATAATCCAAGTAAGACTAAATAGGATTCTAGACCAGAGTTATCTGGAAATAATCTTTGTAGCGTCCTACAACAGGGAAGAATTGCTAGAACTGCAAAGCAAGCTTCCAGAAGCCCTTTGGAAGAAGTGAAAAGGCTTTTGAGGACTATTGTGAAAGAATATCTCAAGCCCGCCTTCAAAACTGTGCAAGGTGGGTCAGGAGAAGGGCGTCCTTCTCCTGACCACACTCTCTTTGTTGAATCAGAAACTAGAACAAATGATTGATGAGAAAGAGATAAAGACTGAGCCTGTTCACCAGTAGAAGGGAGTCATTCTCCTGGTACTATTTTCATTTGGATTCTGAACTCTTTTGTAGATTAGAGGTAGGGTTAGATTTGGTTTTTGGACAGAGAACTGCCTTTTTATTTGGATACACATCCTGATGATGAGCACCCAGGTTGATATTTGTTTTGGCATGGATAACCCTTTAGAAATAGGGGAAGGTTGGATTGTTTCTTTATATTTCAAATAAGTTGTTGAAACATGCCATCCCTTTGTCCGATTCCTTACTCCACCACGCCACAGTAAACAGAGTCCTGGGCTGGGGCATGCCTTTTGGTAGGCACATTCCTGGGGCATGCCCATGGGTAAACACGATCCTGGGTCATGGCCTCAGGTAGACACAATACTGCAGCATGTCGATGGGTAGGCACAGTCCTGGGGCATGCCCACTGGTAGACACAATCCTGCGGCATGCCCACTGGTAGACACAATCCTGGGTCATGGCCTCGGGTAGACGAAATCCTGGGGCATTTCCATGGGTAAACACAGTCCTGGGGCATGCCCACGGGTAGACACAAACCTGGGGTATGTCCATGGGCAGACACAATCCTGCGGCATGCCCACTGGTAGACACAATCCTGCGGCATGCCCACTGGTAGACACAATCCTGGGTCATGGCCTCTGGTAGATGCAATCCTGGGGCGTCCATGGGTAGGCACAGTCCTGGGGCATGCCCACGGGTAGACACAATCCTGGGGTATGTCCATGGGTAGACACAATCCTGCGGCATGCCCACGGGTAGACGCAATCCTGGGTCATGCCCACGAGTAGACGCAATCCTGGGTCATGCCCACGGGTAGACACAATCCTGGGTCATGTCCACGGGTAGACACAATCCTGGGGCATGCCCTTTGTTAGACACAATCTTTGGGTATGCTCATGGGTAGACACAATCCTGAGGCATGTCCATGGGTAGACACACTCCTGGGGCATGCCTAGACACAATCATGGTGTATATCCATGGGTTGACACAATCCTGGCATATGCTGGTAGGTAGACCCCATTCTGTGTTCTGACTTTGGGTAGGAACCAAACTATTCAAAGTTTAAGCTCATCCCAGATATCACTTTTACGCCCTCTATGGGCCTTTCTTCTTAAACACTTCCAGGTACCCCTGCTTGATTCTTCTCTGTTCAAACCATCTAATGTGTGCAGGAAAGTGAAGATTATGTTTGTAAATTTAAATGTTGGGTTCCTTTAAATATACCAGTGATGATAGTTATGTTTCCTTCCCTCCACAGCTGCGCTGTGAGTAATCTGAAGAAGGTTTCTCTGGAGCTCGGTGGAAAGTCGCCACTTATCATATTCAGTGACTGTGATCTGGACAAAGCTGTGAGAATGGTACGTATCCTACAAAGGTTTGCGAGCCAATGAGCATTGTCCATTTGAGAACAGCATCGAGCAAGGAGGCAGTAAAACTGAGCTGGGTGGGCTTTTGCCTGGGTGCCCAAGCTGCATCGTTGCATGCATCTTAGATTGGCCATATGTCTCCCATTCTAGGTGCTCGTTCATGGGGGGCAAGAGCTTGCCATGACTCTCAATATTTGAATCAAGCATGTATTCCCAAGATATAGCCAATGCTTGACTGGCTTATGAACCCTTCATCTGCATGACCTGAAATCGGTGTCCTTTTTCACTTTTGCAGTCCAAAGATTTACAGGGGCTCCCTTAGCATGCTTAATGGGTATATAGATTTGGTCCAGTCTGAGGTATATGAAAGACTCATTTTACAGAAAAGAACCATTTTGTCAAGTCAGCATATTCTGTTCACACACATATGTGCTACTAAAGCAGAACGCATGTTAATGTTGTACCTCGGTTATGTTGTTACATTAATTTCAATGATCTGATATGATAGTTTATATTATATAGCGCCTATACAAAATGTGTTTCAAAGCACTTTAAGGCAAGGGCAGGAACAAAGGAAAATACAATGACATTCTTACAGGCCATGAACAGTAAGGATGTGAAATTAACTATTGTACTCGGCCTGACAACATTTTAGATAGTGCAAGAGCTAAGACATAGATAAGGAAGGGTGGGGGGGGAGTGGGAAGGAAATGGAAACAGACAGGCGACTACCGTACTAGGCCTGACGACATTTCTGGTAGATCCGGAGAAAACAAAAGGTGAGAGAGAAGGGTGCAGAAATGGAGGGAACGACCAAAACAAGCAACTATCGTACTAGGCCTGACAACATTGCAGATGGTGCTGGATGGAGTTTGGGGAGAAGAAAAAACCAAGTAAGGGGAGGGGGGATGAGACAGATGAGGTTGCCATTATACTAGGTCCAGGCACAATTCTGATAGTGAGTGCATAGAAGAAAGTAAGGGGAGGAGATAGGAAAAGGGAGAAAGGGAGAGGAGAGAACAGAGAGCAAGCAGTCAAAAAGAGTGGAGAAGCAAGAGGGGAGAGTGAATACAATTGCAGAAGTCAGTAGGAACACATAATGTTGCAAGCCTGGATACAAGATGAAGATGGAAACAGCATTATTCAGGGCCACCATGAAAAAGGGTGGCGCACCGTGAATCAATGAAGTCCATAAAAGTCAAATCCACATTGGCCACAAGACAGTGATGATGAAACCAGAATGTATCCGGACAGGGCCTGTAATGGTCCCATCATGCTGTACAGGTTGCAATGATAACGGGAAGGACTTTAGAAAACAAGAATTTGATAGTCTAAGTACACTTGATATATTGCTGTCAAATGTGGGTGCAGAGACCCAAGTAAGATTGATTAAAGAAATGCATTTGGCGCTTTTTCACAGAACACTGTCTCAAACCCCAAGGGGACTGAATGGATGCCTTTATTTTTTAGAAGTCCATGCGGCGCCTAGTCCTTCATGTCAGTGATATCTCCTTCCCACCAGATTGTATGATGCGCAG
Source organism: Ambystoma mexicanum (assembly GCF_040938575.1). Classification (NCBI taxonomy): domain Eukaryota; kingdom Metazoa; phylum Chordata; class Amphibia; order Caudata; family Ambystomatidae; genus Ambystoma; species Ambystoma mexicanum. The sequence goes on from NC_090936.1 coordinate 1,227,410,645, forward strand.
TCCCCTCTTCACAGCCTGTTACTTTACTTACTGTGGCATCTTCGTCCGCATGTATTCATGTTGCCACTTCTGGACCAATGGCAATCCTGCCAATTTCCCGAATCAGGTTAGGGACGTCTGCTTGCAATCCAAAATGTGTGTGGTCTATGCTCTGCCCCTTTCTTTATGTGTTGCTGTGCACTGCGCTGCAAATGTATAGTGCATAGACCAATGCAAGCTGGTCCACCTCCACAGGGAGCTGATTTCTGTGTGTAGACAAACCTTGATAGTCTATTATCTCAGTAGCAGGTCTAATCTTATAATAATTAATACTTCCAAAATGCTTGTTAAAAACACAGGTTGACTTAATTAGACTTAAAAATGTAATAAGTAAAAACTTTCAAAGTTCAAGTATTCTTAGTTTATAACCGGGAGAATGCGGTATTCCCACCAACCACATGGCCCTGATCCTCCTTCCCAGAGTTAGCCCACCTTTCCTTCCTTTGCTCATTCCCTATGTACTTTGCTAAAGCATATACAGATAGAGATGAGGAGGGAATGCAGAGCAATACTGAGTAACTATTGGAACGACTTTCACCAGTCTGCTGGTTCACAAACAGTAATTGGAAGAAACAAGATAAAACAAATGAAGGACTTGACAAGAGGCCAGGCCCTCCTTGGAGGATCCGTGAGAGCCAGGCTAAGCCTGACATGCAGGTAGGAGCTGACCGGAACACTGAGAGGAAGGAGATAGAGTCCAGGGACGGTCCAGGATGGATGGACCACACGGCCCGCAAGCGGACCAAGACTCCAGACACCCCAGAAGATCTGAGGACTGCGAGGGTTCGAAAGCATGTCAGTCTGGAAAGGAACAAGACTGCCAAGCCACCGCAGTAAAAAACAGGCTCCAGAAAGTTACTGGAGTGCTGCAAATGAACTCTGCTGCCTTAAGGGAGCCAGCACTCGCGTAAACCATACCACAAGGTACGCAGGAAGCTGATAAGTCCCTGAAAGCTCAAGGAGATGGGGGCAAAGCTCGGAAAGGAAGGTCTGGGATCCTAACGAACTGGGACAAAATCAAGAACGTACATAGTCGTACTAAGGCTTGGCAGGAGAGTAAACTAAATCTACAGAAGGGAAAAGTAAAACTGGAATTGCGGGTCTGGGATTCGCAATGCAAATAAGGAGAACTGGAAGGTAGTGGAAAGTCCACACAGTACTTGCTAGGTTAGTGAACCAAGTCTGTACGTCCCACTACAGCCTGGAAAGTGCATCCAGGCAAATGAATTTCGTCCCAGTACCTGGTGAGAGGGAACCAGGTCTACACCCAAAGGTCAGGGACCCACTACAACTTGGAGAGAGCACCCAGGCAGCGCTTTTCCATCGCAGTACCTTGTGAGAGGAAGCCAGGTCTACATCCAAGGGTCAAGGGCCCATTACAGCTTGTTTGTTTATTAATTTGTAAGGCACACCAAACCCTTAGGTAGCTGGGCACAACAGGTACTTAAAGCTTAGTTACACAGTGGAATAGTTAGAGTAGGCCAGGAAGAAAAATGCAAACAAAAATACAAATACAGTGAGATGGTACAGTATGTTACATACATAGGGCAGATACATAGGAATATATAGCAGAGTTTTAACCCGGAGGGATCATTTGTCGTTAGATCGCAGCCAGTTTGGGGTATTGCGCCTAAAGCTGAGGTAGGACATGTCAATTCTGAGGGCTAGTGGTAGTGCGTTCCAGGACTTTGCAGCTTTCACAGGGAAGCTACTTCCTCCAGATTTTTTTAACTTGAATCTTGGTATCTCTAGGCAATGGGAGTTAACCTCTCTGGAGGGGCTGGTCGAGGTTCTCCTAACCATTCTCTGTTAGGTATGGGATTGCTGCCTTTTTAAGGCACTTGAATGTCAGTGAGACTGTTTTGAGTAGACACCTGTCACTAATCTTTAGCCAGTGATGTTCTCTTCTCAATTTGGAGACGTGTTCTCTGTTAGGTATATTTAGGGCTGTTCTGAGGGCAATATTCTGTAGCGTCTGGATTTTGTCGAGGATATATTTGTTAGCTCCTAGATAAAGGGCGTTACAGTAATCCAATTTTGACTATATTAGAGCGTTGGCGAGGATGATGCAGCTGGCTTTGGTTAGAAATGATCTGCAGGCCCTAATAAGCTTGCAGGTGTAGGCGGTAGAAGATGCCATTGAGTTAACCTGTTTCCTTAGCGTTAAAGTGGAGTCGAGGTAGAAACCTAGTGTTTTTACCTCTTTGACTACTTTAATTATGTTACCATCTGTGTTGAAAGCGGAATAGTTGGAGTTCAGTTTTTTAGGTGGGCATCAGAACCAAGAATCAGGATCTCTGTTTTATCGTCATTCAGGCAGAGACGCTGGGATGCCATCCATGCCTGAATGAGGAGGTATATTTTATTTGCCAAGGCCATATCCTTGTCAGAATTGCCGAAAGGGGAATGAGGATCTGGGTGTCATCCGCATAATTTGTGTAGGTAACAAGTATCCAGGCCATGCTGCTTAAGGACTGGGTAATTTCACCAGCAGAAGGGAGTCATTCTCCTGGTACTATTTTAATTTGGATTCTGAACAGTTTTGTAGATTAGTGGTAGGGTTAATTAGGTTTTTGGACAGAGGACAGACCTTTTTAGTTGGACAAATATCCTGACGATGAGTACCCGAGTTGATATCCGTTTAGGCAGGGATAACCCTTTAGAAATAGGGGAGGTTGGATTGTTTCTTTATATTTCAAATATGTTGTTGAAACATGCCACCCCTTTGTCCTATTCCTTACTCCACCACGCCACAGAAAACACAGTCCTGGGCTGGGCCATGCCTATTGGCACGCTCATTCCTGGGGCATGCCCACTGGTAGACACGATCCTGGGTCATGGCCTCGGGTAGACACAATACTGGGGCAATCGATAGGTAGGCACAGTCCTGCGGCATGCTCACGGGTAGACACAATCCTGGGGGAAGGCCTTGGGAAGACGCAATCCTGGGGCATGTCGATGGGTGTTTGGGAGAATTCTCATAAATGTGCTAATTCCCTCTACCTTAGAGCCCTCCAGCTCTTTTGCGAAACTTTGGGACTTTGAACTTTTCATGTCAATGTGTTTTTCTGTGTTTATTTCCTTTGGATATGGAGTCTAACCAACTCCATAGGCATCATCTTGTTTATTTGTGTCACACAGCACCTTCAGTGCAGTGACACAGGGAAACCTTTTAGGCTGTCCCAAGGTTTAAATACCTTCTCTGGGATAAACTACTGTTTCCCAGAGTAAGTAAAGTGAAATTGACTTTACTAGTCTTTTTAAATTCCTAGACCCAGCACACCCTATCTTACAATAGAGTGCTGGAGGGGTTACCTAGTATCCACTGTGTCTAGAAACTCATGTAGCAGTCAAATGCTACCCTTTCCTCTCGAAATGGCTGGTGGCAGTGGTTTAGATCAAACTACCATGATTTTCCCGACCGCGAACGGCAGTAATGAAAAATCGCGGGAGCCATTTTTTCAAGATGCCGTCTTTGTCCCCTTTGTTTAAACAGGTCCCGGTCTTCTTTTTTCACTGTTTCTTATTTGAAAGGTCCTTCTAGAGTTTGTCTCTGCCCTTTTTTTCCTATGCCTTTGGCGGGCTTCAGGACTGAAGACCGCCTCTGGCACCGGAGTGTCTGTGGTGGGCAGGAAGTGAGGGAGGTGCCCGAAACTCACTGTGCTTAGTCTCCTAGGAGACCCAAATGCACTCTGTGGTGATTGGCTGGCTGACTGTCCAGCAAGGACAGCCACCTTGCTGGGTGAGTGACAGCCAGGCTGGAATGAATGGGAGAAAACTGGATAAAAGGCGAGTCTCGAGGCTTGGAAGGCAGAGTCGACCACTGGAACTAAAGAACTGAAGACGCGCTTGAAGAGGACGGCTGCTGCAACTCCTGTACCGTTGGTTTCCCCGGTGAAGCCCTGCTGCAGGTCCAAATCGCCAAGTTCACCTCGACAGAGAAGCCCCTGCAAGGACGACTTCTTCCTCTGAGTTGGTGGGACCAATCAACTCGACACTAAGCCATCTGCATATCATTACAGAGCTGGTTGTATTTTCCTCAGAGTGCTGCAGGAAACCGAATAACCAGGGATAGGCACACTAGTTTGTGTGCTTATCTACAGCTATCGGAATTGATTTCCCAGCTTTTTGACCAGTCCCAATGCAGTGCAGGAGTCCCCCGACGTCCTCCATCTTGCCCCCACAACTGAGGCTCAGGAACAGCGAGATCTGCAGGAACTGCCAGGAACAGAAGTCTTCAGCTGCATCTTTTTCTTCATTGTAGGGAACTGTGAAAACCCGACAGAGAGAACTTACCTCTCACTGCGAAAGTGCTTGAAACTTTGGTAACTTGCAGGCCTAGACAGCTTGTGACCCAACATATGAATCTTTCTTTTACAAACTACTTCTGAGAACTTTGGCAAAGACTTTTCTGTTTAACTACCAGAACTGCTTTATCCTATACTAGACTTTAGCCCATTGACTTTGGCCTAATCTATTGCATTGAATTGACTCCTCTGGTGAACTCAAAGTATTTGCACTGTCTACGAATAACTGTAAGCTTCTTTTTATTAACCTACGCCTTTTTGCTCCTACTTCAAAGTACTCTGAATGCCATTTTGCTCCTCCTTCAAAGTAGTTTAAATGCCTCAGAAACGTACAGTGTAAAGTACTGAAGTATATTTGTGTGTGAGATATATTGCCTACTTCTAGTGAATGTTTTATAACTGACTGTGAAATAAATGAAACCTTGAGTGTAAGAGTCTATTTGAATACTTGTGATTGTAGACCTCTGTGTAACATCATTACAGCTCACATTCCCCTCTTGTGATAAGCCTGGCTGCTCAGCAACGCTAACAAAACTGTGTAGTACAGACTTATACCAAAGGTTGGTTTTGCTTACACCTGTAATCCTATTTGTGTGTAGTGGTCTCCAAGGGTACTGCATACAAACTGCCTAACAATGGGTAGGCACAGTCCTGGGGAATGTCCATGGGTAGACACAATCCTGGGGCATGTCCATGGTAGACACAGTCCTGGGGCATGCCCACGGGTAGACAAACTCCTGGGGCGGTATGCACACGGGTAGGCACAGTCCTAGGGCATGCAGTCCGTAGGTAGGCACAGACCTGTGTCAGGGACCCACTACAGCTTTGAGAGAGCATCCAGGTTGTTCTTCTTCAGTGCAGTACCTGGTGAGAGGGAACGGGGTCTGCACCCAAGGGTCACGGATCCACTACAGCTTGGGAAGTATCTAGGCTATTCTTCTTCGGCGCAGTATCTGGGAAGAGGGAACCACATCTGCGCACCTGGGTCAAGGACCCACTACAGCTTTGAGAGAGCATCCAGGTTGTTCTTCTTCGTCGCAGTACCTGGTGAGAGGGAACCAAGTCTGCACCCAAGGGTCAGGGATCCACTACAGCTTGGGAAGCATCCAGGCTATTCTTCTTCGGCGCAGTATCTGGGAAGAGGGAACCACATCTGCACACCTGGGTCAAGGACCCACTACAGCTTGGAGAGAGCATCCAGGTTGTTGTCCTTCAGTGCAGTGCCTGGCGAGAGGAAGCCAAAGCTGCCAGCCAAGGTTTGGGACCCCAAGGAATTACATTGTAAGCCTGAGGAAGGCTGAAGAAGGCAAGACATTTCTCCAACAGACAAAAAGTGGCTAAAACCACATTGGGTAAATCTTAACAAAAAAATGTTTTTATTTGTATTTATTGTTCACTTGTAAGGCACTTATACAGAAAGCAAATACTGTTTCAAAGTGCTAACAGGGAGGGAATGATAAACAATTAGAAATTTCAATACAAAAAAAAAATAATATATATATATATATATATATATATATCTCTGAGGCTTGTGGAATCTGCTTAGATCACATGCTGTGCATAGGCCGACATCTAGTGGAAGCTGCGGAGTATTACAGTTTGTTTTTCGAAACTCGAAAAGGGGCGTCGAACTAGGGCGTGCCAGTAATACTATCCCTAGTGTGACGTCCACTATACCCATGATCCCTCACGCGTGTAGGACCCTCAGATTGTTTTTTCCGCCATACCAGTCGGAAGCATATTGCAGAGTTCCCTTGGCATTAGCCAATTATACTTATATTAGTGTTAAAGATTCCCCGTTCTTTCCACCCTACGCCGAAGATCGACGCTGGTGAAGATTGAGGACACCAGCCGTTGAAACTACATGATGGACTTTGGGCCTCGGAAGGCCTCTGGCCTCGGACCTGTACAAGTAGGGAGAGTGGGGGGTGGTCATACAGGCTCCCACATTTATTTCCTGCATATACTCGCCCGCTGACAAATGAATACATATGGAGAGTACTCCTTTCAAATTCTGCCCGAAGTGTAACAGGAAGTTCCCCTGGGTAGCTAAGCACAATACGTGCAATTTGTGTCTCCCACGAGACCATCTCGAGGCTACCTGTCGAGCTTAAGCTCTTCAAGCTGAAAACACTTAAAGACCGCTCCACTAAACACTGGGCCTACTACGCCAGGCAACGAGAGGCCATGGACGCCGAAGGGGCCTTTAGCGATGGCAGCAACGCCGACATATCAGACGGCGAGGGCAGAAGGGTGACTTCAGACACCCACGCGCAAGCCCCCGACCTCGGAGGACTGGCCAGCGGTCCAGTTATGGGGACAACAACTGGCGGCAAAAGCGCAACCCACACCACTCCCACTAAGCACATCAGCCCCAGTCGTGACTCGACACGCGTGTCGAGCATTCGGCAACGGAAGGCACCGAGAGAGCGGTCTAACGATTGTGTCCTCTGGGTGTTCCTGTTCGTGATCGCCACATCACAAAGACCAACCGTCCGCGGTTGGAAAAGGTGCCGCACTACCAATAATTGTAGAGGCTTCATCATCGGAAGACGATTCCGACCTCTAAATGCTCCCAAGTCTAAGCGTGTAGCGTCTACTCCCGAGATTCAACACCCTCCTTCTACCACCTCCGAATCTCGACGCAAAGCGTCAAAGACCACCTCCGAACCTCGACGCAATGCGTCAAAACCCTCGGAAACCCCTAAAACCTCCGGAAAACATTCCTCTAGTCACGGGAAGGGGGATAAACAGCACACCATAAAGAAAAACAGAAGGCCCCTAAAGTGATAGAAAAGTCCAAGGTCCCGGACACTACTCCTGAGGGTAAAATTGTCCCTCCCACTCCTCATGATATGGACATGGATGAAGAACCAGAGCAAGAGATGTTTATTCCCAGTTCCAGGGAATGGAACTCAGCCGATATTGATAGGGTAATGAGAAGGATGTCTTTTTTTGTTGACTTCTACGAGAAAGACCCTAATTATTTCCATAGCTATGCCAACACACCAGCTACCTCTGCCCCTTCGGGATCCAAGGACTCTCAACCCCCTACTAAAAGGCTCCGCTCTGAGGCTCCGGCGGAGGAATTGGTTTCAGACCCTTTGCTAATTGAACCTTACCATCCAGAGTCATATGGTGAGGAGACAGACACAGATGCTGGAAGACCAAACAGGGGTTGCTTATTATGGGATGATGAGGACCAGGAAGAGGAAGATGAGGCGGAATCCTACAATCTTGACTCCCCTATTCCTAAGGATCCCCCGGTGCATGACTCACCGATTGATAATCAGCCACTCCTCAATGAGGTAATGGCTAAAGCAGCAGCTCATTTTCAAATAGACACACAGGGTGTTCAAGAAGATAGGGATTTCACGGAAGAAATCCTAGGGGACAAGAGAGCCATTACCCAAGCCATCCCAATATTAAAATCAATCCAGCGTAGAATTGATCACTCGCTGGTAACCCCAAATCTTACTCGTGCAGTGAACCCACGAGTGGGAAAATTATTCCGGGCTGCACCCTCCGATCCCATGTATATAAGGGGTCAATTAAAACCTGACTCCCTCGTAGTAACAACCACCAGAAAGAGGTCAGAAACACCACTAGCTTCTTCAGAAGCACCTCCCGATAAAGAGAGCAAGAGGATATATGCTCTGGGTAGGAAAGTTGCCTCCACGTCAGCCTATCGGGCACGTATTGCTAACAGTACCACTCTTTTAGCAAACTATAACTGCCATCAGTGGGAACAAATTGCAGCAGACGGAAGGTCTGTGTCTGGATAAATCCTTAAAGCAAATGTTGATGCAGCAGATAATGCAGGAAGATTAATAGCCGAAGGCACAGGCAATCAGGGTTTAAACCCGAGACCCAAGCCACGCTTATAGACATGCCGGTAGGGCCGAACTTTCTATTCGGCAAGGCAGTCGAAGAGGCACTAAAGACAGCTAAAGATGAGTACGAGACCCTAAAATCTCTTGGCCAACTCACAAATAAACCCGCAGGTCAAAGGGGAATAATAGTTTTCGTCGCTTTTGCGGCCAAAGCTCCCAGAGGGGTTCCAACTACTACCAAAATCAAGGAACCTCATGGGGCAACAATCAGTTCCAAACATCACAGGGATTCACCAGAGGCCAGCGCAGGGGCCACACTAGGGATAGAGGCAGCCCCACCAGAGGTGGCACGCACCTAGTAAACAGTGACGTTCTGCTTCGGGTCCCCTCCCATGCATCCCCAGTAGGGGGGCGCATTTCCACCTTCACCCACGCATGGGAGGGGATCACTTCGGACAGATGGGTGCTGTCCACAGTGTACACAGGATACTGTATAGAACTATTAGTGCACCCCCACGACCATCCTCCAAGTCAGAAGGTACACTCGTTGGAGAACCAGAAAATCCTTCTCAAGGAAATCGCCACTCTACTTGCAAAGGACGCCATAGAACTCGTCCCGGGCAACCTGGTAAACAAGGGTATCTATTCAACCTACTTCCTTGTGCCAAAAAAAGATTTGACAATGCGCCCAGTATTTGACTTAAGCCCTGTAAACAAGTATGTCAAGCCCCAAAATTTCGCATGACTACTCTCCAAGAAGTAATCCCCCTCCTAAAAAGGGGGGATTACATGGCAACATTGGACATGAAAGATGCCTATTTTCATATTTCCATGTTCCCAGCGCACAGAAGATTCTTACGCTTCAAGGTGGACAGTCAGCACTACCAGTTCAAGGTGCCGCCCTTCAGTATAGCTTCGGCTCCAAGGGTATTCACCAAGGTACTGGCGGTGGCACACCTACACATGGAGGCAATCCCAGTGTATCCTTACCTGGACGACTGGCTCATCACGGGGGAGACCCCAGTAATTTGCAGATCAAACATCCAAAGAACAATCAACCTCCTCTTCGAATTGGGTTTCTCTATCAACAAGAAAAAAATCAAGCCTGGTGCCAAGCCCCTCCAAGCAGTTCCTAGGAGCTGTACTAAACACTCAAGAGGGGTTGGCCTTTCCATCAGAGGAAAGGATTTGGAATCTGCTACTGCAAATTCCTCGATATCAGCCCGGTCGCCAGATAAGGGTGCGCAAAGCAATGCGTCTGCTAGGCATGATGGCGTCATGTATTTACCTGGTCCCCCACGCGCGCCTGCGCATGCGACCCATGCAAGAATCGTTGGCGAAACAGTGGTCTCAGGCAAGTGGTCAGTGGGACGATCTAGTGGTCGTTTCGCCAACACTTGTACAAAGTCTTCACTGGTGGACAAGAGAGAACCTGTCAAAGGGGAAACCCTTTTACAATCCGGAGGTACAAGCTGTAGTCACTACAGACGTGTCCCTGTCTACCTGACAACCTTTACAATACCATCCAAGCCTGGATGACAGACAACGGTCTATGCCTCAACTCTGACAAAACGGAACTCCTACTGGTAGGCTCTCCCGACACCCTAAACAATCTAGATGCCCAATTCAGTCACTTCACCATTGATTCTATTAAAATTCCAGTCTCCGAATCTGTCAAAACCCTGGGAGTTTATCTGGATTCTAGCCTATCCATGGACAGACAAATCAATGCAATTGCCTCTGCAGCGGCATATCATGCCAAACTTATCAATGCAGTCAGACCATTTCTCTCCAAAGAGAACTGCACTAACATAGCCAGAGCCATCACCGGCTCTAGGCTAGACTACTGTAACGTACTCTTTCTAGGAACCTCTAAAAAAACCTAGAGAGACTTCAAGTAATACAGAACAACGCGCTCCGGGCAGCCCAAGGTATTGCAAAAAGAGAACACATCTCTGAGGCCAGAAAACTAGCCCACTGGCTCCCAATAAAAGAAAGGATATTATTCAAAGCCCTAACATTGACCCACAAGTGCATCCACCTCACTGCACCTGCATACCTCTCACAAAGGAGACACCCTGTCTCCTCCACCAGGCCAACCAGATCACCCTACACCAACATGCTCTCAGTACCTCTAGTAAAAAAAGTAAAAGGGGGCGGATCCAGCTTCCCTTACCTTGCGCCCTCGCACTGGAATGCCCTACCACACACTATCCGTAGAGAGGACTCCCTCACCACCTTCCGCAAAACACTGAAGACTACCCTGTTCACTTAAGGCTAGACATTCTAGCATGATTATCCCATGTATATCGTATCATATGTTCAAAAGCAATACTTGTAACAACAGTACGTCATCCTGCAACATTTACAATGTGTCAACATCCGCTATTTTACCTGTACCATGTAACTAAGTTCATTGCAAGTAACAGCGCCTCAATGCCCCTGGGCTGCTTGTGCGCTATATAAATGTAAATAAATAAATAAATGAATAAAGGGTGGGGAGCACACCTCCTCCACCACACAGCTCAGGGTCTCTGGTCTCACACAGTGGGCAAGAATCATATCAATATGCTAGAACTCCTGGCAGTCTTCAGAGCGCTTCAAGCGTTCAAACCCCACCTGTTGAACCTGTCAGTACAGATTCTAACAGACAGTACGACAGCGATGTTTTACATAAACAAACAGGGAGGGACTCGTTCGCCAAATCTGTCCAGGCTTGCCCAGAAAATTTGGACATGGGCACTCAGGCGGAACATTTACCTGTCATCTCAATATGTTCCAGGGGATCTGAATTCACTAGCAGACACTTTAAGCAGAGATCCCCTCCCAGTAGAACACGAATGGTGTCTACACAGAGAAGGCGTAGAAGACATCTTCTCACAGTGGGGTTTCCCCACTATAGACCTATTCGCCACAAGCGAAAACAGGCAATGCCCAGGATTCGCATCCAGGTTCCCTCAGCCAGACTCCAAGGGGAACGCCCTGTGGATGAACTGGTCAGGGATGTTTCCCTACGCTTTTCCACCAACCCCTCTTTTGAGCAAGGTGGTCAACAAGATGCACAGGGAATCGATGACGCTCATCCTAGTTGCTCCCGTGTGGGTGATGCAACCGTGGTTCCCACACCTAGGCAGACTAGCAGTGTGCAAACCCATCAGACTCCTGTGCTGGCACAACCTACTATCCCAGCACCAAGGTCAAACAGTGCATCCTCAACCCAGCTCAATGAACTTGGCAGCATGGCTCCTGAAGTCATAGAGTTTGGACATCTCAACTTACCACAGAGGTGCATGGACATCCTAAAGGAATCTAGGAAACCAAACACGAGGCACTGTTATTTTGATAAATGGAAGAGATTCGATATCTGGTGCCAGAATAAGCAAATCAACCCGCTTGATTGTACTCCTTCCAATATTGTCACCTACATGCTCCACCTGCTGGATGCAGGGTTGGTATTTAACTCACTCAAGGTACACCTGAAGGCGCTGTCCGCCTACACCACCTCCCATAACAGGGTTTTGTGGTGGAAAGTACCAGTGGTTAAAGCCTTCATAGAAGGGGTAAAGAGACTCCACCCTCCAATTTCTAACCCACCACCAGGATGGGACCTTAATGTGGTGCTTGCTGAACTCATGGGACCACCCTTTAAACCCATGCATAAAGCCAGTCTCAAACACCTGACCTATAAAACTGCCTTCTTAGTAGCCATTACATCCATAAGAAGGGTCAGTGAAATTCAGGCTCTGTCAGTGAAGGATCCTTTCTTTACTGTTCATAAGGATAAACTGGTTCTACGAACACACCCTAGGTTCTCACCTAAGTTCATTTCTAAATTCCACGTTAACCAGTCCATTGAGCTTCCGCCCTTCTTCCAAGAACCAAAAAGCTCTGCTGAGGTGAAACTACACACTCTAGATGTGCGAAGAGCGGTCCTCTACTATGTAGACAAGACCAGGCCGCTAAGAAAAACAGACCAACTGTTGGTCTCCGTAGCTACAGGCAGAGAGGTGCTATCTCAAAATGGATAGTCCATTGTATCCAGCTACGTTACTCCCTTTCTGAAAGAACTATGCCTTTTACGCCAAGTGCCCACTCTACAAGAGGCACTGGGGCCACTCTGGCTTTCATTGCTAATGTACCCCTTGACAACATTTGCAAAGCAGCTACTTGGAGCTCCGTTCACACTTTTACTCAGCACTACTGCATTGACACTCATTCCAATTGGGACAAGCGGTTCTAAGACACCTGTTTGCTCATGACCCTTCTCACATCCCACCTCCTTCTTCTAACACTGCTCGCTAATCTATGCACAGCATGTGATCTAAGCAGATTCCACAAGCCTCAGAAGGGATACATTACTCACCCTAATCGTATTTCTGATGCTTGTATCTGCTTAGATTCACATGCGCCCGTTCTTATTCCCCTCTGAGAGAAGGTGCATGGATGCTGGTAGTTTTATCTATCTATCTGCTTGGATAATCTGTACTCACGCTACTCCTCATGCTACCTTATGTCAGAAAAAATACAATCTGAGGGTCCTACATGCGTGAGGGATCATGGGTACAGTGGACGTCACACTAGCGATAGTATTACTGGCACGCCCTGTGTCGACGCCCATTTTTGAGTTTCGATAAACAAATTGTAATACTCCGCAGCTTCCACTAGATGTCGGCCTATGCACAGCATGTGAATCTAAGCAGATACAAGCATCAGAAATACGATTACGGTGAGTAATGTATCTCATATATATATAATCAGTAACATTGAAAGCTGGTTAGTTAAGTTGCTAAAAGTAGTTAAAGTGCAGAAGAGAAAAGATAATACAGAGAACTTTAATAAAAAGTTCAGGAGGAACAGACAGCAGAAGGAAATACTGTTTTTCTCAGACAAGTAATAGAGTGAGAAATCTTAGACTATGAGCAAGGAGTTCATGGAAGAGAGTTTGCAGTAAAGATCCTGCAAGAGAAAGAGACTAAAGAACAAAGGAGTTACTGAAATCCAACTGCAACAAATAAAGGAAGCCTATCAGCAACTGAGCATAGGCAGCAGGTATTTAGGAGGAGGGCGGCAAAGTATTAAGTATTAATTACAGAAAGCTGAACAGATAATAATCTATATATTGTTGTCTTCTAGATAATCACAGACACTGAGGCATTGAATCCAGTACCTGAGGGCGTCAGTGAGAACCAGTGAAGATCTGAATTTTCTCCATTCACCTTGGGTTTGGCAGCTTAACTGCTGAGAGACTGTTGGGCAGGCAGACTTAGGGAGTCTGGTGGGTCAGCATCACTCCTGCAGGAAGATTCAAGACTGGACCTGACATTTAAATGTTGCTCTAAGTGTAACCGTAAATTCCCCTGGGTGGACAAACACTTAGTTTGTAATTTGTGTCTCCCAAGAGGCCACGTCGAAATGTCTTGTCAAGCGTACAGACTCTTCAAGTCTAAGACGTTAAAGGTCCGTGCCACGAAACGCTGGGCCCACTACTGCAGGCAACTCAAGGCCATGGAGGTAGAGGGAGCCTTTTGCGATGGCAGCGACACTGTACTTTCAGATGGCGAGGGCATCGGAGTAGCTTCAGCTACTCAAGCGCAGACCCCAAACCCGTAGGACAGGCCGGCGGCCATGTTGTGGGGCCTACACCTGGCAGCGGCAGCGCTACAAAAGCACACACTACCAAGCACATAAGCCCCAGTCGACATTCGACAGACGAGTCGAATACTCGACAACGTTCGACACCCCGAGAAAGGTCCACCGAGTCCCGGTCCTCCGAATCTCAAGATCGCAACACGACAGGGTTCAACCATCGAAGGACGGCAAGGGTTTCACTCGAAAAACTCCTTCCGAAGGCTGATCGTCCGTGGACGAAGCTTTGGCTCCCACACTCGAAGTTCGACGTTCATCGTCCGATAAAGCAGCAGGCCCAAAGAAGTCTGTGAAACACTCCTCTGGGCCTCAGGGTGGGAAAACCATCATAAAATGTAATCTAGTATTCTCATAGGGACAAGAGCCCTCCTAGGGAGAAGACACCACAAAAGGGAACATTATCCAAGCCCATAGAGAAACCTAAGGACTCTAGACCTAGAACTTTACCTCCCACTGATGAGGACTTGGGTGTGTCCCCTTAATCTATTGTGATCCCAAGTTCAAAGGAATGGTCTTCACAGGATATTGATAGGGTTATGCGAAGACTGACCTTCATGGCTAATTTTTATGAAATAAACCTGGATTACTTTCAAAGTTTCCACTCCACTCCTCCCACCTCAGCCCCTTCCGGCTCTCAAGCCTCTGCCTTATCCACTCAACCCCCTTCTAAAAGGTCTTGCTCTAATGTCCCCTTACAAAGTACGGTTATAGATCTATATGACCCCGAATTAGAACCAGAAGACCAGGAGGATCTCTGTTTTGTGGAAACATCTGACCCTCAACTTAATGAAGAGGATACAGATGAACTTTATTATGGGGATGATGAAGACCAAGAGGCACACTAGGAGGCTAACATGTACTCCACAGATTCCCCTCTTAATCAGGACACCCCAGTGGCCGATTCCCCTGTCGATAATCAACCCCTCCTCAATGAAGTCTTAGCCAAAACGGTGACACACAGGAGGAATAGGAGGATAGAGACTTTGCTGAACAAATACTGGGGGACAAAAAGACAGTAGGTCAGTTTATCCCACTACTAAAATCGATCCAACGCAGAATACAGCCTTCCTTAGAAGCACCCAATCTCACACGGGCCGTTAACCCGCTTTTGGAAAAACTATTCAGGCCTGCACCATCAGACCCCTTATGTATAAGAGGCCAATTGAAACCAGACTCATTGGTTGTTACCACAACAAGAAAGAGCGCAGGCACCCCCTTGCTTCCTCTGAGGCCCCACCGGATAAGGAAAGCAAAAAGATATATGCCATGGGCAGAAAGGTCGCTTTGTCTGCGGCCTATCAAACTAGAATAGCCAACAACGCAACACTTTTGGCAAGTTATAATTGCCATAAGTGGGAGGAAATTTATGCGTTACTTTCGTCCGCCCCGGAGCCACTTACATCACAACTAGCTCAAGTGGCAGCAGACGGAAGGGGCGTATCTACCTGTCTCCTCAAATCAAATTTCGATGCAGCTGACAATGCCGGAAGAGTCATTGCAGAGGGGACTATTATAAAGAGGCATGCATGGCAAAAATACAAGCCACTCTAATAAACATGCCAGTGGAACCTAATGTGATCTTCGGCAAGGCTGTGGAAGATGCACTTAAGACAGCAAAGGATGAGTATGACACTCTAAAATCTTTAGGTCAGCTCACAAACAAGCCGTCTGGTCAAAGGGGTAACAGTAATTTTCACCGTTTTTGGGGCCAAAATTCACAAAGAGGATCCGGCTACAATCAAGGCCAAGGTTCTAATGGGAATAATCAAGGACAAGCCTTCGAAGGCTATCCCCGAGGACAACACAGAGGTCGTGGTGGTCTGGGCAGAGGACCAGCTCGAGTTGGCACCCCACCTCAGAGCAAGTGACATTCCGCTCCAGGTACCATCCCATGCATCTCCAGTAGGAGTACACATTTCCAACTTCACCCACGCATGGGAGGGTATCACCTCAGACAGATGGGTGCTGTCCACGGTAGCAGGGGGCTACTGCATAGAACTACTTCAACATCCTCACGACCACCCCCCAAGACAGAATATCCACTCAGAAGAACATCAGCAAATCCTTCTAGAAGAAATTACTACGCTTCTATTAAAGGACGCCATAGAAGTGGTCCCAGCCAACCAGGTAAACAAGGGTATCTATTCAAATTACTCCCTTGCGCCAAAAAAAATCTAACAATGCGCCCTGTATTAGATTTACGCCCTGCAAACAAGTATGTCAAGCCACAAAAGGTCTGCATGACTACGCTACAAGAGGTAATCCCGCTACTAAAAAGGGGGGATTACATGGCAACACTGGATATGAAAGATGCCCATTTTCATATTTCAATGTTCCCAGCGCACAGAAGATTCTTGCTTTTCAAGATAGCGAACAAGCACTACCAATTCAAAGTGCTGTGCTTTGAAATAGCCTCGGCTCCAAGGGTATTCACAAAGGTACTGGCGGTAGTGGCAGCGCAGAGGAGCAATCCCAGTGTACACTTACCTGGACGACTGGCTCATAACAGGGGAATAACCTCTGATTTGCAGACAAAACATCCAAACAACGATCAATCTCCTCTTTCAGTTGGGCTTCTCAATCAACGAGAAAAAAATCAAGCCTAGTGCCAAGCACTTCAAAACAGTTCCTAGGAGCTGTCCTAAACACAGAGGAAGGATTGGTCTTTCCTTCAGAAGAAAGAGTAAAAAATGTGTTACTGCAAATACCACATTATCAAGCCGGCCGCCAGATAAGGGTGCGCAAAGCAATGCTTTTAATAGGCATGATGGCATCTTGCATATACCTAGTTCCTCAAGCGCACCTGCACCTGTATCCCATACAGGAGTGGTTGGCAAAACAGTGGTCTCAGGCAAGCGGTCAGTGGGACGATCTAGTGGTCGTTTTGCCAACACTTGTACAAAATCTTCGCTGGTGGACGAGAGAAAACCTAACGAGAGGGAAACCCTTCTACGACCCACAGATACAGGCAGTGGTCGCAACGGACGCCTCACTGGCAGGGTGTGGGGCTCACTACCGTCACCACACAGCTCAGGGTCTGTGGTTTCACACTGCAGCTCAGAACCACATCAGTGTGCTGGAATCTCCGGCAGTGTTCAAATCCCTTCATGCATTCAAACCCCATTTAAGAAACCTGTTGGTGCAGATCCTAACAGACAGCACCACAGCAATGTTTTATATCAACAAACAGGGGGGTACAGGTTCTCCAAATCTATCCAGACTTGCACAGAAAACCTGGAAATGAGCACTCAGACGGAAAATGTTCCTGTCATCCCAACATGTTCCAGGGGAACACAACGCTCTAGCAGACTCATTGAGCAGAGATCCCCTACCAGAGGAACACGAGTGGCATCTACACAAGGAGGTCGTAGAACACCTCTTCTCTCAATAGGTTTTCGAGGGGATTGGGTCCTCCGACGTATTCTGTATCTATGACAGGTAATGTCCACAGCGGTGCTGCTTCGGAAAATCTTTGGCGTCTGCGTCCTGCGTCGATGACGTCGATGCGCCGTCCCCGAGGACATCCTCCGACAGCCGACGTCACCCGATGTGATAAGTAGGACGCACGAAGCCCATAGCCTCAGTTCCGTTTTTTCCGCGAACGTGTTCGCTTCGTGAATCTCGGTACACCTCGACTCGTTGGAGTTTGCTGTTTTCTATTCTCGGTTCGTTGAACCTGTTCGGTTTGTTGTGAAGACCTGTTCGTGGCAATGTCTTTCTCATCTTCGACCCCGCGTCCGGGCTTCAAGAACTGCAGGGACTGTGGGTCCAAGATGTCGGTCAGGGACTCGCACAACGCCTGCCTCTGGTGCCTCGGGGAGGCCCACGATACGGACGACTGTGTCGACTGCCAGTCGCTCACTGCAAAGGCCTTGCGGGAATGCAAGAAGAAGCTGTCGGTAGGCCGGGTGTCTAAGCCCCGGAAGTCGAGGTCTGCGGGGCTTTCGACCGATGACTCGAGGGGTGACTCTCCGCGTCGTCGTCGGAAGTCCGGTGGGGCTCCTTCCAGGAGTCGGTCTCGCCACTCCTCCGCCTCTTCTAGGCATTCCAGGAAGCGCCGGCATAGGTCGCCTTCCCTGTCCTCTTCCGAGGACTGCGCCCGTCGGCGGGTCGCTTATCCCTCCATGCAAGCGACACCGGAGGAATGGGCTTCCTTCGGGAAGCAGATGCTAACGATTCTGGAATCGCAGGGCACCGGTCCGTCCGCGCCTCCGAGTGGTGTCGGTCGGCACCAGTCGAGAGACACTGCCCGTACGCCTTCGGGCTCGGGTGGTCAGCACGGCTCGCGGGAGAGATCCCGCTCGGACAAGGGTAGCCGTTCTCGCCATGCCCGTTCCAGGTCCCGGTCCTCGACGCGCTCGAGACCGCGTGATCCTGTGCCGTCTTCGAATAAGACATCAACGCCTGTGGAGAGACACGCTCGGAGCTCCGGCTTCGAGGACTGTGTCGACGCCGCAGATGCTGGAGGCGTTGCAGCTGACATCGACGCCGATTCGCTCGACGTCGATGCCTTTTCTGTCGACACCGGCGCCGACTCGTTCGACACCCTCAACGCCTTTTCTGTCGTCGCTGGCGCCGACTCGTCCGGCGCCCTCGACGCCTTTCGAGGCGATGGTGTCGGAGGGGCCCCGTGGCATGGGGTTTGCCCCTAGAAAGGCTATGGCTAAGGTCCGGCACTGCTTTGGTCCGCAGAGGTCTTCCTCTCCCCGCCTGGAGTACATTTCAGAGGGTGATGAAGGCTCTGATGGCGGCCTGGTTCCGGTTACGGTTCCAGATGACCTTATCTCGGGCCATAGCCAGTTTGATGACCTGAGGCAGTCACTGCATGATGCCAGTGGACTGGACACCTCTCCGGAGGTGGAGTTTTGTCGGCCGGAGCCTGGCACTCATGCCGATTCGTCATATCGGCGCCTTATGTCTCGGGTTACCGAGTACTTGGGTTGGTCAGCTCCCCCAGGGGAGTTCGTTCAGGATGATCTCACGGACATCCTTGATCTCGGTCCACCCACTGACCCGGTTTTGCCTTTTCATATGGCTCTGCAGAGAAGGGTGGCGGCGGCTTGGACTGCTCCGGAGAGTCTCCCGGCAGTGGGCAAGTCTTTGTCGCGAAAATACCGTCCAGCCAGTAGCGACCCCTGCTACTTGTCTAGGCACCCCACCCCGGAGAGTTTGGTGGTGCAGGCGGCTACGGCCCCGGCAAAGCAGGCGTCGTATCCTACCATCCCTCCGGATAGGGACGACAAACGTTTTGACGGCTGGGCGAAAAAAGTGTTTTCTTCGGGGGGTATGGCGCTTCAGGCGGCCAACTCCATATGTGCCTTGTCTCGTTTCACACACACTCTGTGGAACTGTGTTGCATTAGCAGCTGATCATATTCCCGAAGGGGACGAACGGGATGGTTTCCTTGCTATGGTTCAGGATGGCAAGGATGCCATGTGTGAGGCCGTTCAGTCGGGTTTGGACTTGGCGGATTGTGTCAGCCGGTCCATGGCGGCGAGCACCGTAATGCGCAGGTTTGCGTGGTTGCAGAAGTCTGGGTTCGCTCCTGATGTGCAGTCCCGGCTCCTCAACATGCCTTTTGACGGTGAACACCTTTTTGGCAGCAAGGCTGACGAAGAACCTTGAGAGGTTGCAGACCTCCAAAGCTGCAGCGAAATCGTTGGGCGTTGCAGTTCGCCAACCTCCGCCTTTTCGTCCTAGGGGACAGCAATGGAGGGGAGGTTCCTTTCACTATTACTCGTCCTTCAGTAAAGCGAGAGGAGCTAGCAGTCAAAGAGGCCATCGTAAGAGTGCCAGAGGTGGAAACAAAGGTACTCGAGGTGCCAAGGCCGCTCGGGCAGTTGCCTCTTTGCCCTCGGGCAACGCCGCAGCCGCTACCACTCAGTCATGAGGCCAGGTCCCATGGTTCGCCGGTTGGGGGAAGGCTGGTGCAGCTTCTTGTAGAGTGGCAAGCCATTACTTCGGATGTGTGGGTTCTGGAGATCATAACCCATGGCTACTGTCTACCTTTTCGGCAGAGGCCTCACGACAATCCACCAGGGAGCCTCTCTTTGAAGTGTCCGGATCCGCTCCTTGCACAGGAAATTCAAGCCCTGCTGGAGAAAGGCGCTATAGAACTGGTGCCTGTAGCGGAGAGGAACAAGGGATGGTATTCCCCTTATTTTTTGATTTCGAAGAAAGACGGGGGATTGAGACCCATCATGGACTTGCGCGGTTTGAACATACTCCTCAGGAAGGACAAGTTCAAGTTGATGACTCTTTCTCAAGTCCTCCAGGCCCTTCAACTTCAGGACTGGTTGGTGTCTCTCGACCTCAAGGATGCTTACTTCCATGTGCCGATCCATCCCAAGCACAAGAAGTACCTGAGGTTCGCGGTTGGCGACTCGCACTTTCAGTTTCAGGTCCTGCCGTTCGGATTGACCTCCGCCTCGAGGGTTTTCACCAAGCGCATGGTGGTGGTGGCAGCGCATCTCAGGAAAGGGGGGATTCACGTCTACCCCTACCTGGACAATTGGTTGATCAGGGGGAGCTCTCCCGAGCAAGTCTTGGATCATCTGTTCGTCACCTGCCACTCCCTACACAGGCTGGGCTTCTCCCTCAATTTAAAGTCCCATTTGACACCAACGCAGCGGCTCCAGTAATCTGAGCAGTGCTCGACACGTCCCTGCGGCAGTGTTTTCCTCCTCAGGTGAGGGCTCTTCACATTCAGCAGATGGTGCACAAGTTTCAGCTTGCCCAGAATCTCGCAGCGTCCGAATTCTTGAGACTGCTCGGCCTCATGGCATCCTGCATTCTTCTGGTGCCAGAGGCTCGTCTGCGGATGAGATCTTTGCAGTGGGCACTCAAGCTCCAGTGGTCTCAGTCCTCCGGCAGGCTGTCAGACCCTGTTCAGGTGCCGCCCTCAGTAGCCCGGGACCTTCTGTGTTGGGCCGTCGAGGGCAATCTGATGAAGGGGGCCCCATTTTGGCTGCCCTGGCCGGAGGTGACGATCGTGACGGACGCATCCCTCACGGGATGGGGAGCTCATGCCAACGAGTTGACAGTCAGCGGTCGTTGGTCTCCGTCGGAGTCCAGACTCCATATCAATATGTTGGAGCTGAGGGCCGTCAGGCTAGCCCTGAAGGCTTTTCTGCCGACCGTGCGCGGAAAGAGTGTCCTGATTCTAACGGACAACACGGTGGCCATGCACTACCTCAACAAAAAGGGGCGGGCAGGGTCACTTCCACTGTGCAGGGAGGCTATGCAGCTCGAGTTCTGGGCCATCCAGCAGGAAGTTTCGATCTCGGCGGTTCATCTGGCCGGAGACGACAACGAGACGGCGGACGCTCTGAGCAGGCAGAGCACGATCTCTCACGAGTGGGAGCTGGCTC
The DNA here is from genome assembly GCF_040938575.1 of Ambystoma mexicanum. NCBI lineage: Eukaryota > Metazoa > Chordata > Amphibia > Caudata > Ambystomatidae > Ambystoma > Ambystoma mexicanum. The sequence continues at coordinate 1,227,431,840 of NC_090936.1, forward strand.
AGGAGATTCTCCTGGAGATCTTCGCCCTTTGGGGGACCCCTCAAGTGGATCTCTTCGCCTCCAGTGTCAACCGGAAGTGGGAAAGGTTTTGCTTGTGGGAATTTCCTCCAAAAGGAGCTTTAGGAGACGCGTTCGTGGTGGAGTGGTCATTCCCACTGCTGTACGCATTTCCTCCAGTCCCCGTCATCCCGCAAGTGCTGCGGAGGTTATGGAGGTTCGGTTCCCAGATGATCCTCATTGCTCCGGCGTGGGCCCCGGAGGATGTGGTACCCGGACCTTCTAGACTTGTCCATCTGCCCTCCATGTCGTCTTCCCTATCGAGACGATCTGCTCTCACGGGAGGGGTGTCAGGTTCTCCATCCAGAGGTCAGATCCCTCAATCTTCACGCTTGGTTTCTGAAAGGTTGAGGTATAAGGATTGGGACCTCCCTGAAGACGTGATGGAGGTGTTGCTTTCGGCCAGGCGGCCGGCAACTAAGTCTCGGTACCATTGCCGTTGGAGAAAGTTCTGCGACTGGTGCAGAGTTCAGAATGTGGATCTTTTTGAATGTGACATTCCCATGGTTCTGTCTTTTTTGCTTTCTTTGGCCCACAGGGGCTTGCAAGTGGGGACCATTAAAGGTTCCCTGGCGGCGCTGTCCATATTTAAGCACTCGTCTGAAGAGTTTTCGATTTTAAAATTCCTTTAATTTAGCAGTTTCTGAAAGGGCTCACTAATGTGTTCCCTCCGTCACCTTTTCTGGTGCCAGGCTGGGATTTGAACCTTGTTCTTAAGTTTGTTATGGGTGCTCCGTTTGAGCCTTTACATTCTTGCCCTTTGAGGCTGTTGATTCTAAAAACTGTGTTTTTGATTGCGGTTACTTCCGCTCCCAGAGTGAGTGAGTTACAGGCACTTTCAGTTAAGCCACCCTTCACTGTGTTTCAGAAGGACAGGGTTGTCCATAGAGTTTGTCCTTCTTTTCTTCCGAAGGTGGTTTCGGAATTTCATTTGAGCCACAAGGTTGTTCTTCCGGCGTTCTATCCTCCTCCACATCCTGGTAAGGAAGAAGAGAGGCTCCATAGGTTTGATCCCTGGAGAGCGGTGAGCTTTTATATTTCGCGCATGTCCCGGGTCAGAGTGGACGATCAACTTTTCATTGGTATCGCTGGAAAGCGTTTGGGACAAGCTGTGACGAAACAGACTTTGTCTCGTTGGATTATTTTAGCTATCTCCAAGTGTTACCGCTTGGCGGGTAAGGACCCTCCGGCTGGCTTGCGGGCCCATTCTACCAGAGGAGTGGCTGCGTCTACTGCCCTGCAGAGGGGGGTTCCTATTCATCACATCTGTGATGCAGCAACCTGGGCTTCAGTACATACTTTTGTACGTCACTTTTCCCTTGATTCCATCAGAGGGCAAGATCTGGCCTTTGGCAAGGCAGTTCTCTATTCCGCTATTTGATTGGGCATGCTAAATTTGTATTCTAAATTCTTTCCCACCTCCTTGCTTGGTACTGCTTTGGGAGTCTGTCATAGATATGGAATACGTCGGAGGACCCAATCCCCTCGAAGAACAAGTTACTTTCTTACCTGGTAACGTTCTTTCGATGGGATGGTTCGACGACGTATTCCATATCGCTCCCTCCCTGCCTTCCCCACTGCAGAATTTCTTTTGCGATTGCAGCTTGCGTTCTGCAAGGCCTTGTGTGTCTCACTGGCAGAAAACTGGTGGCACACGTTCTGGGAAAAAACTATAAGTGAGGCTAACGGCGTTGTGCGTCCTACTTATCACATCGGGTGATGTCTGCCGTCGGAGGAGGTCCTCGGGGACGACGCATCGACGTCATCGACGCAGGACGCAGACGCCAAAGAATTTCCGAAGCAGCACAGCTGTGGACATTACCTGTCATAAATATGGAATACGTCGTCGGACCATCCCATCGAAAGAACGTTACCAGGTAAGAAAGTAACTTGTTCTTCCCAACTATAGACTTATTCGCCACAAGCGAAAATCGTCAATGCCCAGACTTCTCATTCAGGTTCCCCAGCCAGGCTCGGGGAATGCCCTATGGATGAACTGGTCCGGGAAATTGCTTACGCTTTTCCCCCCAACTCCTCTCATGAGGAAGGTGGTGAACAACTTACACAAGGAACCAATGAGGCTTATCCTAGTTGCTCCTATGTGGGCATGACAACCGTGTTATCCATATCTGTGCAAACTGGCGATCCCTTCAAGCTCCCGTGCCAGTACAATCTACTCAACCAGCACGAGGGACTAACAGTGCACCCACAACCACACTCAATGAACTTGGCAGCATGGCTCCTCAAGTCATAGAGTTTGGGCATCTCAATCTACCGCAAAGATGCATGGATATCTTGAAAGAATCAAGAAAACCAAACACTAGGCACTATTATTATGACAAATGGAGATGATTCGTAATCTGGTGCCAGACTAAGCTGATCAACCCCATAGATTGTACTTCTTCTAACCTATATGCTCCACTTGTTAGATGCAGGGTTAGTGTTCAACTCCCTAAAAGTCCACCTGGCGGCCTTGTCAGCTTACATCACTTCACATTATAAGGTCTCATGGTGGAAGGTACCGGTCATCGAAGCATTTATGGAAGGGGTAAAGATACTCCACCCTCCAATTCTAACCCACCACCAGGTTGGGACCTCAATGTGGTACTCGCGAAGCTCATGGGACCCCCATTTGAGCCTATGCACAAGTCTAGTCTCAAACACTTGACTTATAAAACTACCTTCTTAGTAGCCATCACTTCCATAAGAAGGGTTAGTGAAATCCAAGCATTGTCAGTGCAGGATCCTTTCTTTACTTAAGGACAAGCTGGTTTTACGTACTCACCCTAGGTTCTCACCTAATTTCATCTCCAAATTTCATGTAAACCAGTCTATTGAGCTACCGGCTTTCTTCCAGGAGCCCAAAAGCTCTGCTGAGGTAAAACTCCACACACTAGATGTGAGGAGAGCGGTCCTCTACTACGCAGACAAGACCAGACCACTAAGAAAGATAGATCAACTGTTTGTCTCCATAGCGCCAGGCAGAGAAGGTGACCACATCTCTAAGAATGCCATCTCTAGACAGATAGTCAAATGTATCCAACTGTACTATTTCCGATCAGATAAAACACTGCCTTTTACGCCAAGGGCCCACTCCACAAGAGGTACTGGAGCCACTCTGGCTTTCGATGCAAATGTCCCCTTAGTATTTGCAAAGTAGCTATATGGAGCTCAATACCTACTTTCACTCAGCACTACTGCATTGACACTCATTCCAAGAGAGATACACAAGTGGGACAAGCGGTTCTAAGACATTTATTCGCTCATGAACCTTCTCACATCCCACCTCCTTCTTCCACTGCTCGCTAATCTATGCACAGCATGTGATCAAAGCAGATTCCACAAGCCTCAGAAGGGATACACTACTCACCGTAATCGTATTTCTGATGCTTGTATCTGCTTATATTCACATGGATGCTTATGAGCTTGTCTGATGCGTATCTGCTTGGATACAACTTTACTTACGCTACACCTCATGCTACCTCATGTTGGATTAAAAAAAAAACGTTTTCTGTTATGCTACAGTTTGTTTGTTTTCAGTGTTCATTTGTTGTTTCTGGCTAATGCTTTATACATTGGGTTGTTGCATTTTTTTGGAGCAGTAACATATTATTTATTTGTTTGGATATTATGCAATTTTGGAGCAGTTAGATACCAGTAGGCGTATTCTAACTGTCTATTTCTTGATATATTTTAGTGGTATTGATTTATCTGTTTGGATATTGTTAAATCTTGGGACAGTTAGATACCAATTGGCGTATTCCAACTGTCTATTTTTTGATATATTTTAGTGGTATTGATTTATCTGTTTGGATATTGTTAAATTTTGGGACAGTTAGATACCAATTGGCGTAGTCTAACTGTCTATTTTTTGCTCTAATTTAGTGGTATTCATGTATGTGATTAATTGTTGTAGAATCTTTGGGCAGTTAGATAGCTTTTGGAATATTCTAACAGTTTATATTTTTTACTACAAGTTTATTGAGGTTTAAGTACAGTTTAGTTATCAAATTTTGGTTTTAAGAACATTAAATAAGCGTTTGTAAGATTTGATGGTAATCTCTGCTTTAGAGTAATGGTACTATCATTACATTCAAACCATCCACATTTCTTTTTTATATATTCAGTGTAGTGCCCTGAATTGGCTGTGGCTCCTGCCTGGTAGATTATACCTATTGTGAAGGTTTTCTTACCAAGTGATATTTGACCATGTGTGAATCCAGTCAGCTTGCAGTTGTTTTTGGTACCATCTGCATTGTAACGTAGAAGCGTTAGTATTACGTATTTACAATGTGTTTGTATTACTAACGTGGAGCGATTATCTGAATTGCAGGTAGAACATAATCTACCATGGTTTGCATTTTGTATAGGTTGCTGAAATGAAATGGATTCACAATTAGGTATTGATATATATACAAAGTGTTCATTGGGGATTTCTTCTTGTGTCACATTGTTGCAGAGAGTGCATGTATGTTTCCACATGTATGAAATCTGGAAGATTTCATTTATAGGTATGTTTTTGTTTTCCAGTACTTGCAGTAAGTACATTAGAAATTCTTGTGGATCTTCCTGTGAGTTTATAGTGAATTTCACCATTCCAGCACAGTAGTCCAATTGTTGTCTTATTCCATAAACACTATACGTGTTGTCAGGATACATTTGCATACACAATGGGTCTGTACTTTGTAAGTAAATGTTGCCAACAATTGGTGGTAATTGAAATAGAATATTCATTGCTACATTTGTGTAGCAACTTACACCAAGTATATTTGACAGTTTAAATGGACCAGGTAGTTCTGTATCTGACTGCTTTTTTTGGAGTTTGTCTTCCTTCTTTGAAGAAGTACCGAGTTTACTTTCCCTAATTGATTCTTTTTTGCTTGTGGTATTTGATGAAGTATTACTTTCTTTTACTCTCTTTGGAGGATTTGCAGTGACATCCTGTTGCTTTCCTGTTTGATTTATTTTTCTTTTATAACGTTTTACTTTTTGTGGAACAGAATTTGTGTTTAGATGGGGAGTGTTTAGTGAGCGAAGTCTATTGTATTCTAAAATGCAAGGAATATCAATGTTTATTTTACTTGCATCAAAGTTGATTAGAAATAGACCGTCAAGTGTACGTAAGCGTGATAGTGCTACGTAGCTCATGCCTTCTTTAAAGACTGTGTTACCAATATCTATCATTGCTTTGTCTAGGGTAAGACCTTGTGATTTATGAATCGTGACTGCGTATGCAAGAGTTAGAGAAAATTCTTCTCTGCGTACATACATGTATTTGAAGAGAAGGTATCGAGCTGTTGAGCGTCCTATCCTTTTAACTTCTCAAAGTTTGTCAAAGAGTATATTGACAAACTGAATTTTGTTGTCACGTGGGTATGTTTGAAAGCCAAAAACTGTGCCCAGTGCTCCATTAACTAGTCCTTGGTCCACGTAAAGGTTACATTTAAGCATTGCTCTGCAATTTAAGGATATTTTTAATATCTTTTCTAAGCCTGCTGTGTTTGAGATTGATTTTTCTAAACTATTTAGTCTTGTTGTGGCTTGGTCACACATAGGTAGTGTCATACCATGTACATCTAGTTTGTCTGTGGCGCTAATTTCCATTATTGGTTGCATTTCTTTACTTAACATTATTTCATTGAATTTGAAACAGCTTGCAAGAGTTGGCATTAAGGCCATACAATTGACATTTATGTGGGCTAATTGTTCCATAACATCTGTAGCACATGCATTATCGCCATAAAGTGCATTATTTTGCCGGGTTTTCAATATTGTTTCTGCTTCTTTAGAGAGTATACCAACTCTGATACTTTTTAAGATGTTGGCATAAGTGAGATCTGCAGATTGCCGCATGTTTTCTGTTAATTCTCTGTATTGGAAATGTTGCCAAAGGTTGACATTTCCAAATCTGCAACAGTTTTACGGCAGAGTTTGTGTCCTAATGTTTTAAAAATAGGCTCACCTTTTACTGGTGTCAGTTGAAGAAGATCTCCGAAAACAAAAATGTGTTTTCCTGCAAAGAGCTCTTCATAGTTTGTTTTCAGTACTACTTGTAATCTGAGGTGAATCAAAGCCAACATTAGGTTGGAGACCATGCTCACTTCCTCTATTAGTAGCATTTTCATGTGTTTCAATACTCTGCGTAGTTCCATTGCAGCTTCTGCAGAAAGTTTTTAATAGTCTAATTTGTTCTGGTGTTCTACTGGCAATAGTAGTAATCGGTGTAAAGTGACACCAACTATGTTGTAGGCAGCTAAACCTGTGGGGGCAGTGACAACAGCTGACAGTTTGCTGTTTGTCAATTGTTGAAGGAATTTACTGATGATTTTGATTAGGAATGTTTTGCCAGGACCAGCTTCACCACTGACGTACAGTAGTATAGGTTTATAATTATGGCAGGAACATTCTTTTTCATATTGTACACCATGTGCAATTTGTTTTGTTACTTCTTCAAAAATGCTACGTTGTTCATTGTTTAGTTTTGATTGTAAGTCTTCTTTATCTTCATACTGACACATGGTGTTTTCTACTTCTATCATAGCTAATTCTGCCTCATTTATTATTAGTGGTTCTCCAAGTGGTTCTTGGCTTCCTGTTACAGAAGGTTGACTACTGTCAGGAGTGTCTTTATCTTGTTGGACCTGGAGTTTTGTATTGTGTAAAGTTTACATCAGTTATAGTGCTTTCATTTGCTTTGAAAGCATCTTCACATGAGTCATAGTTTTCTAGTATTTCTTCTTCTTTTCTCCATGGTTTAAAGAGTTGTAGCAGGGACATGTAATATACTTCTTTATGTTGAGGAGTCTTCAATGCCAATTTGATATGATTAATTAAATTTGGTTTAGTGAGTTTAACTAAGCTGCCTTCACAGTTTGTCACTCTGTATTTACCTTTTTTTTTCATCAGGTTTTATATTATTTTTGTATGTGTAGTTTTGGGCTATGTGGTATAGACACATGGTTTCCAAAGTATTACTTCTGTTTGGGTAGTATGTGTCCAATAAATTGTTTTTTAAAATGTCTTGGCTTGGCTGTTGGGATCGTGTTTGGCTATTATTTCTATATCTTTGTATGTTTTTAGAACTCTTTTTCTAGATTTAGCTGGACCAAGACTTAGCCATACTATATTTTCAGATTTACCATACAATGCAGTACCAGTTAAACGATCAGCTGCTTCATATGATCCACATTTTCTATGGGAGAGCATTTTTATGCCCAAGCTGTATAATTTCTGAGACACTGTTTTATCCAGGTCATTCCAGAGGTCTTGGAGCTCTGTCTTTTCTGCTTTGGTTAAGTATGCTGTGACATATTGTGCAACTGCAGTAGAATTGTCTGCAATGTACTGCACATCTATGTTTGCATTCCATAAGTGAGCAATGATTGCATTATAATCATTGATATATTTTTCTTCTTCTTTTCTTTTTATGTAATATGTATTTTTAGGTGACTTGCCTTTAACACTATGTCTAACTGAAGACATGAGGTTGTTCACTTGACCTGTATTTGTAACTGGTCTAGGGAAACCAAATCGGCATTTGGTGTAGTATTTCCCTTTGTTTTTGTATTTGCGACGACAATATTTGCCACATTTATGTCTTTGAAATTGTAAAATTTGTGCATGAAGATCACTATTTGTGGATTCTGATGGAATTTCACAAGTGACATATTTTTCAATAAACTGTAAAACAGTGGCATCACTGTCTTGACCAAATTTAGGAGCATCTTTAATCCATAAAAGCATGTGGATATGTGGTGCTCATCTGGCTTGGTATTCTTTTCTCCAAAAGAAGTGTTGCACTTCTCCAAGGGGAGGAACAGTTTTATTACAAATAAAATGTAGCATAGCAATGAAGCGATGGTGAAAATATCTTGAAACATTAACAGGATCCAAAGAACAAAGTTCTCCTGGTGTTAGTATATCTATGTTTGTTTTGTTTTTATTTGATATGCGTAGGAAATCATGTAAATCTTGCCATGCATATTCTGCACAACTTAATGTAACAAACCAAGTGGGTGGGCCAAGGTTTCTGATCATACAACGTACATCTCCATGACGTCGAAACCAGTACTCTTTAGTACCACGCATATTTGCTAATAGATTTGTAGTATTTGATTGTAAAACCTCATCCTTTTGTTGCACTTTTTGTAATAATTGTGTAGCTGTCATATTTTGAAAGTGTGATCCCGATTTTAATATGTGTGCAACTCCGAAACATAAAGTTGCTAGTTCACTTTCAAAGAGTAGGTGGAATATGTATTCCACATTTTGTCTAAATCTAGGATCTTCAGAATACATCTGTAATGAGCGGTATTCTGAAGCTGATATTTGAATAGGTCTATGATCATACCTTCCTCCTTTGCAAGTAGGAAAGAGTAGAGGAAAAGCATGTGCTTCTATACTTTTTTCCCATATGCTGATTGGTGATCCTTTTGTTTGACGCATTTGGTACGTTTCTAGTGCATCTTCTATGGTGTCATTAGAGTGCAAAGGATGAATTGTATAATGGTCTAAAGTATTTGATATTGTAGCAGGATCTAATAGCTCAAATTGACCAGCTTCTTGTGGCTCTTGAATTATTTCAGTTGTATCTTTGAAGTTTTCTTCAATATTAATTTCTTTGTAATATTCATTATTCTCTTTAGGATATTGTAAGGCTTGTCTAACTTTATGTAAATCTACCAGCTGTTGCCATATTTTTTTGTCTTTTGTAGGTACTCCATTTACTAAGATAATTAAAGATTGCTGCATTGGACGTTGCACTCCTAGAGTATGCACATTTTTTAGATCTAATGGTAAATAAACTACTTTTCCACGAATGCCTTTTACCAATTCAGAGGGTGGTAATTTTGCTGTTTTTGGTTGAAGGCGTACTATTGCTTGAAATGGGTGTACTGTTTGAATTATGATGCTCTCATAAATGAAGTTGTTGTAGGGGTTTTGGTAGTGGGTATAATTCCAAATTATTTGTGATAGCACGTGAAGGAGTTTGGTTGTTGTCAAGTTTTATAGTGCAGTAACTGCAAAGTATTAAGGGGTCACCTATTTCGTATTTGTTTTCTGCTACAAGGTAGAGAGCTAATTCAAACCATTTCGAATCTTCATTGTCTTCTATTTTATATGATAGGTCTACAGTTTTTGTGTTACTTTTATAAAAAGTTCTGCGGCAACGTACACATACATGGTTTGGTACTTCAGCTGATGTACTTTTAAATTTTAGTATTTCTTTTTTGTATGTGTTTAGCAAAAGGTTGCCATGTGTAGAATTGTTGCTAATTTGGTTTACAGCTATTTCATTCTGTAAATGGCTTTCACTTCCAAAATAATTTTTCTGGATATAGTCAATTTCTTGAAGTAGGTCTTTCGCTGTACCATGTAGAAGAATGTTATTTAAATGTGCTAGTGCTAAAGCAGGACATTTAGCATAGTACAGTTTATAGACTAGATTTCTTATAGTTGAATGATGTGTTGATATTCCTTTGATATCATGGAAGGTGGTTTTACAAGTAGGTCCTGTAATGCAGGCCAATGAATGTCCTTGTAGTCCGGTGTATTTGCGCACTGGACAGGTATCCATATTTTGCAGTAGTTTAATTTTGATTTTGTCTTTGCTTTTTACATATTGATTGAGGAATTGTTGGAAAAGACTTGAAAAATTGTTTGGGAATGTTACATATTGACGTGCATGGCCATTTGTACACTAGACGTTCTGATTCAGTTGAATGGGGGGGGTAATTCTAAGTTTTCAGGGCATATTTTTGTAAGGAGTACTTCTTGTTCCATTATTGTATTATTAACTTTTTCATAACCTCGACCACTGCTATGTATGGCAATTGTATTTGTTTGCTTTTGTTTGTACGCTTCTTCATTACAGTATGGTTCTGTGCTCGTAGTGTGACTCCATTCACCTCCGCAGATACTTAAGAAGTTCTTTCTGTTGACATTTCGTTTATTGAGAAGTCTTTTTTGTAATTCAGTTATTAGTTTTGTTAGTGGTTTCATTTTGTTTAACACTAAAATAAATAACTTTCTTTTGAGAAGAATTGCACTATCTATCAACGCTTCAAAAATTAATTTTCTACGATAGGTTTTAAGCATTGAACTTGATTTCTCTCCTGTTTTTATAAGATTTTGAAGGACTTTGTAACAGAACATTTTGGCTAAAATACTTTTCTTGGTATGCTTACTTTGCACTATATTAAGATTTAAAGAAGCAGTTTTATCTGTAGTGATAGCTGATTTTCTGTTAATTGTTTTTTGGTTTGTTTTACATTTTAATAGAGGAGGCAAAGTTTTTGTACTTGAAACTTGTGTTTCACTAAATGACTGTATTAGCTGTTTTGTTTCAACTTTTTTTACAAATTCTGCTAGAGATGGATGCTTATGTTGGACACTTTTATTTTCATTTTCTCTAATTCTGCGTTGCTTTCTACGGACTTGATTTTTGGTAGGCATTCTTTAGGGTCTGTTGAAAAAAATTAACAAGGTATGGGTTGGGTGTTCTGCAATGTATGTGTGCTGTGTGCATGAGTTTTTGAGTAAGATGATGTATGTAATGTTGTCTGATTGTGCATTGGGAACTACAACTAGTGGGGATGTGTATTCTTCAATTAATATGTTACTAAAGTCAGGTTCAGATGACAGAAAAAAATAAGCTAGTGGTGTGGAGAAGTACAAATAGTAAATCTAATGTATACAATTAAAACAGTTGTTTGTTCTATAATATGAAAATTCTAGCGGTTGAGTTGGTTGATTGTTGATTGATTGAGTGATTGTGTGTCCAAAAGTAAGAATTTGTGCGTCATTCTGGCTGTAAATCGCTGTGTAAGACATGTGGATTTTTGGACAGAATGGTGCACAATCTCTATATTTAGGCACAGAAATAGCATGAATTAACTTTACAGTATGTTTGAGTAATAATACAAATATTATGGTGATATTCTACTTACTTTTTTTCTAAAATGAACAGGTTAATTCTTAGTTCTTTGTTCTTCAAATTCGGCTGCTTCTTTTCTGGAGAATGGTCTTCACTGCAATTGTAAAAGAAACAAATTAGTAATTTTGTTTGTATATAGCACTGTTTTTCATTTAGATATTGATTTTTTTAATTGAAATCCTCAGCGCCTTCCTTAAAACCATTAAAACTATCTTATTCACATAAGATACGTCGCACCAGTTCAATACATATGATATGTTCTTAATGAACAAATTGTATTGCAATGAGTAACTGTAACAAACAAAACATCTTTGGTATGTCTTGTGAAATTCATAATGTACCACTGAATACCACTATTTCTGTAACTAAGCTGTTCTAGATAATAGTGCCTTAATGTCATGCTTAAATTAAAGTAATCAAATAAATAAATAAATGTAATTGTATAAGTTATTTTTTGAGATTTGAACATAGAGTGTGCATGCATGCAATTTTGTTTGAATATATGTAGTCTATAAATTTCATTTAAAAAATGTTAGTTTAACATGATTTGATAGTGTGTGTATAAAGAAAGTAAATAGTATAAAGGTTTATAAGTGATAGTTGATTTTAGGAAATAGGAAAAAAGACAGAAGATTCATTTTACAGATTACACAAGCTAAAAGTCAGTTTGAAAATGTGTTCATGTACTGTACAGAAAATATGCATACCTGTAGTTTGTGTTCATGCATATGGATATGAATGGAGCTGCAAGTAGAAATCTGGTACATGCTGCTTGCCAATGATATGACACTTGTACTCAGAGAGATTCACAGTACATTTGCAGTGCTGACCTATGATGATGCAGTTAGATGTAGAGGTCTTGAATGTGATTGGTGCATGGTCATGTGATTTCTTAGCTACATCCAATGAGGGAATGGCACAGAGAGTGAAGTGGAAATGGTAGAAGGGCTGTTCATGTTACGATATGTCCGCGGACATGGCGGTAGTTTGCGGACATTGGGAGTTACATCTGGGGATTTTTGGGTTCAGAAGTCATGCAAATGAGAATGAGCACTGAAAGGGATTGGTCAGGAAAGTTTAGTGGGTGTGTTGTGCCAGGAGAGAGTTTCTCAGATACTCTTTTTGCTGAGAGAACAACAGATAGCTATGGCTGTGTGTTTCAGAAAACAGATTGTTTGGATTTTGGGAGATTCGTGGATACATTGGTTGAAGGTGAATGCAGAAAGCTGTGGAGTAGCTGTAGATCTTGGATTCCCCCTTGTGGAAGTACACTGGCATGGAGTACGTGGAATGAAGTGGTTGGACTTGCTACCTCTCTGTGCTACTTTGGAAACAGAGCAACATCCAGACAAAATCGTAATTAATTGTGGAGGGAACAGTTTAGGACATGTGTCTGGAATTTCTTTGCAATTTGCTATGAAAGAAGGACTTGGGAAAGTCATGGACATGTTTCCTAATTCTCAAGTAATATTTTCACGGATTGCGCAGAGACAAATGTGGCTTCGTTCTTCTTCATTTGGTCCACAAATGGAAAAAGCAAGGCGCAATGTTAATAAGGTTGTTTCTAAGAGATTTTGGCATGTCCTCTTTTCACAATAAAAATATTATGTTTCGTAGTACATACATTTTTCGCAGAGATGGAGTCCATCTTACTTATGCTGGCAATCAGATTTTTCTGAGAAATGTACAATATGCATTGCGACCTTTTTTAGAAATACAGCATCCATTTTGAAGTAGGTGTTAAGTATTTATATTTTTGACATACAAACACCTCCCAAAGGCTCTTTTCAGAGCCACCACTTCCTCCCAGAGAAAAATGCAATGGTTACAATAGGGTAGCACCCCAATTTTTTTAATGTTCGCAAACTGTCCGCGGACTTTTAAGAAATACAAAGGGCCCTGCTTTATTTATCTTCTATTTTTTAACTGTGAAAGGCGGCTCTGAAAAGAGCCTTATTTTTTTTGATTTTTGTAATTTTGTATTTTTTTTTGGTTTTTTAGACACAACTGTCACGCTCACCTGATTCCCACGGAGGCGCAGGTCTGGCTTCGAGTGCTGATGCTTCTTCTATGGTGAAGCGCAGGGCTCTGAAGATGGACTCTCTGGCTCGCAGGAATATTCCCCTGTGCGTGAAAAGGGAGTATTACCCACTGACGGAATAATGCTCAAGCCTCCCACTCCCTTCCAACCCTCCACGATACCCTTCCTCGATTCCCCGTGAAGTCTCACCTTAGGGTCTGGAAGGATGAGTTCTCCATCCCGCTTCTGATGCAGGGGCGCGTTGAAACCCAGTTACTTCACTGGATTGAGGTTTGATGGGAGTTCAAATAAGCTTGACTATTCAGGTAAGGCGCTGTAAGAGTTCTGTAGCAAGTTCAAAAGTTCAAGCTTAATAATAATGTTCATTGTCTTATTGCAGCAAGCGCTAACGTTTATGTCTTTTTCCCCTTAGGGGCCGGGGTTCGGAATGCCAGAGATATGGCGCCGACCCGAAGTGAAACGTGCAGTTCCAGTAAATGACAGGTAAGTTCTGGATGAGCGTTCGGGTAATGTCTTTGCATTCGCTCATTCAATGTCTTTGTCTTTTTTCCCCATAGGGGCCGGTGTCCGGAATGCCAGGAAGCGGCAGGACCCGAAATGAAATGGGAATGACCCAACAGGTAAGTCTTAGAAGGAAACTGAGCTTTCCTATTCCCTTCCTTCTCTCACCTTGTGTTCTTGTCTTTTTCTCTCTAGGCTCTTGGAAGTGGCTGCGGATCCGGATGATCGCTGCTGAAGATGGAGGTGCCCAGGAAAGGTGAGTGAAATGCAGCGCTGCAGCGATCGAAGCGAAATGCTTTTAAAATGATGTCTTCCCTTTCAGGATTGTCGGAGTGATGTCTCCGTGATGCAGCTTTAGCAGGTAAGGTCTTCTTTCTCACCAATTCTCTCTTAGCAGGTGACCCAGGATGCTGACAGGCGTGGCTGAAGTCCAGATGCAGGAGCTGACACGGTGAGCATCCAGCTGCGAGGAGCAGAACAACGCGAAGCGTGAGTTGCTGATCGGGCGTGGTTTAAATAGCTTTGGAAGAAGTTCCAGGTATGTATCCTTCCACCGATCAGGTATGTATCCTTCCCCGACCACACCCAGGGGAAAGTAGTCCCACAGGTAAAGTAGTTCCATTCAGGCCTCAAGAGGGCCTGGATGTAGCAGCATGATCTGCATCAGGTAAGTGCACATTAAAACACTTGAACACTTGTCTAGCTTTATGAGCCTGGCCCCTAAGGCGCCAGTACAGGGGTCCAACATGAGCCTGGCGCCTAAGGCACCAGGACTGTGTCCAAAGGGCCCCAGCTTGGGCCCGCTGGCACTTCCCTGGGGGGAATGATGCCTGCCTCTGGGGTTGCTGGGTCGGACCTGGCTCCTTAGAGGTAGGCATCATGACAGTACCCCCCCTCAAGGCCCCTCCCAAGGTTGTTCCCTCCGGGGGTCTTGGCTTGTTCGGAAATCTCCGATGGAAGCTTTGTATTAATCGAGGTTCGTGAACATGGTTACTAGGCTCCCACGATCTCTTCTGAGGTCCATATCCCTTCCAGTCAACAAGATAGAAGAGTTTGGACTTTAACACCTTGGAGTCTAAAATGTCTTTAACTTAGAATTCTAATTCCCCATCAATTTGAACTGGGTCTGGAGGCTTGGACAGTCCGGTCCCTGGTTGTACTGGCTTCAAAAGTGATGCATGAAAAACTGGATGAATACGCATGTTAGACGGTAAATCCAGTTTAAAGGCCACAGGATTGATTATAGCCTTGATGGGATAAGGTCCTATGAATCTGGGATTGAAGGTTTGCGGGCCCTTGAGGGGTAAATGTTTCGTTGCTAGCCATACCTGGTCTCCTACTTGGTAAGGAGGAGTTTTACTTCGGTGCAAATCAGCGTTTTCTTTATACTTTTTCTTGGCTTGCTGTAGATGAGTTGCAGCTTCTTTGAAGGCTTGGGTTATTGTGGAATGCAGATGATTTGCTGAGGTAATTTCCTGGGTCAGAGGTGGATCTAGATCAGAGGTCCGAGGATGGTGACCATACAAAGTATAAAAAGGAGTTTGTCCGGTTCCAGAATGCACTGAATTGTTGTATGCATATTCTGCGATCCAAAGGATGTCTTTCCAATTTAACTCGGATTGGTGTAACATGCCCCGAAGATATTGCTCGAGAGTCTGATTGGTTCTCTCGGTTTGTCTGTCGGTCTGGGGGTGGTGGCTGGTGGATAAACGCACATCTATTTGTGCTAGTTGGCAACACTTCTTCCAAAAATGGGAGATAAATTGACTTCCACGATCCGAGACTAATATGGAAGGGAAACCATGTATGCGAACTATATTCTCCAGAAATTCCTTGGCCAAGGTGGAAGCTGAAGGCAAACCTTTTAAAGGGATAAAGTGGGCCATTTTGGAGAATAGATCCACAATTACAAGGATAGTGTTGTAACCAGCACAAGGAGGCAGGTCTGTTATAAAGTCCATTGACAAGGTGTGCCATGGTGCCGGTGGAATATCCAAGGGTTGAAGTAGGCCGGCTGGCCTTTTCTTTTGACCCTTGTTTTGGGCGCAAATTCCGCAAGACAATACAAAAGACTTTGTCTTTTCTCCAAGAAGGCCACCAGAAGTAGCGTTTGATTTTCTCCTCCGTTTTAGCGATACCAGGGTGTCCTTCCATTAATGATTCATGATGATGGGCAATAACAAGTTCTTGCAATTCTTTACTAGGCAGAAACAACCGCTCCTAGAAGTAGGGTAAGTCATCCTTAACGGTGTAATGAGGACCCTTTTGACTCCATTCCAGTAAGGCTGAAGAGTCTAGAAGTTGTTTAACTTGCGTTTGGATGTCCTCAATAGTTTGCAATGAAATTAGGCCTAAGATTCTTTGTTCAGGTATGATTGGCACAGGTTCTAAACTCGAATTGGGTTCTTCCATGCCAATCCGGGATAAGGCGTCCGCTTTACCATTCTTGTAGCCAGGGCGATAGGTAATTACAAAATCAAATTCCGCAAAGAATAGAGCCCATCGGAGTTGTCGTGAAGATTGAGCTTTGGCCGTCTTTAAATACTGTAAAATTCTGTGGTCCGTAATTACGGTGATGGTGTGTCTTGCCCCGAGAAGGTAGTGACGCCAAGCCTTGAAAGCAGATTTAATAGCCAGTAACTCTTTGTCGGTAATTGCGTAGTTGATTTCAGGAGGAGAACATTTCCTGGACCAAAAGGCCACATGGTGTAGTTGGTTAGTTTCTGGGTCTCTTTGCGACAGGACAGCTCCCATGGCCGAACTGGATGCGTTGGTTTCCACAATGTAAGGGAGATCTGGGTGCGGGTGCTTCAATATAGGTGCAGAGGTGAATTTGGTTTTCAGGTCCTGAAAGGCTTGTTCGGCCTCAAGAGTCCATTCAAAGTGTTTGTTTTCCTTTAGGAAAGCTGTAATGGGTTGGACTGTTCGGGAAAATTCCGGGATGAATCTTCGATAGAAATTGGCGAAGCCGAGCATGCTCTGAACTCCCTTCACCGAGCTAGGAGATGGCCATTTGAGGATGGCGTCCACCTTTCGTGAGTCCATTCGGACTCCTTGAGGTGTCAAGATGAATCCGAGAAACTCCACTTCTGTGGTATGAAAAACGCATTTTTCGAGCTTTGCAAATAGTCTGTGCTGGCACAATTTCTCAAGAACTGCCCTAACATGTTTTCTGTGATCGGATTCTGAAGAAGAGTACACCAGGATGTCGTCAATATAAACAACGACACAGACGTCGATAAGTTCCCGAAGAACATCATTCATAAGGTACTGAAAGGCGGCAGGTGCATTGCACAAACCGAAGGGCATCACCTGATATTCGAAGAGCCCAAATTTGGTGCGGAATGCAGTCTTCCATTCGTCGCTTTCTTTTATACGCACCAGGTGATAAGCTCCTCGGAGATCTAACTTGGTGTACACACAAGCGTCTTTCACCTGGTCGATAAGCTCAGGGATCAAGGGCAGAGGATAACGATTCTTAATCGTTATTTGGATTTAGGGCGCGATAGTCTATACATGTTCTAAGGTCGCCCTCTTTTTTCGGCACGAAGAACAGAGCTGAGGAGACAGGAGACTTGGACGGGCGAATAAAACCATTGGCTAGGTACTGATCTAAATACTGACGCAAATGTAGGTTCTCAGGTTCCGTAAGAGCATAAATCCTACTACAAGGTAGTTAAGCATTGGGTACCAGATCGATTTGGCAATCATAGGACGGATGGGGAGGTAACGTGTTAGCCTGTTCTTTCTGAAAAACGTCTTGGAATTCTTGGTATCCTGACGGTAGCTGTACAGGGGTGGAAGTTGCTGAGGCTAGACCCATAACTGAATTTCTTGGTTAACAAGTTGGTTCACAATCAGGAAAACTTATCTTCTTTGCTCGCCAGTCAATTCTGGGATTATGTGTTTCTAACCAAGGAATTCCAAGAATTACTTGAAATTGTGGGGCCTTGATCACATCAAACACGATTGCTTCCCGATGTCCATCCTGACCCACCAGTGTCATTTCAACAGTGGAATGCGTTACAGGCCCTGAGGCTATTTTGGTTCCATCTACTGTAGTAATGACATCTTGGGTTACTTTCGGGCGGAGAGGGAGCTTAATCCTGGAAGCCAATTCATGGTCTATGTAATTTCCAATAGCTCCAGTGTCGATGTATGCTTTTATAGCATGCAACAGCTGAGGCTGTTTTGGGTCCACAAGCACCATTGGCATGACAAAATGCGAGGTCAAAGAGTTTGTTTTCAAGCTCGGCAAGCGGACCCCTAAGCTTGTCGGGCTAGGTCGTTTCCCGAATCAGGTGTCAAAAAATCGTTATCAGTGGCTCCAACCACCTTCTTAGGTGGTTTAACCGGACAATTTCGAAGAAAGTGACCGGAAGTCCCGCAATACAGACAAAGTTGCATTTGCCGCCTTCTCTCTCGTTCCTTCTGCGTTAATGGTCCTTTAACACTGCCGATTTGCATAGGTTCGGATACGTCGGTACTCTTGGAGTTAGCGTGGGTTATGATCGGTACTCGGGTTTCGTGCTTGAACCGATCTGCTTTTCTATTTTCAAGTCTGTGATCAAGTTGAACCACTAAGTCTATGTAGTCTGCACAGACCTGGGGTGGATCTACTATCTGAGCTAGAACATCCTTAAGCTCTCCTCGCAGGCCTCGATGAAACAATGTGATCCTTTTGTTTTCTGGCCATCCAGTTTCCACAACCAGTCTATTAAAGGTGGCAACGTAGGACAGGAGATCCTGATTACCTTGTCGTAAGGATAGCAGTTCGTTATCAAGGGCCTGTCCTTGAGAGTGTCGAGCAAACAATCTTTCCATGCTGGCCTGGAAACCCTGAAAATTCTGGAGAATGGGATCATCCTGATTTACCAATGGAATAGACCAATCGGCAGTACTGCCACTGAGGTAAGATAGTATAAAGGCTACCTTGGTCTGGTCATTAGGGAAGGCCCCAGGTCTGCATAGAAAGTGTAAACGACATTGGTTCATAAAGACGGCATATTTCTTGGGATCCCCCGCAAAACGTTCAGGCGGGGCCAAAGGCATGTGTCCAGGTGGATTGATTTGTACCGGGTTATTCAAACCCATTGATGTGGAAGTACCTCCGGAATTAGGTAAAGGAGTGTGCCCTGCCTGGGCCTGCAATAACCTTTTGGCCAAGTCATCTGTTCTTTCCTTGGATAGGATCAGTTCTCTTTTGAGAGCGTTAGTCTCCTGGCGGGCTGAGTGCACTTCTGCCCGTAATTCCCCCAAAAGCTGGGCCAGCTGATCTGTCTCGGAAGTCTCCATAGCGCCCCGGTGGGAAATTGTGGGTAGGCTTCGCGTTCTGTCACGCTCACCTGATTCCCACGGAGGTGCAGGTCTGGCTTCGAGTGCTGATGCTTCTTCTCTGGTGAAGCGCAGGGCTCTGAAGATGGACTCTCTGGCTCGCAGGAATATTCCCCTATGCGTGAAAAGGGAGTATTACCCACTGACGGAATAATGCTCAAGCCTCCCACTCCCTTCCAACCCTCCACGATACCCTTCCTCGATTCCCCGTGAAGTCTAACCTTAGGGTCTGGAAGGATGAATTCTCCATCCTGCTTCTGATGCAGGGGCGCGTTGAAACCCAGTTACTTCACTGGATTGAGGTTTGATGGGAGTTCAAATAAGCTTGACTATTATGGTAAGGCGCTGTAAGAGTTCTGTAGCAAGTTCAAAAGTTCAAGCTTAATAATAATGTTCATTGTCTTATTGCAGCAAGCGCTAACATTTATGTCTTTTTCCTCTTAGGGGCCGGGATTCGGAATGCCAGAGATATGGCGCCGACCCGAAGTGAAACGTGCAGTTCCAGTAAATGACAGGTAAGTTCTGGATGAGCGTTCGGGTAATGTCTTTGCATTCGCTCATTCAATGTCTTTGTCTTTTTTCCCCATAGGGGCCGGGGTCCGGAATGCCAGGAAGCGGCAGGACCCGAAATGAAATGGGAATGACTCAACAGGTAAGTCTTAGAAGGAAACTGAGCTTTCCTATTCCCTTCCTTCTCTCACCTTGTGTTCTTGTCTTTTTCTCTCTAGGCTCTTGGAAGTGGCTGCGGATCCGGATGATCGCTGCTGAAGATGGAGGTGCCCAGGAAAGGTGAGTGAAATGCAGCGCTGCAGCGATCGAAGCGAAATGCTTTTAAAATGATGTCTTCCCTTTCAGGATTGTCGGAGTGATGTCTCCGTGATGCAGCTTTAGCAGGTAAGGTCTTCTTTCTCTCCAATTCTCTCTTAGCAGGTGACCCAGGATGCTGACAGGCGTGGCTGAAGTCCAGATGCAGGAGCTGACACGGTGAGCGTCCAGCTGCGAGGAGCAGAACAACGCGAAGCGTGAGTTGCTGATCGGGCGTGGTTTAAATAGCTTTGGAAGTAGTTCCAGGTATGTATCCTTCCACCAATCAGGTATGTATCCTTCCCCGACCACACCCAGGGGAAAGTAGTCCCACAGGTAAAGTAGTTCCATTCAGGCCTCAAGAGGGCCTGGATGTAGCAGCATGGTCTGCATCAGGTAAGTGCACATTAAAACACTTGAACACTTGTCTAGCTTTATGAGCCTGGCGCCTAAGGCGCCAGGACAGGGGTCCAACATGAGCCTGGCGCCTAAGGCGCCAGGACTGTGTCCAAAGGGCCCCAGCTTGGGCCCGCTGGCACTTCCCTGGGGGGAATGATGCCTGCCTCTGGGGTTGCTGGGTCGGACCTGGCTCCTTAGAGGTAGGCATCATGACAACGACACACTGGGAGAGGAGGGGAAAGGAGAGTAAAGGGGGGGACACCAACCTCAGGGATAAGAAAGGGCGAGCTGAGAGAGGAAGATGTACAGTGGGTTTTATTTGGGTAGTGAGCAGGTCTTCTCGTGCTCTGAGACGATAGTCTCAAAAGCACTCCGAAGTCGCTCTCCCCTGCAGAGTACTGTGTCACAGTACATACATACAACTGTGACCCTCGAAAGGTAAGGGTCATCAGAATTCTGTATGGCCTGTGAGGCAGCTTGAGGAAGACGCTGTCCCACAGAGGTGGTCCTTGTGGTGACAGGATCAGAAACGGAGGATGAAGTAGAGGAAATCAACCTACTACATTCTTCGCAAGGTACACCCTTGCGAATAGCCCCAGAGTGAAATGACTTCAGGTGTCACTTCATGGTCGTGGTCCCAAAGCTGTACGAACCGTACTTCCCGCGATTGAGTATCATTTTGCACTCATTGCAGATAACACGGTTCGCACAAGCCTTAGGACCAATCCCATAAATGGAAAATAACCGCCACACCCAAGACTCACGTCTAGTGCGGGTAGTAGGGATTTCCTCTACCTCATTCTCGTCATCCTCTTCTTCCTCCTCTGCATCCTCACTCCTGTTCCCCTCTTCAGGCCCTTGGGAAAGTGGTGGTGGTGGAGGGGTTGGGGGTGGTGCTGAAGCAGGTGCAGCACCAGGTGGCAGTTCTGCAGCCAGGGATGCCATCTCGATGGTGTAATCAGCAAGTTGCTGGAGAAATAGCTGTGCTCTGAAGAATAGCCAGAAACACAATGAGAATAAGCTTATAGGGGTGCTTGTACGCGGTTCGCTGACATGCGCGATGTCCGCGGACAGATCGAACACAAAAAAGGGTTCAAAAAGTTTCAAAAGATATGTAGAAACTCAGGATTACTATGCGGGACTTGTGCCATGATGAGTTTTTATGGAAAAATATTGTGGATTACTCAAATGTACTTTTACATTGTTCGGGGACACGAACAGTGTCCGCATTCAGAACACGCAATCAGCATGGGCGCGGTCACATGATCCGCGAAGGAAGCTCCTGTCCGCAGGAGACCAAATGCACAGACATTGGTTTGCGCATGCGCGTTGATGTTCTACGGACAGTGTTCGGGTCCTGAATTAATTAAAAGTGCGTCACACATCAAACGAACATTTTTGGACATCGCGTGTGTTCTAGAACAGTTTAAACTTGCTAGCAAACACTACGGACAGATATAGTGTTCTTTATGACACTTCCATTTTCGTTTGATTACGAACTTTTCAGGACATCAATTGTATTTTTAGAACAGTTTAACTTGCTAGCGAACATTACGGACAGGTATAGTGTTCTTTAGGACACCTCCATTTTCGTTTAATTACGAACATTTCAGGACACCAATTGGGTTCTTAGAACAGTTTCAACTTGCTAGCGAACAGTACGGACAGGTATAGTGTTCTTTAGGACACCTCCATTTTCGTTTAATTACGAACATTTCAGGACACCACTTGTGTTCTTAAAACAGTTTCAACTTGCTAGGGAACAGTACGGACAGGTATAGTGTTCTTTAGGACACCTCCATTTTCGTTTAATTACGAACATTTCAGGACACCAATTGGGTTCTTAGAACAGTTTCAACTTGCTAGCGAACAGTACGGACAGGTATAGTGTTCTTTAGGACACCTCCATTTTCGTTTAATTACGAACATTTCAGAACACCCGTGCTGTCCGCGGACATCTACATTGTTTTTAAAAAAATAAAAAATGGGAACTAATTACAACACAATATAAAAATTTAACTTTATTTCACATATATTAATAATTTATGACAGAGAAGGTGAGGCAGAAACAGAAACAAAAACAGGAGAATTAGGGGTTTCAACATGATTGGTATCAGGTGAAGAAGGGATGGAAGTCTCATCAAAACGTTTTGGATTATGGAGAGGGTTTGGGGATAACTGACTGGGATATGGTGAGGAGGGACAAGTACATGTGGGACAATGGTATGTGGTTTTTGTTTTGAAAATGATCCTCAACAAAAGTTTTCAAATTATTAAAATTGGTCAATAATAAATCCATTTTTTCTTTTAAGCTGTCAAGTGTGTTTTCCATAACAGTTTGTTCAGACATATTTTCTATTTTGGTATGCTCTGTACACAAATAAATATATATGTTAAATATATATAAAATAATAACAATTAAATGATTTATATTGTAAAGTGTGTACCATTAGCTTCACTATTTTCTGACATTTCGTCACGTGGGAAGTGCTCCTCTAGCTATTCCAGAGTACTAGACATTTCTGTGAGAAAAAAAATATATATTTTTTAAATTTAATACAGAAAGTTTATAAAGATATGAGTAAAATGATGTATACTTACTATTTCAGGTAAGATATGTTCTGAGTACTCTGTAGGTCTGGTCTTGGTCTTAGTTGTGGAGTGTCTGTGAGGTAATTATGTTGGAAGCCAATTTATCTTCTCTTGGTATATTCCATTTTAGAACATTTTGGGCCTCATTACACGGTGTGCGCTAAAAACCGCAAATTAGCGGCATGGCGCTATTAACGTGTCCGCCCTCTCAAGAGGGTGCTAATGGCGTACCATTATGAGTACGCGGACACGAGCATAGCGCCATGCCGTTTAATGACCCTACCGCCATGCCGCTAAAGTCCCCAAAAAGTCATTTACCGCCTTCCGCGAAAGTGCAGATAGCACCCCTGCCCTCGCGCCATTAGCGGTCAGCGCTGACTGTTAAATTGCGGAACCGGAAATAGCGTCATCGCACAGGAACGGGAAAGAGCACGGCGGCCATCTTTAAAAACACAATCCATTGCCATCCTCTGCACCCTGGACCTGTTTTGAGTTGGGAGCTGTGCAAATTCATCTGGGACACCTGCATCATGCCCAAGGCTTTGAAGAAAACCAGTGACAGGCAGCGCAAGGAAAAATATGCCAATGAGGAATTGGTCATGTTAGCACAGACCCTTGCAGAGCATGCAGAGGTAGTCTTTGCAAATGACATGCTCCGGCCAACCTTGCTGAAGAAAAAAGCCATCTGGGAGGAGGTAGCTCTCAAAGTCAGTGCTGTGGGCACCAGCACGCGCACCGTGCGCGAATGCAAGAAGAGGTGGGACGACCTCAGGCTGCGGGTGAGGGGCATCCTGGCTGAGAACCACCGCATTGCCAGTGCCGGTGGAGATGGCTCACCAATCCGGATGAAGGAATGGGAGGAGACATGCGCAAACATGATTGCCGTTGAA
Organism: Ambystoma mexicanum; assembly: GCF_040938575.1. NCBI lineage: Eukaryota > Metazoa > Chordata > Amphibia > Caudata > Ambystomatidae > Ambystoma > Ambystoma mexicanum. The sequence goes on from NC_090936.1 coordinate 1,227,455,394, forward strand.
TCCATTGAGGGAGTGGGCATCATGGAGATCGGCGTGGCTACCACTTCAGATGGAGGTGAGTGTACACATGACAGGATGCGGTGTGAATGTACTGTTACCCCCATATGTGAGCACAGAGTCCTCTCATGCATGGACACACCCACACATGCATCTATCCCTCACCATGTCAGTGTCAGACCCAAACACGCACACATGCACACATCACCAGAGGCAAGTCCCAAACACAACCATGCATGGATGAGGCACTGAACTGGCACATCACCTGCATCCACAACCACTGAGTCCCAATGGCCACAACTGCATCATTCATGTAATCTTCATTAAGTAAAATGAATCGCAACCAATGATATCCCCCTTCTCGTCCCTGACAGGCTCACATACAGATGGGGAGGATGCCGCTGATGCATCAAAGGCACCAGCTACATGCAAGAGGCCAAGGGCACAGGAGCCGGAGGATACCCCAACAACATCCAGGGGCAAGGGGGGAAGGGCACACCTGACGAGTAGGAAACATCGTCATGGTGCCACTGCCAGGGCAGTAGTAGCTGCACCACCACCTGCGGCCCCACCACCGGAGGTGAACCCACTGGCACCAATGCCAGCCACCGAGGGCCCACCATCAGCTGCGGCTAGCTCCGCTGGTGAGGCAGCCGTCACGGCCCCCCTATCCGATCCGGAGGACACCCTAGGCCAGCACATGGAGATGCACACCCCAAGCCCCCCTGGTGCCCCAGCGCCTGTACCATTCCAGACCCCTGGGTCTGATGGGACTGTTGAGGACACCAACCCTGCAATCATGTCCCCCATGTTACCATCACCTGCTGCAGTGGATGCGTCGGAGGGCACAGCATCCAGTGCACGGTCACCCAGCACTGCCCCCCAACTCACCACCATCCTGCAGCGCCAAAACGAGCTGACTGTGCTGGTCGGCCAGCATGTTGAGGAGGCTGCCAATCTCAGAGAGAACATTGTCGAGGCGGCGAGGCACTGCACTGAGCGGATGGACGCCAACACCGACAGGCTATGCAATGAGATAGCGAGGCTCAGGGAGGTCCTTGTCCGCATGGCTGACACTATGGACCGCCACTTTTCCCAACAAGGCCTGTCTGCCGTGTCCTCATCTTCCGGGTCGAGACAAACAAGCCCCCTCCGGTGCTCATCGCGCACCACCAGGCGCACGTCTGGCAACCCTCAAGATCCTTTCAAGGACAATGGAAAATAGGGGGTTGATGGAGATTCCTCTGTATGCATTGTCCAGGAAATACATGGCAGACACATGAGGGACTGTTGTGGGGGGTGGTGTGAAGGGTGTTATGGGTCTGTTGTGGGGGGTGGTGGGAAGGGTGTTATGGGTCTGTTGTGGGGGGTGGTAGGAAGGATGTTATGGGTTTGTTGTGGGGGGGGTGGGAAGGGTGGTTGGATGTTTTGGGCCTTGCACTTGTACACCTTTATGTCACTCAATACACTGGTTTCTGATCAAAACACAGGCTTGGACATCTTCATTGTGTGTGTGTACTTTATTGGAGATAGGGTCCATTGCGTGCTTCAAAACATACACCAGTGCATTACCCCCCATATCCATGTGACAGTACGGAAACATGTTCCTCAGAATATTTGGTTGATCAGATGCTGTCTCACAGCACGTCCCTCCTGGCCATCCCCTCTTGCAACACCTGCATCCCCTTCACCTCCGTCCTCATTACCATCATCATCCTCATCAGGTGCTTCTATTTCAACGTCAGGGGGCAGTGGCACATTCCGTCTGATACACATATTGTGCAGCATGACACATGCCATGGTGATCTTGCCCACCTTCTCATGTCCATACAGGAGAGCACCACCAGACCTGCTAATGCACCTAAAACGTGACTTCAAAAGTCCAAAAGTCTGCTCGATCACGATGCGGGTACGGTTATGTGCACGATTGTATTCCTCCTCGTGCCTGTTCTGTGGGTTCCGTACAGGTGTGAGGAGCCAGGTCTTCAGGAGATAGCCTGCATCACCTGTATGGGGGAATGAACGGGGTCCTGTTACTGTTCACCTCAAGATCGGCCTGTTCACATCACACAAATTGACATTGCATTGTGATTCAAGTACTGAATTGACAGCATACATGCAGATGGTCTGTGTGACAGCAACGTGCAAGGGGGAGGTCGACCCTGCAAGTAGAAAAGCCACATTAATGCCTCCAACAGTAATTGACATGTCCTGGGTGAAGCCAGGTCTGAGGTGTCCCTGGCCCATCCAAATTTGGTACCACACTGCTAGTGTACTGACATCCTGACACCGATGTTGCCATGCTGTGAAGCATCACTTCAGTGGTGCCATAGGTGTGTGGTTCAGTGCTATGTCTAGGGGTGATCCCTTTGCATACATTCAAGGGCGCGTTGCTGGATTGATGTTGTGCTGCACTGAATCTGTATTACTGTCTTGACGCCATGTTGCTGATTTGTGTAATATGTGGCATGGCATGATGTGCAATGTGGATGGCTGTGTAATATTTTGCAACCTGCATTGTTCTCAATGTTGTGCACCTTCGAATTGCATGTGGGTTCTTCTCAAGTACATCGTGGCCTTCCCTGAAGGACATTGGCGTACATCTGTATGTCCATTTTCCCTACGGACGCCAGTCAACACCCAGTTGGAGTATGTATCTCTCCCCCCCCCCATTCACACCCAGTTGGAGTATGTATCTCTCCCCACCCCATTCACACCCAGTTGGAGTATGTATCTCTCCCCCCCCATTCACACCCAGTTGGAGTATGTATCTCTTCCCCCCCCCATTCACACCCAGTTAGAGTATGTATCTCTCGCCCCCCCATTCACACCCAGTTGGAGTATGTATCTCTTCCCCCCCCATTCACACCCAGTTAGAGTATGTATCTCTCGCCCCCCCATTCACACCCAGTTGGAGTATGGATCTCTTCTCCCCCCCCATTCACACCCAGTTGGAGTATGTATCTCTCCCCCCCCCCCCCAAATCACGCTGCCATGTGCTTGCCCTGCTACTCACCAAGTAGCCACGAACGTTGTCCGGTGTGTCGCTCCATGTAGCGTGGGATAGTTGAGTTCCGCAGAACCATGGAATCATGTGTTGATCCTGGGAATCTGGCACAGCAATGTGTGATTATCTTGTTGGCGTCACATACAATTTGGACATTGATAGAGTGGAATTGCTTCCTGTTTCGGTACACTGCTTCATTGTGATGTGGGACCACCAATTCCACATGGGTACAGTCGATGGCCCCGATGCAACTTGGAATGCCTGCCAGTGAATATAAGCCAACTTTTGCGTTTGCAATCTCCTGGGCAGTCTGTGGCATGGATATGTGTTCAGATGCATGCTTCAGGAGTGCATCGAGTACCTGGTTCAGCGTGCGTGAGAATACTGGTTGTGAGATGCCATGCATCTGTCCCACTGTATGCTGATAGGTACCTGTGGCCAGGAAGTGGAGCACACTCACCACCTTCAGTAGCGGGGGGGTGGCAGTTCTGATGTCTATGAGGCTCACAATGTCGTCGTGGATCATGTCCACGATGCTGGTGATGGTAGCCCTGTCCAGTCGGTACAGGGTGTGTATCTGCTCAGGGGTCAGGTTGAATGGACTGGCTCTGATCCTGGGTATTGGTGGGTGCCTCTGTGGTATGATTAGGTGCCGTTGTGGTGCTTGCTGTGCCTGTCTTGCCCTCCACCTCCTCCTCCTCCTCCTCCTCCTCCTGTGTCTCCCTGTTGTTGTAGCAGCTGCGCTGCAATGAGGTCCTCCAGGCCATGTAATGCTGCCAGTATTGGAATCATCTTGGTGTGGGAAGGGGTGTGGTGTGCTCCTTTTTAGCTGCCACAGTCTCCATTGCCTCCACCTGTGCTGATTTGGCCCACCTGTGGCAGGTGGGAACACTGCTCATTTCCCTTAACGGGTGGTCCGCGATGCCGGTATTAGCACCATGGCGGTAAGGGGTTTGGGGGGATTTACCATGCCGCTATTAGCATGTGCACTGGCCTTGTGATGCTGTGCTAATAGCGGCATGGCTTAATTAACGGGATGGAGGGTCGCGCGCACGCGGCCTGCACGCTATTAGTGGCACCGTAATTAGAGATGCCGCTAATAGCGGTGTGCCGGGTCGTGATCCACATGGGGATTTAACGTTACTGGTAATATCTTACCATCCGCCATCCGTGTAATGAGGCCCATTGTATTTAAATGAATGGTTAGTGCGGTACATATATGGGTTACATTTCTTATGTATTGCTACATATAATATGTATGTGTACTACTTTGCAAATTTTTTAAATGTTATGTTGTAATATAACAATTAAACATACCTCCCCCACCCTACCCCCCCAGACTTTTTAGGTAGTGGTACTGTTGTCCGAATATGTCCGCGGACATCAAAAAGGTTCACGGACATCACATTCAGTAGAAGTGGTTCAGTATGTTCCATATTACATGTACATAAAGTCAATGTTACTATTGTTAAGCTTTGCTACTAAAAACCTATGAAATTCAGTGAAAAAACTATGTTAAAGGGACGTTATGGTTAAGTTGCGCTACTAAAAACCTATGAAATTCAGTGAAAAAACTTCATCAATGACATTTGTGATGTCATCTTTGATGTCCTGGGTGTTAGTCTTAGCAGTGCACGGTGGTGGCGCGAGTTATGGTTGCTTAGCTTACCATAACTGGCGAATTTCAAGGGTTTTTCGGTTTTACTTGGAACCATAACGTCCCTTTAACAAAGTTTTTTCCCTGAATTTCATAGGTTTTTAGTAGCGCAACTTAACCATAACGTCCCTTTAACAAAGTTTTTTTCACTGAAAATATATATATATATATATATATGGTAATGGGGAGGACAAACCTACTATGCCTTGTGAGTGTTCAGAACGTGCAAGTGCAGAAAGGAGAGGGAATGGGATAGGTGCTGTGATGCTCGTGGGTGAGCAGCAGGTGAAGTGCAATGTAAGATAAGTGCAAGCCACCAAAGATGGTGGGTGAGCCGAGGCAAGTGCTGAGGATCAGAAGCTGGGATGATAAGGTGTGGGAGGGCGGGGCCCTGAGGATGCATAACGGCCCTGTGTACCAATCCGACGACTTTGAGACTAGCAGAGGAGAGAAGGGGGAAGGAAGAGGTGAAGAGGAGGGTATTCCAGAATTTAAGAAGCAAGTCCTGCTGAAGACGAAGAGGGAGGAGAAGGCTGTTCCAAAGAAGGGAGCTTGCTGAGGAAAGGGATCGACCACCTGCCCTCTGATTAGAGAATTACTTCACACACAAGGAATTGGTGCCAGAAGAGCGCAGAGGTCTAGAGGGGGAATATTTAGTAAGAAAGAGTTGCAGATAGCCTGGTCCCCGGTCCCAGATGGCCTTGTGGATGATACAGAGGGATTTTAATTTAATTTGTGAAGCCACCGGGAGCCAGTGAAGACTTTGTAAGGCAGGAGAGATGCGGCCCCTGGGCTTAAGGCCAAGGATAAGTCTTGCTTCCCTATTCTGGATTCGCTGGAGGGGTTGCATAGAGGTAGATTCAGAAGAAGGCTATTGCAATAGTCAAGCCTAGAGAGAACCAGGGCCCGGGTAACATTGAGCCTCTGGGGGATGGTGAGAAAAGGTAGAATTCCTTTGAGATGGAAGAGTTGAAAGTGGGACTTCTTGGCAGTGTCCAGTGTGTGCGGGAGGAAGGAGGGAGAGAAGTCTGAGATGACTCCAAGGTTTCTGGCTTCAGAAGAGGGAGCCGGGTGAGAGCCCATGGAAAAGGCCAGAGGGGAAGAAGTCTGGCACAGGAATCCCAATAGGAAGGATCTCTGTTTTGCTGGCATTGAGGCAGAGATCATTCGAAGTGCACCAAGCCTGGATGGCAGAGAGGCAGCCGGGCATGATCGAAGGAGCCAAGAGTGTCCGCGGGAAGTTTGAAGAGCTGTGCGTAACACTGGAAGTTGGAGGAGAAAAAGAAGATGAGACGTGCCAGCTGAGCAAGGTAGATGTTAAAGAACCAAGGCAAGAGAATAAAGCCCTGGGGGACGCCACAAGTGGAGAAGTAAGTTAGTGAGGAGAAGGTGCCTGGGATGAGTGGTCAGTTAGGAAGGAGGTCAGCCAGTCCAGTGCCCGATCCGAAATACCAAGGTTGTCACAGAGCCTTTGTATGAGGATGGAGTAGTTAACTGTGTCAAAAGCAGAAGAGAAAAAAAAAAGGATAAGGACAGCAGGGGAGCTGGAGTCCAGGGATGCAAGTAGTTCTTAAGAGCAGTTTCTGTGCCTCTGGTTGCTCGGAATCCAGATTGATGGTCGTGGAGACCGCCAACAAGTTCAGTGTGAGAGTTGAGTTGGGACTTCTCAAGTAGTTTCCCCAAGAAGGGAGTGATGGAATTGGGGCGGTAGTTGGCTGGACAGTAAGGGTCCCCGGATGGTTTGTTGAGGAGGGGACGTACAAGGGAGTGCTTGGGGGGGAGGAAAAAGAACCCGTAGCAAAAGAGTGGTTACAGAGGTCAGAGTGCTGGGACGAGAGAGCAAATGTTCTCTTGATGGTTCTGGATGAGCAATGGGCAACCTGTTTGGAAGAGAGAGTTAGGTATTGGTTAGGTTCCCACCTAAATGGCGCTTGTGCGTAGGGTAATAAGCATCTTTGTAGTTGTCATCCTCTCGTTCATTGTTCATTTGTAAAAAGGTCTGGAGGTCCAATTGTTTATTGCCTTATACCATTGTGGTTTTATTTCTTATTCATTTGATCACCATAGGTGCTGACACGCGTTTCGACAAACAGACAATCTTTATCAAGGCTTAGGTTAAGGTGTCTCAACTACAAAGATATTTATAACCCTATGCACAAGAGCCATTTAGGTGGGAACCTAACCAATACCTAACTCTCTGACGCAGGGCCTTTGAGCACTATCCCTTTGGTTCCTGCAACCGGCAGCCTGCGCAAACAAACCCACTATTTCATTGGGAATTAGGCGCAGGAACCTACAGTTCTAAGTGCTCTCACCATTCCCTTGTTTGGAAGAGTCCTTCATGGAGCTGACCGCTAAGGTGACTTCTTCCGGTGTGGAGAAGGAGGAGGGTGAGTGGCCATGGGAGTGAGGGGTGGCTTGAGAGAGTGAGTGACAAGGCTGTTCAGGATGTCCTGAGTTTAGGTGGTGAAGTGAGTGGCAAGTGTGTTGCAGAGGGCCTGAGAGGGAGTATGGGAGGATGATACTGCTTAAGGGTTGGCAAGTTCCCTGCAGATTTTGAAAAGTTCAGCCGTGTTGTTGGATGCGCCAGAAATCGGCCTGCCTGATGTGTGGGCCCTTTTCTTGGCATGGATAGAGATTCTGTAATGCCTTTGAAGCAGGCAGCAGGCCCGTTTGTCAGAGGGTGAACCAGAGGTTTCCCATTTCCGTTCTGCAGCTCTGCACTTTCATTTCAGGTCTGCAAGTTCGGAATCGTACCAAGTGTTACGCTTACAGGTGGGTTTCAAGCGGATCCTCAAGACTGGGGCAAGGATGTTAAGGACGTTGGTGATGGACAGGTGGAGGTTGCTGAGAGAAGAGTCAGTGGTAGAGTCAGAGTTGAGTGGGTAAGGGGGAAATGAAGGTGGAAGTGAAGGCAGCAGCTGACACTCATTTCATCGGACGATGATTGTGAACAAGGTTGGCAGGGCTTTTGGCGGAGTTGTCATAGGGCCATAGGGACCCAGGTGGGAGGAGAGAATAGAGTGGTCAGACCAGGAGAGAGGGGTGACAGAGGAGGTGAGAGAGAGAGGTCGGAGTGGATTAGGGCTCCAGAGTGTGTCCGGCAGAGTGGGTTGGACCAGAAAGAAGAATCAAGAGGGATAGAGAGCTGTAGAGGTCAATGAAGAGAGTGGAAGCTGTGCACGGGGGTCCCAATTGGATGTTAGTCACATGTTGGAAGTGGTAGAGAGTTTGGAGGAACAGATATCAGCCAACTCGGAGGGGAAAAGAGAGGTAGCGCCTGGAGGCCAGTAGATGGTAGCAATGATTAATACGGTAGAGGGAGAAATGACCAATTTGCATACTAGGCTCTCAAAGGACAAACCGAGCTAAGTAGGTAAGATGGAAGAGGAAACCCACTCAGGGAAGATTAAGGCAAACCCACCGCCAGCCCGGTGAGGTTGAGGCTTGGAGGTGATCTTAAAGCCGTCAGTAAGAGAGATTCAAAGGAAGTGACTGAGCTGGCATTTAACCAAGTCTCAGTGAGTGCAAGTATGTCAAGATCAGTGTCTTCAAGGAGACAGGAGATTTCAGCAGTGTTTGTTGGCTGAGCGTGCATTGAGGGTCGCCAGGTGGAGACGGTCACTGCCTTTGAAAGTTTATTGGGGTGGAGTACAGGGACGTGGTACTTCAGTCAGAGGTGGCAAAGCAGGGAGGTAGAGGGGGGAGAGGCAGGAGAAGGAAGGATGTGGATGAGAGATGGCAGGATCCGGTGAAAGAGAAGGAAGTTGGCCTGTGGGCCCTGAACCAGGATGGTGCCAGTGAGGTAGACATTAATGCAGCAGTGAGATGAGAAGAAGCCCGCCAAGTGGACTTCCCACTTGGTGCCAGCATTAATGGGAGAGGATGAGAATGGGGAGAGAGTAGACATGAGATGAGGAGTCTGTAGGTCTGGAGATGGGACAGAGAAGAGGATGTCAGTGAAGACTTCTCTGGATGATGTAGTGTCATAGGTGTCGGCGATTGGGAGACCAGGGTTTGCACCCAGGATGTCTCTTGTGCTTTTTCTGTCCAGATATTGTGAGAGGGGGTGGATAGGTGATAGTGTAGCAAGTACAGAAGATTGTAGAGCTGGAGAGGCCATCTCAGAGCCAGAGGATCCTGGTGTTGTGTTCGAAGTATTCCACTATTTCTCCAGCATGGGGTCTGGCATGGATTCACATGCTCATGAATATTCCCCGTCGTCAGGCTGGGAATCCTCGGTAAAGAAAAAATCAGTATCAGTTTCGTTTCTGATCTGTCTTTCTTAGTAGTAACGAGTCACTGATCTCTGGGTCATACTGCCCCCAGCCAATGACTGCCCTCTCCCTAAGCCCCGCCTCTGGCAGCCATCCTCAGATTTTTACAGCACGCTCCAGTGTTGGGAGTCCTTGTGCTTTATCTCTCGAGTTTTTTGCTGCGTTTTCGCTTTTTTTCAGGAGATTTTCTCATTTTTTCGGTTTAATCGAGCCTCAAGCTCCACCGTTTCTACAACGGGGACCCATTTCGGAATTCTTCTACGCCGCTCAAGGGTGAAGTTTTCGTCGAATTTACACTTCTTGGAGGATTCCGGAAGATCTGCGGCCTACCTCAACGGACATGGCCCAGGACAAGGGAAGCTCGACGCCCGGATCCAAGCTGTTCAGGTGCTGCCCTGGATGCGGATTGCAAAACGTTTTCAAGGAGGACGAGCATTTGCGATGTCTCTATTGCCTTCATGAGGACAAGTCGCACGTGGAGAAGGACTGTGCATTCTGCAAGAACCTTTCGGAACGGACTGAACAAGATCGTCGTTCCCGCCTCGCCGCCTGGATGGAGAAGGGCACAGCAGGTGAGAAGGCGAAGAAAAAGTCTGAGCAGGCTTATAAGTCCTGTGAGGACGCCCCGGCGACGGGGGCCCAACAGAAGGCCAAGCACCGCAAGTCCGCGGGCACTGGGAGCGCCGAAAGGTCGGGCTCTTCGGCTGCCAGGCAGGGCGCTACTTCCCCGGCACGTTCGACCACGAGCCAGCTGGAGCGGACCCGGTCGATCTCAAAGGGGGAGCGAGGCACTGACCCTCCCCCCAAGGCGAAGGCCCAGGACGCACCTAAGGTGGTGAGGGGTTTGATCCAGCCGGCAAAGGCCTCTATCAAAGTGGTCGCAGTGACCCAGGCGAAGCCGGCTGAGACTACGCCAGTGGAAACGGCCTCTGGGCCCAGAGTATCCCTGCCGCCGCAGAGGGAATCCTCTTTCCAGCCCATCGTTAAGACCCCCGTGAAGTCCCCGGTGGAAAAAGAGGGGGGGCGCAGGTGGCCATTACAGACTCTGAATCAGCCTCTGAGGAGGAGCTGGTGGAAACCGAGAAGGGCCTCAACGAGAGGTTCATAGGCCTCAACGAGAGGTTCGAGAAGGTTCGATCCCAGGGGGCGGTCCCTGCTAACGTGATCGAAGATAGCAACGATGGCGACGAAGAGGGCCCAGTGGAGCGGCCATCCCGTCCGTCGCAGCCATTACCCGAGCCCCAGGATAGCTCGGCGGCCATTTTGTTGGCAATCCAAACCTTATGTACCGAGATATGGACGAGATTACCACGGACCCCGACGGAGGATCCAGAACCAGGCCCGTCGGGAAGCCCTCCGAACAAGCGGAGGAGAGTCCACCCCGCTCTGCCCTTCGTGCCTGCGAGAACTGTGGACTCCTCATCCCCCTCGCCGGACCCTAGAGAGGATACGGCGACGGATACAGCGACGGGGACGGACGATGACGGCGGCGATGACACAGCGGACATCCCGTCATCACCCCCCCACGCCCACCCGTGGGCTTCGCCAGCCGACGAAATTGGCTCTTTCCACGCCATGATAACCAGGGCCTCTGAGCTCTTCCAGCTCTGCCCTGAAGAACAAAAAAAGGAAGGGTTTCTGCACCAACAACGAGAGGCCAAGAGGAAGACGGTCCTTGCGGTGCCTTTGCTCGACGACATCTGGGACAAGGGGCTTGCTGTCCTCAAGAACCCTTCCACGACACCCGCCAAGAGGGACAGGTACGAGAAGAAGTACAGAGTCCCCGATGTCGCCCCCTTGTGCCTCAGGGCCCAGCCCACGGCGGACTCTGTCGTCTCGGCAGCGGCTAAGAAGAAGGCAGCGGGTGCGGCGGCTTCAACTTCCACTTCCCCGCCGGACAGCGAGGGCAAGAAGTTGGACTCCATGGGACGACGAGTCATCTCATCGGCGGCGACAGCGATTAAGGAGGCCAATGCCTTGGCGATCGTGGCCCGCTACGCTAGGGAGCTCTGATTCAAGATAGCTCCCCTGCTAGACTTCCTACCTGACGACAAGAGGGCGGAGGCCCTAGAAATTCTGCAGGAGGGCGAGGTGGCGTTTGATCACGCCATTACGGTGGCAACAGACATTGCGGATACCGGATTTCACCAACTGGGCAACGGAGTTTGCCTCCGACGACGAGGATGGCTCAAGGCGACAGACTTTCGCCAGGACGTCCAGACCAGAGTGTTGGACATGCCGTTCGGCGGCAACAATCTTTTTGGTAAGGCGGTGGACGAGTCTCTACAGGCCATCAAGACCGACTCGGAGACGGCCCGGGCCCTAGGGGTGCTTCAACTGCGACGGCCCTTTCGGAGCTCCGGAGGCAGACAGGGTGCCTCCAAAGGATCCAGCGGTGGCTCCTCCATTTACCGCCAGGTGGCCCGCTCCTCTTCCCAGGAGGCCTACAGAGGGCGCGGCAAGCAAGGGGGATCCCGCCGTCATCGCCAAGGAGGCCAAGGCGGCAAGGCCGCCTCCAAGCAAGACTGACCCGGCCGTGTTGTCGAGCCCCCACCGAAGCACCCCGGTGAGAGGCCGGCTGACGAAGTTCGTCAGCGTGTGGGAGTCCATCTCCACCGACCGTTGGGTGTTCGACACCCTGGCCAACGGGCACTCGTTGGAATTCCAAAAGAAGTGCCCTCGCATTCCTCCCGTGGGCAGGAAGGAGAATCACGTCCCTCAACTGCTGTTGGAGGTAAGGGTGATGCTCAAGAAAGATGCCATTGAGCTCGTCCCCAAGAGGCTCCAGGGCTCCGGAGTGTACTCCAGGTACTTCCTAGTCAGAAAGAAGACAGGCGGTTGGCTCGCCATCCTGGACCTGCGTCGGTTAAACAAATACATCAAGGCGCAGAAATTCAGGATGGTCACCCTCCAGCACGTGCTGGGACAGCTGGAGGAAGGCGACTTCCTATCTTCGTCGGACCTGGAGGATGCTTACTTCCACATCCCCATTCTAAAAAGGCACAGGAAGTTCCTCAGGTTCGTGGTTCAGGGACGCCACTACCAATTCAGAGCCCTACCGTTCGGATTAAAGTCGGCACCCAGGGTTTTCACCAAGTGCCTGGCACCAGTGGCGGCGCGGCTGCGCCTGCAGGGGATCCACGTCTGCCCCTACCTGGACGACTGGCTAATCCGGGCAAAGACAAGGGAACTCACTGTCGAACACACGGCGAGGACCGTCCGGTTGCTCACGGAGCTGGGGTTCGCCATCAACTACCCCAAATCCCACCTGGTTCCATCGCAAGTAGCACTGTTTCTGGGAGCGAAGTTCGATACAGTGGGGCAATTGGCCTCCCCTTCAGAGGAGAGGACCAAGACCATCCAGGGCAAGGTACGGCGGCTGTTAGCCAAGAACGTGGCCAGGGTGAGGTCCATCAAGTCCCTTCTCGGGATGATGTCTTCATGCATCTATCTTCTACCCCTTTGCAGGCTTCGGATGCGTCCGCTACAGGAGTTCCTCGACGCCCGCTGGTATCAGGCGTCGGGCTGCTTCGAGGACAGGATCCCTCTCGACGAGGAGTTCCGTCGGCGATCCTATAGTGGGGCACCCGTGCTCACCCTACTACAGGCACAGACTTTCAAACCCCGGCGTTTCAGGAGACGGTGACGACGGACGCCTCTCTGGCGGGTTGGGGGGCCCACACTGGAGATCTCCACGCAAGAGGCCTTTGGCTCCCGGAGGAGAGGTCTCTCCACATCAACATTCTGGAGCTCCGAGCAGTGTTCTGGGCTCTCAAGTCGTTCCTTCCGTCCCTCAAGGACAAAGTGGTGAGGATCTTCACCGACAACCTCACCACGATGTTCTACATACGGAAGCAAGGGGGCACCAGATCCCCAGCCCTATCCAAGGAGGCCCAGGATCTGTGGCACTGTGCCGTCGCCCAGGGGATGTTTCTGGTTCCCTTCCACTTGGCAGGAATAAAAAACACCATCGCCGACTCACTCAGCAGGGAGCTGCGCTCATGCCACGAGTGGGAACTGCGCCAGGATCAAGTGGATCGGCTCTTCCAACGATGGGGCAAACCCCAGATCGACCTGTTCGCGACGGCGACGAACTCCAAGTGCCAGAGGTTCGCCAGCAGGTTCCCACAGCCGAGGAGCATGGGCGATGCTTTCTCGTTCCCCTGGGACGGCCTGTTTCTATACGCGTTCCCTCCGTTGCCGTTGCTGCTCCGCCTCATCAACCAGCTCAAGAAGTCCAGGTGCAGAATGATCCTCGTCGCACCGGCGTGGCCGAGGCAGATCTGGTTCCCGGACCTTCTGTACTAGTCAACGTCCCCACCAGTCAAGCTGCCGGCGGACGCAGATCTTCTCTCCAGAGAAGGAGGCGCCATTCTCCATCACGAACCACAGTCGCTGAACTTGCAGGCCTGGCTCCTGCAGCACTAGAGTTTGGAGGGTACGATATACCGGCTGATTGCAGAGAGGTTCTTGCAAAAGCCACGGCGTCCTCAACTCTCAAGTGTTACGGTCATAAATTGAAGAGGTTCTCTGTCTGGTGCCGTGCAAGTACTGCCGTACCTACTGTCGCTGGCCAAAGCTGGTCTAGCTCATGCCTCCATCAAGCTACATCTGGCTGCCATCTCCCGATATACCAGGACTACGGACGGGCGTCCTTGTGGTCTCATCGCCTGGTGAAGGAATTTATGAAGGGACTGTTCCGATCGTTCCCGCCGGTGAAGGCCCCTGCCCCGGCGTGGGAGCTCAACATGGTGCTGACCAGGCTCATGGGGGCCCCATTCGAGCCTATGCATTCGGCGCCGTTGAAGTTCCTGTCGTGGAAGACCGCATTTCTCGTGGCCATCACCTCCGCACGACGAGTGGGAGAGATCCAATCCCTATCTTGCAAGCCTCCATACTTAACTTTTCACGACACGAGGGTGGTGCTGAGGACGCACCCCTCCTTCATGCCCAAGGTGCCGTCGGACTTCCACCTTAACGAGCCCTTGGTGTTACCTGTTTTCTTCCCGTCGCCTTCGTCGCCGGCTGAGAGGACTTTGCACTCGTTGGATGTGGCAAGAGCGCTGAAGTTCTACGTGGACCGCACAAAGAGTTTCCAGAAGACGTCACAACTTTTTGTGAAATTTGGACCTGTGAATCAAGGGAAGGCTCTCTCGAAGACTTCCATTTCCAGATGGCTCCCCGGCTGCATCATGCACTGTCATCGGTTGGCAAACCGACCGTTGCCCGGCCGTCCAAGAGCCCATTTGACCAGAGCGATCGCTGCTACTACGACGTTCCTGTCTGGTGTCCCTGCTGGACATCTGCAGCGCTGCTACGTGGAGGTCGACGCACACCTTCACAAGATTCTACTGCGTCGATCGGGACTCCAGGGAGGAGTCCAGGGTCGGCCAGGCAGTGCTGCGCAACCTGTTCGCTTAAGGTGAGCCTGGTGACGAGGTAAGAGATGCTTAATGTTGACTTGTTGTATTGCTTAATGTTGAGCCTGTTGCCACCTCCCGTGGTTGTGCATGTGTATACTGCTATGTACTCTTATATTCATGAGCATGTGAATCCATGCCAGACCCCATGCTGGAGAAGGAACAAGTTACTTACCTGTAACTGTTGTTCTCCAGCATGGGTCTGGCATGGATTCACATGCGAACCCTCCCTCCTTCCCCTCTTCAATTGGTCATACTGTCACTTTACGTGCTACCAAATCTGAGGATGGCTGCCAGAGGCGGGGCTTAGGGAAAGGGCAGTCATTGGCTGTGGGCAGTATGACCCAGAGATCAGTGATTGGTTACTACTAAGAAAGACAGATCAGAAACTAAACTGATACTGATTTTTTCTTTACCGAGGATTCCCAGCCTGACGACGGGCGATATTCATGAGCATGTGAATCCATGCTAGACCCATGCTGGAGAACAACAGTTACAGGTAAGTAACTTGTTCCTTCTCTGCACGTCTGTGTGCCGTGTACGGTTTCGTTCCCCGGATCCAGGTTTGCCACCCACAGGGTGGGGGCAGCACTGTTCAGTCACCGGAGCTGAACTGATTGGGGCTCAAATGCGCTCACGGGTCCGGGCACCCAGCTTCGCCTGGCCCATGCTTGCCTTAGACCGTTGCTCCGGGGCTCGCGCCAGCAGCCTGCAGGTCCACGCCTTCACCCACAGCTGGTATTCCTTTAATAATCCACAAACTGCTTCATCTCACCGTTGCACGTCGCAGGGGCCCAGCACGTCCTGCAGTCTTCACGGTTCTTATAATGATGTGCAGTTTTATAATCAGTGTCCGATCAGTCCTCGGTGGGCAGTTGGTGTTTCCTCTTCGTACCGCCACGGATCGCCGAGTGTCTATAAATTCCTTTGTCCTCCGACCGTGGCCATTTTGCTGCAACTTCTTCAGGACCTAGATTTCTTCATTTTCCCATAACTTTCACTGTGATGATCGGAATTAGCTCTAAAGTTGTACGTTGCATGCAGCGTCCATTCACACAGTTTTATATCCACTTTAATGGTTTGCACGCCTCCCCCATCTGGTGAGCTTCTCAGGATTGTGTCCGGATCAGCAGGAGCTACGGAGACTTCCAGCTTATCCCCTGGCTAGTTAGCCACGCCCCCAGTAAAGGCAGAACCTTGACATTAGAACCCGCGAGGAGTGTGCAATGTTGAGGTAGAGCTGCAGAACGATTCTGCACACATTCTGCACACATACAAATTTATTTAGAGAGCTTGCCTTTTTGATTTTGTTTTTCATTTTCTGAACAGAAGCTTCACAATGGCCCAAATGGGCTTACGCTTACTTTTTGGTGGGAAGGATGAACACTGCTCCTGCAGCTTCAGAAGCCGATTGATGGCTGATCTCACCACGATGTTGATTCCTTCCCTTCAGTGTTGGAATCGAATAACTTTTGAATATAGAAAGTATTCTGCCAGTGTTCTGAAATAATTGCCTGCATTTCTACAGTTGTGCTTTGAGGTTCAACAGTGCTTAGTAATTGTAGTGAATGCTATGACAAATACCAGTTGGTACAGTATTGCTAAATCTAAGAATAACTGTGGTACTGTATAGTACTGTAAATATGGTGTTGATTGTTGGAGTAGAAATTCCAGAGTTCAAAGTGAGCCTTATTTATATGTATATATTACCCCAAACCTAATCTTTATTTAATAAAATAACTGGGTAGCACATAACGCAGTGTATAGACATTCCTTTGCGGGGACTTGGGAATTCATTTGAACTAAGGACTAGCCTGCTTCACCTCTGTAAGGAAGGCATGGTATCAACAGTAAGACAGACACACGTGACCACAGTTCAAGGGTGTTTATTGAACTTCAACACAGGTGTGATAAACGCCTATCTAAACCCAAATCTACAGATGGAAGCAAGCTACGACCATCAAATAATAATGCAGTCCTAGTGGAGTCTTGTCAAAATAAAAAGGGCCTATACTAAAAAAAACATATTGCCAATCCTTACTACTAATTTACAAATAATGTGGGGTGATGTTCACAAAAAAGAAAGAAGTGTTCACAAAATGATAAGTCGGGATATTTTTTTCAGCATATGGCAAGGCAAAGCACAAACTCTGGCTTCTGCGGCACGAGGATACAGTTTGTTTTTCACAGTTCAGGACCTTCTGTGTCCAAGTCTCTTTACTTCTTGCAAGTCTCTTGACTCAGAGGGCCTGGTGTACAAAAGAATAATAACACGCAAAAATTCCTTTCCTTTTTCCGTATTGAATTTGAATAGCAGACAGCTACCAGACTTCGAGAGCATATGAGACTTGTTCTATATCAAGTCTCTTAAAAGAGTGGAAGGAAAACCTGTCTGCCACCAATGCCACAACACTATCCTGTTTGGTGCCAGAATAGGTAGACAACTTTGAATTAATTCCTTAAGAGCTATATAGTCAACAAGAAGATCTAAAAGATTGAATTACCGCATTCCCGGATGTATTCTCGGAGAAACCAGGAAGAGTGAAATACATTAGAACACCTAAGGGAAAAGTGGTTAATCTGAAACCATATAGACTTCCGTAAACCCGCAAACAGATAATGGTTGAGAAAGTGAATAAAATGTTTACAGCAAACATTATCGAACCCTGATCAACCTCATGGTCCTCCCCTATCGTATTGGTCATCAAACAGACCATCCCTGGAGCTTTTGCACAGCAATGATTATCCCATGCCACACATCGATGACCTAATTGATAAAGTCTGAAACGCCACCTTTGTATCAACCGTAGACTTAACAAAAGGGTTAAGCTTACAGACCTGATAAGGAAAAGACATCTTTCTCGACAGCCCTAGGACTGCTTCAGTACAAAGACCTCGCTTTTGGCTTACACAGGGCTCCAGCCACTTTCCAACGGCTGATGGATAAAATATTACAGCCCTACTCTGATTTCTGTGGAGTTCATATTGACAATATCATTTATAGTAAAACTTGGGAAGACTACCTTTTCCGTCTCTTTACCTTTATGAGAGCACTCGGAGAAGCTGGCCTAACTGCCAATCCATCCAAATGCAAACTAGCCCAATCCGCTGTGAAATACCTTGGCTTCTTTGTAGGGAATGGTAGTGTGCAAGCTCAGCGTGAGAAAGTGAAAGCCGTATTAGATACACCTAGAACTAAAACTAAAAGAGATCTCGTAGCATTTTTAGGGTTAATCGGTTATTACCGTAGATTTATTCCAAACTTTTCGGACAGGACAGTTAGGCTGACCGATGAACTAAAAAACACTGAACCACAGAAAATGCATTGGACTGATGAGGATGATTTGTTACAACAACCTAAAACAAACCCTGTGCCAGTACCGTTCCTAAAAGTAGTAGATTTCTCAAAAGAATTTGTATTGCAGACAGACGCCCCCCTTACAGGGCTAGGAGCAGTCTTATCACACATTTGCATCACATTGGAACAACCCATCTTGTTTACGAGTCGCAAACTTTTCCCACATGAAAGAAATTACTCTTCAAAGGCCCTTGCCATCAAATGGGCCATTATCCATTTCAGATACTACCTCCTAGGAAGAATATTCACACTTGCCACGGACCATTCTCCACTAGTTTGGATTAGCCAACAAAACAACTCTAACCCTCGAGTCATGCATTAGTTCTTATACCTGCAACCCTACTGTTTCACTGTGGAGCACCGAAAAAGTAAAGACCAAAGGAACTTGGATTTCCTCTCTCGGTTCCCCTGTGAAACAGATGCAGCTACATCGCATAGGGGATGGGTATGTGAGAAACCTGAAGGTGTCTCACCCGCTAGTCCCCGGGATCTGTCATCCAGGTGGCCAGGGCACGGTCATCACTTTTGGATCCAGTACCTGGAGGTGGACCAGTGCGGGAGGATCACCTGGAACAGGGGTCTTCGGGGAGTGGAAGTGGGACACCGGAGGGTGAGGCGCGGTATCCTCTTCCCTGTAACACCTTTTCCCCATCCTACCAGGTAGGATACCTAGGAAATCACCCCCCCCCCAGCCCCGTTTCCTGACATAAACATCTTCTCACAGACAGTTCACTGTGAGTGACAACGAGTAATACCAGAACCGTATACCTGACATGTCCCAACACCCGGGTCAGGCATGGTCAGGCAATTACGGCTCATTACACACACCTGACTTCCATCACACTTCCACACACTGATAAAATCTGCAGCACGAAAGCACACTCTGAGCGAGGCGAGACACACGAGGAAACAGCAGTCCCAAGATGGCAGTTTAAAACAAGAAGAAACACGGCGAGACCGGAGAGGGTTGGAAGGAGGGAAGTACCCTTGACCTTTAAGGACCGTTACTTTTGTGAGCCTTGGAAAGTGAGAAACCGAAGACCAGGAATTAAGGCTGATCAAACTTATACAGCGTGTTGGAGGTACCCAGGGCTCTCCTGTGTCGGTAACCATGGTGGGGAGGAGCAATTGTTGCCGTGATACTGGGCCTCATTCAGACTGTGCCGTTCCGGTAACAACAGTGCCGGTAAGCCTACCGGTACCGTTACTACCAGACCGGCAGAGTAAGACTCTGCGGGCGGGTGCTGTCCCACAGAGTTTCACAGAAGCACCAGCACCATTTTTAATGGTGCCGGTGCTTCCGTGGTCCTCATTCCCATTGAGTCCTATGGGACTCAAATGGGAATGGGGATTAACAATTTACTGGCGCCTGATTGATTGATTGATTGTTTATTTATATAGCGCCTATACACAATGTGTTTCAAAGCGCTTCAAGGAGGGGGGAACATAGGAAAATACAGTTAGATTCAGTAAAAGTCCTTGAAACAATACAGAATGTGAAAAATAACTATCGTAATAGGCCTGTCGACATTTCTGATAGTGCAAGTGCATAGAACAAGTAAGGCAAGAGGTAATTGTAACGCTCACCTGATTCTCGCAGAGGCGCCGGTCTTGACTGGGCGACTACCGTATCTTCAAAGGTGATGTGTAGCACCCGGTTGGCTCTTTGGGCTGGACCTCTGTGCACTGTATGCCTGACTTCAAGAGTAAGATGTCTGCAGACAGAAAATATGGGATTAATGAACTGGGGTTATTGGGGTGTCCCTATCTCTTCCCTTTTTTGCTCGCCTGTAGACCCCCAAAGGTTAACGCTCTCACCTTAGGTAAGTGAATGCCGAGCTCTCCATCTGCCTCGGGGCAGGGTGCTGTAACCAGTTTCTTCACTGGATCGGTAGCGCAGGCCTCTTGACTTCAGAGGACTGCTGTCCGTCGTTTACTGCACGAACGGTAAGTTTCGAGTAATTCTATTGTCTTTAAAGTCTTTAGCAATGATGTCTCTTGTTTTGCAGGTTCCGGCGATGGCGGATGACGGGCTGAAGTGAGTTGAAGATGGAGTCCGTATGATGAATAGAAGCGCCTGGAAGCACGTAAGTAAGCGCTTGTTGCCTGCTTCACGATGCGCTCTAACTGTCTTTTATTTTGCAGGTACGAGTTCGGAGCGGCTGCAGGGTGCCGGAATACCCACTGGGGTTGATGTGGAAAGGAGTAATGGCACGTGGGTATTAAAGTTCCCCAATGTCTTTAAACGCACCTTGTTTTGTCTTTCAGATGCAGGATGCAGCGCTGAAGGCCTCCGGAGCGTGCGAAGAGTCGGTAAGCTTTTGTCTTTCAGATGCCGGAATGCAGTGTGAAGACCTCCGGAGCGCACGAAGAGTAGGTAAGCCTTTGTCTTTCAGATGCCGGAATGCTAACCTGTTCTTTCTTGTCTTTATAGGTGTTGCTGAAGACTGGATTCAGGATGGTAAGCCTTTTTCCTTAGGCCCAAGATCCGATGCAGAAGACACGATGAGCGTTCTGCTGCAGAGGATGCAGAATAACGCAAAGCAAGATTCATCCACCGGGTGTGGTTTAAATAGCCTCCTGTAGTGCTTAGGTGTCTCCTTCCACAGCCACGCCTAGGTAAGAAAAGAGTTCCTGCTTTCCAGAAGAGTTCCAGTGTTCTGAATCTAAGGAGTGGCTCCTGCCCCACCCAACAGGAAAAGTAGTTCCAAACAGAAGAGGATCAGAGGCTCAGCTGGCAGGCAAGTAAGCAGCATGGTCTGCTGCAGGTAAGTCCACCCAAGCATTATGAGCCCGGCGCTTCCAGCGCTGGGACTGGGCACATTTATGAGCCTGGTGCCACTGGCGCCAGGACTGGGTCCAAAAGGTCCCAATTGGGACTGGTTGGCCCTCGGAACCTGGGTTATGGATCTGCTTCCAAGGGAGTTGGGAAAACCCTGACCTTTTGGAAGCAGAGATCATGACAGTACCCCCCCTCAAGGCCCCTCCCAAACCGGGCTTCTCCGGGGGTTTTGGCTTGTCAGGAAATGTTCGGTGAAATCTTTTGATTAGGCGAGGAGCGTGGACATATTCAGCAGGTTCCCAGGATCTCTCTTGGGGGCCGTAGCCTTTCCAGTCAATTAGGTAAAATAGTTTAGATTTGGAGATCTTGGAGTCCAGAATGCTTTTGACTTCAAACTCGAGTTCTCCATCCACTAGGATGGGTTTTGGAGATTTAGTTAGTCGGGTTTGAGGTTGCACGGGTTTTAATAGAGAGACGTGGAAGACCGGATGTATCTTCATGTGAGGGGGCAAGTCCAACTTGACCGCTACTGGGTTTACTATGGTAGTGATGGAATAGGGACCAAGGTATCTTGGGTTGAATGTGTGTGGCCCTTTTAGAGGTAGATATTTGGTGGATACCAGACTTGGTCCCCTACTTGATATTGAGGGGCTTCCTTCCGATGTTGATCTGCTCCTTTCTTGTATTGTTCTTTAGCCCTTTGAAGGTGAGAAACAGCTTCCTTAAAGGCTTGAGTGATTGTAGAATGCAGGTAGTCTACTGCTGGTGTTTCAAGATCTTGGAGGGGATCCAACTCCGAGGTTCGAGGGTGACTGCCGTACAAAAGAAAAAACGGTGTTTTCCCAGTTCCCGAATGGACAGAGTTATTGTAGGCATATTCGGCTATCCAAAGGATGTCTTTCCAAGTTTTTTCAGTTTGTTGCAGCATGCAGCGTAAATACTGTTCCAGAGTTTGATTGGTCCTCTCGGTTTGTCCGTCGGTCTGAGGGTGGTGACTGGTCGATAGTCTCACATCAATTTGAGCCGACCGACAGCAACTTTGCCAAAAATGAGAAATAAATTGACTACCTCGATCCGAAATTAGAACCGAAGGAAAACCGTGTAGTCGGACGATGTTTTCGAGGAATTCTCGGGCCAGAGTTGCTGCTGTTGGCAAGCCTTTGAGCGGAATGAAATGCGCCATCTTGGAGAATAAGTCCACGATTACTAGAATCGTATTGTATCCGGAGCATGGAGGTAGATCGGTGATGATGTCCATAGAAGGCGTATGCCAAGGGCGAGGTGGGATGTCAATAGGGCGTAAGAGGCCTGCTGGTCTTTCCTTTTGACTCTTGTTTTGGGCGCATACTCCACAAGACATTATAAAGTCTCTGATATCTTTTTTCCAAGACGGCCACCAGAAGTAGCGCTTGATCTTTTCTGAGGTCTTGGCCATACCGGGATGACCTTCCATTAAAGAATCGTGATAACAGGAGATTACTTTTTTCTGTAAATCTGTGCTGGGTAGGTATAATCGTTCTTGGAAATACAATAAGTTGTCCTTTACTGCAAAGTCCTTTCCCTGCAGATGCCAATTCTGTATGTCTGCTGGAGTTACAAGTTGCCTGGCTTTATCCTTAACTTCCTCTATGGATTCTGTGGCGATTACACCCAGAATTCTTTGTTCGGGAATGATTGGTACAGGTTTAGGGTTGATCAAGTGTTCTTCCACTCCCATCCGAGAAAGGGCATCAGCTTTACCGTTCTTTGTACCAGGTCGATAGGTAATTATGAAGTCAAACTCGGCAAAGAATAATGCCCAACGGAGTTGTCTAGAGGATTGGGCTTTTGCGGTTTTCAAATATTGCAGGTTTCGGTGATCCGTAATCACAGTAACGGTGTGTCGGGCCCCCAGCAGATAATGCCGCCAAGCCTTAAAGGCAGACTTGATAGCCAGAAGTTCCTTGTCAGTAATCGTGTAATTGATTTCAGGAGGCGAGAATTTGCGGGACCAAAATGCCACAGGATGCAACTGATTGGTTACCGGGTCCTTTTGTGATAGAACTGCCCCCATGGCAAGGCTTGAAGCATCAGTTTCCACGATGTAGGGGAGTTCGGGGCGAGGGTGTTTTAAGATTGGTGCAGAGATAAATTTAGTCTTCAAATCCTGGAAAGCTTGTTCCGCCTCGGTAGACCATTCAAAACGTTTGTTTTTCTTTAACAAGGCAGTGATGGGCTGGACTATTCGAGAGAATTCGGGGATAAACCTGCGGTAAAAGTTAGCGAAGCCTAACATGCTTTGCACACCTTTTACGGAGGATGGTGATGGCCATTTGAGAACTGCATCGACCTTCTTTGAATCCATACGTACTCCGCCAGGTGATAATATGAATCCCAAGAATTCAACTTCAGTCACGTTGAAAACACATTTTTCCAACTTAGCGAAAAGTTTGTGTTGACGCAATCTTTCGAGGACCATTTTCACGTGTTTCCGATGTTCAGATTCCGATGAAGAATAAACGAGGATGTCGTCAATGTAAACAACAACACACACATCTATGAGCTCTCTGAGGACATCGTTCATAAAATATTGAAAGGCGGCCGGGGCATTGCAAAGTCCGAAGGGCATGACCTGATATTCAAATAGCCCATACTTGGTGCGGAAGGCGGTCTTCCATTCATCGCCCTCTTTTACTCGTACTAAGTGGTAAGCTCCTCTAAGATCCAGCTTTGTATATATGCATGCTTTTCTGACTTGGTCCAGGAGTTCAGGGATCAAAGGTAACGGATATCTATTCTTAACGGTGATCTGGTTCAGGGAGCGATAATCGATACAAGTTCTAAGGTCTCCTTCCTTTTTTGGAACGAAGAACAAAGCTGAAGAAGCAGGGGACTTGGAAGGACGAATAAACCCATTCGCCAGGTATTGATCCAGGTATTGTCGAAGGTGAAGGTTCTCAGGCTCGGTGAGGGCATAAATTCTACTACAAGGAGGAGTAGATCCAGGTATCAGGTCTATCTGGCAGTCATAAGACCTATGAGGAGGTAGAGTGTTAGCCTGATCCTTCCGGAAAACATCTTGGTATTCAAGGTATTCGGGAGGTAACTGGGGAGTCTCTGAAGAAATTGCTGCCAGTGCAACACCAGGTGGAGGGTGACAAGTAGAGACACATTCTGGAAACTGGACCGTTCTTGCTCGCCAATCGATCAGAGGATTGTGTTTCTCTAACCAAGGTATTCCTAGAATAATCTGAAACTGAGGGGCCTTGATCACATCGAACACGATCTTCTCATGGTGTCCATCTTGACTTACTAGCGTCACCTCTTGAGTGGTATGCGTTACTGGCCCGGAGGCTATCTCCGTACCATCCACTGTAGTAATGACGTCCTTTACAGCCTTGGGACAAAGAGTTAGATTCATCCTCAAAACCATTTCATGATCCACATAATTGCCGATGGCACCGCTGTCGACGTAAGCTTCAATTGCATGTAATCGATCCGGATTATCAGGGCTAATGAGGACCATAGGTATCACGAAATGCGAGGTCACGGAACTGGTTTTCACGCTCGGCAAGAGGACCTCTATTCTTGTCGGGCAAGGTCGTTTCCCTGCTCAGAGTTTGTAACTTTGGTAACTGCAGCTCCTACTGCCTTCTTGGCAGGTTTCACCGGACAGTCTCGAAGAAAGTGCCCTGAGTTTCCGCAATATAGGCATAATTGCAACTGTTTTCTCCTTTCCCGCTCCTTTTGTGTTAGAGGACCTTTCAGACCCCCAATTTGCATGGGTTCCCCGGAGTCTACTCCTTTGGAAGGAGTTGGCGGTTTGGAAAATACTCGAGCATCAAACTTGGAATGGTCGGCCTTCCTGTTCTGCAGTCTATGATCTATTTGAACGACCAAGTCTATATAATCCGAACAGTCTTGTGGGGGATTCACTACTTGGGCTAAAACGTCTTTGAGCTCTCCACGTAGACCTCTGTAAAACAGCGTAATCCTTTTGTCCTCAGGCCATGGAGTTTCCACTATTAGTCTATTGAAAGATGCAATATAAGCCAAAAGGTCTTGATTACCCTGTCGCAACGAAAGAAGCTCATTGTCCAAGGCCTGCCCCTGTGAATGTCTTGCGAACAGTTTTTCCATACTAAGCTGAAAGGCTTGAAAATCATGGAGAACCGGATCATCTTGATTAACTAGAGGGATCGACCAGTCTGCCGCATTGCCACTAAGGTACGAAAGTACAAAAGCTACTTTAGCTTGATCAGTTGGAAAGGCTGCTGGCCGGCATAAGAAGTGCAACCGGCACTGATTGATAAATACTGCAAACCTCTTTGGGTCACCAGAAAATCGTTCGGGCGGAGCCAGAGGTACATTCCCAGGTAGGTTGATCTGCACTGGATTCATAGAGGATGTTGAAGGAAGATTTGCCCCTGATGCGGGTAACGGGGTTTGTCCGGTTTGTGACTGTAGCAATTGTCGAGCAAGACCGTCTGTTCTCTCCTTGGAAATAATTAGTTCCCTTCTTAGAGCATTCGTTTCCTGACGAGCTGCATGCACTTCTGCCCTTAGTTCCCCAAGTAACCGGGCTAGGTGGTCAGTATCCGAGGTTTCCATAGCGCCTGGGCGAGAGTTTTGCGGTAGGCTTTGCGTTCTGTAACGCTCACCTGATTCTCGCAGAGGCGCCGGTCTTGACTGGGCGACTACCGTATCTTCAAAGGTGATGTGTAGCACCCGGTTGGCTCTTTGGGCTGGACCTCTGTGCACTGTATGCCTGACTTCAAGAGTAAGATGTCTGCAGACAGAAAATATGGGATTAATGAACTGGGGTTATTGGGGTGTCCCTATCTCTTCCCTTTTTTGCTCACCTGTAGACCCCCAAAGGTTAACGCTCTCACCTTAGGTAAGTGAATGCCGAGCTCTCCATCTGCCTCGGGGCAGGGTGCTGTAACCAGTTTCTTCACTGGATCGGTAGCGCAGGCCTCTTGACTTCAGAGGACTGCTGTCCGTCGTTTACTGCACGAACGGTAAGTTTCGAGTAATTCTATTGTCTTTAAAGTCTTTAGCAATGATGTCTCTTGTTTTGCAGGTTCCGGCGATGGCGGATGACGGGCTGAAGTGAGTTGAAGATGGAGTCCGTATGATGAATAGAAGCGCCTGGAAGCACGTAAGTAAGCGCTTGTTGCCTGCTTCACGATGCGCTCTAACTGTCTTTTATTTTGCAGGTACGAGTTCGGAGCGGCTGCAGGGTGCCGGAATACCCACTGGGGTTGATGTGGAAAGGAGAAATGGCACGTGAGTATTAAAGTTCCCCAATGTCTTTAAACGCACCTTGTTTTGTCTTTCAGATGCAGGATGCAGCGCCGAAGGCCTCCGGAGCGTGCGAAGAGTCGGTAAGCTTTTGTCTTTCAGATGCCGGAATGCAGTGTGAAGACCTCCGGAGCGCACGAAGAGTAGGTAAGCCTTTGTCTTTCAGATGCCGGAATGCTAACCTGTTCTTTCTTGTCTTTATAGGTGTTGCTGAAGACTGGATTCAGGATGGTAAGCCTTTTTCCTTAGGCCCAGGATCCGATGCAGAAGACACGATGAGCGTTCTGCTGCAGAGGATGCAGAATAACGCAAAGCAAGATTCATCCACCGGGTGTGGTTTAAATAGCCTCCTGTAGTGCTTAGGTGTCTCCTTCCACAGCCACGCCTAGGTAAGAAAAGAGTTCCTGCTTTCCAGAAGAGTTCCAGTGTTCTGAATCTAGGGAGTGGCTCCTGCCCCACCCAACAGGAAAAGTAGTTCCAAACAGAAGAGGATCAGAGGCTCAGCTGGCAGGCAAGTAAGCAGCATGGTCTGCTGCAGGTAAGTCCACCCAAGCATTATGAGCCCGGCGCTTCCAGCGCTGGGACTGGGCACATTTATGAGCCTGGTGCCACTGGCGCCAGGACTGGGTCCAAAAGGTCCCAATTGGGACTGGTTGGCCCTCGGAACCTGGGTTATGGATCTGCTTCCAAGGGAGTTGGGAAAACCCTGACCTTTTGGAAGCAGAGATCATGACAGTAATGGAAAAGAAGGAGAACAAAGCAAGCAGTAACATTACTATGTCTGACGACAATTGATGTAGCGCAGGTGGTATACAAGAGGAGGGGTGGGAGGGGGACGGGGGGTTATGAGTGGGGAGAAGGAGATGGACAAGGCACTCTACTGAGCAAATTTGTCAGTGACAAATTTAAAAAGCAGGGAGGGGGGAGGAGGGAGACAGACAAGCTGCTATCAAAAGTCAAGGGAACAGATGAGGAGTAATTGCTAGGAGGGAGAAGGCTGAGAGGAGGGAGAAATAAGTAGGATGCGGAGTAGGAAGATAGTAGAAGAGGAGGGAATTATGGAGGGGGGAAAGGGGTAGAAGGCAGGAGGGGGGGCATGGGGGTACACAGACACTCACGGGGGGTATGGGGGTACACAGACACTCAAGGGGGAGCATGGGGGTACACAGGCACTCACGGGGGCATGGGGGTACACAGACACTCATTGGGGGGCACGGGGGTACACAGACACTCACGGGTGGGCATGGGGTACACAGACACTCACAGGGGAGGATGGGGGTACACAGACACTCACGGGGGGCATGGGGTACACAGACACTCACGGGGGTCGGCGATCCGGCATACCCTGGTGGACAGTGGTAGACAGGGCCTTGGGAGTGGGCCTTGTGAGGAGGGCCGGCCAAGCCTGCCGGCCTTCCCATTGGCCCAGATGAACAGGGCTACAGCCAATGTACAGCTTGACTTCCCAGAACGCAGGGGTTGTAAAACCCTGCTGTTACCAGCAAGCCAGGTGCCGATAAATATTGCAAGTCCGGCGGCAACCCAACGGTAGCACCGGCAGGGTTACTGCCGGACTTGTAATGAGGAACACTGCCCTTGGCTCCTACAACAAAGCAGCGTCGGAAAAGACAGCACAGCCGGTGAGTCGGAAAGTCTGATATCAAGAACCAAGGTTTCAAGCGGCAACATAGAATAAGGGAACAGTGTGGGGGGCATTTGTAAGGAGTCCAAAACAGGCCAAGGACAAATCTTGCAGTCCTGTTCTGGATGAGATGCAGAGGGCGGCGAGTAGAAGCAGACATATTTAGAAAGAGGCTGTTGCAGTAGTCCAGCCTAGAGAGAACCAGAGCTCTAGAGACAGTAAGATTCTGGGGGAAGGAGAGGAAAGAAAGAATACCTCTGACGAGGTGCAGTTGGTAGTTTGACTTTTTCGAGACGTCAGAGATGTGAGGAGAAAAGGAGAGCATGGAGTCGAAGATGACCCCGAGGTTCTTAGCCTCACAAGTGTGAGCAGGAAGAGGGCCAATGGAGGCCGGCCAGAGAGTGACAGGAAAGGAAGGTGCAGGTGTGTCGATGAGGAGAATCTGTCTTACTGGCATTGAGGCAGAGATCATTGGCGGCACACCACTCCTGAATAACAGACAGCTAATACACATCACTTTTTCCCTATGTGTGCAATATTTTCATTTCACTTGTACATTACTTTTCCTTAGTTCAGTATTCAATACTTGGTAATTCTCTAGATACTTAATAATGTCCTTATGTTTTTTGGGTCTTCAGACCCCTTCTTTACATGTATTTATCTGTTTGACCCTCCCGTTAGCCCAGAATAAGCCCCGGAGTGGCCTGGTACGAGTGCTCTCTCCCTGTCACTCACCGGTATGTGGCAGCTCCTCAGGGTGCTTGCACGGTCCTCTTCTGCTTTCGTTCGCTCGACTGCATTGTATCGGGAGCAATAGCGAGCCGCACTTGCCTCTTCTAGATGTGCGCGCTGCCTCCTGCAGTGTAGTGGCAGCTTCTATGTCCCCCAGCTCCGACTGGGGACACATGGCCTTGAGCGCTGCAGGGCTCTGGACTCTCTTGCGGCTTTCTCCAACCCTGGTGTCCTTCCTGCTCTCCTGCAGCTGCTGGCATTCTTTTCACCAGCTTGTCCTCTCCAGCCAGCTCCACAGCATCCTGGCTTCCCAGACGGTTTCCCTCTCTCCTGTGGGTCACTCCCTTTTATATGCACCTGTAGACTCTTAAGGTGTTCCAGGTGCAAGTCAATAGCCCGACTACAATTCGCTCTATCATTGGGACATGCCTGACTTTCAGAATGGTATTCTACAGTCCTCTTCCTCGTGCCAGCACCAAAGTGGTGTGCATAGGTGGTAGTGTGCATTCCTCCTAGTCGCCTCTTCTTTGTCCCAGTCTTAATGGGAAACGTGGAATGTGTAACAAAGGGGAAGAGTGGTAATACGTTATCCAGTGATAATAGTGAAAACAATTACAGAGAATACAATAACAGTGAATAGAAAACAGAGAAAAAATCATTGAAAAAGTTTACAAATATATATAAGGGGTGGGCTAAAGGACTAAAAGGGGTGGGGAGGGGGTTGGGATGGGGTTAAAAGAATAGGGAAATGGGCGGTTAGTGGGACTCCTCCAAATAGAAGAAAAAAAAACATCGATTTTCTTTTCTGTTTTCTATTCACTGTTTTCAGAAATCGCATAGATCCGTTAATACTCTCTGAAGGCCGGGGAAGGGTAGGATGTATTTGGCCCATTTCTTGATCTACCCAGAGCAGGTGAATGTAGGTCTGGTCTGCCCATTAGAGAAGATGTTTCCCTTCTTTTTTTTTTGTTCCTTTATAGGGACGCTTTACCTGAGGCTTGTCTGGTAAATAAAGAAGGGAGGGGGTTTGACAATACCCTATAAAGACTTCATGGACTGAGGGTTCATCATGGAATGAAAATGGATGATACCATGCCACATCTGTGGGGTCCTTCTCCCCCCCTCACCCCCTCATATGGATTTTACAGTATTTTGGGATATTAGTCTGCTTTTCCCCTTGGTCGGCTTCACCCCCACAACACCGCTCCCAGGGAAAGAATCAGAAGAGGTTTGCTGTGCCCTGGCCCCCTCAAAGGAGTCTCAGTTTGCGGGTTTTATGCAAATTGGTGTAAATTCATCTCATAGTGCTGCCTGTTGGGTTGCACAGACACACTGGATACCCCAGTAGAGGTTCTTGTGAGCTGTTCTTTCTTTGATCAATCGCTGGGTAAACTGGTATTTGTAATTTCCTGATGCAAATGGAAATAAACTGGCCAGCATTTGGAAATGGAGGTATGGCGTGATTAAAAGTGGTACCATTCTTAATCCCACAAGCTCATGGCATAGGGACAGCGATTGGGCCCTCCCAAATGCTATGTTCCCTTCTGAGGTAGGACTGGCTTTGGCTTTCACCCTTGCAAGCCTCCCACCCTAGGCTGAGAGGGCTCCCCATCCCTTCTTGACAGGGTCAGGCTACTCACTATATCACAGCTAACTGTGATGAGGTTGTGTGTGTGGTAAAAGTGAATTGTGAGAGTGATATGATAAGGCATTTATAACGCGCCTATACACAAGTGTTTCAAGGCGCAGTGAGGCAAGAGAGGGGGAACAAAGGGAAGACAGACAGAGATCCTACTAGGCCAGGTGTCATTCAGGTCGCGCAAGTGCATGGGAAGGGGGAAGGGAAAAGTGCGAGGGGGAAGGGAGAGGGGAAAGTGCAGTACATGTTATGTTATGTTATTTTTGCTTGTACTGCGCCTAAGCCCGTAGGCATCCAGGCGCCGAGAGACAGGTATAATGTCAGAACTGCTATCAGGAAATCATACTAATTAAAAAGATATGTTTTCAATTGTTTCTGGAAAGCAAGGAGATCCATAGTCTTACTTAGGGATGCAGGAAGCGCATTCCATGCCTTTGCTCCTAGGGTGAAAAAGGCCCTGCCGAGCCCACGAGATCTTTTCACTCGATGGTGTACTAATAAGAAATCTTCAGCTGACCTAAGATCTCTTTTGGGCTGATAAATACTAACAACATCCTTCAGATAAGTATGAGCATTCCCAAAGATGCATTTATGGCAGATAGTTAGGAGTTTAAACTGGATTCTGGTTTCCACAGGAAGCCAATGTAGTTTTTTCCTAGCTGCCGTAGTGGGTTCTAAACGTTTCATCTGGAAGATGATGCGGATGCTTTATTCTGGACTTTTTGTAGTTCTTGTTAGGAAAGATTTCATATTGTAGGTAATTTTCCTTCCATGTGGCAACCCCTAAACTTTTTGCTGTTGTTTTACACCCTGATCTAGACTTTGCCAGAGAAGCTCAGCCTTCCGCCGCACTCCTCTGGGCTTTCGCTCCATTCTTACGGGGAAACTGACATGCCCTTAAGACAGTCCGTACCGGGAAACGTTGTTTTCCGTAGTTCTTTTCTCATGTTGCAGCTTTCGCGCAACATGGCACAAGAGGGCACTGTCAGCTAAGTTACTGCACTCTTGGGTCTCTAGTCATTCTACAGGCCCTAGAAACTCTTGATGGAATTATAACGAACTGTGCAAGTATGTCAGGGACGGGACTGGTGGCAGCGATCGTTTCTTTGTGTTTTGAACTCCCTTTTGCTCTGTTAACCGCGCTTCTCGTGTTTGGCCAAAATGGGTGCCCTGGCTTCCAAAATGGCCAGACCACGAGGTTCTTTGTCCTGTCCGCTGACCGTCTTGCCTCTTCACCTTCCCCAGGTCGAGCCGACCCAGGACCATCCTAATTTGGGCATGTACTTTCCCGCGAAAAACAGATGCTTTCGCGGGCTTCTACAGGCCTGTTGTGAGCCTCCAGGATGTGGGCTGGGATGTCTGGTCCCAATACACATCCTGGGTGCCAGAGAGTCTAGTGTGTCTTGAATGCCTGGGACTACCGTGGTCCGTGATAGGTCCACGTATGGTCTGAGTGTTTTGTGAGCAGATCTCCCATTGGGCCCTCTCCTTTTTGGCGCGAAGGAAACCCTGGATAAGAGGAGGCTGGAAACACCACTACCAAGTCGATCTCCTGAGTTCTCACGAACAAAGGATAAAGGAGCCAAGTATCCTCCAACTAAGAAGCTGAGTTGAGGAATCGCTGGTGACCCGCTGAAGGTTTGGCATCCTGCACTGCTGTCGTCCTGTGAGACCCCTCTGCCTCTGATCGAACGAGAAGGCTTGTACTGGCGCTTCGACCCTTTAGAATAGTGGGAACAACTATTCTCTGCATCTTTACCAACTCCTGTACGTAAGCCTTCGGAAGCGTCCCTGGGCCATCCAGCGGACTGACCAGCCTACACAGGAAGCTGGCTCTGACCGCCGCCTGGCTGCTGCTGCTGAAATCCGAGCCCTTGACACTCTCACACGCTTCGTACACTTGGCGTTCCCAGGTCTGAAGTGAGAAGTGTACATTGGGCCTGGAATACCAGCGGCTGCCGAGTTGCCCTGCTGTGGTAACAAACCTGTGCGTGTTCGCTGCATTTGTGACACCCTCGACCCTGACTCCTGCTGTCGCGGAATCTACACGGCATCGAGACATCCCTCTGATCGCATCTGAACCCGCCAGTACCGAAACTGAACCGGAGAAGCCTGGGTCTGCCTGCATCGGGGACCGGTGAGTAGTCAATACCCTAACCGGTCGCCCTCCTGCAGAAGCCTGTGGCTTTCCACCGCTGTTGTAAATAGCACCCCTTTCTCCGTACTCGCGCCCTGCTTCTGCCCACAAGTGGAGGCCGCGCTTGAGTAGCGGAGGTCTGTTCATCATCGTTTTTTTCACCTCTCCAAACTGCCTGATTTCCCTGAAGAGACTCTCCTTTGCCCGTTGGCACCCGCGTGTGCAGGTACTTTTGAGCAGAAGGCTCCACTCTTCGTAGGGCTAGGACTAGTTAGGTGTCCTCTGATGTCGAACTGGGTCTAACGATTACTTGCACTGCCTGTTTTCCTCCCCATTTAGGTGGTCTACATATTTCGTGCTTCTAACTCTTTAGACCCCTTGGTCTTGTAAATATATTGTATTGATTGTGATGTGTTGGTTTACTTGAGTTTTATCGTGATTCTTTACTATGGTCGATGTTACAAAGGCCTTGTAATAAATGTGTCTATATTTTTAATATAACACCTGTCTGGAGTAATTTGTAAGCGTCCTTGCTTTGTATGCTCATTGCGGGCTTTCCGTCACTCTCACCCCTCTTGAGACCTAGTCTTGACCGCCGCCATCGCTACCCTGATTGGTCTGGCTTCAGTTCAGAAATCCATCGTAACAAATTGGTGTACAGCGGTGGGATATGACTGAAGGTATCCAGTGTTGCGCACGAGCGAAAGCATTTCAAGTTATTCCTACCAGGACACGTAGTGAATTGTCGTAGTATAACTCTTAAAAGGCCATAGTCCTATCTAACAGTATGGAAACAAATACCTTGTTAACTTTAAATGCTTCTAAATCCGAAACATTGAAAAAGATGTGTGCTGAGAGAGGTGTCTCCTCTTAAGGCACTAAATTGGATATGATCCAAAGAATCATGACGTGGCAAGAAGCTATAGCTTCCGAGGACAGTGCAGAAGGAGGTGGGGCTGCTCTCACTGGTAGAACTGACAGTTCTGCCGCTGCACTGGTCCACCGCGACCCTGAGGACAGGGAGGATGAAATGTCCAATGTTTCCTCTGACAGTGTCGATTGGGGAGGCCATGCTTGAATTCAAGAAGCAAGAACTGCTGTTTAGGCAGAAGGAGCTTGATTTCAATATGGCCAAACTAAAAATCGAACAGGCAGAAAAACAGAAAGACAGGGATCGCCAGTTGGAACTGGCCAAGCTTCAAGTTGCCAGTGGATCCAAGGGTCCTGGACATGGGTCTGGGGCCTCCTCTCATCCAAGGTTTCCAAAAGATCTACTCAGTGTGTATGAGGAAAAGAATGACATTATGCACTGGCTGAATACATTTTAGTATGGGTGTGAAGTTCAACAAGTTGATAATGCTGATAAAATTGCCGGGTTACTCAGCAGACTGCCCCATTCTGGCTGCATTGCCATTATGGAAATGTCGAAGGCTGAGCGAGCAGATTTTGCAATGTTGAAGCGAACTCTCATTTTAAAGTTTGGAAAGACTCCTGCCCAATATTTAAAACGATTCCGAGAGTATAAGAAAAAAGAAGGTGGTACTTGGGTATCTTATGTAACCGAATCCTTAAAAAACTTGACTGGCTGGATCGAAGGTTATAAGGTTTCTACCTTTGAAGGTATGATAAGTCTTGTCATGCTGGAACATATTTTTGCATCTTCTTCCCCTGAGCTTAAGCAGCATTTGGCAGATTCAAAGGAGATAGATTCTAAGAAGCTTGCCATTGCAGCAGAGTTATGAGTGTCACATCGAGTGTCCCATAAGGACAAAACTCATCCTGGTAAGCAGGAGGAAGGGAAAAAGTCCAAAGATAAGGAGGGCGGAGAATCTGATAAAATAAGGTTAAGACACAAGAGAACTCACAGGGTAGTGGAGGTCAGCCTCCGAAACAGAACTCTGGTTATAGTAAGCCTCCCTATGTAAACAGACCCAATGGATCTTGTTTTGCTTGTGGAGCAACTGACCACGTGACGGGGGATCCCTGGTGTAAGGTTAAACCTTTGGGGGTCCACTCCCCTAATCTGGCCTTCTCCTCCTACGAGGGAGAAGAGATTACAGGAGCATCCTTCTCCTCAGACTCCTTCCCCAGTGGATAGAAGCCGAGGTAGTTTTAGTTTGCCTAGGTTCCTGGGAGCCTAAAGTCACAGAGGCTTATGCTAGGATTCCAGATAACACCAAGCACTACTTTAAAGACAGTGGGCCTCATTAGGACCCAGGCGGATTTCGCGGTGCTAAATGCACCGCGAAGCACGGCGGAAAGCCGTCGATAGCGCCATGGGGGTTGGCGGATTTACCGCCCCATTCCGACCTCGGCGGAGCGGTAAATCCCCAATCCCCATTCTGCCCTTCCCCATTCCCATTCTTGCCCCATAGGGTATAATGGGAGTGGGGAAGGAGTTAATTACGCCACCGTAAAATACGGTGGCGTAATTAACAACGAGGTCCCGTAGCGCCATGGTTTTCTCCGCCTGGTAAAACCAGGCGGAGAAAACCTCCATGGCGCTAAGGGAACTCGTAGTACGGCGGACGGGTCCGCCGCGATTAGCGCTGGCGGAAACCCACTCCGCCTGGGTCCTAATGAGGCCCAGTGTGCTGATCAATGGAGTCGATACTCCAGCTCTTAGGGATAGTGGGTGCAGTCGAACTGTAGTGGATTCTACCTTGGTAGACTCAGTGGAAGTTGCCAGAGCTACTCTGATGCCCACTAAGTTGGCTGACGGCCCACCTCGCATGTTTCCAGTAATACCTGTAAATCTTACTCTCAATGGTACAGCAGTCAGGATTCCAGTGAGCATTCAGAGGAACGTCCCAGGAAAGGTCTTGTTGGGCAACGATCTCAGAGCTTTAGGGCTCGTGGGAGACACTGCTGACAGACCCTGCACACGGTCTCAAACACGGGCAGCATTGGCCAAGACCAATGCACTGCCCCAGCCAAAGGGGAAACCCAAGGCTAAAGGAATAAAGAAACCAAAATGAGGGAAAGAAAATATTCCCTCGAACTCACCTACCACTGCGGTGGAGGAAGTTGGTCAATCGCCCGGACCTGACTAGGAGGCGGCGATACCTGAAGTATTTGACCCCAATGACCATCCTGAACTAAAAGGCTTGTTAGTAGAAGGTGGTCCTGACAGGGAAGAGTTCAGTAAAGGCCAACGTGAGTGCCCATCTCTGGAAGGCCTAAGGAGACAGGCCTGCTCTCAGCTTGAGGGTGAACCTCCTGGGAAGCATCGGATTTATTGGGAAGGTGGACTCCTGTACAGTGAGCCCACAGAGTCTACAGAAGGAGACCATAGGAGGTTGGTGGTTCCCCTTGCTGTAAGACCCTTCCTCCTGCAGCTGGCGCATGAAGTGCCCCTTGCTGGTCACCTTGGTATTAAGAGGACCAAGCAAAGGTTATCCATGCACTTCTCCTGGCCCAAGATGGGGGTGCAAGTAGAAAGTCACTGCAGGAGTTGTGCCTCCTGCCAGTTATCTGGTAAGAGTGGCTCAACAATCCAAGCACCATTGGTACCACTCCCAGTTGTGGGAATACCATTCAAAAGGGTAGGGATCGACATCGTTGGTCCCCTTGACCTGCAAACATCCTCAGGCAATAGGTTTATCCTGGTGCTGGTTGACTATGCTACCAGATACCCTGAGGCCATCCCATTGAAAACTGTAACTGCGGCATCTTTACTAGGGTTGGCTTCCCTAAAGAAGTTGTGTCTGACAGAGGCAGCAACGTTATGTCAAAGTATATGCAGGCTATGTGGAGGGAATGTGGGGCCACCTACAAGTTCTCCAGCATGGGGTCTGGCATGGATTCACATGCTCATGAATATTCCCCGTCATCAGGCTGGGAATCCTCGGTAAAGAAAAAATCAGTATCAGTTTTGTTTCTGATCTGTCTTTCTTAGTAGTAACCAATCACCGATCTCTGGGTCATACTGCCCCCAGCCAATGACTGTCATGATGCCCGCTCCCGGGGAGCCGGTTCAAGCCCTGCGTCCCCGAAAGCGGACATCCAGTCCCCAAGGAAGGACCCAGCAACCCCATATAGGGGCCCTTTGCACAGTGTCCTGGCGCCTATGGCGCCAGGCTCATAAAAGACATCAGTCCTGGCGCCATAGGCGCCAGGCTCATTATGGATGTGCTTGGGTGCACTTACCTGATGCAGGCCATGCTGCAGGATCCCGGCCTCCTTGAGGCCTGAAAGGAACTACTTTACCTGTGGGACTAATTTACCATCCGGGCGTGGTCGGGGAAGGATACATACCTGATTGGGGGAAGGATACATACCTGGAACTTCTTCCAAGGCTATTTAAACCCCACCCGAACAGCCACATGTGCTTCGCGTTGTTCTGCATCTAGCAGCTGGACGCTCACCGTGTCTGCTCCTGCATCCTGACTTCTGCCACGCCTGCCAGCATCCTGGATCACCTGCAAAGGAAGAGAAGAAGAGAACAGAAGAAGGAAAAGTCCTTACCTGCTAAATCCGCATCCCGGAGACATCTCGCCGACAATCCTGAAAAGGAAGACTTTTATTTAAAAGCTCATCGCGTCGATCGCTGCAGCGCCGCATTCCACTCACCTTTACTGGGTGCCTCCATGTTCAGCAGCGATCATCCGGATTCGCAGTCACGCCCAGCGCCTAGGGAGAAAAAGACCAGAACAAAAGGTGAGAGAGAGAGAAGGGAATAAGGAAAGCTAAATCTCCATGTTAAGACTTACCTGTTGATTCATTCCCTCTTCATTTCGGGTCCGCGCCGCATCCTGGCATTTCCGGACCCCGGCCCTTAAGGGGAAAAAGAGACATCAGCGTTAATGAGCGAAAGAAAAGACATTACCAAAAAACGCTCATTAAAGACTTAGCTGATTTCTACAAGGATTCCACCTCTCATATCGGGTCGGTGCCTGTTCAACGGCATTCCGTACCCCGGCCCCCAAGGGGAAAAAGAGACATCAGCGTTAATGAGCGAATGAAAAGACATTACCAAAAAACGCTCATTAAAGACTTACCTGATTTCTACAAGGATTTCACCTCTCATCTCGGGTCGGTACCTGTTCCCCGGCATTCCGTACCCCGGCCCCTATGGGGAAAAAGACACTAGCATTAGTACATTAATGCATGGACACAAGGGGAACCTCTTATAAAAAAAAAAACTTACCTGGAAGCCAAGCAAGTTTGGTTCTCACCAATCCGAAAATCCAGTGAAGTAACTGGATACCAACGCACCCCTGCATCAGAAGCAGGATGGAGAGCTCGTCCTTCCAGACCCTAAGGTGAGACGCTACGAGGAATCACAGAAGGGTTTCGAGGAGGGTGAGAGGGGAAAGTGGGAGGCTGATTGCATTACCCCGCAGACCGTTAATCCCCTATTTTCGCCTACAGAAGGATACTTCTGTGAATCAGACAAGCCAGATTTGGGGGCCCGGTCCAGTCCGTCTTCCGAACCCTGCGCATCACCTTAGAAGAGGTCACAGCAGCGCGAACCAGGCCAGCGCCTCCGTGGGAGTCAGGTGAGCGTTACAATGACTGCCCTCTCCCTAAACTCCGCCTCTGGCAGCCATCCTCAGATTTTTACCGCACGCTCAAGTGTTGGGAGTCCTCGTGCTTTTGCTCTCGAGTTTTTTGCTGCATTTTCACGCTTTTTCAGGAGATTTTCTCATTTTTTCAGTTTAATCGAGCCTCAAGCTCCACCGTTTCTACTTCCGACAACGGGGACCCGTTTCGTAATTCTTCTGCGCCCCTCAAGGGTGAAGTTTTCGTCGAGTTTACACTTCTTGGAGGATTCCGGAAGATCTGCGGCCTACCTCAACGGACATGGCCCAGGACAAGGGAAGCTCGACGCCCGGATCCAAGCTGTTCAGGTGCTGCCCTGGATGCGGATTGCAAAACGTTTTCAAGGAGGACGAGCATTCGCGATGTCTCTATTGCCTTCATGAGGACAATACGCACGTGGAGAAGGACTGTGCGTTCTGCAAGAACCTTTCGGAACGGACCAAACAAGATCGTCGTTCCCGCCTCGCCGCCTGGCTGGAAAAGGGCACAGCAGGTGAGAAGGCGTAGAAAAAGTCTGAGCGGGCTTCTAAGTCCTGTGAGGGCGCTCCGGCGACGGGGGCCCAACAGAAGGCCAAGCACTGCGAGTCCGCGTGCACCGGGAGCGCCGAAAGGTCGGGCTCTTCGGCTGCCAGGCAGGGCGCTACTTCCCCGGCACGTTCGAACACGAGCCAGCGCTCTGGTTCGGGGAAGAGGAAGTCTGAGAACCCGGGTAAGCTGCTGGAGCGGACCCGGTCGATCTCGAAGGGGGAGCGAGGCGCTGTCCCTCCCCCCAAGGTGAAGGCCCAGGACGAACGTAAGGTGGTGAGGGCTTTGATCCAGCCGGCAAGGGCCTCTATCGAAGTGGTTGCTGCGACCCTGGCGAAGCCGGATGGGACTACGCCAGTGGAAACGGCCTCTGGGCCCAGAGTATCCCTGCCACCGCAGAGGGAATCCTCTTTCCAGACCATCGTTAAGACCCCCTTGAAGTCCCCTGCAGAAAAAGAGGAGAGGGCCGGTGGCCATTACAGACTCAGAATCAGCCTCTGAGGAGGAGCTGGTGGAAACCGAGAAGGGCCTCAACGAGAGGTTCATAGGCCTCAACGAGAGGTTCGAGAAGGTTCAATCCCAGGGGGCGGTCCCTGCTGACGTGATCGAAGATGGCGACGATGGCAACGAAGAGGGCCCAGTGGAGCGGCCATCCCGTCCGTCGCAGCCATTACCCGAGCCCCAGGATAGCTCGGCGACCATTTTGTTAGCAATCCAATCCTTATGTACCGAGATAAGGACGAGATTACCACGGACCCCGACGGAGGATCCAGAACCAGGCCCGTCGGGAAGCCTTCCGAACAAGCGGAGGAGAGTCCTCCCCGCCCCTCCCTTCGTGCCTGCGAGACCTCTGGACCCCTCGGCCCCCTTGCCGGACCCTAGAGAGGATACGGCGACGGATACAGCGACGGGGACGGACGATGACGGCAGTGATGACACAGCGGACATCCCGTCATCACCCCCCCGCCTCCCTGCGGGCTTCTCCAGCGGACGAAATTGGCTCTTTCCACGCCATGATAACCAGGGCATCCGAGCTCTTCCAGCTCTGCCCTGAAGAACAAAAAAAGGAAGGGTTTCTGTACCAACGACGAGAGGCCAAGAGGAAGACGGTCCTCGCGGTGCCTTTGCTCGACGACATCTGGGACGAGGGGCTTGTTGTCCTCAAGAACCCTTCCACGACACCCGCCAAGAGGGACAGGTACGAGAAGAAGTACCGAGTCCCTGATGCCGCCCCCTTGTGCCTCAGGGCCCAGCCCACGCCGGACTCTGTCGTCTCGGCAGCAGCTAAGAAGAAGGCAGCGGCTGCGGCGGCTTCAACTTCCACTTCTCCGCCGGACAGCGAGGGCAAGAAGTTGGACTCCATGGGACGACGAATCATCTCGTCGGCGGCGACGACGATTAAGGCGGCCAATGCCTTAGCGATCGTGGCCCGCTACGACAGGGAGCTCTAGTTCAAGATAGCTCCCCTGCTAGACTTCCTACCTGACGACAAGTGGGCGGAGGCCCTAGAAATTCTGCAGGAAGGCGAGCTGGTGTCATATCACACCATAACGGTGGCAACGGACATTGCTGATACCGGATTTCGCCAACTGGGCAACAGAGTTTGCCTCCGACGACGAGGATAGCTCAAGGCGACAGACTTTCGCCAGGACGTCCAGACCAGAGTGTTGGACATGCCGTTCAACGGCAACAACCTTTTTGGTAAGCCAGGAGGCCTACAGAGGTTGCGGCAAGCAAGGGGGATCCCGTCGTCGTCGCCAAGGAGGCCAAGGTGGCAAGGCCGCCTCCAAGCAAGACTGACCCGGCCATGTTGTCGGGCCCCCACCGAAGCACCCCGGTGAGAGGCCGGCTGACGAAGTTCATCAGCGTGTGGGAGTCCATCTCCACCGACCGTTGGGTGTTGGACACCCTGGCCAACAGGCACTCGCTGGAATTCCAAAAGAAGTACCCTCACATTCCTCCCGTGGCCAGGAAGGAGAATCACGTCCCTCAACTGCTGTTGGAGGTAAGGGCGATGCTCATTAAAGGTGCCATCGAGCTCGTCCCCAAGAGGCTCCGGGGCTCCGGAGTGTACTCAAGGTACTTCCTAGTCAGAAAGAAGACAGGCGGTTGGCGCCCCATCCTGGACCTGCGTCGGTTAAACAAATACATCAAGGCACAGAAATTCAGGATGGTCACCCTCCAGCACGTGCTGGGACAGCTGGAGGAAGGCGACTTCCTATCGTCGTTGGACCTGGAGGATGCTTACTTCCACATCCCCATTCTAAAAACGGCACGGAAAGTTCCTCAGGTTCGTGGTTCAGGGACACCACTACCAATTCAGAGCCCTACCGTTCGGATTAAAGTCAGCACCCAGGGTTTTCACCAAGTGCCTGACACCAGTGGCGGCTCGGCTGCGCCTGCAGGGGATCCACATCTACCCCTACCTGGACGACTGGCTAATCCGGGCAAGGACAAGGGAACTCGCTGTCGAACACACAGCGAGGACCGTCCGGTTGCTCACAGAGCTGGGGTTCGCCATCAACTACCCCAAATCCCACCTGGTTCCATCGCAAGTAGCACTGTTTCTGGGAGCGAAGCTCGATACAGTGGGGCAAATTGGCCTCCCCTTCAGAGGAGAGGACCAAGACCATCCTGGGCAAGGTGCGGCGCCTGTTAGCCACGGACGTGGCCAGGGTGTGGTCCATCAAGTCCCTTCTCGGGATGATGTCCTCATGCATCTATCTTGTACCCCTTTGCAGGCTTTGGATGCGTCCGCTACAGGAGTTCCTCGACGCCCGCTGGTTTCATTCATCGGGCTGCTTCGATGACAGGATCCCTCTCGACGAGGAGTTCCGTGGGGCGATCCTATGGTGGGGCACCCGTGCTCACCTCACTACAGGCACATACTTTCAAACCCCGGCGTTTCAGGAGACTGTGACGACGGTCACCTCTCTGGAGGGTTGGGGGGCCAACAACGGAGATCTCGACGCAAGAGGCCTTTGGCTCCCGGAGGAGAGGTCTCTCCACATCAACATTCTGGAGCTCCGAGCAGTGTTCTGGGCTCTCAAGTCGTTCCTTCTGTCCCTCAAGGACAAAGTGGTGAGGATCTTCACCGACAACACCACCACTATGTTCTACATACGGAAGCAAGGGGGCACCAGATCCCCAGCCCTATCCAAGGAGGCCCAGGATCTGTGGCACTGGGCCGTCGCCCAGGGGATGTTTCTGGTTCCCTTCCACTTGGCAGGAATAAAAAACACCATCGTCCACTCACTCAGCAGGGAGCTGCGCTTGTGCCACGAGTGGGAACTGCGCCAGGATCAAGTGGATCGGCTCTTCCAACGATGGGGCAAACCCCAGATCGACCTGTTTGCGACAGCGATGAACTCCAAGTGCCAGAGGTTCGCCAGCAG
Source organism: Ambystoma mexicanum (assembly GCF_040938575.1). NCBI lineage: Eukaryota > Metazoa > Chordata > Amphibia > Caudata > Ambystomatidae > Ambystoma > Ambystoma mexicanum. The sequence continues at coordinate 1,227,496,789 of NC_090936.1, forward strand.
GTTCCCACAGCCGAGGAGCATGGGCGATGCTTTCTCGTTCCCCTGGGACGGCCTGTTTCTATACGCGTTCCCTCCGTTGCCGTTGCTGCTCCACCTCATCAACCAGCTCAAGAAGTCCAGGTGCAGAATGATCCTCATTGCACTGGCGTGGCCGAGGCAGATCTGGTTCCCGGACCTTCTGAACTTGTCAACGTCCCCACCAGTCAAGCTGCTGGCAGATGCGGATCTTCTCTCCAGAGAAGGAGGCGCCATTCTCCATCACGACCCGCAGTCGCTGAACTTGCAGGCCTGGCTCCTGCAGCACTAGAGTTTGGAGGGTACAATATACCGGCTGATTGCAGAGAGGTTCTTGCAAAAGCCAGGGCGTCCTCAACTCTCAAGTGTTACGGTCATAAATTGAAGAGGTCCTCTGTCTGGTGCCGTGCACAGAAGATTAACCCTCTGCGGATTACGGCCCCTCAAGTACTGCCGTACCTACTGTCGCTGGTCAAAGCTGGACTGGCTCACGCCTCCATCAAAATAAATCTGGCTGCCATCTCCCGATATACCAGGACTACGGGACGGGCCTCCTTGTGGTCTCATCGCCTGGTGAAGGAATTTATGACGGGACTATCCGATCATTCCCGCCGGTGAAGGCTCCTGCCCCGGCGTGGGAGCTTAATGTAGTGCTGGCCAGGCTCATGGGGCCCCATTCGAGCCTATGCATTCGGCGCCTTTGAAGTTCCTGTCATGGAGGACAGCATTCCTCGTGGCCATCAACTCCGCACGACGAGTGGGAGAGATCCAGGCCCTATCTTGCAAGCCTCCATACTTGACTTTTCATGATACGAGGGTGGTGCTGAGGACGCACCCCTCCTTCATGCCCAAGGTGCCGTCGGACTTCCACCTCAACGAGCCCTTGGTGTTACCAGTTTTCTTCCCGTCGCCTTCTACGCCGGCCGAGAGGACTTTGCACTCGCTGGATGTAGCTAGAGCGCTGAAGTTCTACGTGGACTGCACGAAGAGTTTTCAGAAGACGTCACAACTGTTTGTGAACTTTGGGTCTGTGAATCAAGGGAAGGCTCTCTCAAAGACTTCCATTTCCAGATGGCTCTCCGGCTGCATCATGCACTGTCACCGTGTAGAAATCAAGACCCGGACCAGGTTGGGATTGCTGAAATTATACTTTATTCTTGTGACTTTAACCAAAGAAAGTGTAGTCCATGAACTCCTTGAGAGTTACTTCACTCTTAGGCAGCCTTCCAGGGACGTGACTTAACCCTCCTAAGCCTCCTTGGTGTCCGGATAGGCCCACCAGTTGTTCCTTCTCTCCTCGTCCTCTCCATATGACTAGGAAAATCAACAACAAACAGTGGATTAGTTCCCGGGCTTTTATGTGATGTGAGTGACTTACTTCCCCCCCATGGAAACCTCCCCTGTCAATCTGGTTTCCCATTGGCTGGTATTGCCGTGTCCCGTCTCCTTTAAAGGCTGCCGTTTCCTTCCAAAGCGCCTGATTCCCCTGCCTGTCAGGAGAGACCTGTTCCCAGGCAACTCCGTCCCGTGAGCCCCTCCCCCCCGTTTGGAAGACTCTCCCTCCTGCCATGTGGGTTCGTGCATCCGGCTGTTCCAGAGCGCACCGCCTCGCCGAGCAAGCCGTCTCTCCCTCCGTTCCCTTCCCGGCGGTGAGAGATGCTCGGTGGGCTGTGTGGGTCGGCTCTTTGCGACTACCCGCGTTTCCTGTGGGTTCGCCGCCACGAGCCCGGACCCCGGGCTGTAAGCCTCGACGTCACCCATGGCGGGTTCAGGTAAGGCTGGGCGGGAGGGGGCCGCGCTTTCCGTCTCGCGGCCCGCTGCCGCAATCCTGTGAAGTCCCGGGAAGGACAGGTGGGATGGGGCTGCGCTCTCCACATCGTGGCCCGCTGCCGCGACCCCGCAGAGTCCCGCTACCCCTCCCGCTACCCCTTCCACTCCGGGTCCCACCTCACACACCGGTTGGCAAATCGACCGCTGCCCGGCCGTCCGATAGCCCATTCGACCAGAGCGATCACTGCTACCACGGCGTTCCTGTCTGGTGTGCCCCTGCTGGACATCTGCAGGGCTGCTACGTAGAGGTCGACGCACACCTTCACAAGATTCTACTGCGTCGATCGGGACTCCACGGATCCTGCGCAACCTGTTCGCCTAAGGTGAGCCTGGTGAGGAGGTAAGAATTGCTTAATGTTGAGTTTTGGACGTAATGCTTAATGTTGAGCCTTTACTACTTCCCGTGGTTGTGCATGTGTGTACTGCTATGTATTCTTTTATACATGAGCATGTGAATCCATGCCAGACCCCATGCTGGAGAAGGAACAAGTTACTTACCTGTAACTGTTGTTCTCCAGCATGGGTCTGGCATGGATTCACATGCGAACCCTCCAACCTACTCCTCTGCGGCACTTCACTTGGTCATACTGCCACTTGGCGTACTACCAAATCTGAGGAGGGCTGCCAGAGGCGGGGCTTAGGGAGAGGGCAGTCATTGGCTGGGAGCAGTATGACCCAGAGATCAGTGATTGGTTAATACTAAGAAAGACAGATCAGAAACGAAACTGATACTGATTTTTTCGTTATCGAGGATTCCCAACCTGACGACAGTGAATATTCATGAGCATGTGAATACATGCCAGACCCATGCTGGAGAACAACAGTTACAGGTAAGTAACTTGTTCCTTCTCTTCAGCATACAACCCCCAGACCAATGGTCTGGTGGAACGGTTCAACAGAAAGTTAAAGAGTATGATTGGGGCTCTGGAAGAACCTCAAAGAAGAAAATGGGATCTTCTTTTACCATGCTTACTGTTTGCCTACCGAGAGGTACCACAGGAGGGTGTTGGCTTCAGCCCCTTCAAACTTCTCTTTGGTCACCCTGTGAGGGGACCCTTAGCCATAGTCAAGGAGGGATGGGAGATGCCCACTCCCCCTGTTACTACCAACGTAGTAGACTATGTGTTGGGGCTCAGAAGACGGATGGTACTTCTGATGGGTCTGGCTAGTGACAAGTTAAAGGCAGGACAAGCGCTGGTGATACACTGGTACGACCAGAAAGCTTCCCTCATCAACTTTACACCTGGTCAGCAAGTCCTGATCATGAATCCCATAAGGCCTAGAGCTTTACAGGACAAATGGTCAGGCCCTTACACAGTGGTGGAGCCCCTGAGTGAGGTCAACTATTTAGTGGACCTTGGAAGACCTGGACAGGCTCCAAAAGTGTTCCACGTAAATAGGCTGAAAGCTTTCGTCCCAAGAGTCGAAATCGCAGCACTGCTACTGGCTTCAGATGTTGAGGAAGAGGAGTCTGAACCTCTCCCCGACCTGTTCCAAAGCGGTCCTTCAGATAGCTCCTTTGAGGGTGTCCGAGTGGCCCCTCACCTGACTTCTGATCAGCAGGCTGAGGTGAAAAGCTTGCTTAGGCAATTTTCCCCCCCGTTTTCGCAGTCCCCTGGTTTGACACCTTGGTGCAAACATAACATAGACACAGGAGACAACGTTCCTACCAAGAGTAGAGGATACAGGATGTCAGAAAAAGTACGGTCTTACATTAAGACAAAGGTCAACAAAATGTTAGATCTTGGGATGATTGAACCCTCTAGTAGTCCTTGGTCCAGCCCTGTGGTTTTGGTTCCAAAAGCAGGCACTTCTGAATTGAGGTTCTGCGTGGATTACAGGGCTCTGAATGCTGTCACCAAGACAGATGCACACCCCTTGCCTCTAACAGATGAGCTGGTGGATACCTTGGGTGCCTCCAAGTACCTCAGCACGTTTTACCTCACTGCGGGCTATTGGCAAATAGCCTTAGCAGAACATGCCAAGGAGAAGACCGCGTTTTCCACTACAGACGGTCTTTACCAATTCAGGGTAATGCCATTCGGGTTGAAGAATGCACCTGCCACTTTCCAGAGGCTTGTGAATCATGTGTTGAATGAGTTGGATGAATTCTGTCTTGCATATCTGGATGATATAGCAGTTTTCAGCGCCACCTGGGAAGACCATGTGAAACACCTCGGGATTGTGCTACAGGCTCTTCAGAAAGCACACCTGAACATAAAGGCTAGTAAATGCCAGATTGGACAAGGCTCAGTGGTTTACCTTGGACATGAAGTAGGTGGAGGGAGGATACATCCTCTTCCCAGTAAAGTACAAGCAGTACAAGACTGGCCTACCCCCACTACACAGACCCAAGTGAAAGCCTTCTTAAGACTCACCGGGTATTACCACAACTTCATGGCAGACTATGGCACCATAGCTGCCCCTCTGACTGCCCTCACTACTCTGAAGAAACCCAAGAAGGTAACTTGGACCGACAAGTGTTAGAAGGCCTTCAACGGCTTAAAAGACTCCTTGTGCCAGGCCCCTGTCCTTAGGGCCCCTGATTATCAAAGACATTTTATTGTGCAGACAGACGCCTCAGACACTGGGATAGGAGCTGTACTATCGCAAGTAGATGAGAAGGGTAAGGAACACCCTATTGGTTTCATTAGTCGCCAGCTTAAGGACAGAGAGCTCAGATGGTCCACAGTAGAGAAAGAATGCTTCTCTGTTGTGTGGGCCCTACGGAAGCTGAGGCCGGGGCCCTACCTCTATGGGACCCACTTCACTGTGCAAACTGACCATAAGCCCTTAAAGTGGCTGATGAACATGAAGGAAGAGAATCCAAAGTTGCTTAAGTGGTCCATAAGTCTACAAGGCTTTGACTTCACTATTGAGCATAGGCCAGGTGTCCAACATAGCAATGCTGATGGGTTGTCCAGAATGTTTAAACGACCTGAACAAGAGACTCATCCAGGGGTGGATTAGTTCCCCCTGTCCTTAGTCTGGGAGGGGCGAGTGTTAGGAAAGATTTCATTTTGTAGGTAATGTTCCTTCCATGTGGCAACCCGCAAACTTTTTGCTGTTGTTTTACACCCTGATCTAGACTTTGCCAGAGAAGCGCAGCCTTCCGCCGCACTCCTCTGGGCTTTCGCTCCATTCTTACGGGGAAACTGACATACCCTTAAGACAGTCAGTACCGGGAAACGTTGTTTTCCGTAGTTCTTTTCTCATGTTGCAGCTTTCGCGCAACATGGCACAAGAGGGCACTGTAAGCTAAGTTGCTGCACTCTTGGGTCTCTAGTCATTCTACAGGCCCTTGAAACTGTCGATGGAATTATAACGAACTGTGCAAGTATGTCACGGACGGGACTGGTGGCAGCGATCGTTTCTTTGTGTTTTGAACTCCCTTTTGCCCTGTTAACCGCGCTTCTCGCGTTTGGCCAAAATGGGTGGCCTGGCTTCCAAAATGGCCAGACCACGAGGTTCTTTGTCCTGTCCGCTGACCGTCTTGCCCCTTCACCTTCCCCAGGTCGAGCCGATCCGGGGCCATCCTTATTTGGGCGTGTACTTTCCTGCGAAACACATGCTTTCACAGGTTTCTAGAGGCCTGTTGTAAGCCTCCAGGATGTGGGCTGGGATGTCTGGTCCCAATACACATCCTGGGTGCCAGAGAGTCTAGTGTGTCTTGAATGCTTGGGACCACCGTGGTCCGTGATAGGTCAACGTATGGTGTGAGTGTTTTGTGAGCAGATCTCCCATTGGGCCCTCTCCGTTTTGGCGCGAAGAGAACCCTGGATAAGAGGAGGCTGGAAACACCACTACCAAGTCGATCTCCTGAGTTCTCACGAACAAAGGATAAAGGAGCCAAGTATCCTGCAACTAAGAAGCTGAGTCGAGGAATCGCTGGTGACCCGCTGAAGGTTTGGCACCCTGCACTGCTGTTGTCCTGTGAGACCCCTCTGCCTCTGATCGAACGAGAAGGCCTGTACTGGCGCTTCGACCCTTTAGAATAGTGGGAACAACTATTCTCGGCATCTTCACCAACTCCTGTACGTAAGCCTTCAGAAGCGTCCCTGGGCCATCCAGCGGACTGACCAGCCTACACAAGAAACTTGCTCTGACCGCCGTCTGGCTGCTGCTGAAATCCGAGCCCTTGACACTCTCATACGCATCGTACACTTGGCGTTCCCAGGTTTGCAGTGAGAATTGTACATTGGGCCTGGAATACCAGCGGCTGCCGAGTTGCCCTGCTGTGGTAACAAACCTGTGCGTGTTCGCTGCATTTGTGACACCCTCGACGCTGACTCCTGCTGTCGCGGAATCTACACGGCGTCGAGACATCCCACTGATCGCATCTGATCCCGCCAGTACCGAAACTGAACCGGAGAAGCCTGGGTCTGCCTGCATCGGGGACCGGTGAGTAGTCAGTACCCTAACCGGTCGCCCTCCCGCAGGAGCCTGTGGCTTTCCACCGCTGTTGTAAACAGCACCCCTTTCTCCGTACTCGCGCCCTGCTTCTGCCCACAAGTGGAGGCCGCGCTTGAGTAGCAGAGGTCTGTTCATCATCGTTTTGTTCACCTCTCCGAACTGCCTGATATCCCTGAAGAGACTCTCCTTTGCCCGTTGGCACCCGCGTGTGCAGGTACTTTTGAGCAGAAGGCTCCACTCTTCGTAGGGCTAGGACTAGTTAGGTGTCCTCTGATGTCGAACTGGGTCTAACGATTACTTGCACTGCCTGTTTTCCTCCCCATTTAGGTGGTCTACATATTTCGTGCTTCTAACTCTTTAGACCCCTTGGTCTTGTAAATATATTGTATTGATTGTGATGTGTTGGTTTACTTGAGTTTTATCGTGATTCTTTACTATGGTCGATGTTACAAAGGCCTTGTAATAAATGTGTCTATATTTTTAATATAACACCTGTCTGGAGTAATTTGTAAGCGTCCTTGCTTTGTATGCTCATTGCGGGCTTTCCGTCACTCTCACCCCTCTTGAGACCTAGTCTTGACCGCCGCCATCGCTACCCTGATTGGTCTGGCTTCAGTTCAGAAATCCATCGTAACAAATTGGTGTACAGCGGTGGGATATGACTGAAGGTATCCAGTGTTGCGCACGAGCGAAAGCATTTCAAGTTATTCCTACCAGGACACGTAGTGAATTGTCGTAGTATAACTCTTAAAAGGCCATAGTCCTATCTAACAGTATGGAAACAAATACCTTGTTAACTTTAAATGCTTCTAAATCCGAAACATTGAAAAAGATGTGTGCTGAGAGAGGTGTCTCCTCTTAAGGCACTAAATTGGATATGATCCAAAGAATCATGACGTGGCAAGAAGCTATAGCTTCCGAGGACAGTGCAGAAGGAGGTGGGGCTGCTCTCACTGGTAGAACTGACAGTTCTGCCGCTGCACTGGTCCACCGCGACCCTGAGGACAGGGAGGATGAAATGTCCAATGTTTCCTCTGACAGTGTCGATTGGGGAGGCCATGCTTGAATTCAAGAAGCAAGAACTGCTGTTTAGGCAGAAGGAGCTTGATTTCAATATGGCCAAACTAAAAATCGAACAGGCAGAAAAACAGAAAGACAGGGATCGCCAGTTGGAACTGGCCAAGCTTCAAGTTGCCAGTGGATCCAAGGGTCCTGGACATGGGTCTGGGGCCTCCTCTCATCCAAGGTTTCCAAAAGATCTACTCAGTGTGTATGAGGAAAAGAATGACATTATGCACTGGCTGAATACATTTTAGTATGGGTGTGAAGTTCAACAAGTTGATAATGCTGATAAAATTGCCGGGTTACTCAGCAGACTGCCCCATTCTGGCTGCATTGCCATTATGGAAATGTCGAAGGCTGAGCGAGCAGATTTTGCAATGTTGAAGCGAACTCTCATTTTAAAGTTTGGAAAGACTCCTGCCCAATATTTAAAACGATTCCGAGAGTATAAGAAAAAAGAAGGTGGTACTTGGGTATCTTATGTAACCGAATCCTTAAAAAACTTGACTGGCTGGATCGAAGGTTATAAGGTTTCTACCTTTGAAGGTATGATAAGTCTTGTCATGCTGGAACATATTTTTGCATCTTCTTCCCCTGAGCTTAAGCAGCATTTGGCAGATTCAAAGGAGATAGATTCTAAGAAGCTTGCCATTGCAGCAGAGTTATGAGTGTCACATCGAGTGTCCCATAAGGACAAAACTCATCCTGGTAAGCAGGAGGAAGGGAAAAAGTCCAAAGATAAGGAGGGCGGAGAATCTGATAAAATAAGGTTAAGACACAAGAGAACTCACAGGGTAGTGGAGGTCAGCCTCCGAAACAGAACTCTGGTTATAGTAAGCCTCCCTATGTAAACAGACCCAATGGATCTTGTTTTGCTTGTGGAGCAACTGACCACGTGACGGGGGATCCCTGGTGTAAGGTTAAACCTTTGGGGGTCCACTCCCCTAATCTGGCCTTCTCCTCCTACGAGGGAGAAGAGATTACAGGAGCATCCTTCTCCTCAGACTCCTTCCCCAGTGGATAGAAGCCGAGGTAGTTTTAGTTTGCCTAGGTTCCTGGGAGCCTAAAGTCACAGAGGCTTATGCTAGGATTCCAGATAACACCAAGCACTACTTTAAAGACAGTGTGCTGATCAATGGAGTCGATACTCCAGCTCTTAGGGATAGTGGGTGCAGTCGAACTGTAGTGGATTCTACCTTGGTAGACTCAGTGGAAGTTGCCAGAGCTACTCTGATGCCCACTAAGTTGGCTGACGGCCCACCTCGCATGTTTCCAGTAATACCTGTAAATCTTACTCTCAATGGTACAGCAGTCAGGATTCCAGTGAGCATTCAGAGGAACGTCCCAGGAAAGGTCTTGTTGGGCAACGATCTCAGAGCTTTAGGGCTCGTGGGAGACACTGCTGACAGACCCTGCACACGGTCTCAAACACGGGCAGCATTGGCCAAGACCAATGCACTGCCCCAGCCAAAGGGGAAACCCAAGGCTAAAGGAATAAAGAAACCAAAATGAGGGAAAGAAAATATTCCCTCGAACTCACCTACCACTGCGGTGGAGGAAGTTGGTCAATCGCCCGGACCTGACTAGGAGGCGGCGATACCTGAAGTATTTGACCCCAATGACCATCCTGAACTAAAAGGCTTGTTAGTAGAAGGTGGTCCTGACAGGGAAGAGTTCAGTAAAGGCCAACGTGAGTGCCCATCTCTGGAAGGCCTAAGGAGACAGGCCTGCTCTCAGCTTGAGGGTGAACCTCCTGGGAAGCATCGGATTTATTGGGAAGGTGGACTCCTGTACAGTGAGCCCACAGAGTCTACAGAAGGAGACCATAGGAGGTTGGTGGTTCCCCTTGCTGTAAGACCCTTCCTCCTGCAGCTGGCGCATGAAGTGCCCCTTGCTGGTCACCTTGGTATTAAGAGGACCAAGCAAAGGTTATCCATGCACTTCTCCTGGCCCAAGATGGGGGTGCAAGTAGAAAGTCACTGCAGGAGTTGTGCCTCCTGCCAGTTATCTGGTAAGAGTGGCTCAACAATCCAAGCACCATTGGTACCACTCCCAGTTGTGGGAATACCATTCAAAAGGGTAGGGATCGACATCGTTGGTCCCCTTGACCTGCAAACATCCTCAGGCAATAGGTTTATCCTGGTGCTGGTTGACTATGCTACCAGATACCCTGAGGCCATCCCATTGAAAACTGTAACTGCGGCATCTTTACTAGGGTTGGCTTCCCTAAAGAAGTTGTGTCTGACAGAGGCAGCAACGTTATGTCAAAGTATATGCAGGCTATGTGGAGGGAATGTGGGGCCACCTACAAGTTCTCCAGCATGGGGTCTGGCATGGATTCACATGCTCATGAATATTCCCCGTCATCAGGCTGGGAATCCTCGGTAAAGAAAAAATCAGTATCAGTTTTGTTTCTGATCTGTCTTTCTTAGTAGTAACCAATCACCGATCTCTGGGTCATACTGCCCCCAGCCAATGACTGTCATGATGCCCGCTCCCGGGGAGCCGGTTCAAGCCCTGCGTCCCCGAAAGCGGACATCCAGTCCCCAAGGAAGGACCCAGCAACCCCATATAGGGGCCCTTTGGACAGTGTCCTGGCGCCTATGGCGCCAGGCTCATAAAAGACATCAGTCCTGGCGCCATAGGCGCCAGGCTCATTATGGATGTGCTTGGGTGCACTTACCTGATGCAGGCCATGCTGCAGGATCCCGGCCTCCTTGAGGCCTGAAAGGAACTACTTTACCTGTGGGACTAATTTACCATCCGGGCGTGGTCGGGGAAGGATACATACCTGATTGGGGGAAGGATACATACCTGGAACTTCTTCCAAGGCTATTTAAACCCCACCCGAACAGCCACATGTGCTTCGCGTTGTTCTGCATCTAGCAGCTGGACGCTCACCGTGTCTGCTCCTGCATCCTGACTTCTGCCACGCCTGCCAGCATCCTGGATCACCTGCAAAGGAAGAGAAGAAGAGAACAGAAGAAGGAAAAGTCCTTACCTACTAAATCCGCATCCCGGAGACATCTCGCCGACAATCCTGAAAAGGAAGACTTTTATTTAAAAGCTCATCGCGTCGATCGCTGCAGCGCCGCATTCCACTCACCTTTACTGGGTGCCTCCATGTTCAGCAGCGATCATCCGGATTCGCAGTCACGCCCAGCGCCTAGGGAGAAAAAGACCAGAACAAAAGGTGAGAGAGAGAGAAGGGAATAAGGAAAGCTAAATCTCCATGTTAAGACTTACCTGTTGATTCATTCCCTCTTCATTTCGGGTCCGCGCCGCATCCTGGCATTTCCGGACCCCGGCCCTTAAGGGGAAAAAGAGACATCAGCGTTAATGAGCGAAAGAAAAGACATTACCAAAAAACGCTCATTAAAGACTTAGCTGATTTCTACAAGGATTCCACCTCTCATATCGGGTCGGTGCCTGTTCAACGGCATTCCGTACCCCGGCCCCCAAGGGGAAAAAGAGACATCAGCGTTAATGAGCGAATGAAAAGACATTACCAAAAAACGCTCATTAAAGACTTACCTGATTTCTACAAGGATTTCACCTCTCATCTCGGGTCGGTACCTGTTCCCCGGCATTCCGTACCCCGGCCCCTATGGGGAAAAAGACACTAGCATTAGTACATTAATGCATGGACACAAGGGGAACCTCTTATAAAAAAAAAAACTTACCTGGAAGCCAAGCAAGTTTGGTTCTCACCAATCCGAAAATCCAGTGAAGTAACTGGATACCAACGCACCCCTGCATCAGAAGCAGGATGGAGAGCTCGTCCTTCCAGACCCTAAGGTGAGACGCTACGAGGAATCACAGAAGGGTTTCGAGGAGGGTGAGAGGGGAAAGTGGGAGGCTGATTGCATTACCCCGCAGACCGTTAATCCCCTATTTTCGCCTACAGAAGGATACTTCTGTGAGTCAGACAAGCCAGATTTGGGGGCCCGGTCCAGTCCGTCTTCCGAACCCTGCGCATCACCTTAGAAGAGGTCACAGCAGCGCGAACCAGGCCAGCGCCTCCGTGGGAGTCAGGTGAGCGTTACAATGACTGCCCTCTCCCTAAACTCCGCCTCTGGCAGCCATCCTCAGATTTTTACCGCACGCTCAAGTGTTGGGAGTCCTCGTGCTTTTGCTCTCGAGTTTTTTGCTGCATTTTCACGCTTTTTCAGGAGATTTTCTCATTTTTTCAGTTTAATCGAGCCTCAAGCTCCACCGTTTCTACTTCCGACAACGGGGACCCGTTTCGTAATTCTTCTGCGCCCCTCAAGGGTGAAGTTTTCGTCGAGTTTACACTTCTTGGAGGATTCCGGAAGATCTGCGGCCTACCTCAACGGACATGGCCCAGGACAAGGGAAGCTCGACGCCCGGATCCAAGCTGTTCAGGTGCTGCCCTGGATGCGGATTGCAAAACGTTTTCAAGGAGGACGAGCATTCGCGATGTCTCTATTGCCTTCATGAGGACAATACGCACGTGGAGAAGGACTGTGCGTTCTGCAAGAACCTTTCGGAACGGACCAAACAAGATCGTCGTTCCCGCCTCGCCGCCTGGCTGGAAAAGGGCACAGCAGGTGAGAAGGCGTAGAAAAAGTCTGAGCGGGCTTCTAAGTCCTGTGAGGGCGCTCCGGCGACGGGGGCCCAACAGAAGGCCAAGCACTGCGAGTCCGCGTGCACCGGGAGCGCCGAAAGGTCGGGCTCTTCGGCTGCCAGGCAGGGCGCTACTTCCCCGGCACGTTCGAACACGAGCCAGCGCTCTGGTTCGGGGAAGAGGAAGTCTGAGAACCCGGGTAAGCTGCTGGAGCGGACCCGGTCGATCTCGAAGGGGGAGCGAGGCGCTGTCCCTCCCCCCAAGGTGAAGGCCCAGGACGAACGTAAGGTGGTGAGGGCTTTGATCCAGCCGGCAAGGGCCTCTATCGAAGTGGTTGCTGCGACCCTGGCGAAGCCGGATGGGACTACGCCAGTGGAAACGGCCTCTGGGCCCAGAGTATCCCTGCCACCGCAGAGGGAATCCTCTTTCCAGACCATCGTTAAGACCCCCTTGAAGTCCCCTGCAGAAAAAGAGGAGAGGGCCGGTGGCCATTACAGACTCAGAATCAGCCTCTGAGGAGGAGCTGGTGGAAACCGAGAAGGGCCTCAACGAGAGGTTCATAGGCCTCAACGAGAGGTTCGAGAAGGTTCAATCCCAGGGGGCGGTCCCTGCTGACGTGATCGAAGATGGCGACGATGGCAACGAAGAGGGCCCAGTGGAGCGGCCATCCCGTCCGTCGCAGCCATTACCCGAGCCCCAGGATAGCTCGGCGACCATTTTGTTAGCAATCCAATCCTTATGTACCGAGATAAGGACGAGATTACCACGGACCCCGACGGAGGATCCAGAACCAGGCCCGTCGGGAAGCCTTCCGAACAAGCGGAGGAGAGTCCTCCCCGCCCCTCCCTTCGTGCCTGCGAGACCTCTGGACCCCTCGGCCCCCTTGCCGGACCCTAGAGAGGATACGGCGACGGATACAGCGACGGGGACGGACGATGACGGCAGTGATGACACAGCGGACATCCCGTCATCACCCCCCCGCCTCCCTGCGGGCTTCTCCAGCGGACGAAATTGGCTCTTTCCACGCCATGATAACCAGGGCATCCGAGCTCTTCCAGCTCTGCCCTGAAGAACAAAAAAAGGAAGGGTTTCTGTACCAACGACGAGAGGCCAAGAGGAAGACGGTCCTCGCGGTGCCTTTGCTCGACGACATCTGGGACGAGGGGCTTGTTGTCCTCAAGAACCCTTCCACGACACCCGCCAAGAGGGACAGGTACGAGAAGAAGTACCGAGTCCCTGATGCCGCCCCCTTGTGCCTCAGGGCCCAGCCCACGCCGGACTCTGTCGTCTCGGCAGCAGCTAAGAAGAAGGCAGCGGCTGCGGCGGCTTCAACTTCCACTTCTCCGCCGGACAGCGAGGGCAAGAAGTTGGACTCCATGGGACGACGAATCATCTCGTCGGCGGCGACGACGATTAAGGCGGCCAATGCCTTAGCGATCGTGGCCCGCTACGACAGGGAGCTCTAGTTCAAGATAGCTCCCCTGCTAGACTTCCTACCTGACGACAAGTGGGCGGAGGCCCTAGAAATTCTGCAGGAAGGCGAGCTGGTGTCATATCACACCATAACGGTGGCAACGGACATTGCTGATACCGGATTTCGCCAACTGGGCAACAGAGTTTGCCTCCGACGACGAGGATAGCTCAAGGCGACAGACTTTCGCCAGGACGTCCAGACCAGAGTGTTGGACATGCCGTTCAACGGCAACAACCTTTTTGGTAAGCCAGGAGGCCTACAGAGGTTGCGGCAAGCAAGGGGGATCCCGTCGTCGTCGCCAAGGAGGCCAAGGTGGCAAGGCCGCCTCCAAGCAAGACTGACCCGGCCATGTTGTCGGGCCCCCACCGAAGCACCCCGGTGAGAGGCCGGCTGACGAAGTTCATCAGCGTGTGGGAGTCCATCTCCACCGACCGTTGGGTGTTGGACACCCTGGCCAACAGGCACTCGCTGGAATTCCAAAAGAAGTACCCTCACATTCCTCCCGTGGCCAGGAAGGAGAATCACGTCCCTCAACTGCTGTTGGAGGTAAGGGCGATGCTCATTAAAGGTGCCATCGAGCTCGTCCCCAAGAGGCTCCGGGGCTCCGGAGTGTACTCAAGGTACTTCCTAGTCAGAAAGAAGACAGGCGGTTGGCGCCCCATCCTGGACCTGCGTCGGTTAAACAAATACATCAAGGCACAGAAATTCAGGATGGTCACCCTCCAGCACGTGCTGGGACAGCTGGAGGAAGGCGACTTCCTATCGTCGTTGGACCTGGAGGATGCTTACTTCCACATCCCCATTCTAAAAACGGCACGGAAAGTTCCTCAGGTTCGTGGTTCAGGGACACCACTACCAATTCAGAGCCCTACCGTTCGGATTAAAGTCAGCACCCAGGGTTTTCATCAAGTGCCTGACACCAGTGGCGGCTCGGCTGCGCCTGCAGGGGATCCACATCTACCCCTACCTGGACGACTGGCTAATCCGGGCAAGGACAAGGGAACTCGCTGTCGAACACACAGCGAGGACCGTCCGGTTGCTCACAGAGCTGGGGTTCGCCATCAACTACCCCAAATCCCACCTGGTTCCATCGCAAGTAGCACTGTTTCTGGGAGCGAAGCTCGATACAGTGGGGCAAATTGGCCTCCCCTTCAGAGGAGAGGACCAAGACCATCCTGGGCAAGGTGCGGCGCCTGTTAGCCACGGACGTGGCCAGGGTGTGGTCCATCAAGTCCCTTCTCGGGATGATGTCCTCATGCATCTATCTTGTACCCCTTTGCAGGCTTTGGATGCGTCCGCTACAGGAGTTCCTCGACGCCCGCTGGTTTCATTCATCGGGCTGCTTCGATGACAGGATCCCTCTCGACGAGGAGTTCCGTGGGGCGATCCTATGGTGGGGCACCCGTGCTCACCTCACTACAGGCACATACTTTCAAACCCCGGCGTTTCAGGAGACTGTGACGACGGTCACCTCTCTGGAGGGTTGGGGGGCCAACAACGGAGATCTCGACGCAAGAGGCCTTTGGCTCCCGGAGGAGAGGTCTCTCCACATCAACATTCTGGAGCTCCGAGCAGTGTTCTGGGCTCTCAAGTCGTTCCTTCTGTCCCTCAAGGACAAAGTGGTGAGGATCTTCACCGACAACACCACCACTATGTTCTACATACGGAAGCAAGGGGGCACCAGATCCCCAGCCCTATCCAAGGAGGCCCAGGATCTGTGGCACTGGGCCGTCGCCCAGGGGATGTTTCTGGTTCCCTTCCACTTGGCAGGAATAAAAAACACCATCGTCCACTCACTCAGCAGGGAGCTGCGCTTGTGCCACGAGTGGGAACTGCGCCAGGATCAAGTGGATCGGCTCTTCCAACGATGGGGCAAACCCCAGATCGACCTGTTTGCGACAGCGATGAACTCCAAGTGCCAGAGGTTCGCCAGCAGGTTCCCACAGCCGAGGAGCATGGGCGATGCTTTCTCGTTCCCCTGGGACGGCCTGTTTCTATACGCGTTCCCTCCGTTGCCGTTGCTGCTCCACCTCATCAACCAGCTCAAGAAGTCCAGGTGCAGAATGATCCTCATCGCACTGGCGTGGCCGAGGCAGATCTGGTTCCCGGACCTTCTGAACTTGTCAACGTCCCCACCAGTCAAGCTGCTGGCAGATGCGGATCTTCTCTCCAGAGAAGGAGGCGCCATTCTCCATCACGACCCGCAGTCGCTGAACTTGCAGGCCTGGCTCCTGCAGCACTAGAGTTTGGAGGGTACAATATACCGGCTGATTGCAGAGAGGTTCTTGCAAAAGCCAGGGCGTCCTCAACTCTCAAGTGTTACGGTCATAAATTGAAGAGGTCCTCTGTCTGGTGCCGTGCACAGAAGATTAACCCTCTGCGGATTACGGCCCCTCAAGTACTGCCGTACCTACTGTCGCTGGTCAAAGCTGGACTGGCTCACGCCTCCATCAAAATAAATCTGGCTGCCATCTCCCGATATACCAGGACTACGGGACGGGCCTCCTTGTGGTCTCATCGCCTGGTGAAGGAATTTATGACGGGACTATCCGATCATTCCCGCCGGTGAAGGCTCCTGCCCCGGCGTGGGAGCTTAATGTAGTGCTGGCCAGGCTCATGGGGCCCCATTCGAGCCTATGCATTCGGCGCCTTTGAAGTTCCTGTCATGGAGGACAGCATTCCTCGTGGCCATCAACTCCGCACGACGAGTGGGAGAGATCCAGGCCCTATCTTGCAAGCCTCCATACTTGACTTTTCATGATACGAGGGTGGTGCTGAGGACGCACCCCTCCTTCATGCCCAAGGTGCCGTCGGACTTCCACCTCAACGAGCCCTTGGTGTTACCAGTTTTCTTCCCGTCGCCTTCTACGCCGGCCGAGAGGACTTTGCACTCGCTGGATGTAGCTAGAGCGCTGAAGTTCTACGTGGACTGCACGAAGAGTTTTCAGAAGACGTCACAACTGTTTGTGAACTTTGGGTCTGTGAATCAAGGGAAGGCTCTCTCAAAGACTTCCATTTCCAGATGGCTCTCCGGCTGCATCATGCACTGTCACCGTGTAGAAATCAAGACCCGGACCAGGTTGGGATTGCTGAAATTATACTTTATTCTTGTGACTTTAACCAAAGAAAGTGTAGTCCATGAACTCCTTGAGAGTTACTTCACTCTTAGGCAGCCTTCCAGGGACGTGACTTAACCCTCCTAAGCCTCCTTGGTGTCCGGATAGGCCCACCAGTTGTTCCTTCTCTCCTCGTCCTCTCCATATGACTAGGAAAATCAACAACAAACAGTGGATTAGTTCCCGGGCTTTTATGTGATGTGAGTGACTTACTTCCCCCCCATGGAAACCTCCCCTGTCAATCTGGTTTCCCATTGGCTGGTATTGCCGTGTCCCGTCTCCTTTAAAGGCTGCCGTTTCCTTCCAAAGCGCCTGATTCCCCTGCCTGTCAGGAGAGACCTGTTCCCAGGCAACTCCGTCCCGTGAGCCCCTCCCCCCCGTTTGGAAGACTCTCCCTCCTGCCATGTGGGTTCGTGCATCCGGCTGTTCCAGAGCGCACCGCCTCGCCGAGCAAGCCGTCTCTCCCTCCGTTCCCTTCCCGGCGGTGAGAGATGCTCGGTGGGCTGTGTGGGTCGGCTCTTTGCGACTACCCGCGTTTCCTGTGGGTTCGCCGCCACGAGCCCGGACCCCGGGCTGTAAGCCTCGACGTCACCCATGGCGGGTTCAGGTAAGGCTGGGCGGGAGGGGGCCGCGCTTTCCGTCTCGCGGCCCGCTGCCGCAATCCTGTGGAGTCCCGGGAAGGACAGGTGGGATGGGGCTGCGCTCTCCACATCGTGGCCCGCTGCCGCGACCCCGCAGAGTCCCGCTACCCCTCCCGCTACCCCTTCCACTCCGGGTCCCACCTCACACACCGGTTGGCAAATCGACCGCTGCCCGGCCGTCCGATAGCCCATTCGACCAGAGCGATCACTGCTACCACGGCGTTCCTGTCTGGTGTGCCCCTGCTGGACATCTGCAGGGCTGCTACGTAGAGGTCGACGCACACCTTCACAAGATTCTACTGCGTCGATCGGGACTCCACGGATCCTGCGCAACCTGTTCGCCTAAGGTGAGCCTGGTGAGGAGGTAAGAATTGCTTAATGTTGAGTTTTGGACGTAATGCTTAATGTTGAGCCTTTACTACTTCCCGTGGTTGTGCATGTGTGTACTGCTATGTATTCTTTTATTCATGAGCATGTGAATCCATGCCAGACCCCATGCTGGAGAAGGAACAAGTTACTTACCTGTAACTGTTGTTCTCCAGCATGGGTCTGGCATGGATTCACATGCGAACCCTCCAACCTACTCCTCTGCGGCACTTCACTTGGTCATACTGCCACTTGGCGTACTACCAAATCTGAGGAGGGCTGCCAGAGGCGGGGCTTAGGGAGAGGGCAGTCATTGGCTGGGAGCAGTATGACCCAGAGATCAGTGATTGGTTAATACTAAGAAAGACAGATCAGAAACGAAACTGATACTGATTTTTTCTTTATCGAGGATTCCCAACCTGACGACAGTGAATATTCATGAGCATGTGAATACATGCCAGACCCATGCTGGAGAACAACAGTTACAGGTAAGTAACTTGTTCCTTCTCTTCAGCATACAACCCCCAGACCAATGGTCTGGTGGAACGGTTCAACAGAAAGTTAAAGAGTATGATTGGGGCTCTGGAAGAACCTCAAAGAAGAAAATGGGATCTTCTTTTACCATGCTTACTGTTTGCCTACCGAGAGGTACCACAGGAGGGTGTTGGCTTCAGCCCCTTCAAACTTCTCTTTGGTCACCCTGTGAGGGGACCCTTAGCCATAGTCAAGGAGGGATGGGAGATGCCCACTCCCCCTGTTACTACCAACGTAGTAGACTATGTGTTGGGGCTCAGAAGACGGATGGTACTTCTGATGGGTCTGGCTAGTGACAAGTTAAAGGCAGGACAAGCGCTGGTGATACACTGGTACGACCAGAAAGCTTCCCTCATCAACTTTACACCTGGTCAGCAAGTCCTGATCATGAATCCCATAAGGCCTAGAGCTTTACAGGACAAATGGTCAGGCCCTTACACAGTGGTGGAGCCCCTGAGTGAGGTCAACTATTTAGTGGACCTTGGAAGGCCTGGACAGGCTCCAAAAGTGTTCCACGTAAATAGGCTGAAGGCTTTCGTCCCAAGAGTCGAAATCGCAGCACTGCTACTGGCTTCAGATGTTGAGGAAGAGGAGTCTGAACCTCTCCCCGACCTGTTCCAAAGCGGTCCTTCAGATAGCTCCTTTGAGGGTGTCCGAGTGGCCCCTCACCTGACTTCTGATCAGCAGGCTGAGGTGAAAAGCTTGCTTAGGCAATTTTCCCCCCCGTTTTCGCAGTCCCCTGGTTTGACACCTTGGTGCAAACATAACATAGACACAGGAGACAACGTTCCTACCAAGAGTAGAGGATACAGGATGTCAGAAAAAGTACGGTCTTACATTAAGACAAAGGTCAACAAAATGTTAGATCTTGGGATGATTGAACCCTCTAGTAGTCCTTGGTCCAGCCCTGTGGTTTTGGTTCCAAAAGCAGGCACTTCTGAATTGAGGTTCTGCGTGGATTACAGGGCTCTGAATGCTGTCACCAAGACAGATGCACACCCCTTGCCTCTAACAGATCAGCTGGTGGATACCTTGGGTGCCTCCAAGTACCTCAGCACGTTTTACCTCACTGCGGGCTATTGGCAAATAGCCTTAGCAGAACATGCCAAGGAGAAGACCGCGTTTTCCACTACAGACGGTCTTTACCAATTCAGGGTAATGCCATTCGGGTTGAAGAATGCACCTGCCACTTTCCAGAGGCTTGTGAATCATGTGTTGAATGAGTTGGATGAATTCTGTCTTGCATATCTGGATGATATAGCAGTTTTCAGCGCCACCTGGGAAGACCATGTGAAACACCTCGGGATTGTGCTACAGGCTCTTCAGAAAGCACACTTGAACATAAAGGCTAGTAAATGCCAGATTGGACAAGGCTCAGTGGTTTACCTTGGACATGAAGTAGGTGGAGGGAGGATACATCCTCTTCCCAGTAAAGTACAAGCAGTACAAGACTGGCCTACCCCCACTACACAGACCCAAGTGAAAGCCTTCTTAAGACTCACCGGGTATTACCACAACTTCATGGCAGACTATGGCACCATAGCTGCCCCTCTGACTGCCCTCACTACTCTGAAGAAACCCAAGAAGGTAACTTGGACCGACAAGTGTTAGAAGGCCTTCAACGGCTTAAAAGACTCCTTGTGCCAGGCCCCTGTCCTTAGGGCCCCTGATTATCAAAGACATTTTATTGTGCAGACAGACGCCTCAGACACTGGGATAGGAGCTGTACTATCGCAAGTAGATGAGAAGGGTAAGGAACACCCTATTGGTTTCATTAGTCGCCAGCTTAAGGACAGAGAGCTCAGATGGTCCACAGTAGAGAAAGAATGCTTCTCTGTTGTGTGGGCCCTACGGAAGCTGAGGCCGGGGCCCTACCTCTATGGGACCCACTTCACTGTGCAAACTGACCATAAGCCCTTAAAGTGGCTGATGAACATGAAGGAAGAGAATCCAAAGTTGCTTAAGTGGTCCATAAGTCTACAAGGCTTTGACTTCACTATTGAGCATAGGCCAGGTGTCCAACATAGCAATGCTGATGGGTTGTCCAGAATGTTTAAACGACCTGAACAAGAGACTCATCCAGGGGTGGATTAGTTCCCCCTGTCCTTAGTCTGGGAGGGGCGAGTGTTAGGAAAGATTTCATTTTGTAGGTAATGTTCCTTCCATGTGGCAACCCGCAAACGTTTTGCTGTTGTTTTACACCCTGATCTAGACTTTGCCAGAGAAGCGCAGCCTTCCGCCGCACTCCTCTGGGCTTTCGCTCCATTCTTACGGGGAAACTGACATACCCTTAAGACAGTCAGTACCGGGAAACGTTGTTTTCCGTAGTTCTTTTCTCATGTTGCAGCTTTCGCGCAACATGGCACAAGAGGGCACTGTAAGCTAAGTTGCTGCACTCTTGGGTCTCTAGTCATTCTACAGGCCCTTGAAACTGTCGATGGAATTATAACGAACTGTGCAAGTATGTCACGGACGGGACTGGTGGCAGCGATCGTTTCTTTGTGTTTTGAACTCCCTTTTGCCCTGTTAACCGCGCTTCTCGCGTTTGGCCAAAATGGGTGGCCTGGCTTCCAAAATGGCCAGACCACGAGGTTCTTTGTCCTGTCCGCTGACCGTCTTGCCCCTTCACCTTCCCCAGGTCGAGCCGATCCGGGGCCATCCTTATTTGGGCGTGTACTTTCCTGCGAAACACATGCTTTCACAGGTTTCTAGAGGCCTGTTGTAAGCCTCCAGGATGTGGGCTGGGATGTCTGGTCCCAATACACATCCTGGGTGCCAGAGAGTCTAGTGTGTCTTGAATGCTTGGGACCACCGTGGTCCGTGATAGGTCAACGTATGGTGTGAGTGTTTTGTGAGCAGATCTCCCATTGGGCCCTCTCCGTTTTGGCGCGAAGAGAACCCTGGATAAGAGGAGGCTGGAAACACCACTACCAAGTCGATCTCCTGAGTTCTCACGAACAAAGGATAAAGGAGCCAAGTATCCTGCAACTAAGAAGCTGAGTCGAGGAATCGCTGGTGACCCGCTGAAGGTTTGGCACCCTGCACTGCTGTTGTCCTGTGAGACCCCTCTGCCTCTGATCGAACGAGAAGGCCTGTACTGGCGCTTCGACCCTTTAGAATAGTGGGAACAACTATTCTCGGCATCTTCACCAACTCCTGTACGTAAGCCTTCAGAAGCGTCCCTGGGCCATCCAGCGGACTGACCAGCCTACACAAGAAACTTGCTCTGACCGCCGTCTGGCTGCTGCTGAAATCCGAGCCCTTGACACTCTCATACGCATCGTACACTTGGCGTTCCCAGGTCTGCAGTGAGAATTGTACATTGGGCCTGGAATACCAGCGGCTGCCGAGTTGCCCTGCTGTGGTAACAAACCTGTGCGTGTTCGCTGCATTTGTGACACCCTCGACGCTGACTCCTGCTGTCGCGGAATCTACACGGCGTCGAGACATCCCACTGATCGCATCTGATCCCGCCAGTACCGAAACTGAACCGGAGAAGCCTGGGTCTGCCTGCATCGGGGACCGGTGAGTAGTCAGTACCCTAACCGGTCGCCCTCCCGCAGGAGCCTGTGGCTTTCCACCGCTGTTGTAAACAGCACCCCTTTCTCCGTACTCGCGCCCTGCTTCTGCCCACAAGTGGAGGCCGCGCTTGAGTAGCAGAGGTCTGTTCATCATCGTTTTGTTCACCTCTCCGAACTGCCTGATATCCCTGAAGAGACTCTCCTTTGCCCGTTGGCACCCGCGTGTGTAGGTACTTTTGAGCACAAGGCTCCACTCTTCGTAGGGCTCGGACTTCCTTCTAGTTAGGTGTCCTCTGATGTCGAACTGGGTCTAACGATTACTTGCACTGCCTGTTTTCCTCCCCATCTAGGTGGTCTACATATTTCATGCTTCTAACTCTTTAGACCCCTTGGTCTTGTATATATATTGTATTCATTGTGATGTGTTGGTTTACTCGAATTTTATCGTGATTCTTTACTATGGTCGATGTTACAAAGGCCTTGTAATAAATGTGTCTATATTTTTAATATAATACCTGCCTGGAGTAATTTGTAAGCGTCCTTGCTTTGTGTGCTCATTGCGGGCTTTCCGTCACTCTCACCCCTCTTGAGACCTAGTCTTGACTGCGCATCACTACCCTGATAGGTCTGGCTTGTCCAGAGGTTACCCTGTTCCAAGAAACTAGGCTGGCCTTCTGAACCTTTGCCCCTCCAGGACAGAGTTCAGAAATCCATCTCAACAGTTCATGAATATGAGCTTTGCTTGCCCCACTTAGTAGCGCATTACAATAGTCTACACATGGCAAGATAACGGCTCTTACAAGTTTAGTGCGATTTTCAACCGAGATAAATTGCGCAACCTGCCTGAGCACTTTAAGATGATAATTTGTGCTCTTAGTAATGGCTGTGACATGAGCTTCACAGTCTAGGCTATTTTCCATGAAGGTGCCCAGAGTTTTAACTTTCTGCACAACCTTGATATTACTGCCATCTATCCTGAAACTTACATACTCTTGGTCCAACTGGGTTACTGCCTGGCGGGGACCAAATAGCATAAGTTCAGTCTTTGAGGCATTCAAGCAAAGCCCATTTGTAGACATCCACTGCTTTATCAGTAAGTACACAATATTCACTGTTTGTTGGTCAGCCTTGTAATCACCAGTGATATTGAGAATCAACTGAAAATCGTCAGCGTAGTTAAAAAAGAAAATCTGGAAAGATTCTAATTCACTACAGAGAGGGAGAATGTAAATATTAAACAATAATGGGGATAAACATGCTCCCTGGGGAACACCACAAGTTATAAGTTGTGATTCGGAAGCGTTATCCCCCCGTTACATGGGATAGTAGAATAAGATAAGTAAAAAGGCCAACAGGTGGCAAGTGCAAGCTAAGTGCTGGTAGGGGGACTGTAGGGATACAGAACCAGTCCCCAGCTGCAGGGGTTACCATGGAGGCAGTGCAGGCGAGCAACTGGTGGGGCCTGGGCCCGAGATCAGAAAGGGTGGCCAGGTAACCAGTGCAGTTTCAGCCAGGAATTCAGCAGGGGAGAGGGGGAGAGAAAGCAGAAGCAAAGAGGGAGGCCCCTACCGAAGAGAGATCTACCGCCAGCTTGTTGCTTGGAGAAGCGACTGGCCCTGAGGGAGTTGGAGGCGGATGAGCGAAGAGCTCGAAGGAAGAGAGAGTTGAAGGTATTGCGGCCCCAGGTCCCAGATGGCCTTGTGGACAATGCAGAGGGTTTTGAACTTAATCCTCACGGCCATTGGGTGCCAGTGCAGAGATTTCAGTCCTGGAGAGATACGATCCCTGGGCTTGAGGCCAAGGACAAGTCTTGCAGTCCTCTTCTGGATAAGTTGCAGAGGGCGGAGAGTGGAGGCAGGCAGATTTAGATAGAGGCTGTTACAATAGTCTAGCCTAGAGAGAACCACGGCTCTGGAGACAGTGAGCTTCTGGGGGAAGAAGAGGAAAGGAAGAGTACCTCTGAGGAGGTGCAGCTGGTAGTGTGACTTCTTAGAGACGTCGGAGATGTGAGGAGAGAAGGAGAGTGTGGAGTCGAAGATTACCCTGAGGTTTTTAGCCTTGCAGGTGGGAGCAGGAAGAGGGCCAAGAGAGGCCGGCCAGAGAGCTGCAGGGAAGAAGGGAGTGGGTGTGCCGATGAGTAGAATCTCAGTCTTACTGGCATTAAGGCAGAGGTCATTGGCGGCACACCACTCCTGGATAGCAGGCAGGCAATCAGAGATGAGGGAAGGAGAGGAGGAGGCCGAAGGTAGCCTGATAATGAGCTGGCTATCATCCGCATAGCACTGAAAATTGGGGAAGAGAGCAGCGATGCAGTGGGCCAAGAGTACCAGGTATTGGTTGAACAGCCAGGGAGAGAGGTTAGCTCCCTGGGGGACACCACAGGTAGAGAAAAAGATATCGGAGAGGAAGGACCCAAGTTGGACCTAGGAGTGTCGGTCGGAGTGCAGCAAACCTATCACCCTAACAGATGTTTTGGCCTACAACTCCCATATGCCCCAGCCAGCATCTGAAGGGTAACAGGTTAGTTATAGCAGAAGGTAGCTTTTCTTTTCTTTTCTTTTGATATTGCATAAGGACTAACAGTTTGCAATTTCTATGCTGCCTGGATAGCAGAATATAGTTTGTCTTCTATGTATATATTTAAAAAGAAAACATGCTGCAAACCCTTGCAGAGGTCTCCCCCTTCCCTTTGAAGGGCTTTACATATTCAAGAAATCTTTTTTAGGGAGAGACAAGGCCTGCACTAACGTTTTCCTCCAAATCAACCACATATTCAGATGCTTTGAACATCTCCAAGTCACTAAGGGGGATTCACATTTATTAAGGAGCAATTTGTCCAGCTCTGGTCGTTATGGCCCCAGACTTCAGCGGCGCCTCTGTAATGTTGTGGTTTCAGATGTGTTCACTATTTTAGTTGTTAAATAGACGGCACCAGCAGCGATTAGATGTATTCATGACATTTCAGAAGATTCATCCATTTATTTCTTAGGGGTGGAAATGTTGATTTGTTATCGAGGTCTTTTTTTGTTGTTTTTGTGTAGTTAATGATTTGTTGCACTTTTTTTCTCTTTTCCTTCATATTGTATTTTGCTCTGTTTGTGTGTAAGGTGTCTTCTTAAACCAACTGCACAGTAAATAAAATGAAAGAAATAGATGGCAGCGGCTTAGTGATAGGTTGAGAAATTGAACCTGGTAATAAGATTACAGATGATTTCTTTTTCTGAAGGGCATGGGCGCCGTGTTCTTCAACAAAGGCGAGAACTGCATTGCGGCCGGACGACTGTTTGTGGAAGAGTCGATTCATGACGAATTTCTAAGGAGAGTGGTAAGAGAAGAAACCCGAATGCCTAGTCTAATTCACATTCTGTTTTATCAGCTCATGCAGAGTCATTTGCATTGCTAACAATTAGGATTATTTACAGAGTTCCCCGTTTTTATTTTGTGTTGTAATAATATTTACATTTTATATTTCTAAACTTGGATGAACGAACCCTTAACCAAGTAATTGTAAAAATATGAAGTATGCTGTGTTATGGTGATTTGAATTTCCTTTCAGACGCATACGCCTCTGCATTCTGGGTGTGCGGCTTCTGTTCGAACCGCATTGCAAAGAACTCTTTCTAGGTCTTAGGCAAAGTACCTATACACCTGCAAGTCTGACGTGGACAGTGGGCTTCAGCCATTCCAAAAACCTCGCGTTTTTTATTTTCCCCACTTACGTGACTTTTCTATTAATGCCACATACTTCAGCCACATTTTTCTGGTTCAAGTGAATTTTCTACCACAAATTTCAAGGGGAAGTTTTGCGCTTGATTCAGTCAATCAGGCAATTTGCGGATAGGCGCGTAGAAACATACATGCTTGCAAATTGCATGTGTGCAGTTTGCGCCCATGCACATATGTCTTAATGGGAAGGGGGGAGACTGTACCTCCATTATCACCCACTTTGAATATTCAAGATGATTGCATCTAGTAGAATGGCAGGGCAGTGCAAATGAGCGATGTCTGCACGGTTTCACAAACATGTAGTAAGGTGCTCGCTCCGTTAGCAATTCGCCCCCTGTTAGGGAGAATTCTCCTTCTAGGGCTAATTTCCCTCACCTAGTGAGTCCCCCAGCAGCTTTTCTGGATTTCTGGAGTTTATTTTTTCCACCCGGTAAGAGTGTACATCTTTTCTTTCCACTCTTACATGTGTTTTGGCCTATGTGTTGTTACTCATTGTGTGATCTTGGGCACTGGAGCACACCACTCCAAGTGCCCCTGTTCTTGTATGGGTTACACCTCACCTTTAATGTAGTAACCCAAGGTTGTCTTTAAGATTTCCCCCCTGACTCCATTTCGCTGGGGCTGACTAATGTCCCCCAGAGAAAGGTAAAGTTGCCATTTACTTTACATAGTCATTTTTACCGCAGACCCAGTACACCCCATCTTACATGGAGTACTGGAAAGGGCTAATCTGTACCCCTTTTCTGTCTGTACCTCCCTGAGCATTGTTTCGCTCTTTTAACATTTAGACTTGGCTGGTGGCAGTGGTATCTACCCTAACTTTTCTACCGCGATTATATTAGATAAACGTGGTACTGTTCTTGGCTATTATATTAGCCTCAAACATAAACCCGCTTGACCAAATCATCTTTCTTTTGGCTCCGGTCGGGTTTATTCGCCATTTCTTTTTGTTAAAGTCCTTCTTGTGTTTTACTTTGCTCGGCAAACTAGGTTCGCCTTCTTTGTTCACTGTCTTTTTGGCGGGCTTCTTCAGAGAAGCCCTCCTCAAGGCGCCTGGGTGTCTAGGTGGGCTGAATGTGAGGGAGGGGTGTAGTCACCCCCTGCACAGGGTATCCTAGGAAACCCAAGTCGCACTTTGCCATGATTGGCTGAGGTGGTTGTCCCGGCTGGACAACGCCCCCGCTGCGTGATTGACAGCCAGGCCGTGTGAATGGGGGTTTTGCGGATAAAACACAGGTCTCTTGGGCTAGAAGTCAGAGTCGCCTCTGGAACTACAAGGAACCAAAGAGAAGCGGAGAGAACGACAGTTGCTGCAACTACCCCGTCCCGGTGAAGCCCTGCTGCAGTCCTGATCTATCTACCCTTCGACGACTAAGAGAAAATCCCGTCCGGAGTCTTCTTCCCTTGAGCCTGGTGGGGATAACCAGCTCATCTTCTTCAGCCAGAGATCTCTGCCGTGGTCGAAATAACTGCACACTGCTGTGGTTGTCCGGATAGCCACCTGCTGAGCCTCTCCTGTTTTTAAGGAGCACACCTTTTCTTTGTCGCTGCTGCCGGCTTCATCCCTGTGTGGTGCAGACCCCCTACAGACGTCCTCCTTCACAACGAAGCTCCAGGAATCGTGGGTCTGCGGGAAACCAACAGGAACAACTGCCAGGGCTCCAGCTGCATCGTGGAAATAAGGTACTGTGTTCTACCCGAGGAAACTGGGTGAACCCTTTTTCTTCATCTTCAAGGCTCGTCCTTGTCTTCCCTCCTTCTTATAACTTTTGCTTCCGAACATTGACAATATTCAAGTACTCTTGGCTAACGCTGAATCGTGAACTGTCTAAAGGTGTGATCTTCGGCACAGGCCTCCGGTGTCATCTAAACCTGGCTCCGACCCTTTGACTTTTGAACTCCTGTTTCTGAGTGTTTCTCGATACTGTCTGCCTAACCTAAATATTGCCTGTGATTTTTGCCTCCAACTCCCTCTGGGTATCTCAGGTGCTAAGTGTGTTTTTGCCCCGGTAGCATTTCATGTCACGGATACGCATTTATTTAGTAGACCGAACTGTCAAAAAGTGATCGCAATTGTATTCGTGGTAACGTGTTTTGTTCATAACACCGGTTCATTCAAACACAGGGTACTTACCTTGAGACCTACTGTACAAAGTTAATTGGTTAGTTGTAGTATATTTAACGTGTGGTTTTTATTTGAGTTTAATAGAAGTGTTGTGTTTATAATGAATGGTTTAAAAATAAATGTACTTATATTTTTCTACCTGAAACCTTGAGTCAGTGTTTGCTTGAGTCACAGTAATTGTGGTCCCTTTGTGTAATCTCTGCTACTGCTCATATACTCTTGAGATAAGCCTGGCTGCTCCGCCACTGCTACCACTCTGACATAGTAGTGCAGCCTTGTACCAAAGGTAAAACTTGTATTGCCACCTGTAGTCTTAATGAGGTGTAGTGGTCCCTAAGGGCACTGCACGGGATTCTGCCTAACACCCCCTCTGGTCATTTTCTGGTCATTAGCAATTCTGCACTTAACATTTGTCTGACGAATGCGGCTTAACTCCCGGCAAACCCTCCTGCCCCCCATTTCACACCATTATAATGGAGGACATGCAAAATCGATATTTGTTCAATTTCCGTCATTCCATGTAAACCTGATCTTCCAGGGAATCCTACCTGGTGACTTACGTTTTTTTGAGAATCTCATCATCATCATTTGCAAAATGAAAAATCTTAAATGCTCATGCCGCTAACAAGATTCTTGGTTAATCACCCGGTGTACGCAATTTGTAGGTGTCACACACTTAATTTGCATGTGCCACAATTTGCGCACGAAAATGTATGACATAATAAGGTACTACCTGTTGGGGCACTGGTTTTTAAATGCGACAGTAAAACAAGCTGAGTATAGGGAGCTGACCGCCTTTGTGACACTTATCACAATGCACACAGGGACTAAAAACTTGGTCTCCATACTGCATAAGCCGACTGAGTCTCGGGAGGATAGCTCAGGGGCAACGCGATCGCCTTGGAAGCAAGACGACGCGAAGCAACATAGGTTCAATCCCTGAGTCTGTGCTTAGAAACCTCTGGGTATTAAGCGTGTTATGAATAACCCATTATATATTATATACTCGACTCAATGGCAAAGCAACGCTGGGCGAATATGAAGATGTTGGAGGGTGTGTTGCCACGCAACATTCCAGAGGAGCACTGGGGAAATATATGGGGAAATACACCTAAGCTGGCTCGTCGATGCAACTTAGGAGGCATGGTATACAGTCCTGATGCAATAGCATTATACAGCGAAGGTGTTGCAGGCAATGTTCCCTAAGGTTGTATCAGTATGTTGGAGAGGGTGTCAAGATCAAGGGGACTGGGCCCACATTTGGCGGTCGTGCCCGGGGGATGAGCAGTTTTGGTTGGAAATTACCTCTCAAATAAAGGAAATGCTCGCATTTGACAAACAAATTGGTGCACAGGAATGTTGATAGAAGCATGGCTGGTGCTTGCTCAGAAGTGCAAGCAAAAATAACCGCCAAGAGAGTTTGACTGGCTCCAGAATGTGTGCAGGATATTACCGCTGTAGTGGGTTACATATAGAATCCAAGGGAAAGGTGCTCAATTTCCAAAGGATAGGGGGATAGTGCAAATCTACCTCCAAAGGGACTTTAAGGAACATAGGTGTCCTCACAATCTACTCATTTCAGACATCATATAAGGGGGAGGGGCGCGGAATTGGACACCAAGCTGTGAATGAATCTGTTGTTGTCACTTGGGGGTTGGGGGGTGACTGTTAGGTTATTGTAATTTATACCACGCACCGCTGCCATTTTCACGGTCTCCAGCGACTGCCAAAAATACTGTGCATGTAAAATCATTTTGCAGTCCAATGTCAGAAGCAACAGTGTTATATTATAAGTGTGATGTTTCCAATGTACATTAATGCACATATAGGTGGAAGAGATCAAAAAGATGAAAATTGGGGACCCTCTGGACCGATCCACAGATCACGGCCCACAAAACCACAAAGCACACATGGAAAAGCTGTTGGAATACTGTGAGACTGGGGTGAAGGAAGGGGCGACGCTGGTGTACGGAGGAAGACAAGTGCCGAGGCCTGGTGAGGAGACACGGGGGGCACAAATGAGGGAGGTGGGTGGGGCCACAGATCATGAGAGCAATATCCAGGTCCCCGATATGAAAAGCAGGCCCTGTGCTTCTTTGCCATTCTTTAACCCTTCCATAACGATTCATCAGTCCCACCCATGCCAGAGACTTCCCAACCAATCCTTTTGCAAGGACCTGAAATTTCATTAGAGACGTAGTTTGGCACACAGGTTGTCTGAGCCCCTGCAGTCCTGATATGGAAAATAGGCCCCCTCTCCCTACTTCAACAAACCCTATGGATGGTTAAATGTCTTTTTAATGCAGAAAATTCATTGCAGACTTTTTTTCCTGCATGTTTTTTTAACTGATTTGTTTTGCCACAACATTTGGGAGGCTGCGCACCCACCCCATCTCATATTGCCACACCCAGCCTGTCTGTGTTTTGCAGTAAAACTCTGGTAAAGTGTGGTCAAATATTCAAGAGTGAATCCTTTGCATTAAAAAAGACTGGATACCCATAAGGGTTTGATTATCGCGATCTTCCAAATGCCCAGAGCCTATGTCTTCAAATTCTCTGAAGATCTGAGACAGCACTTGGCTTTCCTGCCATCACACTGGTTTTCGCGACTCAGCTCTGTCCTGACCCTGCAAGAAACACAAAAAGTAATTCCCTACATCTTTGAATAGGAATACGTGAACAACAATAACCTCACAGGAGTAAAGGTGGACTCCTCTGTGGCTGCACTATTCTTGAGAATATGTGTATTAGCTATTACGACATAGCTCATTATTGACCTCATCTCAGTCAATCAGAATGTTCAGAGTGCAGGCAATAACTATAGGCATCGCTGCATTCAGAACATTCTAAATTCAAAAGCAGAAAGGCAAATAACAATGCAATTGCTCAGTGAGATTCCTTTAATCTAGACACTCCCTCTCATTTGCTGCAAGGTCCAATTGAACACACGCGAAACAGTTTGATTTTGCATGATGCCTGATGCATGCTCACATTAAATCAGCGCCGGTTAAACCAAGACTGCAATTAAAAGGCTTAACTTATGAAGTCAAACTTATTTAAATATTACAACTTAAAACTAAATCAGTTTATTTTCTTTACTCATTATTAAAATAATGTTTTTGACTTTACCACCAAAACTCCCAAACGATTTGCTAATATAATAGCCTTATAGATATTAGGAGAGGTCATTATCACTTGGGATAATGACCCTTCCTCAATTTATGGCCCTCCCCCGGTCTATAAGGCTATACTAATTCATGTATGTAAATGGTTTACGAATAGTTCATCTGTTATTATTCTTTGAGTTATAAAGCTTTTGAAATATGTCAAGTGTGATAAAAATCCACTTTATACCCTTTTCCAAAGTACACAACTTGGTCTGTATTTGCATTGCATTTATTTTCTGTTCTGAACCTCGTCCTTTTCTAGGCTTCTTCATGGAACCGACGGTGTTTACAGACGTCGAGGATCACATGTACCTCGCAGAGGAGGAATCGTTTGGGCCAATCATGGTCATCTCCAAGTTTAAAGATGGGTATGTGGCGAATGATGCTGACAAGCAGAAGTAAAGCAATAGCCATTCACTGGGACAGTGATGTAACAAAATATAAGACTGATTAACTCATTAAAAAACACCACCACTCTATAGTAAGCTATTTGATAACTATGGCGGAGATAATGGGCATGGAAACAGGCTGCAATAACTCAACCAATCATTGGCCAATCAATAAGGATGCCCCTATTTTGTAACTTTGCATGCATACTCTTACGTCCCGTCCCCTTTCCTCCATACTGTATGGCCGTACCTTCCAAGGGACGGAAGAGAGAACCTTTTTCACCAGAAAAAACCTTCTTCCCTTTTAAATTTAGAGGCGTGCGAGGTGCGGCCTAGGGAGTAGGCACTGCCCTGACTCCGCCCTCCGGCGCCACACCTCAGTCCCCTTTTCCGCGTCGACGGGAACAGGCTGAATTCACCAGCGCTCCTGGGTTTGACTTCGGCCATGTAATTCCATGCACGGATACTTCTTCTCTTCGTCTTTTTTTTTCCTTGTCTTATCTATCATTCAGGTACTCGGTCCTCAGGCGCCACACTCCTCCCCGGCGCATGTCGACTTCTACAGGGTTCAACAGGTGTCCATCCTGCAACAGACTCTTCCCAACTTCAGACCCCCACGCCCTCTGTCTGCGTTGCCTTTGCCCAGACATTGGTTGGCAATCATGTTCGGTGTGTGACTCGGTCCTCAAAGGCGCTTAAGAACAGACTAGCCAGGTGGAGGGAGCTCTTCCAGAAGTCGCCTCCAGAGGATCTCAAGAACTTTGTGAAGCAGCGCACCAGGCCCAAGGTAGGGCTGATATTTTCCAGCACAACCCGCAAGGGAGACTCCTTCCCAGGGACTCTCTCGCACGGTAGGGACCGGCCAGGTCCTTGTACCGGCACGTACACTGAGTCTGCTTCAGCTACGGGCCTTCGGATCGAGGGCTCCTCTGATCCTCCTGGGCGCAGTGTTGAGGGACCGGAAGGTTCTTTTACTGGGTCTACACCCGAGGGGCTCCACCCTTTTACCGGCACCATGGCAGAGGGGCTACGCTCTATTACCGACAATGCATCCGAGGGGCTAAGCCCCATTACCGGCAACACGTCCGAGGGGGCGCCTAAACGTAGTTAAGGGTGTCACGCCTACCAGGCCGAGGCACAAAGAGCAGGGTAGGCCTTGTGATCCACACTCAAGCGTCTTGGACGAGGCCCGGCCCAGCGGGCAAAGCACCACGTCACAGGCACGTGGCAGGCAGCTCGACAAAATGGCCACCGCGGCAGAAGGAGGCACCCGCACGACGCCATTCCATGAATGCAGCGAAAAACGAGTGTCAAGGTGGTACTGGCCTCAACCAGGTACGTGGCCTACAGTCTACCCCTCAGTTGCGCAGGGCAGATTTCCGTGGTGTCCATATGGACAGGGTACGCAGCGGCTCGAGCAGCTCCCTGCTATCCCGTCGGCACCCCCTGCCACCTCTTTGGCCAGTGAGGAGGTGCTCTTGGAGAAGTTCCTCGGCCGTATGAAGTCACCTCAGATGGGGGCTATCATCAAGGACGCCATCAGGGAAGTCATTCCCGCCATGCCAGCTGCACCACAGACGCCTCCCGTGGCTCCAGAGCCAGCTCCGCAACCTCTGCCGCCTCCTCAGCCTCCGGCTGCAGTCGCTGTACCCCAGATTCCAGCACCAACTACTCCTCCTCCTCCACGATCCTCCAGATACGCAGGATATGGATGAGGAGGAGGATCCGGACACGCCATCCTTATCCAGGGCCTTCCACGAACATCTTGCTGGATTGGCGGAGTACCTGCGCCTTCTCCAACCCGCGACGCCCCTCTGCCAAATCGGAGATTCCTGTGCAGACCGATGTAGTATCCCTGGCCAAGAAGGGCTGGCTCAAACCCCACTCGGCCCAGTCGGTCAATCGACACCTGGACGCCAAGTACAGGCAGGTGGAGGGGGATACACTCTTGCTTTCGGCCATCCTCAGCCACACTCTTCTGTGATTGCTGCGGCATCACTATACTCCAAGCCCCAGTCATCCTCGGCCTCTTCCTCTGCGACACTGCTAGGCAAGGAGGAGAAGATCTTGGAGGCATATGGCAAGGAACTATTCCAACGTCTCTTTACATCTACGTCAAGCCAACGCTGATGCCATGCTGGCTGCCGCCAACCAGAGATTATGGCGGGAAATTGCAGACTTCCTCCCGAAACTCCCCTCTCAGGGCCAATCACGCTTTAAGGCGGGGCTAGCTGAGGCCAAGCTGGTGGCGCATGACCTCATGGAATCCACAGTGGCTCATATCGATACCTCAGGCCGTGCCTTCTGTATTGCCACGGACATGAGAAGGACGGCCTGGCTCCGGGCAACAAAATTCAACCCGGATGTCCAGGAGCGCATTCTTGATCTACCTTTTGAGGGGGGGGGCCTCTTTCACTCCTCTATGGACGAGGAGCTGGACAAAAAGAAAAATAGCTCACAAACGGCAAAGTCTTTATCCATTCTTACAAAGACCATGCCCAAATTGTACACCCAATCTCAGCATCGCTCGGAAAGGGGTCATATATATGGAGGGTTTTGCAGCTTCCACGAACGCAAATCCAGGCACCCGGACCGCTCGCTGTCTCAGAGCCGGCACAAACAACAAAAAAGGAGGTGGGGTATAAGGGCTTTTTCCAGTCCCCCTTCTCGGCGTCAGCCTCCGAGGGAACTAAAGCGTGACACGCCGCTTCGGGTCCATGTGTCTTCGGTGAGGGGCAGGCTTGCTCTCCATGCACATTTCTGGCACCAGAATTTCGAGGACCCCTGGATCCTCTCTGTAATATCCACGTGGTACCGCCTTCCTATCACAGCCTCTCCTCCCTCCTCCCCTCCACTCCCACAGGTTGGGACAGAAACTCTTTTGGCGGAGATCTGGTCGCTCGTAGAGAGCCAGGCAGTGGAGGAAGTCCCAGCCTCCGAGCGAGGCTTTGGCTTTTACTCCAGGATTTTCGCCATTCAGAAGAAAAACCATGCGGGCCTGAGAGTTGTGCTGGACCTTTCCAATCTCAACCTCTCCCTACCCCTGTAAAAATTCAAGATGGTTACGCCAGCTTTCATAGCGGAGACATTGGACAGGGGAGACTGTATGTGCTCCCTGGATCTGAAGGACGCGCATCTGCACGTCCCGATTTGGCAGCCACATCGTTCTTTACTGCGGTTCAGGATCATGGGCCCGCCATTTCCAATACAAGGTGCTACCCTTTGCCTCAACCCAGCCCCCTGGGTATTTACCAGGTTAATGAATGCAGTGGCAGCCCTCCTCAGGGCCCAGGGCAACCACATCTACCCGTACCTGGACGACCGGCTCGTCAGGGCCACATCATCGGAGGAGGTTCCCTTCCTGGGCCTCATCTGGGACACAAGCTCCGAGAGAGTCTTTCCCTCGGGGGACAAAATCACAGCCATCAAGAGAGCCACTACTCACTTCCTCTCCAGGACAGTGACCTCGGCCTGGTGATACCAACACTTGTTGGGTATAATGGCAGTGGTCCTATTAGACGTACCCCACACAAGACTCAGGATGAGGAGATAACAGCTGCACTTCACAGCCTCATGGATTCAGGAGAAGGGCTCCCAAGCGGAGCTGGCCAGCATCCTTTTCTTCACTCGTACCTCACATGGTGGTCCACAGACTGCAACCTGCGGCAGCGCAAGCCCTTCCAGCAGCCGGCCCCTCAAGTCACCATTAATACTGACTCTTCTCTAGAAGGCTGCGGTGCCACTCCTGGAGTCTGGACCCAGCTGAAGCTGAAGGCCATCTGGCTGGCTCTCAAGGCCTTTCTCCCTCTCATTGGGGGCAAATTAGTACTTATCCAGACAGACAACTCCACCAGCATGTGTTATGTCAACAAGCAGGGGGGTACCAGGTCCCCTCCACTGTGCAACCTAGCGATCAGCATGTGGGAAAGGACACTGGGGCACAACATCTACCTCATGGCTGTCCACCTCCCGGGGGAGTCCAACCTGGGTGGACAGGCTCAGCAGACTGGGAGCAGACAATTACGAGTGGCATTTGAACGGCCTGGTACTGAAGGAGTGTTAGGCAGAAACCTGTGCAGTTCCCTTAGGGAACACTGCAAAAGATTTAGGACTACAGGTGTTAGCAGTAAACCCACTTGGTAGCAGTCTGTACCACCCAGATGTACCTGGTAGCTGTTGCTGAGCAGTGAGACTTCCGTCAAGAAGAGTTAGGCAGTATGCAAAGTATACACAATAGGCACTCAGACACAATAATACAAGCAAACACTGACCAGAGCTTTGGTATCAAAGTATATAATTATTTATTTAAAAACACACTGTTTGAAACACTCCAGCACTCTTATTGTAAAATATTCTAAACGCAGTTACTATTGTAATATATACACCCCTTTTTCCTTATCAGATAAGTCACAGTAAAACACCACTTATTTTCATACAGAGGTGAGCGCTTAACTAGATGGCACTCCAATAAGTTTGGTAAAAAGGGGGGGGCAGAGTATGGAAAGGTACACCACTCTTAAGATTTTGGAACACTGTTCGCAAGGCAGAAGAGCAAAAGTCACTGGTGAGCCAAAGTCCAACGGCTGGGCCCACTCTGAGAGAGAGCAGAGCACAAATGCGCCCAAGATCACACAGTTACACTCGGCTTAGATAGTCTTGCAGAGAGTTCAAAAAGAGTTTAGAGAGGCTCAGAAAAGTTTAGCCAGGGTGGCCCAGGCTAACCCAGGTTCGAAAGCCGGGGGCTAAATCTACCCCGTACAGTCGGTGGCAAGGGAAGCCAGGCGGGACACGGTACCTTAAGTGGGAAGGATCCTCCAGCGGTGGCAGTTGTTACTGTCAGTGGGTGCAAGTCGCGTCGTCGTCCAGGGGAAGAGAAGATCTCGACTTGGAGGAAAGATGAAGGTCGTTGCACTGCCAGGGAAGAAACCAGCCGCAGAGTTTTCCGGTTAAAGGTAGTACCCTTTAATTCACGGTCGTGGTAAAACGTGGTATCCCGGTTGCCGGGGTGCTTGGCACAGGCAAGGCGGACAAGAGATAAGTCATGAAGGCGAAAAGACGGTGAAACTGGCTATCCCCACCAGTCAAAGGAAGAAGACTCTCCGGCGGGAGATCTCCTCTGTCGTTGGGAAAAGTGGTGAGACGGTACAGCAGGGCTCCACCGGTGGTGGCGTTGTGGCAGGTCGGCTCGGCTTCTCCCTCGTCGGATTCTTAGGTCCTGTGGCGACTTCTGAAGTTCCAGTCCCCAAAGCCCTGCTTTTATGCAGAAAACCCCCATTCACTCAGCCTAGCTGTCACTCAAACATGCTAAGTGGTGAGCCGGCCGGCCGGCTCACCACTTGGGCCAATCAGGACGGAGTGCGACTTGAGTTGCCTAGGCATCTCAGTCCAGGGTGCCTAAATCCCCCTCCTCCCCTCCTAAGTACTCCAGACAGAGTGGCACCACTTTGGAGGGCTTCTGTGGAGAAGCCCGCCAAAAAGTGGAAAAAAGGGCTCGACTTGGGTTGGAGTCACAGAAGAGAACACAAATGCCATTTTAGAACCGGGTTTTGGCAAAAAATACCAACCGGAGAATTAATATTAATTAAATAAACCGGCGGTATGTTCGAGGCTATCGTAATTAAATAAATAAAGATAGTAGCCTCGAACAATGGGAAAATCCCATAGAGAAATATTCGCGGTTGAATATAAAAAGTAGTATCCACTGCCACCAGCCAAAACTCGATCAGGGGGGACGGAGACGTGCCCCCTCGACTAACAGACCCCGGGGCAATTGAATTGCTCCAGCCAGTACGTTCACAATATGATGGTTTGTACTGGTTCTGTTCAGAATTCAAGACTAGTAAAGTAAATGGTGACTTTACATGCCCTGGGAGACAGTAGTCAGTCCCAGGGTATGGAGTCGATACTGGGGGGTCACTATGACACCCCTGTGTTACTGCACTGAGGGTGCTGTGTAACACACATCACAAAAACACATGAAGCCCTATGGGGTAAAAGACCCCATAGCCCATTAAACACATCTAGAGTCAAAGAAACACACTCAAATCATGCCCAAGTGTGAGGGTAAAAGAGTCTCACTCTTGGCAGGAGAAAAAAATAAACCCCAAAAATCCAGCAAAGCTGCTGGGGGACTCACTAGGTTAGGAAATTCAGCCTAAACAGAGAATTCTCCCTAACAAGGAGATCTTCCTCAGATAGGGCCTCCCCCAAGTGGATCAGTTTGTCTCCTGGGACAACAGGAAATGCTAGCAGTTCGCCTTGTGGAAGGGTCATGGTACCCGGCTCCCTGGGAGACGGGTTCCAGATACAGTGGAACAGCATGATGGTGTATGCCTTTCCGCCCACACCCTGGTCCACAGGGTGATCTGAAAGATAAAGGAGTCTTGTCACCTCAGCATCATTCTGATAGCTCCTTGGTTACCGGCGAGTCTGTGGTTCTCAGAGCTTCTCAGCCTATCGGACAGGCCACCTATTCACCTACCGCTAGGACCAGTTCATCTCCTGGCACAGCAGGGGGGCAGAGTAATCCACCCCGCCCGCACAAGCTAGCCCTTGCAGGGTGGTTCCTGAGCACTGAAACACTTGAGCCTTTCACAGGCTAACCTAGAAATCCTTCAGGGTGCCAGAAGCAAAGCTACCAGGAGCCAATATAAAAGCAAATGATCTAGGTTCTGCCATTGGGCCGACTCTAAGGAGATCGGCCCCCTTAAGTGCACTTTGGACGATGTGCTCTCCTTCTCGGCACACCTTGCCCACTCTGGCGTACAGGGACCACTGCAAAACGATTAAGACTACAGGAGTAAGCAGTAAACCCAATTGGTAGCAGTCTGCACCACCCAGATTTACCTGGTAGCTGTGGCTGAGCAGTCAGACTTCTCTCAAGAAGAGTAGGGCAGTATATAGGGCATACACAATAGGGCCAACAATACAGTAGGACAAGCAAACACTGACCAGAGCTTTGGCATTAAAAGTATATAATTATTTATTTAAAATACACTTTATGAAAATACACTGGCACTAATATATCAAGCAAGTTCAAACACAGTCACTACAAGTATATACACCTCCGTAATTAATTATTTGACAAGTCTAGGTTAAAACATCACTTATTAGCAAAACAGAGGTGAGCGCGTAACCATAGATGGCACTCCAATAATTGGTTAAAAAGGGAGAGAAAAGGCAGAGTGGGGAAATAACACAGTACCAACACTTTTAAGAAACCACAGCAAGTCAGGAGAGGCAGGGTCTACCGCAGAGCCAAAGTTCATAGGCCAGGCCCACTCTTAGAGATAGCAAGGCTAGATGTGCCCAAGATCACACAGTGGAAATGCACTCAAAGTCTTTGCAGAAAATGTAAAAAAAGGTCGGACCAGTTCAGAAAGGCAAAGTTAGGAGGCCTGGGGCCAACCCAGATGGAAAGTCAAGGATTTACGGGACACCTTGGCCAGTCCGTTGCAAGGGAGGCCAGGCGGACAAAATACCTTAAATGATGAGAAAGCTCCAGCGGTGGCAGTTGTTCTTGGCAGCGGGTGCAAGTCGTGGCTTCGACCAGAGAAAGAGACGATCCTGACAAGGAAGAAAGCTGGAAGTCGTTGCACTGCCAGGGATGAAACCAGCCGCGGAGTTCCCGATTAAAAGGTGCGTCCCTTTTATTCGCGGTCAGTGGTGAAGTGTGGCTATCCGGCCGCCGGGGTGCTTGGCACGGGCGATTCGACCACGAGACATCCTGGAAGGCGAAAAAGGCGAACTGGTTGGTCCCACCAGCTCAAAGGGAAGAAGACTCTCCTGGAAGAAGATCTCCTCTGTCGTTGGGGAAGCGGTGAGTTCGTTACAGCAGGGCTCCACCGGTGGTATCGTCATTGTAGATGGCTCAGCTTCTCCCATCTTCGGATTCTTTAGGTCCTGTGGCGACTTCTGAAGTTCCAGTCCCCAAGGCCCTGCATTTATGCAGCAAATCCCCCATTCAACAGCCTAGCTGTCACTCAAACATGCTAAGTGGTGAGCCGGGCAGCTCACCACTGGGCCAATCAAACAAGAGTGCTACTTGAGTTGCTTAGGCAACGCAGTCCAGGGTGCCTATTCCCCCTCCCACACATCCTGTAGACCCCAGACAGAGTGGCACCATTTGGAGGGCTTCTGTGCAGAAGCCCGCCAAACAGTGGAACAAAGGGCTCGACTTGGGTTAGAGTTTCAGAGACGAACACAAACGCCATTTTAAAACCGAGTTCTGGCAAAAAGACCCGACTGGTGAATTAATATTAAATAAATAAACCGGCGGTATCTTTAACATTGCACCAAAAAGTGGTGCGTTTAAAATCAATGGGAAAATCCCATAGGGAATATTCCGGTGGGAATATTTCGCGTGGTAACCAATGCCACTGCCAGAAATTCAACAAGGTTGGACTGCACAGTGCCCCCTTGGAAACAGACCCAGGGGTAATCTAATTACCCCCTTCTAGTACTTCCACAATATGGTGGTTTGTACTGGTTCTGTTCACAATTTGAGACTAGTAAAGCCAATGGTGACTTTACATGCCCTGGGAGACAGTAGTCAGTCCCAGGGTATGGAGTCTATGTTTGGGGGTCACGATAACACCTGTGTTACTGCACTGAGGGTGCTGTGTAACACACATACCAAAAACACATGAAGCCCTATGGAGTAAAAGACCCCATAGCCCATAAAACACATTCACAGTCAAAGGACATTCTCAAATCATGCCTAAGAGTGGGAGGAAAAGAGTCTCACTCTTAGCAGGAGAAACAAATAAACCCCAAAAATCCAGCAAAGCTGCTGGGGACTCACTAGGTTTGGGAAATTCGCCTTAACAGAGAATTCTCCCTAACAGTGGACATACGACGCACCTATCTGGCAGCCATAAGGGCTTACAGGAATTTGGAGGGTGGCTTATTCTCCTCCTCCTCCAACGCGGTGGTCAAGCGACACTTGGCGGGCCTCCACAGACTCTACTCGCCTATTAAGAAAGCCAATGGCGTCCGCGGACATCAGACTAGTCACCATTAAAAACGCTCTGCTGGTGGGCCTCACTTCGGCTCGCAGAGTCAGCGAGAAACAGGCTCTGGTGGGATCATAACCCTACACTACCTTTCACAAGGACAAAATGGTCCTGCGAACGCACCCTGCGTTCCTAACCAAGGTAGTCTCCTCTTTCCATCTTAACGAGGAGATGGTCTTACCCACTTTCTTCGCTGACACCAAGGATGAGCCTCAGAGGGGCTTGCACTGTCTGGATGTCAGACGCGCTCTGAAATACTATCTGGACAGGACCAAGGACTTCTGCAAGTCGAATGCCCTGTTTGTCACCTTCGGCGGGTCCAGGGCCGGTTATCAGGCTTCCAAGGCCTCGATAGCAAGGTGGATGGTCGCGGCCATCAAAGAGGCCTGTGAGGGGCAGCACAGGTCATTGCCAGCGCACTTGCATGCCCACGCGGTCAGAGCCAAGGCCACGGCCATTGCGTTCCAGCGGCATGTGCCGTGGCAGGTAATCAGAAGGGCGGCCACCTGGGCCTCCCCTTCAGCTTTTTGTAAGCACTACTGTTTGGACGCAGACTCTAGGTAAGATGCAGATTTCGGGCAGGCAGTTCTAAGGAATCTGTTTTCGTAAGGAGGGTCTCCTCTCCACCCTCGGGCAATATTCATTTGTAATCGCCCATACAGTATGGAGGAAAGGGGACGGGACGTAAGCGTAATTAATAGTTACTCACCGTAGTCCATAGTCCCCTTTCCTCCATACGTCCCACCATCCTCCCCCCTAATTATACTGGTGTCATCAGGCAATGATAACAATTGTCAACACGTCAATGGGGACTGAGGAGTGGCGCCGGTGGGCGGAGACAGGCAAGCACTTGCTCTGAGGGCTGCGCCCCAGCGCGCCTCTAAATTTAAAGGGGAAGAAGGTTTTTTCTGGTGAAAAAGGTTCTGTTTCCCGTCCCTAGCGAGGGAGGCCCATACAGTATGGAGGAAAGGGGACTATGGACTAAGAGTACGTCAGTAACTATTAATTTCCCGGACAACATACAGCATCTACTATTGCTGATCCTTACTGCTAATTACAAATAGTGTATGGTAGTGTTCATGAAAAAGAAAGAAGTGCTCAAAAAATTATATGTCAGGATGTTCAG
The DNA here is from genome assembly GCF_040938575.1 of Ambystoma mexicanum. Lineage (NCBI taxonomy): Eukaryota > Metazoa > Chordata > Amphibia > Caudata > Ambystomatidae > Ambystoma > Ambystoma mexicanum. The sequence goes on from NC_090936.1 coordinate 1,227,537,896, forward strand.
GCCGTTGGCCTCCCTTCCCCACGTTTTCAGCCGGGACAAGGCAGTTCAGTCGAGCATAGCACACTCTCGGGCTTCTTTCAGCACGAGGACACAGTTCCATTACCAGCATCAGGGCCTTATGTACCCAAGTCTCTTAAATTATCAAAGTCTCTTGATGCAGAGGACCTCATGTACCAATACAAACAAAGATCCTTTCACCTTACAAGCTCTCCAGTTAGGTGATTTACTCTTCACCGCGGATCCCCCTCAGCCGGGCTCAGATCCTTCCTCGTACACAGAAAAAGGTTGATTATTGATGCACACCTCAAATTAAATGGCAATGAAACATATATTTAAGAGATGCTGTAGATTAATTTTAGGTGCGGGGGAGGAACTGAGGCCATGGCACAAGACCCCTACAAACAAGAGACAATTGGAATGAGGATTCAACGAGGGAACCCTCCCGTCCCCTGCACACTTTAGGATGTTTGGACTAGGTCCACTACTGTTTTCTCATATTAATACAAAAAACATATAAACCAAAGAGTTCAGTTGTGTGTTTTTATAGCAAAAGTTTATATCTAAAGTGTCAAATACACAATATTTCAAAAGGAGAAACATTTACAAATTCAAGAAGCAAAGCAGTGCAATAGTAGGTCACAATAAATTTGAAACAATGTTAGAATCCAATTCATGTGGCGACGCGTTTCGAGGATACTTTCCTCTTCTTCATATGGCCAAAATTGAATTCTTCATACAAAAGGAAAGAAACAAAAGGGAGAACATTTGTACAAGTTTTTTTATACCTTGAGGTAATTCATTAAACTGTGCATTTCAGTGTCATCTGTGAGTCAGAGCAGACTACATTGTCAGAGTAATTGTAATTAATCTAGTGCCACAAGGGCACATTCATTCCCAGTTAAATTCAGGGTGAGGGGAGAAGAGGTTCAGAGAGACGTTTCTAGTCCAGTTCAAGAGAAGTCATCGTTCAAAAGTGTTTAGAAAGACTGTAGATAGGTAAAGGAGCCATATAGGACAAGATATAAGAGAGTTTAATTACCAGTAAGCAAAGTGTTCAAGGGCATCAGGTGCAGATAGGGATCCTTGGTGGTGAATCAGACAATGTGTGGATCCTCCACGGGAAATATAGTTTGCTGTAGTCAAGAGGAAAACACAGCTGCAACAAGATTGAGGAGCAAGTGTGTAAAAATCAAACTATGATGAGAGGTAAGTTCAACCCTAGGCACTAGACGAAATGTAGTACCTGTGGAATGTACAAGAGGAGTAGCAAGTGCTGGAGAAAATATTCGAACGGCGTGGAAGCCTGATATATTCGGGGTTCATTCACGTTAAATATTGTGTAACTTCTGTTCAACGTTCATCAAGAGTCAGCAAAGCACTCTATAGAATATGATATAAGTGCGAGCTTGAGAGGAATACTAAAACAACATATATTGATACAGTACTATCCACAACTAAAGTGTTGGCTGATGAAAAAAATATACCTTGTGGTATACGCTTAGCAGTTATGGTGCGCGAGCTGTCAGGCACAGCGTGCTGGCAATGCGCTTTCTTCAGTGGGTGGTTTGTAAGGATAGGAATTCAGGCAAAACGAATACAGTGCACATGTGCACTACGAGTCTCAATGCGCAGATGATGATCTGTGAAAAAGTGTAACAGAGAATTAACCCGGATCGAGGTTAAGAAAGTACTTAAACTAGAAATCTCAATGGGATAGACAATGCCTGGTAACGTGCGCTTACCTGCACAATAGGAGACCAATCGCAAAGACAGCTGCCGCCGGTCAACGCTTCCTAGCAGCTATGGAGACGGCGCGCAATGTGGAAGAAAAGGTTGGAGAATATGAAGATAGAGAAGGGACTAAAGCAGTCACCTAAAGGATCGGCCATTTTAGAATGGAGTAGGTAGTCATCGGGTGAGCCCGCCGAGGAAAACCACATTGTGTCAAGAGGAGTGAAAGTATATGTAGAATAAAATTGATGAAAATAAAGATAAAAATAAAGGGAAAATAGAAAAAGTATGAAGAGAAAATGTGAACAATACTATTGAAAAATCCTGCAGAGTCAACAAAAAGAGACTATTCAATGGGGAAGTAGACAGATTAGGAGGTGCCACTGAAATACAGAAACGTCAAAATGAAACGAGCTCCATCCGCCAGAGTCCAAATGAAAGTGGGAATTTTAACCACTCACAAGGTTAATTCGCATAGTGTATGGCTGAAGGGTGGACAAAAGAAAATAAGTACAGTTTGTATACATAAGTTGTCGTCCAACATATAACACAAGAATTCATTATATGTATATACATATATATACATTTTAGTTCAACCTTCAGTGGATTATGTATTAAAAGGGTATCAAGAGAATAATACAAGTCATTGCAAAATACAATCGGATATTACTTGTTTGCAGTTAAAATTTCCTTCCTCATACACAACCAGTCTCCCTCATCCGGGCTTAGACCAATTCCAGTTCGTATTAGCTATCGAAGACTTTCGTATTTGCACAGAATTTACCTTGACCCGTTGCAGGACCACTCCAATTTTACAATTCAGATTTCACATGTGCCACCTCTCAGTTGGATACCTAACGGAGACCTTCGAATAAGCACACACATGGTGCTGACCATTCTGTATATGGTATCTATCTTGGCTTCAAAATTTCAGTCACTCCTTGGATGTTCAATTATATTTGTGTTGCCCATCACACGCTCCACATGTTGTTTCTTCAGATTAGTTCATACAAAGTTGTCGCTTGCAACCTTGGTTCTAACAGAGACCGATCTGTTATCAGTCTCCCCGACTCACCGGCTGTGCTGACTTTACTGGTGCTGCTCTGTTGTAGGAGCCAAGAACAGTACCACGGCGGCAATCGCTCCTCCCCGCCTTGGCTATCGACGCAGGAGTGCCCCGGGTACCTCTGACACACAATGCCCATTTCTTCAGGGTCTTATGTTTCGTATTCTTGAGGGCTCGTGGAAGTAGCGGTTTTCCTCTGAAAAGGTCAAGTGCACTTTGCTCCTTGCAACCCTCTCTGGTCTTGCCATCTTTATCCTTGTATTAAACTGCCATCTCTTACAAACACCACAATCTTGCTTTCGCCTTGATGGTACTCACGGGTCTTCGGGTTCAGTGGTAGTCTTGGAGAGGTAAGAGGCGCCCGCCCCCCCCTCCCCCCGGAAGTACAGAGACCATAAAACTAGTCTGTGTGACCAGGGGGCTACCGCCTGGGAAACCCTTGTGGGGAAGAAAACCCAGATTCAGATGGCGAGATGGAAGTCCAATGAAGAAGAATATCAATCTTCCACGTGAAGTAGCAAAGATTAGCAGCAAGGTTATCCAGTAGAATAGGAGTCCAATGGAAAAGGTTATCGATCTTCACGTGGAGTAACGAAGATTGGCAGCAGGGTTATCCAGAATTGAGGAGTCCAATGGAAGAGGAAATACAGGAATGGACAGAGAAACGGTAAGGTAAGTGGACAAACGTCAGGTAGGAAGCAGAGTGGAGACGCGAGAAAAGAAGGCAAGCGCGAGGTAGCACGAAGAGCCAAGATCGGCGAAGAAATGCAACGAGAAGGAAGGTAGGGGAGACGATCTCCGCGCAGAGTGCGTGGAGAAAAGAGTAGAATGAAAAATAGCCGAAAGTTAGAAATGAGTCGAAAGCGGCAGAACGCCGAAAAGTAGAAGGGAGTCGAGGGCGGAGCAAGCAGCACGAAGCCGAAAGTAGAAGGGAGCCGAAAGCGGCAGAAGGGGCACGTCTCCGGAGGCAGAGACGCCGAGAGCAACGTAAACAGCGAAAAGCAACAAACGAGAAAGGAAAACCTTTGGAAAGGTTTGAGAGGGAGCGTAGCTAGCGGAGCAATGCTAAACGTAGCAGTAGAGTAGCAACGCAGTTACCTGTCAGTTCTTGGGGCTTAAGTACGAACGAATGGTAAACAGCGTGCTTCCCGGAAGCACGAAAACTAGACCTGAAATGTTAGTAAGTGGTAACACTGTCAAGCAGGCGCCATCTTGGATTCCACTGAGAATATCGCAGATTATGCATCTTCCAGTGTGTCCATAGGCTTCTAGGATTTCTTCTGACAGTATGCCCGCCCCCGTGGGGTGGAAGGACCAGGTTTCCAAGGATGAGACCTATGGAACCTGTGTACTAAGGTAGGGGCATGAACAGAGGAGGCTGGTTCCCAAGTTCTATCGGAAGGTCCATAGCCCTTCCAATCGATCAGATATTGTAAAGTTCCCCGATGATAACTGGAATCCGCTATAGCTGACACCTCATACTCTGGTCCTTCGGGTGTGTCGAGTGGAGGAGGAGTGAATGTTCTTAATCTGTGGAACCTGTCAGACACATGAGCTTTTAGTTGAGAGATATGAAACACATTATGTATCCGGGACCAGGATGGAGGTAATTGAATCCGGTAAGCTACCTTGCCAATGGCCTTGGTTACCTGAAAAGGGCCAAAGAATTTGGGGGCTAATTTGGAAGGTATTAGTCTCCTTGGGAGATATTTAGAACATAACCAAACAAGATCCCCCGGCTGGTAAATTGGTTCCTGGGTTCTCTTCTTGTCAGCTTGTCTTTTGGTTTTTTCTTGGGTATCCTTCAATACGGTACGGGCAAGATTATGTCCAGATTGAATGTTGGCCACCAATTCTTCAATAGCAGGTGAATTTGTTATCCGGGGTGAAGTGGTAGGTATTATTACAGGGTGAAAACCATAAGTACAATAAAACGGAGACATCTTGATCGCTGAATGTTGAGAATTGTTGTAAGCGATTTCTGCATAGGGAAGCAGCTCATTCCAGTTGTCTTGTGTAGCGTAGATAAAGTATCTGAGGTATTGCTCCAAAGATTGGTTTAGCCTTTCAGTCTGCCCATTACTTTGTGGATGGTAACCTGAGGTCAGGTTCTGTTGTATGTTTAGAGATTGACATAAATTCTTCCAAAATGTCAAAATGTGTTGCGGTCCCCTGTCGGAGATAATGCTCTTGGATAATCCATGCAAGCGAAAAATAGTCTGTAGAAAACAGGATGCCATTTGAGCAGCTGTAGGAAGTTTCACCATGGGAATGAAGTGGGCCATCTTTGTCAAAGAATCAATGGTTACCATTATGGTGGTATTGCGGTTAGAAGGAAGTAGATCTACTATAAAATCGGTAGAAATCCTTTCCCAAGGTTGGTTGGGTATGGGAGGTTGGATTAACTTTCCTACTGGTAACTTCCTAGGTGTATTTTCTTGAAGACGTGTCACAAGAAGCTACGTAGTCTTTGACATCAGTAGACAACGAAGGCCACCAGAAATGACGGCTGATCAATTCTTGTGTGTTGGCAATACCACGATGACCCGCGATCTTGTGGTCATGGCACATGTGCAACAACACTTGTTGTTGAAGGGACTCAGTAGGCACATACAGTTCTGTGTTGTGATAGTACAACCCTTGTTCTTCCTGGAGTTGGAACTTTTGGAAATCAATATCGTTGATTTTATTTACTTGACTACGGACTTCTTGAAGGAATGTGGAGACTACAAAAACAAAAGTGGCTTGGGGTAATATTTTCTCATGAATACAACCTTCTTCTGATTGGAGGCTCCGAGACAAGGCATCAGCCAATTGATTATTGGTTCCTGGGATGTGGGTGATGACGAAGTCAAAGGAAGAAAAAAAATAACCCCAGCGGGCTTGGCGGCTGTTTTGACATTCGTAATTTTGAAGGACCTTCTGGTTTCTGTGGTCGGTTCTGATAGTGATGGGATATTTCGCTCCAATCAGAAGATGTCTCCACTCTTGCCATGCCTTTTTTGTAGCGAGTAATTCTTTTTCAAGAACAGTGTAATTCTGTTCTGAGGAGGATAAAGTTTTTGACATGTAAGCTATGGGGTGTTCTTTGCCACTTAGAGAAGTCTGTTTCAATACACCTCCAATAGCAGAATGGGAAGCATCGGTTTCAAGAATGAATGGCTTGGTTTGATCTGGTAATCTTAAAATGGGCGCTGATGAGAAGGCCATCTTGAGTTTGTCGAATGCTTGCTGTGTCTCCGTAGTCCAGAAGTATTTTTTTCCTTTTTGTAAGAGTGTAGTTAAAGGTTTGATGATTTTAGAGAAGTTGGGTATATATCTTCGATAGAAATTTAAGAACCCCACAAATCTTTGAATCTCTTTTACCCCTTGCGGGGCCTTCCATCGCAGAATGACTTGTACCTTTCAGGGGTCCATGGAGGCCCCTTCTGCAGAAAGTATAAATCCCAAGTAGGGAATACTGTCTTGATGAAACAAGCACTTCTCCAATTTGGCAAAGAGATGGTTGTTTTGTAGACGATGTAAAACTTCGGAAACATGATTTATGTGTTCATGCAGATTGTTGGAGAAGATCAGAATATCGTCTAGGTAGACGATTAATGAATGAAGTAACAAGTCTGAAAATAACTGGTCTACAAACCTCTGGAAAACAGAAGGTGCATTCGCTAACCTAAAGGGCATCACGCAATATTCGTAGTGCCCAAAGGGTGTGCGGAACGCGGTCTTCCATTCGTCTCCGCTTTTGATCAGAATTAAATAATAGGTCCCTCTTAAATCCAGTTTCGTAAAAATGGAAGCACCCCTTACGGCTTCAAGGATATCTTGGATCAGGGGCAAAGGGTATCGGTCTTTATGGGTGACCTCTCTTACAAACACCACAATCTTGCTTTCGCCTTGATGGTACTCACGGGTCTTCGGGTTCAGTGGTAGTCTTGGAGAGGTAAGAGGTGTCCCCCCGGAAGTCCAGAGACCATAAAACTGTACTCTGTGCGACCAGGGGGCTACCCCCTGGGAAACCCTTGCGGGGAAGAAAACCCAGATTCAGATGGCGAGATGGAAGTCCAATGAAGAAGAATATCAATCTTCCACTTGAGGTAGCAAAGATTAGCAGCAAGGGTATCCAGTAGAAGAGAAGTCCAATGGAAAAGGTTATCGATCTTCACGTGGAGTAACGAAGATTGGCAGCAGGGTTATCCGGAATTGAGGAATCCAATGGAAGAGGAAATACAGGAATGGACAGAGAAACAGTAAGGTAAGTGGACAAACGTCAGGTAGGAAGGAGAGTCGAGACGCGAGAAAAGAAGGCAAGCGCGAGGTAGCACGGAGAGCCAAGATCGGCGAAGAAATGCAGCGAGAAGGAAGGTAGGGGAGACAATCTCCGCGCAGAGTGCGAGGAGAAAAGAGTAGAATGAAAAATAGCCGAAAGTTAGAAATGAGTCGAAAGCGGCAGAACGCCGAAAAGTAGAAGGGAGCCGAGGGCGGAGCAAGCGGCACGAAGCCGAAAGTAGAAGGGAGCCGAAAGCAGCAGAAGGGGCACGTCTCCGGAAGCAGAGGCGCCGCGAGCAACGTAAACAGCGAAAAGCAACAAACGAGAAAGGAAAACCTTTGGAAAGGTTTGAGAGGGAGCGTAGCTAGCGGAGCAATGCTAAACGTAGCAGTAGAGTAGCAACGCAGTTACCTGTCAGTTCTTGAGGGTTAAGTACGAACGAATGGTAAACAGCGTGCTTCTCGGAAGCACGAAAACTAGACCTGCAATGTTAGTAAGTGGTAACACTGTCAAGCAGGCGCCATCTTGGATTCCACTGAGAATATCGCAGATTATGCATCTTCCAGTGTCTCCATAGGCTTCTAGGATTTCTTCTCACACCATCTCGGAACTGCTGCTTCCTTGTGTGTTTTGCCTTGCTCAGAGTGTGCTTTCATGCTCTGCCTTTTATCCATGTGGGGAAGTGGGATGCAAGTCAGGTGTGTGTAATTATCAGTAATTGCTTGACTCTGCATGGCCCTTGGTTTGGGACAGGTCAGGTATATGGCTTGGGTGTTATTCCGTTTTCTCTGAGTGAGCTGTCCATGAGAAAGTGTTTGTTTCGGATAAAGGGGAAGGGGGTTGAGTTCATAAGTATCCTACCTGGTAGGATGGGGAAAAGGTGTTATCGAGAAGGGGATACCGTGTCTCACCCTCCGGTGTCCCATTTCCCGAAGACCCCCGATACATGTGATCCACCTGCACTGGTCCACCCCTAGGAGCTGGATCCAAAAGCGATGGTCGTGTCCTGGCCACCTGGAAATCAGATTCCCGGGTGCTAGCGGGTGAGACACCTTCTGGTTTCTCACACTACCTAGCACTACTTCTATGAGCGGGTTTCCCTATCTATGAAACTAAACTATCGGTGCTTGTCGGTTGTCCAAAAATCAAAATGAGTCATCAGTCCAAAATCTAACCGCTATCTGGCACTACCACTTTTAGAAAATGCAACAGAAAAGTAGGCCAGTATCGTAGCCTCTCAACTCATGCTTCTTCTGGCCAATCAGACTAGGGTTGTTCCTCAAATAGTGTCCATCAGTCTAATGTGGGCCTCACTAGATGATCACCATAAAGTTTTCAATCTTCTCTTCAGATCTGTCATAACAAGTTTTAAGTCTTCCTTAAAGGGTGAAATTATTGTCTTAGTGCGAATCCACCAACTTGGTTTCAGTCCTTCAATTGGTTCTTGATTCAGAATTAAGTAGATGAACCTTCCAGGTTCCCAGTTTTCCCAGTTTTGCAAAGTGTTACTTAATTTTCTCTGTCTCACCAAGCCTTCTGGCCCTCTGATTCACTCAACTCAGCACGCTCTCTTGGGCATCTGCCCATGTCAATCAAGCAGGTTTCTCAGGCTCCTGTAACCCTTTTCTTTCTCCAACCTCTTAGCTAACTTGCGTTCGTTAAGCCCCTTTTGCGGCTGTTTAATGCCAGGACGTATGCATCTGTCCTTCCCTCTCCCTGGCGTTCCCTTCTTGGGAACACATGCTTCCTTGTTTCCACCTGGCTCTGCAGTTTCTGTCCAATGATCTGGGATTTGACTTCCCATTTGTGGTCCTGTCTTGGCGTTGGATACCGGGGTCTGGGCCTACCACAGTTGCTGCGTGGTTATGCCACTAGGCAAGATGCTCTCGCTAACATCCTCGCTCCTCTGAGTGTTTTCGCCCTTTGGAATGGAGGTCCTCAGCTATCTCTCTTCCCTTCACTTCTCTCTCCACGCTACCGCGGGCTCTGCAGCCTAGTGTGGCTCTGCCGCTACAGGACGTTCCAAAGTCAGAGGCTTGCCCCTGCGTATGATTCCTCCTCTTCCATTCCAGCCTCCTTGCCTCTTTATTCTTGCCTCCGTAGTTCCACGCTGTTGGCTTGAGTAAGGTTAGTGTGTCGGGTATGCCAATCGACAGGAAGACTATCAGTCTTTTCCATTCCCATGTAGGCCGATACAGTGTTCTGTATAGGGAGTTCCTTGTAGGAATGGGATTCTTTGTCTCCTAAAGGGAAGTGTCTCTCAGTGAGATCCCACTTTCCCAGACCCCTAGGGAGGGTCTTGCTTAGCAGGCACACCTGTTGGACCTCCCTAGCCTCAAAAGGGGTTGGCTCCCCCCTGTGGAAGAAGGGACGAATTTCCCAGATCCGTCATGGCAGCTAAAGATTTACTATTCGGTTCCATGTGTTAACTAAAATTGTTATAATGAAAACAATTTTACCGACACTTAAAAAAATACAGAATTATTTTCATTTATTTTTATTTGGTGGGGTCCCCCACAAACCCCCGGTTTTACAATGATTATAACCCCAACACGCCCGCCCCCTTTTTAATCCCCCCCTCCCCCAAATATATATTTTCTATAAATTCAGTTTTTTTTCAATATTTAAGTTTAGGAAAAAATGTTATTAGTTATTATATTTTCAGTAACATCACGGGATACTGTACTATTCCGCAGTGTAGCCCACACAGAGTTCTCTGCAAACGCGTGCATGACAATGCTTGCGATATTGCTCAGATTGCGGTAGTTTGCAAAGAACTTCAGAAAAGCCAAACGACCACATTTGCGGATAGCCCATGAACAGTGCTCGAAGCTCCCCCACAATCAAGATAGAGAGAAAGTAAACTAAGTAACAACTACTTATTAACATTCGCTTCTACCAGACTCACTGAAACAGCACAGCTACTCTGGCTCTGCAGATAATGCGGATGCTGGCAATGGCCTGTATGGAATCCAGGGTGGTGGACTGGCCACGTAAAGACCAAAGGTCCAAATTCCTGATCAGTTAATGAGCTCAGGTGGATACATTATGCACACCCTCACTAAGTGTCCAGCCCCCAGAGAGAGGGTAGAGGGTTATACAGGCCTGGGCTTTCAGTCTGACTGTATCAGAGTTTGGGTACATTTGTAGCAAGTGGTTGGTGATAATGGAAGGACGTCGTGTCTAGAAGGGGAGAAGGTGGTGGGTGGACATCAGGAGTAGGTTGGCGAGTAACAGGAGGAAGTGGCAGTAAAAGTCTCAGTAGAGCGGTGAACAGCAGGAGGATGTGGTAGAGAATGACAAAGAGGTTGGGAAAGAACAGCTGGATTGAATAGCTATCATAGGAAGGTACAAGGAGGCCAGCAGTGTCCATGCAGGGGGTAAGCAAAAGATCCTGACCTGAAGGGGTTGCAACTACTTTGGGAAGATGAACAAGCATGTGCAGAAATATCAAGGAGGGACAGACACAGAACAGAAAGAAGCTGAGGTGGGTAAAGGCTGGAATCCAGGGTAGAGGGAGGTGATGATGCCCCACTCAAGCAGCTTATGGTGGGGCAGAAAGGAACTGCTCCCTTTGTTCTGCCTCAGCTTTGCAGAGAGGTCGGCCCTATAAAAGCAGTTGCTGTGAGAAACCCAGCAATGTTTTACAGGAGCGGCCCAAGTGAGTGAATAGCAAGAGAAAAAGGCGTGGGAACCCTAGAGCCTGACAAAGAGAAACTTGTAAGACAAAAAGAAGTGGGGTGCGGTGCAAGAAACCTTGAAGCCAGAGACCAATCTGACATAAGTTGATTTGGATCTGTTTGGAGGTTGGCAGGGTTGGTTGTTACAATTACAGTTAAACGCCCACATTATGGCTACCATGTAATCAAACATGATAGAATTTTATGCAACAATTGGCTTTGAAGGTCGAATTACTCAGCCTCTCACACCCTTTTGTGTTGCAGTGATGTTGATGATGTGTTGCGGCGAGCGAACAACACCGAATATGGCTTAGCCTCTGGCGTGTTCACAAAAGACATAAGCAAGGCTATGTACGTTAGCGAAAAGCTGGAAGCTGGCACAGTTTTCATAAATACGTACAACAAGACTGACGTTGCAGCGCCCTTTGGTGGATTCAAGCAGTCGGGATTTGGTAAAGATCTGGGTAAGTATGATTGTAAGATAAGACAGATGTGCAAAGAGAGCAGGGGAGCAGTGTGTATAGAAAGTGGTTCTCATATTGAAACAAAAAGACTCTCAGGAAATGTAACAGTGTTGACCAGGTAGGAATGATGCAACAGTGGTGTTACATTATGATATTAGGGTTTTATACCACTTTCCATAGCCTCTTTGCACTCTGGCAGGGGAGAAGGCGGGGGGCAGGGGACTGGGTTGGTTAATGGAGAGAGAGGGAAAATGCAAGATAGCTTTTTTGCTGTGTGTAGTTTGGAAGTACTGGGATAATATGTGGGAGGCTGTTTCTAAATGGTTTGTGTCAAGAGCACTTCAACTATACCGCCACAGGGAAACCTCATGTTCCCACAGCCTGAGGATGTGTTGATCAAGATTGTGATATATAAGTTGGTATTGTGTTCTGGTGCTTAATGTCTGTTGGGAATTCTTTTCAATTGCCATGTGTGGGTGACTTAGTTGTTTTGTTATTTGTGTGAACATGTTGACACATGGGGCAGTCAGTAGAGACCTCTTTGAAGCATACATCCAGTGTGGTTGCGTCGACGACCAGGTGAGACACCTCACATAGGGTAATTGTGAGGAGCACTGCTAGGCTACCCTGGAGTGGGCTGGTGCTCCTGGCAGCGGACATCATGCAGTGCATGGTCCTAAATCACATTGGAGAAAGATGGAAAAGACCTATGGAAGCAGATCGGGGGGTACTATTGTAACCAAGGGACCCCCAGACCACTCACTACCCAGAAAGTGTTTTGAATGGATTGTGTCCTCCCACGTATTCCTCATCTTATGATGTTCGTATCCCAGCTTCAGCTGCTTCGGAAAGAATTTTCACCAGGGGGCGCTGTGTTCGAGACCGCGGAGTCAAAGTCACTCGAGGGCCGCCGTTGACGTAATCCGCTATATAAAGGGCTTGAGCAGCGCCCGTTACCTCAGTTCAGTTTTTCCGACGCAAATGCTTCGTGTAACGAACGGCACATCAAGAATTTATTCGACAATGTCCTCGTCTTCAACTCCCTCCACACCCAAGGCAGGGTTCAAAATATGTCTGAAGTGTGGCAGGAAGATGTCTATAACCGACCCCCATCGGAATTGCCTCTGGTGCCTCAGCCCAGACCATCGGGTTGATGAGTGCGGGTCCTGTCAGGCCATGTCAAATAAGGGTCTTAGGAAACGCAGAGGTAAGCTGGCGGTGGTGGAGGAGAAATATAAGTCTTCGAAAAGACAAAAGGATTTGGGTGAATCCGGTAGAAAATCTCGTCACGAGTCGAGGAGGTCGAGATCGGAGAGTCGCTCGAGGAAACCTTCCTCGTCTTCGACTAAAAAGTCAAAAAAGCAACGTCATAGTTCTTCCTCCTCGTCCTCTTCTGAGAGGAAAGTAACTTACCCATCAAAGCCCAATTCCCCAGAAATATGGGAGGCCTTCAGGGCTTTGATGCTTAAAATATTCGAGAAAGCGGCCCCTCGAAGTAGCCGCGTGGTGGTCATGCCTCAACTCACTCTAAAAGTGACGGAGGAAAATCAAGATCTAAACACGCAAGGGTTGAAAAAGAGTGTCTTCAAGGGAAAGTTGCCCGACACCTCGCACTAAATCAAAGCCTACGGTGCATAAATCGGGGCTAGCGGAATCAGCATCGAGGTCGAAGCCAAAACTCGACACGACACCGTCGACGACCATAGCGTCGAGACCGCTGACAAAGATGACGTGGACACCTTTAGCTGTATCAAAGCCTCCTTCGACAGCATCGAAGCCTCCTTCGACTCCATCGAAGCCAGCGTCTTCCCTATCGACGCCTTTATTTAGGCCTTCTTTCATACCAAGACCCAAGTCGACGTCATTGCCCATGCCTAGGCAAATTCCACCTTCTTTGCCTAAAAAGACTTTCCACCCTCAACCTAGACAGGAATTTGTTAGATCCATGTCATCTATATATGAAGAACATTCCTCTGAAGAGGATGTCACTCCAGCTGGAGTTAGATTTGGAGCCAGAGAGGTTCCTGAAGAACTAGCGGACCCACAATCTCAAATAACAGACCTTTATGACTGTCGCCAAAATGCCAGTGACTTAGACACTTCACCTGAAGTGGATTTTGAAAGGCCAGATCCTACAGATCATGCTGATCCCAGTTATAGGAATCTTATGGGAAGGGTCATAGATTTTATGGGTTGGAAAGCAGCTTCCCCAGATTATGACCAGGTTGACATGACTGACATCCTGAGTGAGGGTCCCTTAAAAGATCCTGTTCTCCCATTCCATAAAGCACTGCAAAAAAGGGTAATGGTAAATTGGAATACTCCTGATTCAATTGCAGCAGTAAATAAGAAACTGGTACCAAAATATAGGCCAGCTTTATCAGATCCAGAATATTTATCCAAACATCCATCTCCTGAAAGTCTAGTGGTGCAAGCTGCAACCTCCACTGGGCAATCAGCTTACCCATCAATACCACCAGACAGGGACGATAAAAAAGTTGATGCTGGGGCCCGGAAAGCTTTTTCTTCGGGCTGCATGGCCCTGAAATCAACTAATGTCACTTGCACATTAGCAAGATTTACTTATACCCTGTGGAACAGCAGGTCATCAGCGGCTGAACGTATCCCGGAAGGTGAGGAACGGGATGGTTTCATGGCTATAGTGAAGGATGGTAAAGAGGCTATGGAGGAATGCCTTCTGTCAGGACTGGACACTGCTGATAGTATAAGCAGGTCCATGGCATCTAGCACGGTCTTGCGCAGATTCGCATGGCTCAGGAAATCTGGTTTTGCACCTGATGTGCAGTCTAGATTACTTAATATGCCTTTTGGCGGCTTGAGGTTGTTTGGCAGCAAGGTGGACGAGAGCTTGGAGAAGCTTCAGACCTCGAAAGCAGCAGGAAAATCACTTAGCGCTGCTATAAAGCAATCTCAAATCTCAACAACACTCTTATGCAGGCTCATCTTCCTGCAAGAGTCGCCCCTTTCGCTTCTATTCCTCTTTTGGAAAAGGGAGGGGGCAGGCCAGTTGAAGAGGCCAACAGAAAAAATCCCTTTTTTGGTGGAAAAGGGAGAGGTGCTAGATCAGCCACAATAGTGGCCATTACCTCCTCAGCCACTGCTGCAGCCACTGCAAAGCCACTTTGAGGTCTTAACCCACAAAACCCCGGTGGGAGGCAGAATCACTCGGTATCTAGACGAATGGCGGGGCATTACGTCAGATGCCTGGGCACTAGAGATAGTGACCCATGGTTACTGTCTTCCTTTTCATGAAAGACCTCAAGATCATCCACCGGGAGCCAACGCTGTAAAAATTCCAGACCCGCTCCTTGTGCAGGAGATTTTAACCCTGCTAAAGGAAGGTGCAATAGAACATGTACCTGTAGTGGAGAGGAACAAGGGTTGGTACTCCCCCTATTTTCTCATCCCCAAAAAGGACGGAGGATTGAGACCCATCTTGGACTTGAGAAGCTTGAACAAGTTCCTCAGGAAGGACAAGTTCAAGATGGTGACCCTTTCCCAGATCCTTCAGGCTCTTCAGCTTCAGAACTGGCTGGACCTTCAGGATGCTTACTTTCATGTACCAATCCATCTCAAGCACAGAAAGTACCTGAGGTTTGCAGTTGGTGGTTCTCATTATCAGTTTCGGGTTCAAGCATTTGGGCTGACCTCTGCCCCAAGGGTTTTCACCAAACTGATGGCGGTGGTGGCAGCAAGTATCAGAAGAAGGGGGATTCACGTCTACCCTTATCTGGATGATTGGCTAATCAGGGCGAGTTCATCCAAACGAGTTCAGGAACATCTGACCTTGACCTGCCACTTCTTACACAGTCCGGGCTTCTCTCTCAATTACAAGAAGTCACAAATGATTCCAAGTCAAAAACTCCAGTTCATTGGAGCGATCCTGGACACTTCCTCAGGGAAAGCCTTGCCTCCCGAGTAAAGAGCTCACCACATTCTACAGATGGTAATGAAGTTTCAAAATGCCCAACATCTACCGCCTTTCAACTTTCTAAGGTTGCTAGGCCTCATGGCATCCTGCATTTTTCTGGTGCCAGAGGCCAGATTGAGGATGAGATCCCTTCAATGGGCCCTCAGGACTCAATGGTCCCAGTTTTCGGGGGAGATGTCAGATCTTCTACAAGTCCCGACCAAAGTGGCTCAAGATCTCCTATGGTGGGCTTGCAAGGAGAATATCCTCAAGGGGGTACCTTTTTGGCAACCATGGCCGGAGATAACGGTAGTGACGGATGCCTCACTCACGGGGTGGGGAGCCCACACCAACGATCTGACAATCAGCGGTCGTTGGTCTCCATGGGAGTCCA
The DNA here is from genome assembly GCF_040938575.1 of Ambystoma mexicanum. NCBI lineage: Eukaryota > Metazoa > Chordata > Amphibia > Caudata > Ambystomatidae > Ambystoma > Ambystoma mexicanum. The sequence continues at coordinate 1,227,553,429 of NC_090936.1, forward strand.
AACTACACATCAACCTTTTGGAGCTGAGAGTAATCAGACTAGCGCTGAAGGCTTTTCTGCCCTCTGTACAAGGAAAAAATGTCCTGATAATGACGGACAACACGGTGGCCATGTGGCGTAGGATCACTTCCACTGTGCAGAGAGGCAATGCAGCTCTGGTTCTGGGAAATGCAAGAAGGAATCTCTCTATAAGCAGTTCTCCTCGCCGGAGAGCTAAACACGGCGGCGGATGCTCTGAGCAGGCAGAGCACAGTCTCCCACGCGGATGCTCTGAGCAGGCAGAGCACAGTCTCCCACGAGTGGGAACTAGCTCAGGAAGTCCTTAAAGAGATCCTTGCTCTTGGGGGAACCACTCAAGTGGATCTGTTCGCGACCGGGGCCAACCGGAAGTACGAACTGTATTGCTCAAGGGAATTTCCCCCAAGAGGAGCTCTAGGGGACGCGTTTGTAGTGGACTGGGTATTTCCACTCCTTTACACGTTTCCTCCAGTCCCTGTGATTCCTCAGGTAATCAGGAGGTTGAGAAAGTTCAGGAAAACCATGAACCTAATTTCCCCGGATTTGGCCAGGAGGACGTGGTACCCGGACCTTCTGGACATGTCCATCTGCCCTCCAATACGTCTTCCACAAAGAGAGGATCTTCTCTCGCAAGAGGAAGGTCGGGTTCTCCACCCAGAGGCCAAGACACTCGGCCTTCACGCATTGTTTCTGAGAGGCTAAGATATAAGGATTGGGACCTCCCGGATGACGTAATGGAGATTTTGCTTTCGGCCAGAAGGCCAGCAACAAAATCCCTGTATTAGTGTTGTTGGAACAAGTTTAGTAACTAGTGCAGGGATAAGAATGTGGATCCATTTCTTTGTAATACTCCAACAGTACTTTCTTTTCTCTTACACTTAGCCAATTTGGGGCTCCAAGTTGGAACTATAAAAGGTTACTTGGCAGAGCTATCTATCTTTAAGCGCTCCTCAGAAAAGGTGTCCTATTTTAAAATGCCTTTAGTCATTCAATTCTTGAAAAGGCTTACAGATGTATACCCTCGAACACCTTTTCAGGTGCCCATCTGGGATTTAAATCTAGTCTTAAAATGTCTCATGTGTGCTCCTTTCGAACTTTTACATTCTTGTCCATTAAGACTGCTCACTCTTAAGACAATTCTGTTAGTGGCTATAACATCAGCCCGCAGGGTAAGTGAGTTGCAGGCACTGTCTTGTAAGCCTCCTCACACCATTTTCCATAGGGACAAGGTTATTCTAAAAAATCGAACCATCTTTCTTTCCTTAAATAGTGTTGGATTTTAATCCGTCACCAAAAATTGCCTTACCTTCCTTTTATCCTCCACCTCACTCTAGTAAAGAAGAGGAAAGGTTGCATAGACTGGACTCAAAAAGGGCTCTCAGTTTCTATATTTCAAGATTGGCAAATCTCCGACAATGTGACCAACTATTTGTTGGATATACTGGGCACAATTTGGGCCTTGCAGTATCTAAACAAACTCTATCCAGATGGATAATTCTAGCAATCTCTGAATGCTATAAACTAGCTGGGAAAGAGCCTCCAGATGGATTAAGGGCTCATTCAACCAGAGGCATGGCAACTTCCACACTCTTCAGATGGGTGTCCCGGTGCAGGATATTTGTGCTGCGGCCACCTGGTCGTCAATGCACACCTTTGTAAAGCATTACTGCTTGGATTCTACTACATATCAAGGAGGACTATTTGCAAAAGCTGTCCTTCATTCAGTCCATAATTAAAATTTCTAGTACTCCCACCTCCAAAATTACCACTGCTATGGGAGTCTATCATAAGATGAGGGATACGTGGGAGGACACAATCCATTTGAAGAACAAGTTACTTACCAACTGTAACGTTCTTTCGATTGGATGTTCCTCCCACGTATTCCTCATCGACCCTCCCAACCTACCCCTCCGTACAATTTACGCCAGTTGCACTCTAACGTCCTTAAGAGCCTTAGGATTTAAAACCTGATCAGCTGATGCGACCATGAACACCGTAAAAACAGAACTGAGGTAATGGGCGCTGCTCAAGCCCTTTATACAGCGGATGACGTCGACGCCTGATGGTGGCCCTCGAGGGACTTCGACTCCGCGGTCTCGAACACAGCGCCCCCTGGTGAACATTTTTTCCAAAGCAGCTGAAGCTGGGATACGAATATCATAAGATGAGGAATACGTGGGAGGAACATCCAATCGAAAGAACGTTACAGTTGGTAAGTAACTTGTTCTTCTAAGTGAATTATTTTATCAACATAATTTTGCTGAGGGTTTGGAGTGCACTGAAATAAAGGATATTCAAGTTAACCCAGTATGAGACATTCCTGCTTGCTGAAGGATGGTAGTCAGTCCCTCTCTTATCGGCACACCCGCACCTCTCTTTTCCGCCACTCTCTGGCCAGCCTCCCTTGGCCCTCCTGCTCCCACCTCTGAGGCTACGAACCTCAGGGTTATCTTTGACTCCTTTGACTCCTCTCTCTCCTTCTCTCCTCATATTTCCGACGTCTCTACGAGGTTGAACTACCAACTGTACCTCCTCAGAGGTATTCTTCCTTTCCTCTCCTTCCCCCAGAAGCTCACTGTATCTAGAGCTCTGGTTCTCTCTAGGCTTGACTACTGTAACAGCCTCCTTTTAAATCGGCCTGCCTCTATACTGTGTCCTCTGCAAATCGTCCAGAACAAGACTGCGAGACTTGTCCTTGGCCTAAAGACCAGGGATTGTATCTCTCCAGCACTGAAATCTCTCCATTGGCTACCAATGGCTGCAAGGATCAAGTTCAAGACCCTTTGCATTGTCCACAAGGCCTAGTGGGGCCTGAGACCAAAATATCTCCAGCTTTCTCTTCTGAAGTATCTTCCTACTCAAGCACTTCGCTCTTCCACCTCCAACTCATTGAGGGTCAGTCGCTATTCCAAGCAATGAGTTGGGGGCAGACCTCTCTCTTCGGCTGTCGCCTCCCTTTGGAACAGACTCCCTGCCTCTCTGAAACTTGAGCAGAATCATCTCCGTTTCCGAAAGGAGCTCAAGACTGTCCTCTTTGCTTCTCCCTTCTCCCTTCCGCTACCTTGCGGATCTCCTGTCCGATACTGCACTGGTTACCTGTCTACCCTCTGAACCATGGGCCCCGGTTCCTGACCTCCCAGTTATGACTGATTTTCTATACTCTGGCCTGGTGGACAGATGTATAGAAGACTAACCTATATTGTGACAGGGACAACTCTGGGAAGCTGTAGCCAAACCAGTTTAAGGTAGCAGTGACAGGCGGTCTAGGCTAAGTTCTTCAGAGGGGTAAGAGTGTAAAGGGTCCACAATGAGGTCACACAATGGGAGTCACAAATTGCACTTAGACAGGATGTATAAAAATACAGTTATTTAATTATGGCCAAAACACACTAAGAAAATGTATACAAGCAGGTAGACTTATTAACCAATACCATCAAACTAAAATACATATATATAGTCACAGGTTCAAGTGCATAATACAAATCACAATACTCCTGCAAGGGAATTAATAGGTGAGTATCACACACAAAAAGGTACACAGAGATGATTCCTAACTAATATTGTCCAACCCTAAGTTGTCTGGGGCCTTGTGCCCTATTGTTCAGGATACAATTGCACAGAATTTAGGATGCAGGAAAAAATGTAGGTAGGGTCTCTGGAGTCCAGTGATGAATTCTTAGAGTCAGGGGTCAATGTAGGCAAGTGCCCAAAATTTCCCCCAACAGTCAGAAGTCTTGCCAAGGCAAGTAATGGCAAAGCCAATAGTGTTAGAATAAGGGTTATTATAAGTCCGTTGACTTATAATGGGAGTCTAGGGGTATGTTAAAAGCGCAGTAATTTACCCCCCTCACACCGAATCTTGCCAAGTGTTTTCAGAACAAAGGATGGGTGTCCGGGCTTGCTTTTCCCGCTGAAATCCGTGATCCTCGATTTTCATGGGTTGCAGGTTCGAGTGATTCTCCGGTTAGGATCTTTTGCTGGTGCAAGCACTCTTGGTGAAGAAATGCAAAAACAAACGATGCAGCACCCTTCTCGGGACTGGAGGCATGACAGAAAAGCAGGTTTCGGACGGTGCACACCGTAAACAGCGATGCAACAGGACTCAGTAGCCGCGGTCGGACTTTTCGGTCTTTCTCGGGTCCCCTTGGAGCTAGGACGCAGAAATTTCACTGAGGATGTCGTTGCAGTGGCAGCTGACAGTGTGCCAAGTTTTAGGCAGAACGGCGACGAAGATAACCCGGTACCCCAAAAACGTAGCTGGTCAGCCACAGGACGATTCCCAGGCACTTCCGAAGATGGTTTCTGTGCTGGGCACTGAGTAGGCTTCAGGAATGGATGGTCCCTCCACTCCTGGGGTCGTAGCACCTTTGCAGGCCTACTGAAGATAACAACACAGACAGGGCTCCACCAGGACTGTAGCAGAAGTTGGTTGCCAGGCCTCCTTTAGACAGGTTACAGGTTTCTTTGCCGGTCTCCTCAGCTGGACGGATACTTGGCTCCTTCAGGTTCTTCCAGGATCTCTGAGAAATGCATGCAGGGGCCCTCTTCTTATCCTAAAAGCCAGGTAGGAGTCGAAACTCCCACTAGCCAATGGCAGAACTAGCCCACACACACACCCCACAGTGGTCCAATCAGGACCACTGGTGGGAACACTCATGCATACCACTCAGACACAGAAACCAGGCTGTGTATTATGGTCAGACTGACCCAGCCCACATCCTGTCTGCAAACACACAAAGCCCTCCAGTAGCCCGCCAAAAGCTCCTGCTTTCCCGGGCACTGGAAGTCCTCATAAGGATCTTCCTGGAATCTGAGGCCAGGAAGAAGGCTAAACAACAAGATGCAAAAAGAATGGGCAAAAAACCTTGTGGCACATCCATTTTTTTGACCAGTAGCCACAGTAAGTAGCCAAACGCGCTAAATGCGGTTAAGCTAAAACGAAATTCCCCAAAAATTGGGGAAAAGTGCTGCCACCAGCCCATCTTTCAAGCACATCTAGAGTAACCATAAAATCCTCTGAGTGTTCGTCTAGGGCAAAACAAGAATGCACCCCATTGCCCTGCAGTGTAAGCTGCTTTGTGCAATGAGAAAAAGCTACCACAAGTGATACAAAAGTAACCACAAGTAGCAACATAGTCACAAGACTAAGGGAAACACTGTTTCCCAGTACTGATAGCCTTAAGGACATATCAGTTTCCCCATAACATGTGAGCAAAGGCCAGTGCAGTGAAGCTTAAGGCTTCACTGCACTGAAAAAAAAGTACAGGTCAGATTGAAAAATAAAAGCAAAACATTTGGGTGGTTCCATAAAGATGGAAGGAAAGGTGCAGTAAAGAGAATCTTTCCTAACACTGACCCCCCCTGACCGCCCTCCCCCCGGCATCCCTGAACTTGGGGCTGTATCTGAATCCCTACAACTCCCCCATATGTTCTCTTATCTATCACCTGTTTTTCTGCTCTTAACCCTTGCACTGCCACCTGCTGGCCGCACTTCTTGTTTCAATGTCTGATCCTATGTCTTGCCCTTGCTCCTTCTCCCCTTCCCCTGGCACTTCTCCCCCTCCCTCTCCGTTGCACTTGCACAATCTCAATGTCACTGGGCCTAGTAAGATTGTTGTCCTGTTCCCTCTTGTTCCCCTCCCCCACCTCGTCGCGCCTTGAAACACTTGTGTATTTGTATTTATTTTTATTTATGTAGCGCTTTAATCCAAATATAAAGTATAGGCGTGCTATAAATAAAATATCATACATATTTTCTTTGGCTCCCTCTCCCTGTATACCAGACCTGGGGGCTGTTCTGTCCCTCCCTCCCTTCATAACAGCCCTTCCCCTTTGCCGCTCCTCGTGGCCAGTGCAAACGAGCACTCACCCTGTATAGCCCCCCTGCTGTATTCCCCCGCTCCTGCCTGCTGCTACTAAATCCCCTTTAATGTTAAGCCCCGGGTTGCTCCTACAATTACCTGGAACTAGCCCACTAGTGCCTGCATCCCTGGATTGCCATCCCCTCCCCTATTCACTCGTTCCCTATTCCTATGCTGTACCCACTCCTCCCGCACTGGTCCACCCCCAGGAACCGGATCCAAAAGCGATGGCCTTGTCCTGGCCACCTGGATGACAGATCCCTGGGACTAGCGGGTGAGACACCTTCTGGTTTCTCACAAGCAGAACAACATGTAAGGAAGGAACAAGTGAAGGAGGATGGAAGATGAAAGAGAATTGAAAAAGAGGGTGCAAAAAGGGATCAAGTTGAGAGAACAAAAGGAAGGAAAAAGAGAAGGTAGCAAGACAGGAGGGATGGCTTAGAGCGCAGTGACAGAGACAGGAAGGACAGGAGACTAGGGGAGGCACCAGTCACCAAGCTCCTGCCTAAGCTGCAGGAGGCGCCTCCGATATTGGGTGGCTTCACCCCATGTCTCCAAATCTAACACTCCTCCCTGCCCCTCCACCAATGACTTTGCCACATTTCACACACTTCATTAAACAGTCATTCTGGCAAACCACAGTCAAATCATCATCACCTCCACCTTCTAGCAGTCACTGCCCGTCTTTAAGCACCAGCAACTAGCTTCAAACACATCCTTCTCAACTTGCAGGATTTTGGTTTCCGACAAAGGCTTAGAGTAGAAAATGGTTCTCTTTACAAATGCGATGACTTCCATGCTTCCTAAAATGGAGCTCTATGCCTCTTCTCAATCTCAACACAGCTCTTGACAACGTAGACTTTAAAAGCCTTCTATCACTCTCCCCTTCACTGCCTCCCTGGCAACCCCTGCACTGCGGGACTGTCTCTGTATCCTTACAGTCCCCCTTCCCAGCACTTGTCTGCACTTATCCTGCACTTGCCACCAACTGGCCCTTATTATTTATCTTGTATTTTACTAATCACTTTGTACTGCACTTTCCCTTCTCCCTTTCCCCCTTGCACTTTTCCCGTCCCCCATACCCATGCACTTGCACGATCTGAATGACACCTGGCCTAGTAGGATCGTTTGTCTGTCTCCCCTTGTTCCCCCCTCCCTGCCTCGTCGCGCCTTGAAACACTTGTGTATAGGCGCGTTACAAATGCCATATCATATCATATCAAATCATCCTGTGTCAAAGACTCTTCCCACCCCGTGTTCCCCTCATGCATGGCAAACTACTTAGTAGCTGAGACTGGAATCCTTCCCATCTAGTCGCTTGTTGAGTCCCTAAAGGACTCACATCTCACCCATCCTTTCTCTGCGTACACCTTAGAATCTTCAGTAACCACAACCTCAACAGCCATCGATCAGTTTCCAGTTGCACTAATCTGTCCTCCAGCACATCACCAATCAAATACAATCTGTTCCAAATCACGGAAAGCTGTCTGCCACCCCTCAAAGTGTTGATGGGTCTCAAACATCTTGCTCCTGTGTGGCTCCAAAACAGGACTGCTGTCCCTCGGTGAAAGAGAGTCCTACTTCCTATCCTTTCCATGGACCCATGAAGTGATGATTTCAAGTGTGCCTCTGTGTCCTAGCTCCCGAGACACAAGATGACTTCCATGTACATGTAAAGGTATACAGCACTTCATTGACACTCTCTACCAAACCTTGAAGTCAAAAGCAGGGCTGCTCTACTATGTTAAAACCCACTGAGGTTTTCAGGATATCCACAAAAAGGTGTGAATATGTTTACATACAATGGGGCTTAATTTGAGTAAAATATACATTTCATGGATGAAATACACCTTCAGTCGCCCCTTGACTCCCATTCACAAGGTCCTGTTACCGCTTTGATCGATTCTGGGTTTTTCCTTAGCAACCATGGAGCAACTCACACTGGGGGCAATCAACTGGATTTAATTTTTTCAAACATCTCTGGAGTGCAAGTCTCTGAGCCATTGCCTATGCTATGGTCTGATCACTTCCTTATCCCGTTCTACCTACCTCATGCTTACCCTAAGCCCCTCCCCTTCTGAAATTACAAAGTTTCTGGTCTACGGTCCCTATTGACATGCTCTCCCAGGCTGTTTCTGAGTCCATTTCTCATCACAAAACCAATGGCTTGAATGCCTGTAATGTCTTGGTCGCAGCTTTTACCGATTCTGCAGATGCCCTAGCCCCAGTTCAGCTTTGATCTTTGTGCAGTGTTCCCTCTGCTCCTTGATATTCACCAGCACTGCGGCTACTGAAACAAAATTGCAGCCGTTCCGAGTGGAAATGGCAACTATTACCTAACCTTGAAACCAAACTGGCTTATGTTTCTGTTAGAAATCATTACCAAAAGGCGGTTAAATCTGATAAATCTCAGCATTATGCTGACCAAATTCTTGATGCTCCTCTAAGGAGCTCTTTCTAGTAGCCAAAGAGCTCACTATCCCTGCTCAACCTTGCGCCGCGGCCTCTCGCGCTCAGTCTCGCTGCAGTCCCATAGCTGCTTTTTTCAAAATAAGATGTGCACTATTAGAGATAACATTTGTGCTGAGTGAAGCATCACGCCCAAGACCATTGATTTTCTCTCTCTTCTGGCCTCTAGTCGTTCCAACCTGTTTCAGTTGCCTCCATCTCAAACAGCGTGGTTACTGAGGCGCTTCTCAAACTCAAGTCGGCCTCTCCTATGGATCCGATTCCTCTGCATATTTTACAGGATCCGGTGCTGAATCGGATTCCCTCTATCACTGAGGCTCTTCAATTCTCCTGTAGTACGGGATTCATTGCCCCTCTCTGAAGCACGCAGTTGTCTCCCCGCTGCTTAAGAAGCCCCATTTAGATACTGAGATGGCCGAAAACTATTGGCCTATATCCCTCCTCCCTGCTATGTCCAAACTGTTGGAAGCCATTGTTCCTCCCCAGCTCTCTACTCATTTTGAGGTCAACGACATCCTTCACCCCTTTCAGGCGGGTTTCCACCCTGGGATGGGGACTGAATCCGTTATGGTGTCTCTCACCCTACTCGATCTCTCCGCAGCTTTCGATACCGTTGATCATCCAAGATTGCTGCAGTGTCTTCTGGAGGCCGATGTCTCAGGAGTACCTCTGAAATGGTTCTCCTCCTTCAGGTGGCGTCTCTTCCGCCTTTTACTTCCCTGTGCACAGTGGTTGACTTCAGAGTCCCCCAGGGATCGGCACTCTCCCCTCTGCTTTTTAATTTATATATGCCTGCTCTGGCTCGCCTGATTGCCAGTTTCGGTGTTCACTTTTACATGTATGCGGACGATGCACAAATCTTTTTTCGTCTCAATGCTCCGACTCAGTCCCACGACCCTTCTGAAAGATTGTTTTTCTGCTGTCTGCCAATTGATGTCTGACAATTGGCTAAAACTAAACAGTGACAAGTCAGAAATATTGTTATCGGAAAGTCGACCACCGGTTGGATTCCAAACTATTAGCCTAGTTGTCTGGGGTCTTGTCCCCAACTTGCCAGCGTAGTAAAAAGCCTGGGCGTCAAGATCATGCCGTCTGGCTCCAGAGAGGCACAGATCTCTGCAGTATGGCGCGGCGGGTCTGCTAAACTTAGGGTACTGAGGAAGGTGCTCCCATTCCTTCCGAGCAATGCTAGGAGTAAAATTGTCACTGTCGCCATTATGGGTGCCGTTGACTATTGCAATGGCATTTATCAGGGTCAACTAGCGGCTTTACTCCAGCGACTCCAAATCCTACAAAACGCTGCTGCCAGGCTGGCCTTGAGTGCCCCTAGATTTGCTCACTCTCAAGACCTTCTGCGACGCCTTCACTGGCTCCCAGTTAAGTCTCAGGTACAGTTTAAAACCTTTTATATTGTTCACCAGGCCATCCATGCCACAGGGGCCTCGTTTCTTCAGTCAAGGTTGGCTCTCTATCAACCTAAGCGAGACCTTTGCTCGGGTGTTTCTGCGGACTGTTCCCTGATTCCGGGACACCTGGCTGGGTGGCAGATCCTTTTCAGTAATGGCCCGCAGCTGTGGAATGTGCTTCCGCCACATGTTAGGATTCAGAATCTATCCCCCTTTCGTAGGCAGCTGAAAACTTGCTTGTTTTGAGAACGCTCACCCTACCTCTCTGGCAGTTCGCTGCTTCAGCGCCTTGATGCCTCTGGGTCTTTGCCCGCTCTATAAATTAGCATACAATACAATACAGGGGAATTGGGGTTGTTTTACCGCGGCAGAAGTAACCGCGACAGAAATGACCGAATGAGAAATGTATATATTACAAAATTGTTTGTACATTTCCTATTCAGTCATTTAAGGTAAAACAACCCCAAATCTCAACAAACCCTAACCCCCTTCCTACCCCACCCACACCCCAGCCCCTTACTTACCTTTCCTTCAGTCTCCCTGGTGCCTGCGACGGCAGATCCCTTTTACTTCCGTGCCACAGGGTCCTTTTTTTTGTATTTTTCTTTTGGGTCAGCTGCAGGGGTGTCCCCCGCAACCACGCTCACTGTATAGTATAGTGAGCAGGGGTTGCCGTGGACACCACTGCAGCCTGTTAGTTTTTCTTATTTTTTTTTTTTTTTCTCTACCCCACCAAAATATACATACCATAAAAAAAAACTTTGGTAGTTCGAACTTTTTGTGGTATGTATATTAGGTCTTTTGGTGGGGTAGGTAAATTGGATTCGGTCATTTTGGCCGATTCCATACAGTAAAGGGGACCGCCCCTGTTTGCACTTCAGGCGGGCACTTTGGTCTCCTTCATGCAATTTTGTTCATTTTCATTACGAATTGCTAAAAGAAAAGTGTTAAATCTGGCAAAAACAGGTTAACCAGCGTTTTTGGAACTTTGTAGTAAAAAAGGTGCAAATGGCTCCCACATTTTACACTGGGGCAGGCAGCCCTAGATAAGGGGTGTATCAGCTACGTTTACTCTCTAAAAATAGGGAAATATTCACAAAAAATAAAAATGGGGAGTACAATTACACCCAACAAAAAATAGGAAACCTGCACGCAGAACCTCGAGCCCCTGCTTTTACCCTCAAAGGTTCAAAGATATGTTTGGACCAGTAGTGCATGTAGTACCACAGGAAGAAACTACTACTATCACTGCCTGACCGGAAGAAGTAAACATGTATCTTTTACTATGCATGAATAAGAAGGTGCAAAGAATTACTAAAAAAAAAATATGTTTTCCAGTTAAAAATTTATTTATACTCGCATATAAAATACTCTCAGTGGGAATTCGACTTACATTTTTACTCCCCCAAATCTTTTCTGGAGCTGTGGGGGCAGGCATTTACAACAAATTCCTATGGAAGGCACTGGTTTTGGATTTTGCAGTCTGAGAGCCGGGGTAGGTGTAAACCTGAATTCTGTTCCATGCCCCAGCTCATCCTGCAAAAATGATGCAAAAATGCTAGAAGTGTTAAACGGGCACAACACCGGTCATGCCACTTTTGTACCAGATTCTAAGACTTAATCTTCCAGGAACTTGAAAAATGCAGGTAAATGATTTGAGTGGCACAATCCTGGGTGGATATCCATTTTCTCTGGGTGGAGGAGCCTAATCCTAAAAGTCAGTGAACTTAAGAATTAAGTTTGCCAAAAATATGTAGAAACTATTTTTGGCATTGTTTTAGAAACCGGTCTGAAGGAACTGAACATTATGTTGGAGTTATTAACCGCAAACATATTGTGTACAATTTGAACAAAGTACTGTAATTCAAGCAACAGTTGTAGATCATTAAAGAGCACATGACAACACTTGTTTCTCTTGTGTTCTTTAGGTGAGGATGCCCTGCACGAATACCTCAAAACCAAGGCGGTCACTGTGGAGTATTGAGATGGCCCTTTGATCACTTCATCGACTCACATGGACCATTGGATGAAAGGCTACAGGTTTTCCTTTCACTCCAGTCAGCACTTGATGTCACCGCCAGGATTCTGATTGCTAAAAGGCCAAGCAGAATTGCAAAATAGATTGGTTTTCAAGCCATCGCCACGAATCATGTGCCTCCATATTTTTTATCAAGTCGAACTAAGAATTGTGCATGATTATTTTAAATCTTTTAACACAACTGGTCATACGATGGTCTTGGGATAACACGCTATGCATCCGAAATGTTGGAAGTTAAAACGGGACCTTAAGCAGTTGCCTGTTTCTCCATTGACCCTCAAAACTGTGTTTGCAACAACTTCTCATTGATACAAGAGACTGGCTGTGACATGAAAAAGTTGTAAACGTTTGGAATAAAGTGCACTTAGTCTGATCGTTGTATAGCTGCGGGCAAATCTGGACATCGGTGTAAAATCATGCTTGCTGTGCAGAACCAACTGAACATGTGTTCTACCTTCATCCCAATAAGGATCTGTGAGGAAGGGAACAGGCAGCACCCAAACAACATTCAAGTGGAACATGTGACCAGGCCCCTCAAAACCTTTTGGAAAATGTCTGGTGAGCTACTGTAGACTACAATTCGCCCAAGTTCTGAGATTTCTGATCGTTTTTTTAATTGAAAGGTTGATAGGTTAAAATACAGACCCTGGCATGTGTGACTATTTTATCAAGGACACCAAGATATTATCAATATCAAGGGCACCATGAACTTTAAACAAAAGAGAATGTTCGGTCCTGTAACCTTGCAAGCAGGTCTCCAATGTACATCCTACTGAAGAATTACAGAGCTCACCAAAGCAGCATTCTTCACTTGGCCACCATCGTAAGTTGAGCAGTCCTTAGCCTTGCAAGCACGCTCTAATGTACATCCTACTGAAGAATTACACAGCTCACCGAAGCAACATTCTTCACAAGGCCACCATCGTAAGTTGGGCACCCTTAGCATTGCAAGCACACGCTACCGTACATCCTCCTGAAGAATTACAGAGCTCACCAAAGCAACGTTCTTCACTTGGCGGCCATCGTAAATTGGTCACCCTTGTTCCTAGGTCATTGCACGCATGGGAAGTATTTAGAAAAGTCCTAACCAAGGATAGTCTGGGAATGATTACAGTGAGCCTGGCGTGGCTTTCCATGTGGATCCCTTTCAACACTTTGGAGCTATGCCCTAAAACCCAAAGAGGAACAGAACAGTTTCAACTGACCTCACCTTTAAAATGATTTGGGCTGCAGCAGTCACTGTTCACACTTGGCAGTGGAAAAAATGTGTCCGTTTTCAACATTGAGGAAATTTAAGTGTATTCATCTCGCACATTCAGTTAAAAAAAGAAACTATTGAAACTTTTCTCCTGACCAATTCCAATGTTGATCAGGATTTAACTTCAAGCTCTAAAATCTAAAATGTACAGCATGGGGAAGAAACCAAATGTTCCCGTTAAAGAAGCACTCCAGCTATGAGTATTCAAGACTCTCCACATGATACATTTGATTGGTCTCCCCTGAAGCTGCTAAATTATGAGTACATGTTACTAGTATTTTCTGATAACCATCATGTTCAAAGAATAAATAAATGTATTATCAGATTATACTGACCTCAAATGTCTGCATTGTATTTATTTACTCAATGTTGTATAATTTGTTGTCTTTAGGTGATTGATGTGCTTGTGCCTTTAAATGGCACAGAAGGTTTGGCAGAAGGTTTGGCGTCTTTCACATTTACATCACCAGTTCAACACCCACTTGTGTAAGTGATTCATTATTTCTATTATGGTAAAAACCTTAGCCATTTTCTATTGTCACAGATGGTCTCAGTAACACACCAACCTCCAAAGCCATTACAAGGGTTTTTGTTGCATTTTGTGAAAAGAGCTCTTAGTGCCATCCTTCTCTGTCTAATCTAGAGGAAGCAAGACCCTCCCTAACTCAGGCGTCCCTTACTTCCCGCGTTAGTATTTATTGGTTGTTGACCCCTCTTGTATAGGTCTATCTTGCTGTCCGTGAGGGCCTAAATGCAATCGCTGTATCTATGTAACCTTCCTCTGGGACTTCCTAGTTGGAACCTACACTATCCACTGATTCGTTGTAGAGGGGTTGTGGAAATGCGCCTTAAAGAGACTCAGCCTGAGGGCATGGCTTGAAGCGCCATCAATGTGGTCACTCCATTGAGAGCCTCTTTGTGAGGCCCGGGATCAATTACCAGTGAGATGTCGACTCGTGGGCTGACATGAAGCGGGACCCTGGGGGAAATGCCCAGGAACTCGCCTGAGCCTACAGCCCCAGTGTTTGGCTTGCAGAGGCTCCGGCAGAACCATCGACCACGAAGGGCAAAGATGGCGCCCGCCGCGCCTACGGTGACCCGAATCAGTGAAGGCAGACGCGTCCACGAGTAGCCGACAGCAGCATCAGGGAGGCAGGCACAGACCTGAGAAGCGACCACCTGTGAGCGCTAGAGCGGGCAGAGCCGTGCAATCAGGGGTCCAGCGATGAGATGTGGCTTCAGGTGCCGGTAGGGACACAGTGGCCCTCATTACAACTTTGCCAGTCCGGAAGCGACGGTGCCGGTAATCTCACTGGCATTTTTGTTTCCGGACCGGCAAAGTACACGTCGGCCCTGGTGGGCGAAACGGCACCCACCCGCAGACTTCATGGAAGCACCGGCACCGTTAACGGTGCCGGTGCTTCCATGGTCCCCATTCCCATTGAGTCCTATGGAACTCAAATGGGAATTACAGGTCCGCCAGTTACCTGCCGGTTTTACTGGCACTGTTACCGCCGGACCCGTAATTAGGGCCAGCATCTCGGGACACATCCATCGGCTCCCCGGGCAGCAGCGGTGTGAAGGCTCCCACTCCAAGCCTGCTCTGACAATTGCTTGCAGTCTCCAAGCGAGTTTGCAGCCTATGTGAAGAAGGTGTAGGAAGATTAGACAGTCAGCCCATATGCCCATTTGCTACCCGGGCAGCTGCGGTGAGAAAGCTCCCGGTCCCGTCTGGTATCTGGCCTCATCATAAGTTGGGCGAAGCAGCAAAATGCGGCAGTAACGCTATTACCGCCGCATTATCAGTCCACTCTACTATGAGTTAGGCGGAAAGTTGCCCAGCTTTACCTCCAGCTTTGAGGTGGAGGAAAATCTTGCGGGTTTCTGCCCATTTGTGGCGCTATTACTGCAGCTCAAATTGCGCCGCTGTAATAACGCCCAGCATGTCCCATAGAGTCCTATGCCCTCTTGAAAAAATGTGGACTTACAGCCTTACCGCAACTTGGCACTAATAGTACCGGACCGAGTTGCGGTAACGCTATTTGCTTTGGCAATATCCCGGCATACCGCCAAGCGTCTAATGAAGCCCCAAGTCTTTTATGTTGGACATTAAGGCGGAATTCCGGGATTGCATGCCGGAGCTGGCAACGAAGCTGGATCGCCTTGATGGCCGGGTGGTGGATGCAGAGCAGAGGCTTGGGGAGGTGGAGGACCGAGCATTGGAGCAGGCTGGGGTGCTCGCAGACCTTCAGTGCAGGCCCTAGTCCCTTGAGGGGGAGAGCGAAGCCATGACATTGAAGCAGGAGGACATGGAGAAAAGGGCGCAGAGAAATAATTTGCGCATCAAAGGGGTCCCATCCTCGATACCGGACCAAGCCCTGGGTGAATACATGGGGAATGTTTTTCAGATGCTTCTTCCATACCACAAACGTGCCACCCTGCTGCTGGACCGCACACATAGACTGAGGAGTCCTGTCTCGGTGAACCCCGCGGCAGATGTCATCACAAGAGTACATTTTTTCACAAGCAAGCAGGACACCATGGCTGCAGCCCGCTCGCAGGGGAAAATGGTATATGAGGAGGCATCCCTACAGATTTTCCAAGATCTGGCGATGGTGACCGTGCAGAAAAGAGCCCTGAGACTGCTGACCACCATTCTCCAAGACAAGAAAATCCATCACAGGTGGATCTTTGCTGCCACACTGCAATTCTCCATAGCTATGATAGTTTATTCATATAGCGCCTATACACAATGTGTTTCAAAGCTGACACCACAAGGACAATTAATTCCCTTGAGGAGGAGGAGGACCTATGGGAAGACGTGGCAGGCGGCTAACAGTGACTCCTCTCCACAGAGGTCGACA
Organism: Ambystoma mexicanum; assembly: GCF_040938575.1. Lineage (NCBI taxonomy): Eukaryota > Metazoa > Chordata > Amphibia > Caudata > Ambystomatidae > Ambystoma > Ambystoma mexicanum. The sequence goes on from NC_090936.1 coordinate 1,227,569,343, forward strand.
CCCCCCACGGGCGGGGGGAGGAGACACAAAGCCTCACTGCACCCCATGGTCACACATAGGAGTCACAGACCCAGATGGCGGATGATCCCCACCAAGGTCCTCCCTCCGTAGCAGAGAATGCAAATTTGCAGCAAACACCTACCCCCACCACATGCTGAAATTCACAACACTCAATGTTAAAGGCCTGAACTCAACGTCTAGGCGAAGATCCGTCCTACAGCGACTGGTGGACCTGAACAATTCTATAGCATTCCTACAGGATACCCACCTGACCCCACCAGGACTTCACCAGATTACAAAGTAAGCATTTTCCAAAGCAGTTCATGGCCTCTTGTGGCACCAAGAAAGGGGGCACAGCGATCGTTCTTGCAAGAGGGGTCCCATTTGTGGAACTGGAGACCCAGCAAGGCCTAGACGGAAGATACTTGGGGGACAAAGGTATGTTGTTTGGGCAGCTGTACACCCTGATTGCCGTCTATGACCCGAACGAGAGGCAGGAGGTATTCTTGCAGACGCAGGAATCGGAGCTGGCTCCTTTTGTCGAGGGCCAAATGGTAATAGGGGGTACTTTAATGGGGTACCGGACCCACTTGTGGATAGGACCCACCCGCTGTAACCGAGGGACTACAAAATTGTGCTGGGGCTGCTACACCTCTTCAAGGCTCTGGGGGTGGTTGATGTCTGGAGGCTGAGGCATAGGGAGCACGGGACTATGCGTTCTTCTCTCATGTTCACCTCACCTCCTCCCACATAGACTTGCTCCTGGCGAGCCCCCAGTTGATGCCATTTGTAGGCAAAATAGAGATGAGGACGCAGCCCTTATCAGACCATGCCCCAGTACGGCTAACGGTGTGGATCCATGACCCATCCCCCACCCCAAGCCCTTGTGGAAACTATATGACCCAATCCTTAGTGACTTGGCCGTCCGGGATGGGATAGCACAGCCCGTCAGGAACTATTTTCGGGAGAATGAAGTGGGGCCAACCCTGATCGCGACAGTGTGGGATGCCATAAAGGCGGTCATCAGGGGGGAGCTCAAAGCCCATGGAGCGTGTCAGGTCAGCCCGAATTTCCTGCAGGAGTGACGATAGCCCACCATACCCCCTAAGCCTGCCGGCCCAACAATCTCTCAAGTAACAACTATCAAGCTGGCAAACCCAAGGCGGAAGGCGAAGTGGAGAAAATAACAAATGCAGAATCTTCTACTGCCCTTGACTCCTGATCTCTTCTTGATAGGACTCCTCTGTAGAAGACCTATAATAAATTGCAAACAAGTTACTCACTCCAGTGTACTGCTACCTTAGCTCTAATAACTATTTTGAACCCAAAACTCCCCTCAATACCTGCTGCCTATGCTTTCAGGCTGATAGGCTTGTGAATTGTCTCTGGCAGATTACACTGATGCTTTCTCTATTCATGTAGAACACATGCTACTGGATTACAGACTGGTTGCTCTTCTGCTGCTCCTTGCTTTGAAGATAAACTACTTGTGTCTTTGTTTAAAAATGAGAAAATATTCTTTTAAACTACTGCCTCAGTTCATTTTACGAATATTTTTTCTAACTTATTTACAGCTACCAATGTTGCGCTGTCTTGCGCTACTGAATCAAGTCTGCTTAAGGTTCACTGCAGAACTCTGCTTGCTGTCTGCAGTGCGGACGAGAACTTCAAATGAAGGAAAAATGTCTGTCGCTGCTCCGCCAGCTGTATGCGTCAAGTCTAACAGCTTCAGATTACTTTCGGTCAAACTGTAACCGAACGCAAAGCGAGACGCGCACGCGATGTTGAAAGGTCCCTTCCCCTAGTGCGCGCCCAACGGGAAACTCTCGCTCTCGGACTCCGGACGAAAACACAATACGCCACTTCTAAAGGTTAGCTGTTAGAACACTTAGCTTGTTTAGATTAGTCTTACGCAACGCGGACTGACCGTATGCCACTGTGAGTATTTATTACACGCGCAGATTTCCATTCAACTGCCGCCGTTCCTGTTCCTGGTTTCCTACGCAGTGCTTATTTGACCCTTTAACATTCTATGTACACTCCACAGCGTTAACGCTGCGCTCAAATTTTCTTTACTTGCCAAAATTCTACGGAAACAAATATCAATTTTTTTCTTTCTTGAGATATGGTCTACTGAAAACTTTAGAATAGGAATCAAACTGCAGTTATCTTTGTCTTGTCTTCAGTCTCAGCAGACTGATCTCTTCTTCCTGGGAACTGCTTGCAGTGAAAACTGCTGCCTGAACCTTCTCAAATATTTTTTCTGGTTGTTTTTCATAGATTACTTAACATTGAATAAGACTACTGACTTCTATGTATCCCGGGATTTCTTGGCCCGGTAGGTTGGCTCAGTGTCAACGTGCTCGCCTTGGAAGCAAGACATGAAGCAACACAGGTTCGATCCTCGGGTCCGCCCATAGAAACCTCTGGGTATTTAAGCGTGTTATAAATATGCAACTAAGACAACAACAAAAACAAATTCTGTAACAGCGCCTCGATGCCCCAGGGCTGAGTGAGCGCTTTAAAAAAATGCTAATAAAATATGGAGAGTTTTAACACTTTATTTACAGGAGCTTAAAAAGGCTACGACCTGCTCTGAATTAAACTAAAATGAAAGGCAGTTTAGAATCCAACAAAGAATTCCAAACTGCATCACAGCCAGCCTTAGCCATTCAATGCTGTAGAACTGAGCCTACATCCTCTGGGGAAACAAAGGCTTCCTGAAGAAAGAACATTAAGAAAAAATTCTCCCAGCCCAATACAACCACCCAGAACCATCTTAGACCTTAGACAGACCTCCCCTTGTACACCTCCAGAAGGAATGCTTGAAACACAAACTGCAGCATGTACCCCTGACAGTATGGTGTGGAAAGTGAGGAACCCTGACAGTACCCCCTCCGTAAAGCCCTGTCCCAGGGCCTGGGTTACTTGGCTGTAAACGATGGAACCGTCTAAGCAATCTAGGGGCATGTATATTCTCACTCTTCTCCCAAGACCTCTCCTCTGGCCCATAACCCCTCCAATCCACCAAATATTACAGTTGTCCTCGAACCACCCAGGAGTCTAAAATGGCTTGCACCTCATATTAATTTTCATCCTCAGAAAATGCCAGACAAGGAACCTCACGAATCCTTGTGTCCCCTCTACAAACCTTTAGCAAATTAACATGAAAGGTAGGGTGCACCTTCCAACCCGGTGGCAATTTCAAATTAACGGTAACTGGTGACTAAACCTTTTCTATCTCAAAGGGTCCAATATAACGGGGACTAAACTTGTTCCTCCCTTTCAATACTAGATTCTTGGTAGACAACCACACCTTATCCCCCACCTGATATTCTGGAGCCTCCCTGCGTTTTCTATCTGCAAATTTCTTATAACTCAATTTACTTCTTTTCAGTGTTCATACTGCCCGCTTCAGTTTCTGTCCCATTGCTCTCAACCTGTTCTCAACATCCGGAACCTCCACCGCTTCCGACACCACTCCCCTTAAAAAACGTGGACGGAATCCATGATTCACAAAGAATGGTGACATAGAAGTTGAGTCCTTCACTGTATTATTGTAACAGAATTCGGCCAGCCATAATAATTCGAACCACCCTTGATATGCACCCAAATAACACTGTATGTTCTTCTCCAATTCTTGGTTCACTCTTTCCATTTGACCATTACCCTCAGGGTGATAGCTGGTAGTCAGATTAATCTCAATCTTCAACTCCTTGCAAAAAGCCTGCCAGAATTTGGAGACTAATTGAGCACCCCGATCTGAAATCACCTGACTCGGCAAACCATGAAGTTTCACCACAATTTGCATAAATGCCTGTGCTAAAGACGTAGCTGTAAGCTGTAGTGGCACCTTTAATTGGAATGAAATTACTAACCTTGGAAAATACATCCACCACCACAAGTATAGTTGAGCACCCCTTATCCGGTGGTAAATCAACAATATAATCCATGGATACTGTGTGCCAAGGGCGCGGCAGAATTGGAAGAGGCATCAGAAACCCTGTAGCCCTCTGATGATCTGACTTGGCTCGGCTACAAATTTTACAGGTCTTGACATAATTTTCGGGTTCTTCTCACATTCCCTTCCACCAGAATTCCCTTTTGCAATAATTCAAGAGTCTTCTTAAAGCCAGGATGCCCAGCTAATGGTGGATCATGACAAGCCTTCAACGCCTCTTCACGCAAGTCCTGCGAAGGTAAAAATGATCTTGCATCCACGCAGGGTAAGCCTTCCTTGACCAAACGCACTGGATCCTCGGCTTCCCATTCTCTGAGCTGCTTCTAAGACATCAGTTGCTGAATTCGTTCCCGAAAATCAATCCCCCTCTGCACATCTCCAACAATGAAATTCTTTTCCGCCAAAAATGACATTGATGCACACGAGTCATTCTTTATACTTCCTGGGAAACATCGAGACAAAGCATCCGCCTTCCCATTATGACGTCCAGGCTTAAACATAATTACAAAGTCATAATCAGCAAATAATAATGATCAGCGTAGTTGCCTTGGCGTCAAACTTCTTGCAGAACGAAGAAATGTCAAATTTCTGTGATCAGTCAAGCCCGTGACCCGATGTCGCCCTCCCAGTAGATAATGCCTCCATTCCTCGAAGGCTGCCTTGATGGCCAAAAGCTCTCTATCTGAAATGTGTATAATTTCTTTCTGCCGGAGAAAATCTCTTTGAAAAGAATGCCACCGGGTGAAGATGACCAGTTGTTGGATGAAGTTGGGACAATACAGCTCCCATTGCACAATCGGAAGCGTCCGCTTCTAAGAAAAATGGCTGATCAACATCTGGATGCAGTAAAATTGGGGCAGTAATAAACCTTTCTTTCAAAATTGAAACGCCTTTTCCGCCTCCTCACTCCATTCGAACTTAACTCCTTTTTTCAGCAACCTTGTGATTAGAGTAACAACTGTGAAAAGTTTTGAATGAAACTACGATAAAAATGTGCAAAGCCAATGAAATTCTGTATATCTTTCACTGAAGTAGGTTGCTGCTAATCTTTCACCGCCTTAATCTTGGTTGAGTCCATCTCATGACCATCCTGAGACAGCACAAATCCCAGAAATTCCACACGATTCGTATGAAATTGACTTTTTTCAAACTTGGCAAACAGATGATTCCCTCACAACTTAATCAAAACCTTCTTGACATGCTCAACATGCTGATCTTTTTCCTTAGAAAAAATCAATATATCATTGATAAACGCCACTACAAAAACCTCTAAATATTTGCGTAGTACCTGATTGATGAAAAACTAAAAGGCGGCCGGAGCGTTGCAAAGACCAAATGGCATGACTTGATATTGGAAGAGTCCGTAGCGAGCCCTAAAAGCAGTCTTCCACTTGTTGCCTTCTCAAACTCTCACCAGATGATCGGCTCCTCTAAGGTCCAATTTTGTAAATATCTTTGCTCCTTCAATCCTATCTAGAATAACTGATATCAAAGTTAACGGATAGCGATTCTTGATTGTAATCCTATTTAATGCTCTATAGTCGATGCATGTCCTCAAAGTTTTATCCTTTTTAGGCACAAAAAATAAGGGTGATGCCGCTGGTGACTGCGAATGTCGAATAAAGCCCTTAGCAAGATTCTCCTCCACGTATTCTTTTAAGTGCTCGTTCTCCTTATCTGTAAGGGCGTAAATTCTACCACATGGAATTGGTGCTCCATCCTCCAGGTCTATTTTACAGTCGTATGGGCGATACAGAGGTAACTCACACGCTTCCTGTTTGCTGAAACTCCAGATAACTTTCAGGCAAAACCCCAGCTAAGTCTCCTATGATATGCCCCTTCACTACCCCCGCTGCCAAATAAACCCATTGCGCCTCAAAAATTCCTTCCTGATCTCCCTCCTTAGCCTCCACCGTGCATTGCTCTCTACAATATTCCGACTTCAATTCCACTGTTCCTTTTCCCCAATCAGTCATGGGATTGTGTAAAGTAAGCCATAGCATTCCAAGTATAATCTGTAACTGTGGTGCATCTATGAGTTCAAAGACAATAGCGCTCATTACGAGTCCGGCGGTAGCCATGCCAGTAAAACCGGCATGCTGCCGCCGGACCCGTAGTGAATTGCCGAACTTGCTGGATTTACTGAGGCATTACAGCCCCGGTGGTCCGGCAAATACGGCGCCGGCAATTCTGTTAATCCCCATTCCTGTGGAGTCCCATAGGAATGGGGGCTGCGGAAACACAGGCACCATGTGGTAATGGTGCCAGTGTTTCCGCGTCCATCTGCGGGCGGGTGCCGTTCCGCCTTACAGGTCAGACCTGGCGGGAGGGACGGCACCTGCCCGCAGAACTCGTAGTTTGCCGGTCAGGAAACCAGTGCCGGTACGGTTTTACTGGCACCGTTAATTCCAGACCGGCAAACTTGTAATGAGGGCCAATATCTTCACTATGTCCCTCTTCAATCCTCGTTCCCAACTGACCAGTCATTTGTGTAATCAATCCCAAGGTAAGTTGTGTGCCATCTACTGCCCGTACCTGCTCTGGAACCCCCTTCTTAACTATGGAATTTCCCAGTTTGCCTGCCAATGCAATATCCATAAAATTGCCAGTAGCTCCTGAGTCGATCACACACGGACCTCCACACGTAAGCTTACCTTCCCAGATCAAGGAAGGATACATTGAGGGTGATATATGGTACCGCTGTCTGAATAGTATTAGCCACCAGTTGTCCTCTTCCAGCAGTTGGCGGGAATCTCTTCGGTGTGCGTGGGCATCTCCCTACAAAATGAGTACTGTCACCACAGTATAAACACAGATTTTCCTTACGCCTCCTGTCCTTCTCCTCTTTGGTCAGAGGTGCCCTAGCTTGACCTTCCCGCACCGGACCCCTTACCTCACTCACAACCTGATTTGTTCTTGTTCGCTCACTTCTACTCCAAACCCTACCCTCAGAATAAATTCTCTGCTTTTCTGACCTTCTCTCACCCAATCTAACATCCAGTTGAATGACTAAGGAAATCATATCTTCACTTGAGGTCGGTCGCTCTATTATTTTTGCTAATGCATCCTTTAGGTCTTCTCGTAGTCCCCTATAAAAAATGTAAGATCTCTTTTCCTCTGGCCATCCGCTCTCTAAAACCAATGCCCTGAACTGAGTAATATAGGCCACTAACTCTCGATTTCCTTGACGTACATCTAGTAACTCCCCATCAACACTCTGAGATGACGTCCTCCTATCAAACATCTTACCAAATTCAATTTTGAATTCCATCCAACTATGTAACTTGGCAGCTCCCTTTTCCACCAAAGGAACCGACCATGCAGCCGCTTCTTCCGTTAGATAAGAAATCAAGAATGCAACCTTGGAGGTTCCAGTGGGGAAAGACTCTGGTCTTAACATAAAGTGCAACTCACATTGCATAATGAATGACTTATATTTCCTTAGATCTCCGCCAAATCTTTCTGGAGGCGCTAATGGAGTGGGAACAAAAGATATACCTGGAGAAATCTTAACCCTCCTATCCTTCTCTGCCAAACCCATCACCCCCTCCAAACTTCGTTCAGGATACAAAACTAGGGGTTCCCTGTCAGTTTCCAAACTCAACCTTGAGGTCCCTGCTGAAAACGTCTTGTTTACTAAACCACTTAATTCCTCCATCTTAATACCTAAGGACAAAGTTTCCTTTCTTGCCTCCTTCATTTCCTCCCTCATTTCTATCAACATCTTCCCTAATGCCCCCAAACTCAAACCAGACTCTGGGTCCATCTTCACTCAGGCAGGATTAGTTACATGGGCCTTTCATTCTGTCAGGTCAGCCCAAATTTCCTGCAGGAGTGACGATAGCCCACCGGACCCCCTAAGCCTGCTGGCCCAAAAATCTCTCAAGTAACAACTATCAAGCTGGCAAACCCAAGGGGAAAGGGGAAGTGGAGAAAATAACAAACGCAGAATCTTCTACTGCCCTCGTCTCCTGATCTCTTCTTGATAGGACTCTTCTGTAGAATATAAATCACAAGCCAGTTACTCACTCTCTAGTGTACTGCTACCTTAGCTCTAATAATTATTTTGAACCCGAAACTCCCCTCAATACCTGCTGCCTATGCTTTAAGGCTGATAGGCTTGTGAATTGTCTCTGGCAGATGACATGGTGAATCTTTCTCTGTTCATGTAGAACACATGCTACTGGATTAGTCACTGATTGGTCTTCTGCTGCTCCTTGCCTTGAAGATAAACTACTTGTGTCTTTGTTTTCAAAATGAAAAAAATAGTCTTTTAAACTATTGGCTCAGTTCATTTTATGAATATTTTTTCTAATTTATTTACAGCTACCAATGTTGCGCTGTCTTTCGCTACTGAATCAAGTCTGCTTACTAAAGGTTCACTGCAGAACTCTGCTTGCTGTCTGCCGTGCGGACGAGAACTTCAAATGAAGGAAAAATGTCTCTTGCTACTCCACCAGCTGTACACGTCAAGTTGAAAAGCTTCAGATTACTTTTGGTCAAACTGTAACCAACCGAAAAGCAAGACGCGCACGTGACGTTGAAAGGTACCTTCCTCTAGTGCGCGAAACAAAGGCTTCCTGAAGATAGAACATTAAGGAAAAAATTCTCCCAGCCCAATTCAACCACCCATAACCAGCCTAGACCTTAGACAGATCTCCCCTTCTACACCTCCAGAAGGAATGCTTGAAACGCAAACTTCAGCATGGACCTCTGACAGTTTGGTGAGGAAAGTGAGGAACCCAGACAGAGCGGCCTACCATAAACACTGATTGAAACGAAAACCCTGCTAGAGAAGGGAGTTTGCGGAGGCGGAGAATAGGCATAAAAAGTGGACACTGCCCAGGCTCTCTATAAAACAAAGCAGGGATATTACATGGAGGGCAACACAGCCAACAAGTTTCAGGTCAGGAAGCTGGCCAAAACAAAGCAACTGAACATGATGGTAGGACTGCAGGCCACAGAGGGCATAGTGCAGTATTCAAAGGGGGCTAAATTACAACTAGTGGAGGCCCACCTGAAGGACACAATGTCTGCCTCTATCTGGCCGCTTGCGGAACAGACGCAATACATTGCAGAGGCGGCCCACCCTTGACTTGCTGACATAGATCGAGAGAACCTAGATTTACCTATTACAGCGTAGGAGATAGATGTAGTGATTAAATCCTTAATGTCTAGAGCCCTGGGCCCAGATGGATTCACGCCTCTAAGATTTTCCGGGTGCAGTTTATGAACCCCTTAACTAAATTTTGTAACTCTTTCCGGCAGACCGGGAGGACCACGGCATCCATGCAAGAATCGTCCACCATTCTCTTGTTGAAACCGAGAAAAGACCCCAGGGATTGCGCCCCTTACAGGCCTATCTTGCTTTTAAATATTGATGCAAATATATACTCAAATGTTTTGGCCAATCGGGGGGTCCTGCCCAGAATGATTGCTGCAGATCAGACCAGGTTTATCCTGGGCAGAACAACAAGGAACAGTATGCGCCAGGCCCTGAATTTGGTAGATGTGGCAGCATCAAAGCGAAGTAAAATGGCACTCCTGGCTTTAGACGCCACTAAGGCCTTTGACAAGGTTGACTGACTCTTCATTAGGCTGACTCTCAGGCATTTCATTTTGGCCCCCTATTTCAGACAGTGGGTCTGGCCAACTACCACCCACCCAAAGCATCCCTAAGGGTTGCCCAGAGGCAGGCAGGTCCCATTTCACCGACCAGTGACACTAGGCAGGGGGGCCCCCTGTCCCTGCTTATCTTTGCCCTCATCATGGAGTCCTTTGCCCAGCGAGTCCCGATAACCCTGCCATTGAATGGGTAACGTTGGGGAGGAAACAATATAAGGTGTCTCTCTATGGGTGAAGAAACGGGAGGGCATCCTGCGCACCCCAATCTTTCATGACCTGGATTTTGGCCTATGCCTTCGGTCCGCTGAGTTCAGCATATGACTGCGGGGCGGGCCTAGGATGCCTCTCCCAGCTCTTTGAAAATGGGGTACCACTAATCTATGTTGACTGCAAGGAAAAGTTTGCCCTAACAAAAGCAGATCAATATGGTTATGCCCAAATCGGGCCTTAGGTCGTCCATCCTCTTGTGCAGCAAGGGGCAACTCGAGAGCAGGGGGCCATTGGGTTATTCCTACTATAAGTTTGCAAAAGGGGGCACCATATCGAGATTATCCCAACCTATGCAGGGAGACATGTGGTCTCTTCGGGCTCGCTACATGGCCCAATGGGAAGCAGATCTGGGACACACCATTGAGGATGTGGGTGGACATCTGGTCACAGAACTATTCCTCCTCCAAATGTGTGACCAAAAAGGAGTGTGCCTTTAAACTGACATATGTGAGCTCAAATATTTGAGAGGCTTCACAACATTAAGAACTCCCTGGACCCAGGGTGCTGGTGACGATGTGGGGCTTGAGGGACATATTTCCACATGTGGTGGGAATGCCTGTGGGTCCAGGCTTTTTGGGATAAGTTGACGACAATAATCGAGGCCATAACCCAGACACTGCTTCCCCTGGAGCTCATGGTAATGCTCCTGGGGGCACCAGTTCCGGAGATTTACAGCCAGGCTGCCTACACACCATCTTTTGGTGGCGAGGATCACCCGGGCCTGAAATGCTCCTGAAGGCCCGCTTATCCCCCAGAGGTGGTCCAAGATCTGGGACACTTTGGTAGCGGAAAAGCTCACATCGGCCAAGGAAGGGTGATGTGTCGCTTTACAGAGTCTTGGTCCCCCATACTGGAATATGGCCTAGACTTCCCGGCACAAGTATATAAGCCACATCAGGTGGCAATTTTTCTACAGATCGATGACTGACTACAAAGGGGAGCCGGACCAGATGAGGGGAAGTGGGGGGGGGGGCGGATTTGGGGCTTTAAGATTTATTTTTCTTCTGTCTGGTGCTCAAAGAAGCAGTCTTTCATTTTGTCTATTCAACCATACTTAAAGTAAATTAAACAAAAGAGAAACTCAGCTCCGGTCTATCTACTTCCTTTCACGCTCTGATCTTCCCCTCCCTGAGTCTGACTGCTATTCGACCCTCCACCCGCAACTCTCCTTCGAACTCCACCCACAGCCTCACATAGTTCTTCCTCCTCGGTCCCCCCGATCTCCCTCTCTCTTTTTACACTCTACATCCCTCGCCAATGTTACTCTTTCCTTCTCTCTACCCTCGCCAATCCACTACTCCTCTCTTTTCCTCTCCACTACTACTCTTCTCTACTCCACTGCTAATCCACTCTCCCTTCACTGTCAACTTTGAATCACTCGCTACTCTTTCTCTAACACTCTCTCTCTCCCACCTTACATGCACACTCGCAACACAGTAGCACTCGCTCTCAGCAACCAATAGCTCACCTTCTCTTTATATCACCACCACACTCCTGTCCATTGCCCTTCCTCCTTCGATTCCTTTGGTCTGCTACTTCATCCTTCTCTGACCTCACCAGAACAACCTACCCCTTTCTGAATCTGTGTCCATCCTACTCACATTGGTCATCTTCTCCGGACCACTCGTGCCCAGTCTACCGGCCCCGGGAGGGGTTTCAAATGCAACAATACATAAAAGGGGTCTAAGCCCTGCACCATTATGCCTCAAGAGTCTGCTGTGCGGGGATGATGACATGACGTGTTGGAAAGTGTTGCAGTTCATATCCGGGAGCCACACCACGGGCAAGTCCAAGATAAGCATTTTTAAAATAGTATTTTTTAATTATTGTGTTTCTGGTTTATTATAAACCTTACACAAAAACAGAAGAAATTCATATAAAACCACATACAGAAATAAATGCAGTTGAAATCGTGCATACAAGGTAAGACAAAAAAACACAGTAAATCTGGCTTAAATAATTGAAAGTGTTAACAATACATTACAATGGGTAACAAATATATATTTAAGAGTAAATTCATCCTTGAGGAAACCTTATATATAATAGAAATGAATAAGATCAGCAATTCTAAAATGTTCTTATATTACACCAGACAGAATAATGCATTTCATCCGATTCCTCACTCTCTGGCTGATTCAACACACAATTCATCCAACAAGTTATAGATCAATTGCTTTTTAGACCCTCAAGATGCCTAATCGGTGCAATGGCTAATGAGGTCAGTCTAGCGGAACGTACACACATCCGAAAATTCATTGATGAAAGAAAAACTGGTTTGTGTACAAAAGAGCCAAAGTGCACAATACGCAAATCCAAAAATGCAGGACATTCAGTAGTCAAATGTAGTAATGAGTCTATGTTCAAGGCACAATATCTACAGATTGTGTCCGTGTTAGTTTTATTACAAATTGACATAATCTCTTATGTCAAAAGCAAGTTAAAACGAAATCGCATAAAATTGGAATTCCATTTAGGGTTTAGGAATTTCATCAAATATTGTTCAGTTACACCCAGTCTGAGAGCAATCGCACCTCCAAAGAACATTTTTCACGTAGTTAGGATTTTCAACTTGGACAGTGGGCTCTAAGGCTAAAAAGGTCAATATTCTTGGACATTTTCCCATAAAATCTCATATACCTTTTTTTTGTTTCTTTGACGAATAATCACAAAGTCACTAAAAAGAGAATGTTCATGTGGATCTAAGAATTTCCTATATAACGGCAGTTTCTTCCATATAATTTGGCTGTTTAGGGAAATTAGACCTAGCTCAAAATGTACAAAAACCAATGGTGCACACTTTGGAAGGTTCAAAACTTTACGCCAAATAATGCCTTCAATAAAACTCAGGTCTATATCTGAAAATTGTTGTGAGGTGTGTAACCCATAAATTAAGGTCGGAAATTCTTTAGCTCTGTAGAACTTACAAGCCGGAGTGAGAATCTGCCATATTTAATAAAGAAATGTCTTGATACGTGAGGATAACTGGAGAACTTTCTGTAGTAATCCTTGCATAATAAGATCTATATTGGACCTAGCTGAAATAGAAAACCCCCAAACATACTAAATGATTTCCAATGTCAATCTTTTCTCCTCCAATTTCCCAAGAAAAGCCATACGATTTTGTGTTAGAAAAGCAGAAAATATTAGTCTTAGATGGATTAAAAGGCTACTACCTGCAGCATATTGATGGAAGGCGTCTAGCAGTCGTTGTAACACAATCTGGGTTTAATCCATCAAGACTATATCATTGGCATATTCAAGCCAGGACATTTTTAACAACTCTACTTTAGGTGAAATAGCTGCTAAGCAATCGCCTTAGTGTGATAGATATTAAATAAATAGGCGTACAATAGGCAACCCTGTTTTAAAGAGCCGCTTTGTAGGATTCTCCTTTCAGTTCCAGGCCATGAATGGCCGAGTTGCAATGAATCCTGCTAGCAAATGGCTCCATGGAGAGTGCGAAAATGAGAGGAGAGAAGGGGCAGCCTTGTCTAGTGCCTCTGGTAATATTGCGTTTATCTGATCTGGCTATGTTCAGCCTTGGGTTTGTAGAAGGATTCTGGTAGTTAGCTAGTGCCCATTTTACAAAGTTCGGGCCAAATCTGTAGTGGAGGAAATTTTCTTTTATATAGCCCCAGTCCAACATGTCAAATGCTTTGTGTGCGTCTAAGGAGAGGACGATCAGCTCCGAACCCATCCTGTTTGCAGACTCAATTATATCTATGGTTCTTCGGTTGTTGTCCTGGGTACTTCGGCCCGGGATGAAGCCGGTTTGATCCGGGTGGATTATATCCGGGAGTATTGGGGCTAGTCTGTTTGCCAATATTTTTGCAAATAGTTTGGCATTGTTGTTTAGTAGCGCTATGGGTCTATATGATGCGCATTGTGTGTGGTCTTTCCCTGGCTTCGTGTCACACTCACCTGTGTCTCTGCAGGAGCGATGGACGAGCCTCCCTTGACCCCGAGTCTTCACTTCCCCTGTTTCACCCGGAGGAATACCTGTCAAATACAAGGTGTACACTCAGACCTGAATTCACCCGATTCCCCTGGACCCTTTCCTTCTCTTTACTGTGTGCTGTGATGTCCCCCTATGGGCTTACCTTGATCTTTAGTAGGGTGTGCACTCCATCCTGCATTTGCAGGGGCGCAATTCACTCATATGATTGGTGCCAATGTCTGTAGACTGAGTTCAGATGCCAAACGCTGTTTTATGCCTTCACAGCGAGGCCGAGAGTTCAAGGTGCCTGTTTCTTCACTGGCTAGAAAGTCCTTCCCACAAGTGAACGTTGCGCAGAGAATGTTGAGTGTCCAAAATTGTCCGTATTGTCTTTGTCTTCCAGTATTTTTGTGGGTGAGTAGCACTGCGTGTAGAAGCTAGCTGATGGTAGGTTTGTGCAGCGCCTTCAATTCTAGTGCGCCTGGTAATGTCTCTCCCTTTCCCTTGCAGGAGAAATGATGTGGTATTAGCGCCTCAAGTCCGGGTTCAGCGCTACTGGAGACTTGGTGGTTAGGTAAGTTTCTTACAGGGGTTTGTGCGCTCGTGCAACTAACCTGGATTCCAGTGTCGTGGGAAGATTCGGTGAGTATGCGCAGCGTTACTGATGTGTGCGTGTTAACGCTGTTCTTCTTTGTTCTTACAGGTGCCGGTGTAGAAGTCCCCTCTTGACTGGAGATAGCTGCGGAGTGGAGTAAGAACCAGGTAAGCTGAAGCTGAATGATCCAGAGCAGGTAAGCAGAAGTAGGATGATCCAGAGCAGGTAAGCAGAAGCAGGATGATCCGGAGCAGGTAAGCAGAAGCAGGATGATTCGGAGCAGGTAAGCAGAAACAGGATGATCCAGAGCACGGCAAGTGTGTTGCTGATACAGCTCACAGTAAGCAACACGAAGCACTGGAAGAATCTTGGGTCTGGTTTATATAGCCAGCCACACCCAAACACTAGAGAGCTCATGAGTTATCATGCACTTCCTGTTTGGCAAGAGGAAGTGGTATCCAGGAAGTTACTACAAACACTAGGAAGGAATGAAAGGAGGGATTTGTTATGGGTTCTTTGTGTGCTTTTGCCAGGCCTGCCAAGCCTCCACCCAGCTTGCCCCAACTACCTGCCCAATACCCATGACACTTCAGGATAAGGACCGTTGTTTACTCCTCCATGGAGGCGGTGGTGGAACCTGTCACTAGGAACGAGTTGAATAAGCTTGCTAGTCGCGGCGCCAGCTTGTAGGCAAACTTCGAGGGGATTGGGTCCTCCGACGTATTCCATATCTATGACAGGTAATGTCCACAGCTGTGCTGCTTTGGAAAATCTTTGGCGTCTGCGTCCTGCGTCGATGACGTCGATGCACCATCCCCGAGGACCTCCTCCGACGGCCGACGTCACCCGATGTGATAAGTAGGACGCACGACGCCCATAGCCTCGGTTCCATTTTTTCCGGGAATGTGTTCGCTTCGTGAATCTCAGTACGCCTCGACTCGTTGGAGTTGCTGTTTTCTATTCTCGGTTTGTTGAACCTGTTCGGTTTGTTGTGAAGACCTGTTCGTGGCGATGTCTTTCACGTCTTCAACCCCGCGTCCGGGCTTCAAGAACTGCGGGGACTGTGGGTCCAAGATGTCGGTCACGGACTCGCACGACGCCTGCCTCTGGTGCCTCGGGGAGGCCCACGATACAGACGACTGTGTCGACTGCCAGTCGCTCACTGCAAAGGCCTTGCGGGAAAGCAAGAAGAAGCTGTCGGTAGGCCCGGTGTCTAAGCCCCAGAAGTCGAGGTCTGCGGGGCTTTCGACGGATGACTCGAGGGGTGACTCTCCGCGTCATCGTCGGAAGTCCGGTGGGTCTCCTTCCAGGAGTCGGTCTCGCCACTCCTCCGCCTCTTTCAGGCATTCCAGGAAGCGCTGGCATAGGTCGCCTTCCCCGTCCTCTTCCGAGGACTCCGCCCGTCGGCGGGTCGCTTATCCCTCCATGCAAGCGACACCGGAGGAATGGGCTTCCTTCGGGAAGCAGATGTTAGCGATTCTGGAATCGCAGGGCACCGGTCCATCCGCGCCTCCGAGTGGGGTCGGTCGGCACCGGTTGAGAGACACCGCTCATACGCCTTCGGGCTCGAGTGGTCGGCACGGCTCGCGGGAGAGGTCCCGCTCGGACAAGGGTAGCCGTTCTCGTCATGCCCGTGCCAGGTCCCGGTGTCATGATGCCCGCTCCCGGGGAGCCGGTTCAAGCCCTGCGTCCCCGAAAGCGGACATCCAGTCCCCAGGAAGGACCCAGCAACCCCAAATAGGGGCCCTTTGGACAGTGTCCTGGCGCCTATGGTGCCAGGCTCATAAAAGACATCAGGCTCAGGCCAGGCTCATTATGGATGTGCTTGGGTGCACTTACCTGATGCAGACCATGCTGCAGGATCCCGGCCTCCTTGAGGCCTGAAAGGAACTACTTTACCTGTGGGACTAATTTACCATCCGGGCGTGGTCGGGGAAGGATACATACCTGCTTGGAGGAAGGATACATACCTGGAACTTCTTCCAAGTCTATTTAAACCCCACCCGAACAGCCACACGTGCTTCGCGTTGTTCTGCATCTAGCAGCTGGACGCTCACTGTGTCTGCTCCTGCATCCTGACTTCTGCCACGCCTGCCAGCATCCTGGATCACCTGCAAAGGAAGAGAAGAAGAGAACAGAAGAAGGAAAAGTCCTTACCTGCTAAATCCGCATCCCGGAGACATCTCGCCGGCTTCCTATTCTCTGAGCTGCTTCTAAGACATCAGTTGCTGAATTCGTTCCCGAAAATCAATCCCCCTCTGCACATCTCCAACAATGAAATTCTTTTCCGCCAAAAATGACATTGATGCACACGAGTCATTCTTTATACTTCCTGGGAAACATCGAGACAAAGCATCCGCCTTCCCATTGTGACGTCCAGGCTTAAACATAATTACAAAGTCATAATCAGCAAATTATAATGATCAGCGTAGTTGCCTTGGCGTCAAACTTCTTGCAGAACGAAGAAATGTCAAATTTCTGTGATCAGTCAAGCCCGTGACCCGATGTCGCCCTCCCAGAAGATAATGCCTCCATTCCTCGAAGGCTGCCTTGATGGCCAAAAGCTCTCTATCTGAAATGTGTATAATTTCTTTCTGCCGGAGAAAATCTCTTTGAAAAGAATGCCACCGGGTGAAGATGACCAGTTGTTGGATGAAGTTGGGACAATACAGCTCCCATTGCACAATTGGAAGCATGACTTGATATTGGAAGAGTCCGTAGCGAGCCCTAAAAGCATTCTTCCACTTGTTGCCTTCTCAAACTCTCACCAGATGATCGGCTCCTCTAAGGTCCAATTTTGTAAATATCTTTGCTCCTTCAATCCTATCTAGAATAACTGATATCAAAGTTAACGGATAGCGATTCTTGATTGTAATCCTATTTAATGCTCTATAGTCGATGCATGTCCTCAACGTTTTATCCTTTTTAGGCACAAAAAATAAGGGTGATGCCGCTGGTGACTGCGAATGTCGAATAAAGCCCTTAGCAAGATTCTCCTCCATGTATTCTTTTAAGTGCTCGTTCTCCTTCTCTGTAAGGGCGTAAATTCTACCACATGGAATTGGTGCTCCATCCTCCAGGTCTATTTTACAGTCGTATGGGCGATACAGAGGTAACTCACACGCTTCCTGTTTGCTGAAACTCCAGATAACTTTCAGGCAAAACCCCAGCTAAGTCTCCTATGATATGCCCCTTCACTACCTCCGCTGCCAAATAAACCCATTGCGCTTCAAAAATTCCTTCCTGATCTCCCTCCTTAGCCTCCACCGTGCATTGCTCTCTACAATATTCCAACTTCAATTCCACTGTTCCTTTTCCCCAATCAGTCATGGGATTGTGTAAAGTAAGCCATAGCATTCCAAGTATAATCTGTAACTGTGGTGCATCTATGAGTTCAAAGACAATAGCGCTCATTACGAGTCCGGCGGTAGCCATGCCAGTAAAACCGGCATGCTGCCGCCGTACCCGTAGTGAATTGCCGAACTTGCTGGATTTACTGAGGCATTACAGCCCCGGTGGTCCGGCAAATACGGCGCCGGCAATTTTGTTAATCCCCATTCCTGTGGAGTCCCATAGGAATGGGGGCTGCGGAAACACAGGCACCATGTGGTAATGGTGCCAGTGTTTCCGCGTCCATCTGCGGGTGGGTGCCGTTCCGCCTGCCAGGTCAGACCTGGCGGGAGGGACGGCACCTGCCCGCAGAACTCGTAGTTTGCCGGTCAGGAAACCAGTGCCGGTACGGTTCTACTGGCACCGTTAATTCCAGACCGGCAAACTTGTAATGAGGGCCAATATCTTCACTATGTCCCTCTTCAATCCTCGTTCCCAACTGACCAGTCATTTGTGTAATCAATCCCAAGGTAAGTTGTGTGCCATCTACTGCCCGTACCTGCTCTGGAACCCCCTTCTTAACTATGGAATTTCCCAGTTTGCCTGCCAATGCAATATCCATAAAATTGCCAGTAGCTCCTGAGTCGATCACACACGGACCTCCACACGTAAGCTTACCTTCCCAGATCAAGGAAGGATACATTGAGGGTGATATATGGTACCGCTGTCTGAATAGTATTAGCCACCAGTTGTCCTCTTCCAGCAGTTGGCGGGAATCTCTTCGGTGTGCGTGGGCATCTCCCTACAAAATGAGTACTGTCACCACAGTATAAACACAGATTTTCCTTACGCCTCCTGTCCTTCTCCTCTTTGGTCAGAGGTGCCCTAGCTTGACCTTCCCGCACCGGACGCCTTACCACACTCACAACCTGATTTGTTCTTGTTCGCTCACTTCTACTCCAAACCCTACCCTCAGAATAAATTCTCTGCTTTTCTGACCTTCTCTCACCCAATCTAACATCCAGTTGAATGACTAAGGAAATCATATCTTCACTTGAGGTCGGTCGCTCTATTATTTTTGCTAATGCATCCTTTAGGTCTTCTCGTAGTCCCCTATAAAAAATGTAAGATCTCTTTTCCTCTGGCCATCCGCTCTCTAAAACCAATGCCCTGAACTGAGTAATATAGGCCACTAACTCTCGATTTCCTTGACGTACATCTAGTAACTCCCCATCAACACTCTGAGATGACGTCCTCCTATCAAACATCTTACCAAATTCAATTTTGAATTCCATCCAACTATGTAACTTGGCAGCTCCCTTTTCCACCAAAGGAACCGACCATGCAGCCGCTTCTTCCGTTAGATAAGAAATCAAGAATGCAACCTTGGAGGTTCCAGTGGGGAAAGACTCTGGTCTTAACATAAAGTGCAACTCACATTGCATAATGAATGACTTATATTTCCTTAGATCTCCGCCAAATCTTTCTGGAGGCGCTAATGGAATGGGAACAAAAGATATACCTGGAGAAATCTTAACCCTCCTATCCTTCTCTGCCAAACCCATCACCCCCTCCAAACTTCGTTCAGGATACAAAACTAGGGGTTCCCTGTCAGTTTCCAAACTCAACCTTGAGGTCCCCGCTGAAAACGTCTTGTTTACTAAACCACTTAATTCCTCCATTTTAATACCTAAGGACAAAGTTTCCTTTCTTGCCTCCTTCATTTCCTCCCTCATTTCTATCAACATCTTCCCTAATGCCCCCAAACTCAAACCAGACTCTGGGTCCATCTTCACTCAGGCAGGATTAGTTACATGGGCCTTTCATTCTGTCAGGTCAGCCCAAATTTCCTGCAGGAGTGACGATAGCCCACCGGACCCCCTAAGCCTGCTGGCCCAAAAATCTCTCAAGTAACAACTATCAAGCTGGCAAACCCAAGGGGAAAGAGGAAGTGGAAAAAATAACAAACGCAGAATCTTCTACTGCCCTCGTCTCCTGATCTCTTCTTGATAGGACTCTTCTGTAGAATATAAATCACAAGCCAGTTACTCACTCTCTGGTGTACTGCTACCTTAGCTCTAATAATTATTTTGAACCCGAAACTCCCCTCAATACCTGCTGCCTATGCTTTAAGGCTGATAGGCTTGTGAATTGTCTCTGGCAGATGACATGGTGAATCTTTCTCTTTTCATGTAGAACACATGCTACTGGATTAGTCACTGATTGGTCTTCTGCTGCTCCTTGCCTTGAAGATAAACTACTTGTGTCTTTGTTTTAAAAATGAAAAAAATAGTCTTTTAAACTATTGGCTCAGTTCATTTTATGAATATTTTTTCTAATTTATTTACAGCTACCAATGTTGCGCTGTCTTTCGCTACTGAATCAAGTCTGCTTACTAAAGGTTCACTGCAGAACTCTGCTTGCTGTCTGCCGTGCGGACGAGAACTTCAAATGAAGGAAAAATGTCTCTTGCTACTCCACCAGCTGTACACGTCAAGTTGAAAAGCTTCAGATTACTTTTGGTCAAACTGTAACCAACTGAAAAGCAAGACGCGCACGTGACGTTGAAAGGTACCTTCCTCTAGTGCGCGAAACAAAGGCTTCCTGAAGATAGAACATTAAGGAAAAAATTCTCCCAGCCCAATTCAACCACCCATAACCAGCCTAGACCTTAGACAGATCTCCCCTTCTACACCTCCAGAAGGAATGCTTGAAACGCAAACTTCAGCATGGACCTCTGACAGTATGGTGAGGAAAGTGAGGAACCCAGACAGAGCGGCCTACCATAAACACTGATTGAAACGAAAACCCTGCTAGAGAAGGGAGTTTGCGGAGGCGGAGAATAGGCATAAAAAGTGGACACTGCCCAGGCTCTCTATAAAACAAAGCAGGGATATTACATGGAGGGCAACACAGCCAACAAGTTTCCAGTCAGGAAGCTGGCCAAAACAAAGCAACTGAACATGATGGTAGGACTGCAGGCCACAGAGGGCATAGTGCAGTATTCAAAGGGGGCTAAATTACAACTAGTGGAGGCCCACCTGAAGGACACAATGTCTGCCTCTATCTGGCCGCTTGCGGAACAGACGCAATACATTGCAGAGGCGGCCCACCCTTGACTTGCTGACGTAGATCGAGAGAACCTAGATTTACCTATTACAGCGTAGGAGATAGATGTAGTGATTAAATCCTTAATGTCTAGAGCCCTGGGCCTAGATGGCTTCACGCCTCTAAGATTTTCCGGGTGCAGTTTATGAACCCCTTAACTAAATTTTGTAACTCTTTCCGGCAGACCGGGAGGACCACGGCGTCCATGCAAGAATCGTCCACCATTCTCTTGAAACCGAGAAAAGACCCTAGGGATTGCGCCCCTTACAGGCCTATCTTGCTTTTAAATATTGATGCAAATATATACTCAAATGTTTTGGCCAATCGGGGGGTCCTGCCCAGAATGATTGCTGCAGATCAGACCAGGTTTATCCTGGGCAGAACAACAAGGAACAGTATGCGCCGGGCCCTGAATTTGGTAGATGTGGCAGCATCAAAGCGAAGTAAAATGGCACTCCTGGCTTTAGACGCCACTAAGGCCTTTGACAAGGTTGACTGACTCTTCATGAGGCTGACTCTCAGGCATTTCATTTTGGCCCCCTATTTCAGACAATGGGTCTGGCCAACTACCACCCACCCAAAGCATCCCTAAGGGTTGCCCAGAGGCAGGCAGGTCCCATTTCACCGACCAGTGACACTAGGCAGGGGGGCCCCCTGTCCCTGCTTATCTTTGCCCTCATCATGGAGTCCTTTGCCCAGCGAGTCCCGATAACCCTGCCATTGAATGGGTAACGTTGGGGAGGAAACAATATAAGGTGTCTCTCTATGGGTGAAGAAACGGGAGGGCATCCTGCGCACCCCAATCTTTCATGACCTGGATTTTGGCCTAGGCCTTCGGTCCGCTGAGTTCAGCATATGACTGCGGGGCGGGCCTAGGATGCCTCTCCCAGCTCTTTGAAAATGGGGTACCACTAATCTATGTTGACTGCAAGGAAAAGTTTGCCCTAACAAAAGCAGATCAATATGGTTATGCCCAAATCGGGCCTTAGGTCGTCCATCCTCTTGTGCAGCAAGGGGCAACTCGAGAGCAGGGGGCCATTGGGTTATTCCTACTATAAGTTTGCAAAAGGGGGCACCATATCGAGATTATCCCAACCTATGCAGGGAGACATGTGGTCTCTTCGGGCTCGCTACATGGCCCAATGGGAAGCAGATCTGGGACACACCATTGAGGATGTGGGTGGACATCTGGTCACAGAACTATTCCTCCTCCAAATGTGTGACCAAAAAGGAGTGTGCCTTTAAACTGACATATGTGAGCTCAAATATTTGAGAGGCTTCACAACATTAAGAACTCCCTGGACCCAGGGTGCTGGTGACGATGTGGGGCTTGAGGGACATATTTCCACATGTGGTGGGAATGCCTGTGGGTCCAGGCTTTTTGGGATAAGTTGACGACAATAATCGAGGCCATAACCCAGACACTGCTTCCCCTGGAGCTCATGGTAATGCTCCTGGGGGCACCAGTTCCGGAGATTTAAGCCAGGCTGCCTACACACCATCTTTTGGTGGCGAGGATCACCCAGGCCTGAAATGCTCCTGAAGGCCTGCTTATCCCCCAGAGGTGGTCCAAGATCTGGGACACTTTGGTAGCGGAAAAGCTCACATCGGCCAAGGAAGGGTGATGTGTCGCTTTACAGAGTCTTGGTCCCCCATACTGGAATATGGCCTAGACTTCCCGGCACAAGTATATAAGCCACATCAGGTGGCAATTTTTCTACAGATCGATGACTGACTACAAAGGGGAGCCGGACCAGATGAGGGGAAGTGGGGGGGGCGGATTTGGGGCTTTAAGATTTATTTTTCTTCTGTCTGGTGCTCAAAGAAGCAGTCTTTCATTTTGTCTATTCAACCATACTTAAAATAAATTAAACAAAAGAGAAACTCAGCTCCGGTCTATCTACTTCCTTTCACGCTCTGATCTTCCCCTCCCTGAGTCTGACCGCTATTCGACCCTCCACCCGCAACTCTCCTTCGAACTCCACCCACAGCCTCACATAGTTCTTCCTCCTCGGTCCCCCCGATCTCCCTCTCTCTTTTTACACTCTACATCCCTCGCCAATGTTACTCTTTCCTTCTCTCTACCCTCGCCAATCCACTACTCCTCTCTTTTCCTCTCCACTACTACTCTTCTCTACTCCACTGCTAATCCACCCTCCCTTCACTGTCAACTTTGAATCACTCGCTACTCTTTCTCTAACACTCTCTCTCTCCCACCTTACATGCACACTCGCAACACAGTAGCACTCGCTCTCAGCAACCAATAGCTCACCTTCTCTTTATATCACCACCACACTCCTGTCCATTGCCCTTCCTCCTTCGATTCCTTTGGTCTGCTACTTCATCCTTCTCTGACCTCACCAGAACAACCTACCCCTTTCTGAATCTGTGTCCATCCTACTCACATTGGTCATCTTCTCCGGACCACTCGTGCCCAGTCTACCGGCCCCGGGAGGGGTTTCAAATGCAACAATACATAAAAAGGGTCTAAGCCCTGCACCATTATGCCTCAAGAGTCTGCTGTGCGGGGGTGATGACAGCCCGTGTTGGAAATTGTTGCAGTTCATATCCGGGAGCCACACCACGGGCAAGTCCAAGATAAGCATTTTTAAAATAGTATTTTTTAATTATTGTGTTTCTGGTTTATTATAAACCTTACACAAAAACAGAAGAAATTCATATAAAACCACATACAGAAATAAATGCAGTTGAAATCGTGCATACAAGGTAAGACAAAAAAACACAGTAAATCTGGCTTAAATAATTGAAAGTGTTAACAATACATTACAATGGGTAAAAAATATATATTTAAGAGTAAATTCATCCTTGAGGAAACCTTGTATATAATAGATATGAATAAGATCAGCAATACTAAAATGCTCTTATATTACACCAGACAGAATAATGCATTTCATCCGATTCCTCACTCTCTGGCTGATTAAACACACAATTCATCCAACAAGTTATAGATCAATTGCTTTTTAGACCCTCAAGATGCCTAATCGGTGCAATGGCTAATGAGGTCAGTCTAGCGGAACGTACACACATCCGAAAATTCATTGATGAAAGAAAAACTGGTTTGTGTACAAAAGAGCCAAAGTGCACAATACGCAAATCCAAAAATGCAGGACATTCAGTAGTCAAATGTAGTAATGAGTCTATGTTCAAGGCACAATATCTACAGATTGTGTCCGTGTTAGTTTTATTACAAATTGACATAATCTCTTATGTCAAAAGCAAGTTAAAACGAAATCGCATAAAATTGGAATTCCATTTAGGGTTTAGGAATTTCATCAAATATTGTTCAGTTACACCCAGTCTGAGAGCAATCGCACCTCCAAAGAACATTTTTCACGTAGTTAGGATTTTCAACTTGGACAGTGGGCTCTAAGGCTAAAAAGGTCAATATTCTTGGACATTTTCCCATAAAATCTCATATACCTTTTTTTTGTTTCTTTGACGAATAATCACAAAGTCACTAAAAAGAGAATGTTCATGTGGATCTAAGAATTTCCTATATAACGGCAGTTTCTTCCATATAATGTGGCTGTTTAGGGAAATTAGACCTAGCTCAAAATGTACAAAAACCAATGGTGCACACTTTGGAAGGTTCAAAACTTTACGCCAAATAATGCCTTCAATAAAACTCAGGTCTATATCTGAAAATTGTTGTGAGGTGTGTAACCCATAAATTAAGGTCGGAAATTCTTTAGCTCTGTAGAATTTACAAGCCGGAGTGAGAATCTGCCATATTTAATAAAGAAATGTCTTGATACGTGAGGATAACTGGAGAACTTTCTGTAGTAATCCTTGCATAATAAGATCTATATTGGACCTAGCTGAAATAGAAAACCCCCAAACATACTAAATGATTTCCAATGTCAATCTTTTCTCCTCCAATTTCCCAAGAAAAGCCATACGATTTTGTGTTAGAAAAGCGGAAAATATTAGTCTTAGATGGATTAAAAGGCTACTACCTGCAGCATATTGATGGAAGGTGTCTAGCAGTCGTTGTAACACAATCTGGGTTTAATCCATCAAGACTATATCATTGGCATATTCAAGCCAGGACATTTTTAACAACTCTACTTTAGGTGAAATAGCTGCTAAGCAATCGCCTTAGTGTGATAGATATTAAATAAATAGGCGTACAATAGGCAACCCTGTTTTAAAGAGCCGCTTTGTAGGATTCTCCTTTCAGTTCCAGGCCATGAATGGCCGAGTTGCAATGAATCCTGATAGCAAATGGCTCCATGGAGAGTGCGAAAATGAGAGGAGAGAAGGGGCAGCCTTGTCTAGTGCCTCTGGTAATATTGATTTTATCTGATCTGGCTATGTTCAGCCTTGGGTTTGTAGAAGGATGCTGGTAGTTAGCTAGTGCCCATTTTACAAAGTTCGGGCCAAATCTGTAGTGGAGGAAATTTTCTTTTATATAGCCCCAGTCCAACATGTCAAATGCTTTGTGTGCGTCTAGGGAGAGGACGATCAGCTCCGAACCCATCCTGTTTGCCGACTCAATTATATCTATGGTTCTTCGGTTGTTGTCCTGGGTACTTCGGCCCGGGATGAAGCCGGTTTGATCCGGGTGGATTATATCCGGGAGTATTGGGGCTAGTCTGTTTGCCAATATTTTTGCAAATAGTTTGGCATTGTTGTTTAGTAGCGCTATGGGTCTATATGATGCGCATTGTGTGTGGTCTTTCCCTGGCTTCGTGTCACACTCACCTGTGTCTCTGCAGGAGCGATGGACGAGCCTCCCTTGACCCCGAGTCTTCACTTCCCCTGTTTCACCCGGAGGAATACCTGTCAAATACAAGGTGTACACTCAGACCTGAATTCACCCGATTCCCCTGGACCCTTTCCTTCTCTTTACTGTGTGCTGTGATGTCCCCCTATGGGCTTACCTTGATCTTTAGTAGGGTGTGCACTCCATCCTGCATTTGCAGGGGCGCAATTCACTCATATGATTGGTGCCAATGTCTGTAGACTGAGTTCAGATGCCAAACGCTGTTTTATGCCTTCACAGCGAGGCCGAGAGTTCAAGGTGCCAGTTTCTTCACTGGCTAGAAAGTCCTTCCCACAAGTGAACGTTGCGCAGAGAATGTTGAGTGTCCAAAATTGTCCGTATTGTCTTTGTTTGCCAGTATTTCTGTGGGTGAGTAGCACTGCGTGTAGAAGCTAGCTGATGGTAGGTTTGCGCAGCGCCTTCAATTCGAGTGCGCCTGGTAATGTCTCTCCCTTTCCCTTGCAGGAGAAATGATGTGGTATTAGCGCCTCAAGTCCGGGTTCAGCGCTACTGGAGACTTGGTGGTTAGGTAAGTTTGCACGGAGGCTTTTGGTAAGTATGCACCGTGGAGAGAGAGAGCGCAGTGAAATAAGTGTCCGCATTATTGGAGCGAGCGCAATGAATAATGTCTCTTCTTTCTTACAGGGGTTTGTGCGCTCGTGCAACTAACCTGGATTCCAGTGTCGTGGGAAGATTCGGTGAGTATGCGCAGCGTTACTGATGTGTGCGTGTTAACGCTGTTCTTCTTTGTTCTTACAGGTGCCGGTGTAGAAGTCCCCTCTTGACTGGAGATAGCTGCGGCGTGGAGTAAGAACCAGGTAAGCTGAAGCTGAATGATCCGGAGCAGGTAAGCAGAAGTAGGATGATCCGGAGCAGGTAAGCAGAAGCAGGATGATCCGGAGCAGGTAAGCAGAAGCAGGATGATTCGGAGCAGGTAAGCAGAAACAGGATGATCCAGAGCACGGCAAGTGTGTTGCTGATACAGCTCACAGTAAGCAACACGAAGCACTGGAAGAATCTTGGGTCTGGTTTATATAGCCAGCCACACCCAAACACTAGAGAGCTCATGAGTTATCATGCACTTCCTGTTTGGCAAGAGGAAGTGGTAACCAGGAAGTTACTACAAACACTAGGAAGGAATGAAAGGAGGGATTTGTTATGGGTTCTTTGTGTGCTTTTGCCAGGCCTGCCAAGCCTCCACCCAGCTTGCCCCAACTACCTGCCTGATACCCATGACACTTCAGGATAAGGACCGTTGTTTATTCCTCCATGGAGGCGGTGGTGGAACCTGTCACTAGGAACGAGTTGAATAAGCTTGCTAGTCGCGGCGCAAGCTTGTAGGCAAACTTCGAGGGGATTGGGTCCTCCGACGTATTCCATATCTATGACAGGTAATGTCCACAGCTGTGCTGCTTTGGAAAATCTTTGGCGTCTGCGTCCTGCGTCGATGACGTCGATGCACCGTCCCCGAGGACCTCCTCCGACGGCCGACGTCACCCGATGTGATAAGTAGGACGCACGACGCCCATAGCTTCGGTTCCATTTTTTCCGCGAACGTGTTCGCTTTGTGAATCTCAGTACGCCTCGACTCGTTGGAGTTGCTGTTTTCTATTCTCGGTTCATTGAACCTGTTCGGTTTGTTGTGAAGACCTGTTCGTGGCGATGTCTTTCACGTCTTCAACCCCGCGTCCGGGCTTCAAGAACTGTGGGGACTGTGGGTCCAAGATGTCGGTCACGGACTCGCACGACGCCTGCCTCTGGTGCCTCGGGGAGGCCCACGATACAGACGACTGTGTCGACTGCCAGTCGCTCACTGCAAAGGCCTTGCGGGAAAGCAAGAAGAAGCTGTCGGTAGGCCGGGTGTCTAAGCCCCAGAAGTCGAGGTCTCCGGGGCTTTCGACGGATGACTCGAGGGGTGACTCTCCGCGTCATCGTCGGAAGTCCGGTGGGTCTCCTTCCAGGAGTCGGTCTCGCCACTCCTCCGCCTCTTTCAGGCATTCCAGGAAGCGCCGGCATAGGTCGCCTTCCCCGTCCTCTTCCGAGGACTCCGCCCGTCGGCGGGTCGCTTATCCCTCCATGCAAGCGACACCGGAGGAATGGGCTTCCTTCGGGAAGCAGATGTTAGCGATTCTGGAATCGCAGGGCACCGGTCCGTCCGCGCCTCCGAGTGGGGTCGGCCGGCACCGGTTGAGAGACACCGCTCATACGCCTTCGGGTTTGAGTGGTCGGCACGGCTCGCGGGAGAGGTCCCGCTCGGACAAGGGTAGCCGTTCTCGTCATGCCCGTGCCAGGTCCCGGTGTCATGATGCCCGCTCCCGGGGAGCGGGTTCAAGCCCTGCGTCCCCGAAAGCGGACATCCAGTCCCCAAGGAAGGACCCAGCAACCCCAAATAGGGGCCCTTTGGACAGTGTCCTGGCGCCTATGTTGCCAGGCTCATAAAAGACATCAGGCTCAGGCCAGGCTCATTATGGATGTGCTTGGGTGTACTTACCTGATGCAGACCATGCTGCAGGATCCCGGCCTCCTTGAGGCCTGAAAGGAACTACTTTACCTGTGGGACTAATTTACCATCCGGGCGTGGTCGGGGAAGGATACATACATGATTGGAGGAAGGATACATACCTGGAACTTCTTCCAAGGCTATTTAAACCCCACCCGAACAGCCACACGTGCTTCGCGTTGTTCTGCATCTAGCAGCTGGACGCTCACTGTGTCTGCTCCTGCATCCTGACTTCTACCACGCCTGCCAGCATCCTGGATCACCTGCAAAGGAAAAGAAGAAGAGAACAGAAGAAGGAAAAGTCCTTACCTGCTAAATCCGCATCCCGGAGACATCTCGCCGACAATCCTGAAAAGGAAGACTTTTATTTAAAAGCTCATCGCGTCGATCGCTGCAGCGCCGCATTCCACTCACCTTTACTGGGCGTCTCCATGTTCAGCAGCGATGATCCGGATTCGCAGTCACGCCCCAGCGCCTAGGGAGAAAAAGACCAGAACAAAAGGTGAGAGAGAGAAGGGAATAAGGAAAGCTAAATCTCCATGTTAAGACTTACCTGTTAATTCATTCCCTCTTCATTTCGGGTCCGCGCCGCATCCTGGCATTTCCGGACCCCGGCCCCTAAGGGGAAAAAAAGAGACATCAGCGTTAATGAGCGAATGAAAAGACATTACCAAAAAAAGCTCATTAAAGACTTACCTGATTTCTACAAGGATTTCCCCTCTCATCTCGGGTCGGTGCCTGTGCCCCGGCATTCCGTACCCCGGCCCCTATGGGGAAAAAGACACTAGCATTAGTACATTAATGCATGGACACAAGGGGAACCTCTTATCAAAAAAACTTACCTGGAAGCCAAGCAAGTTTGGTTCTCACCATTCCGAAAATCCAGTGAAGTAACTGGATACCAATGCGCCCCTGCATCAGAAGCAGGATGGAGAGCTCGTCCTTCCAGACCCTAAGAAGGATACTTCTGCGAGCCAGACAAGCCAGATTTGGGGGCCCGGTCCAGTCCGTCTTCCGAACCCTGCGCATCACCTTAGAAGAGGTCACAGCAGCGCGAACCAGGCCAGCGCCTCCGTGGGAGTCAGGTGAGCGTTACACCCGGTCCTCGACGCGCTCGAGACCGTGTGATCCTGTGCCATCTTCGAAGAAGACGTCGACGCCGTTGACGCCGAGGTCGTCGACGATTTCTCTCGAGGCTCCGCCTCCGAGGGGGTCGTCGACGCCTTTGGCGCCTAGGTTGTCGAGAGACACGCTCGGAGCTCCGGCTTCGAGGGCTGTGTCGACGCCGCCGATGCTGGCGGCGCTGCAGCTGACGTCGACGCCGATTCGCTCGACGTCGACGCCTTTTCTGTCGACGCTGGCACCGACTCGTTCGGCGCTCTCAACGCCTTTCGAGGCGGTGGTGTCGGAGGGGCCCCGTGGCATGGGGTTTGCCCCTAGAAAGGCTATGGCTAAGGTCCGGCACTGCTTTGGTCCACAGAGGTTTTCCTCTCCCCGCCTGGAGCACATTTCAGAGGGTGATGAAGGCTCTGATGGCGGCCTGGTTCTGGTTACGGTTACGGATGACCTTATCTCAGGCCATAGCCAGTTTGATGACTTGAGGCAGTCGCTGCATGATGCCAGTGGACTGGACACCTCTCCGGAGGTGGAGTTTTGTCAGCCGGAGCCTGGCTGTCATGCCGATTCTTCATATTGGCGCCTTATGTCTCGGGTTACTGAGTACTTGGGTTGGTCAGCTCCCCCAGGGGAGTTCGTTCAGGATGATCTCATGGACATCCTTGATCTCGGCCCACCCACTGACCCGGTTTTGCCTTTTCATATGGCTCTGCAAAGAAGGGTGGCGGCGGCTTGGACTGCTCCGGAGAGTCTCCGGCAGTGGGCAAGTCTTTGTCGTGAAAATACCGTCCAGCCAGTAGCGACCCCTGCTACTTGTCTAGGCACCCCACCCAGGAGAGTTTGGTGGTGCAGGCGGCTGCGGCCCCGGCAAAGCAGGCGTCGTATCCTACCATTCCTCCGGATAGGGACGACAAACGTTTTGACGGCTGGGCGAAGAAAGTGTTTTCTTCGGGGGGTATGGCGCTTCAGACGGCCAACTCCATATGTGCCTTGTCTCGTTTCACACACACTCTGTGGAACTGTGTTGCGTTAGCGGCTGATCATATTCCCGAAGGGGACGAACGGGATGGTTTCCTTGCTATGGTTCAGGATGGCAAGGATGCTATGTGTGAGGCCGTTCAGTCGGGTTTGGACTTGGCAGATTGTGTCAGCCGGTCCATGGCGGCGAGCACCGTAATGCGCAGGTTTGCGTGGTTGCGGCCGTCTGGGTTCGCTCCTGATGTGCAGTCCCGGCTCCTCAACATGCCTTTTGACTGTGAGCACCTTTTTGGCAGCAAGGCTGACGAGAGCCTTGAGAGGTTGCAGACCTCCAAAGCTGCAGCGAAGTCGTTGGGGCTGCAGTTCGCCAACCTGTGCCTTTTCGTCCTAGGGGACAGCAGTGGAAGGGAGGTTCCTTTCGCTATTACTCGTCCTTCAGTAAAGCAAGGGGAGCTACCAGTCAAAGAGGCCATCGTAAGAGTGCCAGAGGTGGAAACAAAGGTAATCGACGTGCCAAGGCCGCTCGGGCAGTTGCCTCTTTGCCCTCAGGCAACACCGCAGCCGCTACCACTCAGTCATGAGGCCAGGTCCCATGGTTCGCCAGTTGGGGGAAGGCTGGTGCAGCATCTTGTAGAGTGGCAAGCCATTACTTCGGATGTGTGGGTTCTGGAGATCATAACCCACGGATACTGTCTTCCTTTTCGGCAGAGGCCTCACGACAATCCACCTGGGAACCTCTCTTTGAAGTGTCCGGATCCGCTCCTTGCGCAGGAAATTCAAGCCCTGCTGGAGAAAGGCGCCATAGAACTGGTGCCTGTAGCGGAGAGGAACAAGTGATGGTATTCCCCTTATTTTTTGATTTCGAAGAAAGACGGGGGATTGAGACCCATCATGGACTTGCGCGGTTTGAACAAACTCCTCAGGAAGGACAAGTTCAAGATGGTGATTCTTTCTCAAGTCCTCCAGGCCCATCAACTTCAGGACTGGTTGGTGTCTCTCGACCTCAAGGATGCTTACTTCCATGTGCCGATCCATCCCAAGCACAAGAAGTACCTGACGTTCGCGGTTGGCGACTTGCACTTTCAGTTTCGGGTCCTGCCGTTCGGATTGACCTCCGCCCTAAGGGTTTTCACCAAGCTCATGGTGGTGGTGGCAGCACATCTCAGGAAAGGGGGGATTCACGTCTACCCCTACCTGGACGATTGGTTGATCAGGGGGCGCTCTCCCGAGGAAGTCCTGGATCATCTGTCCGTCACCTGCCACTCCCTTCACAGGCTGGGCTTCTCCCTCAATTTAAAGAAGTCCCATTTGACACCAACGCAGCGGCTCCAGTACATCGGAGCAGTGCTCGACACGTCCCTGGGGCAGTGTCTTCCTCCTCAGGTGAGGGCTCTTCATATTCAGCATATGGTGCACAAGTTTCAGCTTGCCCAGAATCTCCCAGCGTCCGAATTCTTGAGACTGCTCGGCCTCATGGCATCCTGCATTCTTCTGGTGCCATAGGCTCGTCTGCGGATGAGATCTTTGCAGTGGACAATCAAGCTCCAGTGGTCTCAGTCCTCCGGCAGGCTGTCGGACCCTGTTCAGGTGCCGCCCTCGGTAGCCCGGGACCTTCTGTGGTGGACCGTCGAGGGCCATCTGATGAAGGGGGCCCCATTTTGGCTGCCCTGGCCGGAGGTGACGATCGAGACGGATGCATCCCTCACGGGATGGGGAGCTCAAGCCAACGAGTTGACAATCAGCGGTCGTTGGTCTCCGTCAGAGTCCAGACTCCATATCAATCTGTTGGAGCTGAGGGCCGTCAGGCTAGACCTGAAGGCTTTTCTGCCGACTGTGCGCGGAAAGAGTGTCCTGATTCTAACGGACAACACGGTGGCCATGCACTACCTCCACAAAAAGGGGGGGGCAGGGTCACTTCCGCTGTGCAGGGAGGCGATGCAGCTCGAATTCTGGGCCATCCAGCAGGAAGTTTCGATCTCGGCTGTTCATCTGGCCGGAGACGACAACGAGACGGCGGACGCTCTGAGCAGGCAGAGCTCGATCTCTCATGAGTGGGAGCTGGCTCAGGAGATTCACCTGGAGATCTTCACCCTTTGGGGAACCCCTCAAGTGGATCTCTTCGCCTCCAGTGTCAACCAGAAGTGCGAAAGGTTTTGCTCGTGGGAATTTCCTCCAAAAGGAGCCTTAGGAGACGCGTTCGTGGTGGAGTGGTCATTCCCGCTGCTGTACGCGTTTCCTCCAGTCCCCGTCATCCCGCAAGTGCTGCGGAAGTTACGGAGGTTCGGTTCCCGGATGATCCTCATTGCTCCGGCGTGGGCCCGGAGGACGTGGTACCTGGACCTTCTAGACTTGTCCATCTGCCCTCCATGTCGTCTTCCCTACCGAGACGATCTGCTCACACGGGAGGGGCGTCAGGTTCTCCATCCAGAGGTCAGATCCCTCAATCTTCACGCTCGGCTTCTGAAAGGTTGAGGTATATGGATTGGGACCTCCCTGAAGACGTGATGAAGGTGTTGCTCTCGGCCAGGCGGCCGGCAATAAAGTCTCTGTACCGTTGCCGTTGGAGAAAGTTCTGCGACTGGTGCAGAGTTCAGAATGTGGATCCTTTTGAATGTGACATTCACATGGTTCTGTCTTTTTTGCTTTCTTTGGCCCACAGGGGCTTGCAAGTGGGGACCATTAAAGGTTACCTGGCGGCGCTGTCCATCTTTAAGCGCTCGTCTGAAGAGTGTTCCTATTTTAAGATTCCTTTAATTTCGCAGTTTTTGAAAGGGCTCACTAATGTGTTCCCTCTGTCACCTTTTTTGGTGCCAGGTTGGGATTTGAACCTTGTTCTTAAGTTTCTTATGGGTGCTCCGTTTGAGCCCTTACATTCTTACCCTTTGAGGCTCCTGGCTCTGAAAACTGTGTTTTTGGTTGCGGTTACTTCCGCTCGCAGAGTGAGTGAGTTACAGGCACTTTCAGTTAACCCACCCTTCACTGTGTTTCAGAAGGAAAGGGTTGTCCTTAGAGTTCGTACTTCGTTTCTTTCCGAAGGTGGTTTCGGATTTTCATTTGAGCCAGAAGGTTGTTCTTCCGGCGTTCTATCCTCCTCCACATCCTGGTAAGGAAGAGGAGAGGCTCCATAGGCTTGATCCTAGGAGAGCGTTGAGCTTTTATATCTCGCGCATGTCCCGGGTCAGAGTGGACAATCAACTTTTCATTGGTTACGCTGGAAAGCGTTTGGGACAAGCTGAGACGAAACAGACTTTGTCTCGTTGGATTATTTTAGCTATCTCCGAGTGTTACCGCTTGGCGGGTAAGGACCCTCCGGCTGGCTTGCAGGCCCATTCTACCATATTCGTCACATCTGTGATGCGGCCACCTGGGCTTCAGTACATACTTTTGTACGTCACTATTCCCTCGATTCCATCAGAGGGCAAGATCTGGCCTTTGGCAAGGCAGTTCTCTATTCCGCAATTTGATTGGGCATGCTAAATTTGTATTCTAAATTCTTTCCCACCTCCTTGCTTGGTACTGCTTTGGGAGTCTGTCATAGATATGGAATACGTCGGAGGACCCAATCCCCTCGAAGAACAAGTTACTTTCTTACCTGGTAACGTTCTTTCGATGGGATGGTCTGACGACGTATTCCATATCGCTCCCTCCCTGCCTTCCCCGCTGCAGAATTTCTTTTGCGATTGCAGCTTGCGTTCCGCAAGGCCTGACTGGCAGAAAACTGGTGGCACACGTTCTGGGGGAAAAAACTACAACTGAGGCTATGGGCGTCGTGCACCCTACTTATCACATCGGGTGACGTCGGCCGTCGGAGGTCATCCTCGGGGACGGCGCATCAGCGTCATCAACGCAGGACGCAGACGCCAAAGATTTTCCAAAGCACCACAGCTGTGGACATTACCTGTCATAGATATGGAATACATTGTCGGACCATCCCATCGAAAGAATGTTACCAGGTAAGAAAGTAACTTGTTCTTCTTATAAAATTGCGTAGAAAGCCCATCCGGCCTCTGGGTCATGTTTTTCAAGGAGCGGATCGTGTCTCCCACTTCTTCCACAGTTATCGGGCGCTCCAGAGTTCCCAGTGATGGGTGTGGTGGGGCTTTCGGAACAGAGGCCAAGAATTGTAAGAGGAACGGCACAGCTGTTGGAGGCCCGGTCATGATCTCCTCGTGGTGCTGCATCATTAGCTCCAGTTTCTCTCCCTCTGCGTGGTGCAGGGTGCTGGAACTGTTGGCCAGGCTTTGGATATGGTTTCTTGATTGCAGCTTCTTCAGTCTATGCGCCAGGAGGCGGTTTGCTTTGTTACTGTTTAGGTAGTAGAATTGTTTGGCGTATGTCAAAGCTTTGGCCACCCGGTCCGCCATGTGCATCTCTAAGGGTGCTTTCGCTCTTTTGAGTTCTCGACCTACTGTCTTGGCTGGACGCTTCTTTAGGCTGCTCTCCAGTTCCACTACCTTCTGCTCCAGCCTGTTTTGTTGTAGCTGGTTTTGCCGACTGAGCCTTGCTGTGGCGTCCATTGCAACCCCACGGATGAATGGTTTAATTGCGTCCCACAGAGTTGCCATAGGAGTGTCTCCGGTAGTGTTCTCATTAAAGTAGTTTGTAAGCATTTCAGCGAGTTCTGCGCTAATGGCGATGTCGGATAGGATCTGAAGTTGAATTTTCCATTGTTTTCGCAGAGACTTCGTGAATCCCCGCATCCGGAGGCTCAAGGTGACTGGGGCGTGGTCCGAGATGGCAATGTGCCCGATTTGGATATCCTCCACACAGGGGGCGATGGGACTTGCGGCCAGTAGCAGCTCGATCCTCGAGTAACCCTTGTAGATGTGCAAGAAAAATGTATAGTCACTTGCTCCCTGGTTGCGTAATCTTCACATGTCGATAGTTTCCGGTTCCCTTAGAAATTCAGGCAGGGCTTTGCTGAAGTCTTCCCTTGATGGTGGGAGCATTTTATCTAGATTCAGGACCGGAGGGACGTGTAAGTCACCCCCGATCAGTAGGTGTCATTTGGGTAATTAGGCTATGACTGGTAAGAGCTTACGGAGGAAGTGATCTTGCTCCTTATTAGGGCTGTAGAGTGCCAGCAGGGTAATGGGCAGTTCTACTAGGAGGCCCCTTAGTAGCAGGAAACGCCCTTCTGGATCCCTCTTGACTGTGACCT
The DNA here is from genome assembly GCF_040938575.1 of Ambystoma mexicanum. Taxonomy (NCBI): domain Eukaryota; kingdom Metazoa; phylum Chordata; class Amphibia; order Caudata; family Ambystomatidae; genus Ambystoma; species Ambystoma mexicanum. The sequence continues at coordinate 1,227,604,710 of NC_090936.1, forward strand.
GGGTTAGTGGCAAGTTGCGGCTGAGTAGAATGGCTACCCCTCTTTTTTTCTGGTTTGCTGAGGCGAAATAGCATTTCGGGTAAAGTCGGAAGTTTAGCCGCTTTTCGTCCGACGCTAGGAGGTGAGTTTCTTGGAGGCATATAATGTCGGACCCAAGTTGGGAGAGTCTCTGTTCCACTGTTTTCCGCTTCCTGGGGGGCATTCAGGTCTTGCACATTCCAGGTCCTTGGAGTATTTTATCTTGGGGACCCATCGTCTGAACCTATGAGGGTGTGCTCGGTTGTCTCCTTTGGTCGTGTTTCGGTCTTGCTTTGTGTTCCTTTCTCCTGTTCTGCTACTCCTTCTCCGATTTCCCCCCCCCCTCCCAGGACTTCCCTCTCTCCCCACTCCCCCCTCCAAGTCATAACAGAAGTTCCAGCAGACTAGCCTTCAGCCAACGGGGCAGACTGCGCCTCTGGTTCTTTCAGTGAAGCATAAGACAGCCGTAGGTCTTCTCGGGCCCAGAAAGCACAGGAGTTCAGAATGGAGCCTGAGCCCCCCGGGATACTCCTGAGGCTGCAGTGTTTAATCCGTTGAGTAGGGGACCGGCTAGAGAGCCTGAAGACTTTGCAAGTTTTCATCTGGTGCAAGTTCTGGTGCAACTACCCCCTAATGTAATTCGTTCTGCATAGGCAATAGGTGTGCTGGGGGCTCGGGAACTCAGTAGACCCGAATGCTTGGAAGAGCGGCTCCCCTGTTCAGCGGGTAATGTTCTTTTTATTTTTAGTGGGGGGGCCTCAATCTGCGACGACTCTTGACGCAGGTCCAGGAGTTTAGGGGCTCCCGCTGTCCCTCCTGTGTGTTTAGCGTGGGTCTGTCAGGTTCATCAGGTCTGTCTTCCAGGCACATGAAGCGTTCTGCCTCTCTGGGGGAGTGAATGTGTCGGGGCTTACCTTCCCATTTGAAGGATAGAGCGGTAGGAAAGCCCCATCGGTATGGAATCTTCCTTTCGCTGAGCCATTCAGCCATCAGTTTCAGGGCTTTCCTCTTTGCCAGAGTGGTTGCTGCTAGGTCTTGGTATAAAGATATTGCGGCGTCTCAGAAGTGTATGCAGGCCGAGCCTCTGGCCTCACGCATGATTTCTTCCTTGATTTTATAGAAGTGAACCCTTACTAGGACATCTGGAGGGGAGGCAGTGCTTTGCTTGGCTCTTGTCCTGTGCACTCAAGTTCTAACAGAGCTTCATCTGGGAGGGTTAAGATAAAGCAGAGAAGGTCATTCACATAGGCCCCCAGTTCCTCATCAGAGATGGCCGAGGGGATTCCCCTCCGGCGGATGTTGTTGCGCCTTGGTCTGTTTTCCGCATCTTCTTGTTTGAGCTTGAGGACGTTGCACCTGGCCTCCAGAGCTGCAAGTATATCTGCCCCCTGCCCAATTTCAAAATTTTGTTAGAAGAGTGTGGTTTCTATTTCCCCCACCCGCTTGTCTAGGGTTGAGATCTTACTCTAGCTCTTCGTTCCCTTTTTGATATTCCTTGGTGATAGCTGATAGGAGTTCTTGCAGGTCCCCTTTGGTAATTGCTCATGCAGATTGGTCACGGCCAGGTTCTGTGAGTGGACCCGGACCTGTGCCTTTGTTGCGCTCTCCTCTTTGTTTTCTCCGTCATAGTTGCCAATAGCAGGGTGGCAATGTCCGTGTGTTTTGTGAGCTTTAGATTTATGGACATTGTGTGCTGGCTGCTGTGGTGGCACCCCAGAGGACCCTAGGCTGCTGGTGTCCTGAGCTGTAATTCGGTGGTATGGGCCTCCGGGTTTCCCACAGTTGTAGTCCCCCTACCCCGAGCCCCTGCTTGAATGGTGCCTGTTTACTCTCACTTCTCTGCCAGTGTGTCTTGATATGATATGATATGCCATTTATAACGCGCCTATACATGAGTGTTTCAAGGCGTGACGAGGCAAAGGAGGGGGAACTGGGGAAGAAAGATAACGATACTACTAGGCCAGGTGTCATTCAGATCGCGCAAGTGCATGGGAAGTGGGAAAGGGAAAAGTGCGAGGGTACAGAGAGAGGGGAAAGTGCAGTACATGGGATAGAAGGATAAGAATAAATAACGGCCAGCTAGTGGCAAGTGCAAGTTAAGTGCAGGTAGGGGGACTGTAGGGATACAGAAACAGTCTCCAAGTGCAGGGTTGCCAGGGAGGCAGTGCAGGTGAGCAACTGGCAGGGCCGGGCCTGTGAGCAGAGAGGGAGGCCAAGTAACCAGTGCAGTTTCAGCCAGGAATCGGCAGGGGAGAGGAAGAGAGAAAGCAGAAGCAAAGAGGAAGGTTTTGAGGTGCTTCCGGAACCGAAGATGGTTTTCCTCAAGTTTCAGGGAGGCAGGAAGGCTGTTCCAGAGGGAGGCCCCTGCCGAAGAGAGAGATCTACCACCAGCTCGTTGCTTGGAGAAGCGACTGACCCTGAGGGAGTTGGAGGCGGATGAGCGAAGAGCTCGGGCAGGAAGATATTTAGGAAGAGAGAGTTGAAGGTATCTCGGCCCCAGCGACCAGGCCTTGTGGACAATGCAAAGGGTTTTGAATTTAATCCTCGCTGCCACTGGGAGCCAGTGTAGAGATTTCAGTCCTGGAGAGATACGATCCCTGGGCTTGAGGCCAAGGATAAGTCTCGCAGTCCTGTTCTGGATAAGTTGCAGAGAGTAGAGGCAGGCAGATTTAGATAGAGGCTGTTACAATAGTCCAGCATAGAGAAGACCTGTGCTCTGGAGACAGTGAGCTTCTGGGGGAAGGTGAGGAAAGGAAGAATACCTCTGAGGAGGTGCAGGTGGTAGTGGGACTTCTTAGAGACGTCAGAGATGTGAGGACAGAAGGAGAGTCTGGAGTCAAAGATGACCCTGAGGATTTTTGCTTTACAGGTGGGAGCAGGAAGAGGGCCAAGAGAGGCAGGCCAGAGAGCTGCAGGAATGGAGGGAGTGGGTGTGCCGATGAGTAGAATCTGTCTTACTGGCATTAAGGCAGAGGTCATTGGCTGCACACCACGCCTGGATAGCAGACAGACAGTCACAGATGAGGGAAGGAGAGGAGGGGGCCGAGGGTAGCCTGAAAATGAGCTGGGTATCATCCGCATAGCACTGAAAATTGGGGCAGAGAGCGGCGATGCAGTGGGCAAGGAGTGCCAGGTATTGGTTGAACAGCCAGGGAGAGAGGTTAGATCCCTGGGGGACACCGCAGGTAGAGAAAAAGATATCAGAGAGGAAGGACCCAAGTTGGACCTGGGAGGGTCAATCGGAGAGGAAGGAAGTCAGCCAAGCCAGAGCCTGACCAGTGATACCCAGGTTATCACGGAGGCGGTTGAGCAGAATGGCATGGTTGACAGTGTCAAAGGCAGAAGAGAGATCAAGCAAGATGAGGACACAGGGGGTGTTGGAATCGAGGTTGGAGAGCAGGTCTTCACGGATGTTCAGGAGAGCAGTTTCCGTGCTTCTGGCGGCTCTGAAGCCAGACTGATGGTCATGGAGACAACCAACAGATTCAGTGTGGAGATTAAGCTGGAAGATGGCCAGTTTCTCCAGGTGCTTGCCCAGGAAGTGAGTGATGGAGATTGGGCGATAGTTAGCCGGGCAAGAGGGATCAGCAGAGGGCTTCTTAAGAAGAGGGTGCACAAGGGAGTGCTTCAGCGGAATGGGAAAACTCCTGTGGCGGAGTTAGTTTATAGGAGGCACCAGATCACCCTAGGTAGGATTTGGCTGCCGGATTGCCTGAGTAGTCACTAGGTCTTCCGTCTCCCAGACGCTTTCCCCTGGGCTGGGACAGTATGCAGGGGATCGGGCTGCTGACTCTCCAGGAGCAGGTGGGGTGCTGCACAGTGGGGGTAGAATTTGCTCGGGGCACCCGTGGCTATGAAGAGCAGCAGACTCCTTCCTTGGGACCCCTGCTGGGAGAAATTAAGTGGCGGCGGACAGATGTAGTCTTCCGGGGATGTTGGGAGTGGTGAGAGCTTGCCCCCCGCTGGTGATGCAGTTGTTGCACTATGCGGCACTGTGGGGGGCTTGCTGGGTTAGGACTGGTGCCCAAGTCCCTTGGGATCATTGGAGCTGTAAATTGTGGGCGAGGTTTTACACCCCCAGTTCTGCCAGGAGTATAGAGCCGTGCAGGGTGTCCACAGGACTACATGCGGCCAGGTGGGATGATCCGACCCTCTGCTTGGGATTGTGCGATGCGCGCTGTGGCGGAAGCCACCCTATCTTGGATGGCCCCTCCGGGCTAGATTAGGAGCTTGAGCGGCCCCAATGCCACATGGATAGCCAGGAGCTTGTGCCACCTCCTTGCGCCGGCCCGGGCTTCCTGGCACGGGTGTGAGGCTGCCCAGCGGGTGTTGTGGCTGAGGGGAGAAATCGTGGTATTGACGAGGGGAAGAGTCACCTTCAGAGTCGCCTTCAGCTGGCCCCAATCTCCACAATGTTCGGAATACTCCTACCGCCAGCCCGCTCCTAAGATCGGATGTGTGGCGGCAGGAGCTCCTCTGGTTTGCAGTGGGGTTCAGATGAAGGAGTTGCTGAAGGTAGGGAGGGAGCGGGTCTAGGGGCTCTCTGGGTGTCTTCTCTTTGCACCCGCTACCAGAGTCTGCTGCCGCAGGGTCCCCTCTGCCCCCGCTCTGTTTGAGAGGGCAAGCCAGGCGCCTCGCACGGTGGCAAGTTGAGCTGCCGGGATGAGGGCCGCTTGGTGGGGGTTGCAAGGCGCTAGTGTGGGACCCCAGAGCTCTTGAAGACACAGGCGCTCCCGTTTCGTGTTGATTGGCTCCGGCAGGGTGGGCATCCCAGGAGAGCAGGCATTCATCGACAGGAGGGTCAGCGTCTAGTCATTGGATGGCCTCCGTGCGGACCGCTTCTCAGGGCTCTCCCACCAGCATTGCACCTGCCATTTTGGGTGCACTGCGTCCAGGAGGAACTCGGCACTAACCATGGATTGCGGACGGACTCGGCAGCCAAAAATGGATGGTTGTGTGCAGCAGCACTTCCGCTACAGGAATCACTGTCAATCTCTACTGGGAATACAGATTCACTGGGGCATATTCTGTTGGATGCGTGGCCACGGCCGGGAGCTCTTACTGAGCCAGACCAACCGTCATGGCGCTAAGCCACGCCCCCCTATCAGTAACTATTTACTACTCGTTTGCTTTCTTTCGCGTCTCATCAACATGCGCGCAACCTTCAATTGTGAGATACACTGTTGCGGCTTCAATCTTTCCTTGACTCAAACCGGCCTTTCGTCTTTCGCTAAACTCACTGGGTGTGTGCATTCCTTTCTTGTCTCTGTGGCTTTGATTCACGAGTCAAGGTTGATACCACAGGCTTGGCCTTGCCTCCCCAACTCGTTCATCCAGGAGGTGTTAGGCAGAAACCTGTGCAGTTCCCTCTGGGACCACTGCAAAAGATTTAGGACTAGAGGTGTTTGGCAGTAAACCCACTTGGTAGCAGTCTGTACCACACAGATTCACTTGGTAGCTGTGGCTGAGCAGTCGGACTTCCCTCAAGAAGAGTTAGGCAGTATACAGGGTATTTACAATAGGTCAAAAGAACACAGTAGTACAAGTAAACACTGACCAGAGCTTGGTGTAAAAGAGATATAATTATTTATTTAAAACCACATCTAGAAAAACACACAGGAACTAATAGTAAGTAATTCAAAAACACGGTCACTAAAAGATATACACTCCCTTAGAAGAATTTTAGACAAGTCTTAAGTAAAGCCCCACTTATTTTCAGACAGCGGTGAGCGCATAACGCAGATGGCACTCTAATAATTCGTTTTAAAAGGGAGAGAAAAGCAGAGTATAATATGAAACAGGTCCCAACACTTTCATAAGAACAAAACAAGAGAGGAAGGCAAGTAAAACCGTGAAGTTAGAGTTCAGAAGGCCGGATCCACTTTAAGAGGATCAGAACGAAATGTGTCCAAGGTCACACGGTTGAAGTGCACAAGAGTCTTGCAAAGGTTCAAAAAGAGTTGGACCAAAAAGAAAGGGACCAGTTAGAAGGTCAATGCGGCCAGCCCAGTCCAGAAGGTTAAGGGATTATTATTACCTTGTAGCAATCTTTAGAAAGGGAGGCTTGGCGGACACGGTACCTTAAAGTGGTGAGAATACTCCAGCGGGGGCAGTTGTTCCTGGCAGCGGATGCAAGTCAGTGCTTCGTCCGGGGGAGGAGAGGATCTCGTCGGGGAGGAAGACAGGAGTCCGATGCACTGCCAGGGAAGGAACCAGCCGCGGAGTTCTCAGGTAAAAGGAGCGGTCCTTTTCTTCGCGGTCCAGTGGTAAGTGGCTATCCGGTTGCCGGGGTGCTTGGCACGGGCAATTCGACCACAAGACGGTCTGGGGTGCGACGAGAAGAAGGTAAACTGGTTGTGCCCACCAGTCAGGGGAAGAAGCCTCTCCAGCCGGGAGATCTTCTCTGTCGTCGGGAAGTGGTGAGTCGGTTCTGCAGGGCTCCACTGGTGGTGTCGTCGTGGTAGGTCGGCTCAGCTTCTCCCTCGTCGGATTCTCAGGTCCTGTGGCGACTTCTGAAGTTCCAATCCCCAAAGCCCTGCTTTCATGCAGCATACCCCCATTCACTCAGCCTAGCTGTCAATCAAACATGCTAAGTGGTGAGCCGGCCGGCTCACCACTTGGGCCAATCACACAAGAGTGCGACTTGAGTTACCAAGGTAACTCAGTCCAGGGTGCCTAAACCCCCTCCCACACCCCCTGTGGTACCCAGACAGAGTGGCACCACTTTTGGAGGCTTCTGTGGAGAAGCCCGCCAAAAAGTGGAACAAAGGGCTCGACTTGGGTTGGAGTCACAGAAGAGAACACAAATCCCATTTTAGAATCGAGTCCTGGCAAAAAATACCAACCGGCGAATTAATATTAAATAAATAAACCGGTGGTATGTTCGAGGCTATGAGAATTAAATAATTAAAGTTGGTAGCCTCGAACAATGGGAAAATCCCATAGGGATATATTCGCGGTCGAATATAAAAAGTAGTTTCCACTGCCACCAGCCAAAACTCGATCAGGGGGGAGGGAGACGTGCCCCCTCGACTAACAGACCCCAGGGCAATCGAATTGCCCCGACCAGTACGTCCAAAATATGATGGTTTGTACTGGTTTCTGTTCATAATTTGAGACTAGTAAAGCCAATGGTGACTTTACATGCCCTGGGAGACAGTAGTCAGTCCCAGGGTATGGAGTCTATGGTGGGGTGTCACTATGGCACCACTGTGTTACTGCACTCAGGGGTGCTGTATAACACACATAGTAAAAACACATGAGACCCTATGGAGTAAAGGAGCCCATAAAGAGTCTCACTCTTGGCAGGAGAAAAAAACCAAACTCCAGAAATCCAGCAAAGCTGCTGGGGGACTCACTAGGTTAGGAAATTCAGCCTAAAGAGAGAATTCTCCCTAACAGGAGGGTTGCTGGCGTCCTTGACACACAGTGCAGGCTTCTACTTGTCTGGGATTTGGCTTTCTATGCGTATCTTTCACAGTTTCCCAGAACAACCTCCTGCAGAGATCTTCAAGGATTCCCTACCCTTCGCTCTGGAACCTGGATCGGTCGTTCTGCTCTGGTGGGTTCGCCTTTGCCCCGGAAGATCATCTCCTTCTCGTGTCTCACCTTGCTCAGAGTATTTCTCTACGTTCTGCCTTTTATCCATGGTGGAGGAGCTAATGGGTATCAGATGAATGTGATTAAGGTCAAGTGCCTGACTTTGCCTGACCTGATTAATGGGACATGTCCAATGAGATATGTGTTAGCCTCTTTACTCTGTCATCCTCTTCCTCGGCCCAGTGTTTCTGTAGAAAGGGGGGGTTGGAACGTTAGAGAATCCTATAAAATAGGATGAGATATAGGCACGAGAAAGGGGTAATACCACGTCTCACCATCGGTTGCCTCACCCCCACTCCCCAAAGATCCCTCACCCATGTGATCCTCCCACACTGGTCCACCCCCAGGGTCGGGATCCAAAGGCGATGGCCGTGCCCTGCTCACCTGAGAGAGAGAGAGAGATCCCCGGGGTCTAACAAGAGAGACACCCTTTCATTTCTGAAATACCCTTCCCCTATGCGATGTAGCTGCATCTGTTTCGCAGGGAAACCGGGAAAGGAAATCAACGTTCCCCTGTTCTTTACCTTTTCGGTGTTTCACAGCAAAACAGTAGGGTTGCAGGTCTAAGAACCATTTCATGACTCCAGGGTTAGAGTCCTTTCGTTGACTTATCCATACCAAAGGTGAGTGGTCAGTGATGATTTTGAATTTTCTCCCAAGAAGGTAGTATCCAAGATGGAGAATTGTCCATTTGATGGCAAGGGCTTCCAGTTCCAACACAGAGTAGTTCTCTCAGGGGAAGAGTTTACGACTGAATAGGATGGGGTGTTCTAATCTATTGTGTATTTGAGATAATACTGCTCCTAACCCTGTGAGGGAGGCATCTGTCTGTAATAAGAATTCCTTTGAGAAGTTTAATATTGGATTCTGGCATAAGGTTTGTTTCAGGTAATTGCAACAAGCATCGTCCTCGTCAGTCCAACACATTTTCTGGGCTTCCGCATTTCTTAGTTTATCTGTCAGTCTGGCTTTTCTATCTGAACATTTTGGGATAAACCTACGATAATATCCAATCAAAACTAGGAATGCCTGAAGATCTCTCTTGGTCTTGGGTATGGGAGCATTGTCATGATCTCTGCTTCCAAAAGATCAGGACTTGCCCGACTCCCTTGGAAGCAGACCCATAACCCCGGCTCCGAGTGCCAGCCAGTCCCAATTGGGACCTTTTGGCCCCTGTCCTGGCGCCAGTGGCACCAGGCTCATAAAGATGCCCAGTCCCAGCGCTGGAAGCGCCGGGCTCATAATGCTTGGGTGGACTTACCTGCAGCAGACCATGCTGCTTACTTACCTGCCAGTTGAACCCCTGATCCTCTTCTGTTTGGGACTACTTTTCCTGTTGGGTGGGGCAGGAGCCACTCCCTAGGTTCAGAACACTGGAACTCTTCTGGAAAGCAGGAACTCTTTTCTTACCTAGGCGTGGCTGTGGAAGGAGACACCTAAGCACTACAGGAGGCTATTTAAACCACACCCGATGGATGAATCTTGCTTTGCGTTATTCTGCATTCTCTGCAGCAGAACGCTCATCGTGTCTTCTGCTTCTGATCCTGGGCCTAAGGGAACAAAGGCTTACCATCCTGGAATCCAGTCTTCAGCAGCACCTGTAAAGACAAAGAAAGAACAGGTTAGCACTACGGTCTTCAGTGGCAGCGCATCTCTTACCTGGTCCATCGGCTGTCACCAACGCCTCGCGCTGCATTCCGGCATCTGAAAGACAAAGGCTTACCTACTCTTCGCATGCTCCGGAGGTCTTCGCACTGCATTCCGGCATCTGAAAGACAAAAGCTTACCAGCTCTTCGCACGCTCCGGAGGCCTTCAGCGCTGCATCCCGCACCTGAAAGACAAAAGAAGGTGTGTTTAAAGACATTGGGCAACTTTATTACTCACGTGCCATTACTCCTTCCCACACCGAATCCAGTGGGTATTCCAGCACCCTTCAGCTTCTCTAAAGCTCCGAACTTGTACCTGCAAGATAAAAGGGACAGTTAGTGCGCATCGTAAAGCAGGCTACAAGCGCTTACTTACGTGCTTCCAGGCGCTTCTATTCCTCACGCGGGTTCGATCCTCAACTCTCATCAGCCCGCCATCGCCGGAACCCTGCAAAACAAGAGATATCATTACAAAAGACTTTTAAGACATTTGAAGTGCCCAGAACTTACCGTTCGTGCAGTTAACGACGGACAGCAGTCCTCTGAGGTCAAGAGGCCTGCACCCTTATCCAGTGAAGAAACTAGTTACGGCACCCTGCCCCGAGGCAGATGGAGAGCTCGGCGTTCACTTACGTAAGGTGAGGGCGTTAACCTTTGGGGTTCTACAGGAGAAGAGAAAGGGAAGAGGAGAGAGGCACCCAATAACCCCAGTTCATTAATCCCATATTTTCTATCTGCAGACATCTTACTCTTCGAGTCAGACATACAGTGCACAGAGATCCAGCCCAAAGAGCCAATCGTGTGTTACACATCACCTTTGAAGATACGGCATTCACCCAGTCAAGACCGGCGCCTCTGCGGGAATCAGGTGAGCGTTACAGAACGCAAAGCCTACCGCAAAACTCCCACCCAGGCGCTATGGAAACCTCGGATACCGACCAGCTAGCCCAGTTACTTGGGGAACTAAGAGCAGAAGTGCATGCAGCCCGTCAGGAAACGAATGCTCTAAGAAGGGAACTGATTATTTCCAAGGAGCGAACAGACGATCTCGCTAGACAATTGCTACAGTCACAAGCTGGACAAACTCCGTTACCCGCATCAGGGGCAAATCTTCCTTCAACATCCTCTACGAACCCAGTGCAGATCAACCTACCTGGGAATGTACCTCTGGCTCCGCCCGAACGATTTTCTGGTGACCCAAAGAGGTTTGCAGTATTTATTAATCAGTGCCGGTTGCACTTCTTATGCCGGCCAGCAGCCTTTCCAACTGATCAAGCTAAGGTAGCTTTCGTGCTTTCGTACCTTAGTGGCAATGCGGCAGACTGGTCAATCCCTCTAGTTAATCAAGATGATCCGGTTCACCATGATTTTCAAGCTTTTCAGCTCAGTATGGAAAAACTGTTTGCAAGACATTCACAGGGGCAGGCCTTGGACAATGAGCTCCTTTCATTGCGACAGGGTAATCAAGACCTTTTGGCTTATATTGCGTCTTTCAACAGACTGATAGTGGAAACTCGATGGCCTGAGGACAAAAGGATTACGCTGTTTTATAGAGGTCTACGTGGAGAGCTCAAAGATGTGTTAGCCCAAGTAGTGAATCCCCCGCAAGACTGTTCGGACTATATTGACTTAGTCGTTCAAATTGACCACAGACTGCAGAACAGGAAGGCCGATCGTTCCAAGTTTGATGCTCAAGTATTTTCCAAACCACCAACTCCTACCAAAGGAGTAGACTCCAGGGAACCCATGCAAATAGGGGGCCTGAAAGGACCACTAACACAAAAGGAGCGGGAAAGGAGAAAACAGCTGCAATTATGCCTCTATTGCGGAAACTCGGGGCACTTTCGTCGAGACTGTCCGGTGAAACCAGCCAAGAAGGCAGTAGGAGCTGCAGTTACCAGGGTCACAAACTCTGAGCAGGGAAACAACCTCGCCCGACAAGAATAGAGGTCCTCTTGCCGAGCGTTAAAACCAGTTCCGTGACCTCGCATTTCGTGATACCCATGGTCCTCATTAGCCCTGAACATCCGGATCGATCACATGCGATTGAAGCTTACGTCGACAGCGGTGCCATCGGCAATTATGTGGATCATGAAATGGTTTTGAGGATGAATCTGACTCTTTGTCCAAAGGCTGTAAAGGACGTCATTACTACGGTGGATGGTACGGAGATAGCCTCCGGACCAGTAACGCATACCACCCAAGAAGTGACGCTAGTAAGTCAAGATGGACACCATGAGAAGATCGTGTTCGATGTGATCAAGGCCCCTCAGTTCCAGATTATTCTAGGAATTCCTTGGTTAGAGAAGCACAATCCTCAGATCGATTGGCGAGCAAGAACGGTTCAGTTTCCAGATTGTGTCTCTACTTGTCACCCTCGACCTGGTGTTGCACTGGCAGCAATTTCCTCGGAGGCTCCCCAGTTACCTCCTGAATACCTAGAATTCCAAGATGTTTTCCGGAAGGATCAGGCTAACTCTCTACCTCCTCATAGGTCTTATGACTGCCAGATAGACCTGATACCTGGATCTACTCCTCCTTGTAGTAGAATTTATGCCCTCACCGAGCCTGAGAATCTTCACCTCCGACAATACCTGGACCAATACCTAGCGAATGGGTTTATTCGTCCTTCCAAGTCCCCTGCTTCCTCAGCTTTGTTCTTCGTTCCAAAAAAAGAAGGGGACCTTAGAACTTGTATAGATTATCGCGCCCTGAACCAGATCACCGTTAAGAATAGATATCCGTTACCTTTGATCCCTGAACTCCTGGACCAAGTCAGAAAAGCATGCATATATACAAAGCTGGATCTTAGAGGAGCCTACCACTTGGTACGAGTAAAAGAGGGCGATGAATGGAAGACGGCCTTCCGCACCAAGTATGGGCTATTTGAATATCAGGTCATGCCCTTCGGACTTTGCAATGCCCCGGCCGCCTTTCAATATTTTATGAACGATGTCCTCAGAGAGCTCATAGATGTGTGTGTTGTTGTTTACATTGACGACATCCTCGTTTATTCTTCATCGGAAACTGAACATCGGAAACACGTGAAAATGGTCCTCGAGAGATTGCGTCAACACAAACTTTTCGCTAAGTTGGAAAAATGTGTTTTCAACGTGACTGAAGTTGAATTCTTGGGATTCATATTATCACCTAGCGGAGTGCGTATGGATTCAAAGAAGGTCGATGCAATTCTCAAATGGCCATCGCCATCCTCCGTAAAAGGTGTTCAAAGCATGTTAGGCTTCGCTAACTTTTACCGCAGGTTTATCCCCGAATTCTCTCTAATAGTCCAGCCCATCACCGCCTTGTTAAAGAAAAACAAACGTTTTGAATGGTCTACCGAGGCGGAACAAGCTATCCAGAATTTGAAGACTAGATTTATCTCTGCACCGATCTTAAAACATCCTCGCCCAGAACTCCCCTACATCGTTGAAACTGATGCTTCGAGCCTTGCCATGGGGGCAGTTCTATCACAAAAGGACCCAGTAACCAATCAGTTGCATCCCGTGGCATTTTGGTCCCGCAAATTCTCGCCTCCTGAAATCAATTACACTATTACTGATAAGAAACTTCTAGCTATCAAGTCCACCTTTAAGGCTTGGCGGCATTATCTTCTGGGGGCCCGACACACCGTTACTGTGATTACAGATCACCGAAACCTGCAATATTTGAAAACCGCAAAAGCTCAATCCTCTAGGCAACTCCGTTGGGCACTATTCTTTGCCGAGTTTGACTTCATAATTACCTATCGAACTGGTACAAAAAACGGTAAAGCTGATGCCCTTTCTCGGATGGGAGTGGAAGAACATTTGATCAATCCTAAACCTGTACCTATCATTCCCGAACAAAGAATTCTAGGTGTAATCGTCACACAATCCATAGAGGAAGTTAAGGATAAAGCCAGGCTACTGGTAACTCCAGCAGACATACAGAATTGGCATCTGCAGGGAAAGGACTTTACGGTGAAGGACAACCTATTATATTTCCAAGAACGGTTATACCTGCCCAGCACAGATTTACAGAAAAAGGTAATCTCTTGTTATCACGATTCTTTAATGGAAGGACATCCCGGTATGACCAAGACCTCGGAAAAGATCAAGCGCTACTTCTGGTGGCCGTCTTGGAAAAAAGATATCAGAGACTTTATAATGTCCTGTGGAGTATGCGCCCAAAACAAGAGTCAAAAGGAAAAACCAGCCGGCCTCTTACGCCCTATTGACATCCCGCCTCGCCCTTGGCATACGCTTTCTATGGACTTCATCACCGATCTACCTCCATGCTCCGGATACAATACGATCCTAGTAATCGTGGACCTATTCTCCAAGATGGCGCATTTCATTCCTGTCATGATCTCTGCTTCCAAAAGGTCAGGGTTTTCCCAACTCCCTTGGAAGCAGATCCATAACCCAGGTTTCCGAGTGCCAACCAGTCCCAATTGGGACCTTTTGGACCCAGTCCTGGCCCCAGTGGCACCAGGCTCATAAATATGCCCAGTCCCAGCGCTGGAAGCGCCGGGCTCATAATGCTTGGGTGGACTTACCTGCAGCAGACCATGCTGCTTACTTGCCTGCCAGTTGAGCCTCTGATCCTCTTCTGTTTGGAACTACTTTTCCTGTTGGGTGGGGCAGGAGCCACTCCCTAGATTCAGAACACTGGAACTCTTCTGGAAAGCAGGAACTCTTTTCTTACCTAGGCGTGGCTGTGGAAGGAGACACCTAAGCACTACAGGAGGCTATTTAAACCACACCCGATGGATGAATCTTGCTTTGCGTTATTCTGCATCCTCTGCAGCAGAACGCTCATCGTGTCTTCTGCATCTGATCCTGGGCCTAAGGAAAAAGGCTTACCATCCTGAATCCAGTCTTCAGCAACACCTATAAAGACAAGAAAGAACAGGTTAGCATTACGGGCTTCAGTGACAGCTCTTCACTTACCTGGTCCATCGGCTGTCAACAACGCCTCGCGCTGCATTCCGGCATCTGAAAGACAAAGGCTTATCTACTCTTCGTGCGCTCCGGAGGTCTTCACACTGCATTCCGGCATCTGAAAGACAAAAGCTTACCAACTCTTCACACGCTCCGGAGGCCTTCGGCGCTGCATCCCGCATCTGAAAGACAAAACAAGGTGCGTTTAAAGACATTGGGGGAACTTTAATACTCACGTGCCATTACTCCTTTCCACATCTAACCCAGTGGGTATTCCGGCACCCTGCAGCCGCTCCGAACTTGTACCTGCAAAATAAAAAGACAGTTAGAGCGCATCGTGAAGCAGGCAACAAGCGCTTACTTACGTGCTTCCAGGCGCTTCTATTCATCACACGGGCTCCATCTTCAACTCACTTCAGCCCGTCATCCGCCATCGCCGGAACCCTGCAAAACAAGAAACATCATTACTAAAGACTTTAAAGACATTAGAATTACTCGAAACTTACTGTTCGTGCAGTAAACGACGGACAGCAGTCCTCTGAAGTCAAGAGGCCTGCTCCCCTTATCCAGTGAAGAAACTGGTTACAGCACCCTGCCCCGAGGCAGATGGAGAGCACGGCGTTCACTTACCTAAGGTGAGAGCGTTAACCTTTGGGGTTCTACAGGAGAAGAGAAAGGGAAGAAGAGAGAGACATTCAATAACCCAGTTCCTTAATCCCATATTTTCTATCTGCAGACATCTTACCCTTCAAGTCAGACATACAGTGCACAGAGGTCCAGCCCAAAGAGCCAGCCGTGTGTTACACATCACCTTTGAAGATACGGCATTCACCCAGTCAAGACCGGCGCCTCTGCGGGAATCAGGTGAGCGTTACAGCATCTTTTTCTTGCTGGGGCTGTACACTACCATTCCCTACAAAGAAGCCTAGGTATTTCACTGCTGACTGAGCCAGCTTACATTTTGTTGGGTTGGCAGTTAGCCGGCCTCTCAGAGGGTTCTCATAATAGTGGACAGATGGAAAAGATGGTCTCCCCAAGTTTTACTATAAATGACTGTCGTCAATATAGGCCCCACAAATATCAGAACAAGGCTGTAATATACTGTCCATGAGTCATTGGAAAGTCGCTGGGGCCCCATGCAACCCAAAAGGAAGGACTTTGAATTGGAATAGCCCTATTGGCGTTGAGAAAGCTGTTTTTTCCTTATCAGGTCCATGCACAGGGACCTGCCAATATCCTTTGGTTAAATCTAGGGTTGACAAGAATGTGGCATTTCCCAGATACATGGCATAGGATAGGCATCAAAGGCAGAGATGGCGTTGACTTGCTTAAGGTCTATGCAAAACCTCCAGGAGTGATAGGGTTTAGTCACCAACACAATAAGGGAGGAGTATGGGCTTGAGGAGGGCTCAATGATATTTGCCTTTAAAACATTTTTTATCCCGTCAATCACTATCTACTTTTGTGCTTCTGGTAGTGTGTATGGCTTCAAATAGACCACTTTCCGCTTTGGAGTTCTGATATAGTGGTACGTACCATGTACTCTCCCTTGTTTCTCACAAAATACTTGGGGTATGCAGTAATAAGGTTGTTCAAATCCCTTTGCTTATCTTTAGGTTGTTCTTTGGGAATATGTTTTAAATTGTCAATCTCCTCGGGTACCAAACAAGATAGTATAGAGGAGGTAGTAGCAGAAGGATATTCTTTCCATTCTTTCAGGAGATTTACGTGGTAGAGGTGGGTCTTTTGCCTTCTATTAGGTTGGGCTATTTTATAGGAACAGGTTCCTGTTTGCTCTAGTACATCATAGGGCCCATGCCACTTTGAAACAAGTTTATTTTCAGAGGTAGGTAAAAGGACTAATACTTTGTGACCTACTGAAAATGACCTTAAATTTACCTTCTTGTCATAGGTAAGTTTTTGTTGGGCTTAACTTTCTCCATATGAGTGTAGACTAGACTTCGGCCGAGTTTCATGTGCTCTCGCAATCGGGTAGCTGTCTGTGAGAGGGGTATTGGCACCTCTTCTCTTTCTTTCCAGTTGTCCCTGAGCATCTCTAAGACATCTCTTGCTTCTCCACAGTAGAGTAACTTAAAAGGGGAGAACCCGGGGGGGGCGCTGTTGCGCCGAAGCAAGATGGCCGCTTGAGTTTAGGCTCCAGACTGCAAGGGCACTTTTCCCCCGATTTCGCCTTGCAAACTACAGCTGGATCACCCGTTACTGTTGGGACGGCTGCATGAAGCTGCATTCTACCGTCTGGCTGACTTTTGGAGCCGAGGACCCATCGGCAGAACAGCGCTACTGACACCCGATCCAACTCGTGGCGGGGCTCCGTGGAGTGCGGACCTGCGGCGCCACCTGACTCCCCGGCGTGCTTGGCCTGTGTGGGGGAGGGGCATCAGGTCACTCTTGGCGAGCTGAACTGCTGGACTACCCACGTGAACAACTGGCGTCCTCAAGGGTGCACTGCACTGGACTTCCCCCAGAGTTGCGGAGCCTTCGCTTGCCGCTGTGGGCTGACCTTGAGCCCAGCTGGTGTTATTTTTTTTTTTTCTCTCTTTTTCACAATAACATCCACTGTTGGATCCGAGGGAATCATCTCCCGTGCGCTCCTGGCCCAGCAACAAGTCTCACCATTTGCACTTCTCAATAAGGACCGTGAATTGTTCCTGGACAAGTAATATATAGTGCGCAGTGTGCGTGTGGAACTTTCGGGGGCTGAGTGACCTTTCTATGTCTGCCCAGGAACTCGCAACCATCACCCCTTCCCAGCAGAACATGTAGCTCTCTTGACTGTCTCAGGGGGAGGTTGGCCACGTGGGAGCAGAAGTGTTTGGTTACTGTTGAACTCATCTCTAAGCCGGCTAGTCCTACCCAGTGCACTCTTGCGGCATTGACCTCGGCGCTTGCCACGGACATACCTGGCAGGATTGGGTCCCGCCCTTGGCCTCCCACATCATACCTACACTGGTCCTGCTATACTGTGCCAGCTCCATTGCTGCTACGACTGGTGGTGGCCCCCCCTGGAAGCGGCCACTTGTGACCCTTTGCACAGGTCTCTCCACCCTGTGGTGCTGGGGTTTCCATCGTGGCGAGGGCTGTGCCCAGGGGCTGTCGTATAGCCACACTGAACCCTGATTTGTAACCTGTAGGTCCGATGCTGTGAGCGCCGTGTGGCACAGAAACTAGTGGTTCCACGTGCACCGGCTGGAAATAGGTGCTTCCCTGATTGCGGACACTTGCAGTCTCTCCAATTTACAGCCCACGAGCTATACCGCTCCTATGTTCGTGGCCGCTGAACAATTCCACTGCTGATTCTTCCACCTGCACCATGCCTGTAAAGGCTTAATTCTTGAGAACAACCATTGGCCACGCGCAGGCAGGCTCGAAGGAGGTTTGGGAGCGCAACTCTACCCGGAGAGGGACATAGACTCAGCAATCCGAAAGCCCACGCTACCACTAACCTCGAGAGCCCCGGTCCTGCCGCTATCACCCCCGCTGCTGATCACCTGCATTCTCCCTGCCTTTGGGAACCCTACCCCGGTCCTCACCATGACTAAGGGGGCCGGCGCCGGGAAAAAGCAAAGTTCCCTAAACATGTTCACTAAAACGCCATCCAGGTTGGCGCCCGACGCCCCCGAGGAGGCGGCTCCCGCCTCGGCCCCCTCGCCTTCAGACGACTCACAGAAGATGCTTGAATACATTCGGGATGGGTTCACTACACTGCATACCAAATTGGACGACATGAACGGACCATCTCTTCCATAAAAGCTCACATTGACAAAACGGACGATCGAGTCTCTGAAATTGAAACTAGAGTGGGTGTCACTGAAGACGACCTGGGCTCCCTCCGCGCTGCGGTCTCCACACTTACCAACCGAGTATCGGCTGTCGAGAAGAAAAATGATGATCTCGAATCCCGCTCGAGACGAAACAACCTACGTATCGTCGGAGTACCCGAGGATAACATCACTGAACCCATAGAGAACTACGTGGAACGCATCCTCATGACACTCCTAGATTCCCCTAAACTTTCTCTGCAATTTGCAATCGAAAGAGCACACCAATCCTTGTCTGCAAAACCCAGACCTGGTGCTCCTCCCCGGACCATTATAGCCAGGATCCTAAACTTGCGGGACCGTGATGCCCTTCTACGTGCGGCAAGGATCAAGGGAGAACTCCTTCTGGGGCCGGCGAGGATCCACCTTTACCCTGACTACTCGGTGGCGGTTCAGCGGGAGCGCCAAACCTTCGTGGCCGTGAAGAAAAGGCTCGGAGACTTAGGAGTCAAATACTCCATGCTGTTTCCCGCTAAATTAAGGATCGAACACTCCAACAAAACTTTCTTTTTCACGATTCCAGAGGAGGCATCCAGGTTTCTCGATGAGCATTTCCCTTGCTGATCCCTCGACACCACAGTGAACTTCAGCCTATTGTGTATCTGCCTTACATCGGCCTCTGCTAGACATGGGCCGTAATTAGCCTTGCTCACTGTGGTGGTTGTGTCGTCCATGACTGCTCTGCTTTCTCTTCTCTGAATGTGTTGCTTCTTGTCAAGTTGATCCTCTGTTCACCAACCCTCTTGTGGCATATGTTTCAATTGGGTTTAGTAACTTCTACCACGTTTATGCTGCCCCAGCTCTTGGTACATGCGGTATGTTTCGTTAGATCCTGGAAAGGATACCAGGGGCCCTGTTTGGGTCCTTGCCAAGCAGTGTCCTCTATCACCCTTACAGAAATACATTTCCCGGGTGTTTCAGCCCTGTTAGCTCACCCAGCACTCCTTGTCCTACTACGGAGCGGGTTCTTGCTATGCTTGACTATTAGGAGTACCCTACCATTGCACCATTTTATTGTGGGTTATTCTGCTTAGGCCAGTTTCCCCTGTTGTAGAACTGTTGTAATTGAAATGTTTATAATTGAGATGTCTCAGGGCTGGAGGCTACAAAAATGCATTAAAATGATGTTACAGTCCACCGGTCTCCACCATAATCCTCCACACATGTAACCTGAACTAAACACACTTGTTAATTTAACTGTATTTGCACTCTACTTGCCCTCGTACAGTCCGTCGCGCCACGCCTAGGACTGCTAACAGCCCCCCAGGCGCTGATGCCGAGTTGTTTGTTGACGCTTTGTTGTGGGTTGGGTTTCGTCCTTCTGTTTGGGGGAGGGACGTGGGTGGGGGAAAGGGGAGGGGACGTTTTAGTTAAAACAAGTTTTGACAGCCACCGGAGACGCTGCACGCGCCACAGCATAACACATTGCATTTGCAGACATGAGGCCACATACATCCAGATCGTACATATCACACTTACGGATAACCCCTTCACAGTAATTCAAGCACTAGCGCCCCCGAGTTATGGCTAGCACCGACTTGACCTTTATGAACTGGAACATCCGAGGGTTAGGCAACCACAAAAAGATGCGGCAGATTCAGCTCTATGCCGAGCGCCACGGAGTTAAAATCCTATGTCTGCAGGAAACCCACGCTCGATCTGAGCAATGCGAGCGTTTTGCTAAACAATGGGGACCCCAGAGGTACTATACCAACTATTCCACCCAAAGCCGTGGCACCCTCACCTTAATACACAAGAGTCTGAAATGTACCTGTCACCACTCCCACATAGTTCCACTTGGTAGGTATGTATTACTCTCTGGCACGCTACAACATCAGGAGGTGGTCATCCTGAATATATATGGCCCCAATGTGGACGACCCCGATTTCTATCTGCACCTGGCCACTCTACTTGAAAGCTACCCCCTGATTCCCATTTTATGGGGCGGGATTTTAATACAATAATGGATGTTACCCTAGATAGATCGGGCTCTAGACCTCGCCAACTGTCTAAGGCAGCATATGCCGTCCTTACCACACTTCCTCGACTGGCACTGGTGGATGTCTGGCGTCTGATGAACCCTGATTCTCGTACATACTCCTTTTACTCCTCAGTACATGATTCCCACTCTAGAATAGACAGATGGCTCATTACAGACATGTTGGTCCGATGCCTATCTCACCTGGCTATACTCCCCAGGACACTATCAGACCATTTGCCGGTACTTATTTCCTTAAACTGGGGACCAGACGCCAACAAGACCAGGCAGTGCAGGATGAGTCCTCATTCGCTTCTCAACCAGGTTTTCGCGTCCGAGCTGGAATCCTCCATTGAGGAATACTTCGAGATCAATACAAACTCTGTGTCAACACAGGCTGTGCTCTGGGAATCCTTCAAGGTGCACACTAGAGGGGTCGCCATCTCCAAAAGCTGTGGAATCCTGAAGGGCATCCGTGCCGATATTGCCGTTAGCGAATCGACCCTTGCTGTCCTCGAATCCCAATACGCTGCGGATCACTCCCCAGCCACCCTAGCGGCGCTCGGAACGGAGCTGGACAGGTTCCGTGCCCTTGCTGCACGCGAGGTTAAGTTCCTGGACTCCCCTCAATTGGCGAGGAAAAACGGTGAAGGAGAAGGGCCTGGACGAATGCTGGCTAGACTGTTGCGCCGTGAATTTGGTGCCCCTAACATCCCCGCCATAACTAGGCCTGATGGCTCACTCGCCACCTCCTCACAGGACATCAACTCTGAGTTCCATTCGTTCTACACTTCCTTATATTCGGAAGCCGATGGTCCCCAGGTCCCCGAAATTGACTCTTACTTAGATAATCTTCCCATTTCGGTCCTTTCGGCTGACGCGAGCAGCTTCCTCGAGAGACCCCTAGCATTGGAGGAACTTGTCGAAGCCATTGAGTCGCTGTCATCTGGCAAGGCCCCCGGCCCCGATGGGCTCCCTGCGGACTTCTATAAACAATACAAAACTCAACTAGCACCACACCTACTGGCCCTGTGGGAGGAATCATGCGACAAATGAATACTACCCCCGTCTCTCCGTGAGGCACTGATTACAGTGCTCCTCAAACCTGGCAAACCCCCCACTCAGTGCGGTTCATACCGACCACTCTCGCTGATAAACAGTGATGTTAAAATATATGCGAAACTGCTAGCCAACCGCCTAGCCCCGTTCATGCCCCACATCATCCACCCTGACCAGTCGGGGTTTGTCCCTGGGAGATCCACTTCCCTAAATCTGCGGAGGCTCTTCAATGTGATCAGCAGGATCACCCCGGCTACACAGGCGGTTGCGGCCACGCTGGACATGCAGAAGGCATTTGACTCGGTCTTGTGGAAAGATCTATGGCGGGTCCTCGAGAAATGCAAGTTCGGCCCCAACTTCCGATCCTGGATTAAGCTGCTCTACACCGCCCCGTCGGCCAGAGTCCGCACGGAAGACAGATGCTCCGTCCCCTTCCGGATATCCAGAGGCACACGCCAAGGATGCCCCTTTTCCCCACTCATCTTTGCCATAGCCATGGAGCCCTTTGCAGACATGGTCCGGAAATCACACTCGCACAGGGGATTGCGCACTGCCGGCCAATCCGATATAGTTTCCCTCTACGCTGACGATGCCCTCCTATACATTTGTTCCCCTGAAACCAACCTTGCCCCCATACTGGCTGATATAGCCCGTTTTGGAGACATATCGGGTCTGATAGTAAATTGCTCCAAGTCTACCTTATTTCCACTCACAGACTCAACGCAACCCCCCCCGGACCTGCATGGGTTCAACTGGTCTCCGTCTGGTTTCACTTACCTGGGGGTGGTGGTCTCCCGACACACGGCGCAACTACGCGTCGACAATTACCAGAACTACCTCACTAACCTGGTGACAAAAACCTCTCACTGGACTAGGCTCCCCGTCTCACTAGCAGGCAGAATTGGAATATTTAAAATGGTTGTATTACCCCAATTGCTTTACCGATTTACGAATCTGCCTGTGTGGCCCGGTGATGCTTTCTTCCAAACACTGCGCTCCCTCAGCAACACCTTCCTCTGGCACTCGGGCGAGGTCCACCTCAAACTGTCCACACTGGCCGCCCCCAAGGCGCTTGGCGGATTCAACGCACTGGATTTCCTCAGGTACTAGGTGGTGGCCCAATCTCAATTCGCTGCACACTGGTTCAACACCATCAAACCCCCCCACATGTTCGCCTAGAGAAGCTGACGGTCAGTGACCGAGTGATTGGATCTCTGATACTCAAACCGATCCCCCCCGACTCAGAGTCTGCAGATCCTGTTCCTAGCACATCCTTGGCATTAACCAAACTTTGGGCAATGATCAACACTACCCACCCATTTCACAGGGATTTGCCATTATGGAACTTCCTTCCCAATATCCCACACATTCCAAAATCAGTAGTGTCTCACTGGGCGGACGCCGGCTTTCTGATGCTCCGCGATGCTTTTGAACAAGGAAACTTTATCGAGTGGCCTGATCTCCCCGTTTTACTCAAATTCCGACCCTCGGTGTGGCTACAATACTCCTCACTCCGTGAGAGTCCCAAATCCAGGTATCCCGATTTCCCTGCCCTGCCGCCTGACGAGCCTATAGTCGGTGAGCTTTGTTCTTATCTCTCTTTTAGGGGTAAGGTATCGAGACTTTATTCCTTACTACAGACTAGAGCAGCCCCCCTTCACCAAGCTAAGACGCAGGTGGGAGGAGGATCTCGGGGTCGAAATGACTGACGAGAGATGGTCGCAAATGTGTGCTCGAACCCATGATGTGTCCTATAACACCAAATTTAAACAAATTCAATTCAAGGTTCTGCACAGGTTCCACCATACACCCATGAGACTTCATCGTATGTTCCGCGCTACCCCTCCTACATGCCCCAGGTGTGGCATTGATCAAGCCTCCTATATCCATATGTTATGGGACTGTCCCCACCTAACCCAATTTTGGCTGGACATCTGCTCCACACTGTCTGACATCCTGGAACACACTATCGCCCCCACCCCACTGCACTGCTTGTTCCATGACCTCCCTCAATTGGCCCGCGATTCTAAGAAACTAGCAGGCCTATGCATGCTGTTAGCAGTTCGCTGCATATTACTAAGCTGGCTACGCCCTAGGGCGCCTACCTACACACAGTGGCTCAGATCAGTCACGTGGGCACACGACACTGAGCAATCCTGGAACGCAATGCAACACCCGCATTCCAGGCCGAGGGATATTTGGCGTAGATTCCGTGAATATATGACCGCCATGGCCTCACCATCAAATTCTCTGTCCTCCTCTCCGGTGGGCACCCCGTAGTTGCATACTCCTTTGGTACAGTGGTTAGTACTTTGTATGTTGCCTGTTTTTTGATGTTGTTTCAGTCTTCTCATTACGGATTGCCTAATATGTACATTGCTTGTGTCTTAATGATGGCGCCGTGGGGCTCCCTCTGTTGTCTGGTAAGCTGTCAATTCAAATAAAAAAAAAAGTAAAAAAAAAAAATGGGGGGGAGAACCCGATGGATGCCTGAGGGGTCTTTCTCACTGCAAACAGGGCCCAACGGATCATACGATCCCAATCTTTCCCACCCTTGTCTACTAACTTTCTCAGAATCATTCTGAGAGTCGTTGCCTCCGGTTTCCCAGAGGCAACGACCTCCTGCAGGGATCTTCAGGGTTTCCCTACCTTTCACTCTGGTCCCTCGATCGGGCTGCTCCAGTGGGTTTGCCTTCGCCCCAGAAGATCTGCTCCTTCTCGTGTCTCACATTGCTTAGAGTTTGTCTCTTTGTTCTGCCTTCTATCCGTGTGGGGTAAGCTAATGGGTATCAGATTTATGCGATTAAGGTCAAGTGCCTGACTTTGCCTGACCTGATTAACGGGACATATCTAATGAGATATGTAAGTGTTAGCCTCTTTACTCTCAAACATCCTCTGATTCGCCCCAATGTTTGTGTGGACAGGCGGGGGTAGTTGGGACGTTGGAGAATCCTAGAAAATAGGATGGGCTATGGGAACAGGAAAAGGGGGGAAATGCTGCATCTCACCATCGGTTGCTTCACCCCCACTCCCCAAAGATCGCTCACCCAGGTGATCCTCCCACACTGCTCCACCCCCAGGGTCTGGATCCAAAGGCGATGGCCGTGCCCTGGCCACCTGTGATCCCCAGGGTCTAGCAAGCGAGGCACCCTTTGGTTTCTCACACATTCCCATCTAACTTGAGTAATATCTGTCCTCTCATCCCCTTGTTTTGCATTATAATCCCTTCTTTAGCTCTGTCCTTCTCTTTTTGTTTCTTAGTTTCCTCCTCTATTTCCATCTGTCTAGTTCTTCGCTCATCACGTTCTTTCTGTTTGTTGCGTGCAGATATATTTTTTCGTTCCTTAATCTTACTTTCTTCCCTGCTGTCTTCACTATTGTAAGTGGGAGGTGCATACGTTGGATTAACATACCCCGCTGCTGCCTTCAATTCCTTTAAAGAATCGATTCCCTGTTTATATTCCGTTTTACTGTCTTTTTCAGGAGGAGTAAGGGAAGCTACGGGCGTTACGTCCTCCTCTTTATGCTGATTAAGCATCCACTCCTCCTCGGGTGGGTCTTCTTTATCATTCTGATACTTTTTCTATGATTCTAAAACAGCTAGCCCCATTTTTAAAATCTCTGATATCGTTTCTCTTTATTTCTTGTTTTCAGTTCTATCCATTTTTGCTGGCCTATTGTTCTATTATTGCCATCCCAAGAACCTTTATTTAACTTTTACTATTGTTTCTCAACTTTTAACCTTCTCTGATTGACGCTAGTCGCTTGATTTTAAGGCTCGATATTCAACTGATTTTATTTCTTATTGTTTTATATTTCTTAGTTTATACACAATGAAAGTTTTACACAGACGTATTTATAACCCCAAATAAACTTGCACTTTTCTTTTTCTGTGGCCACCTTCCTTTACTATCCCTTAGTAAATGTATCTCATCTCACTATTTACTCCATCTTGCAGTGTAATGCACATTCTTCTTAATTGGCACTTTGCCGCAGGAATCCCTATCATATACTGAGTTTTGAGTTTAATGCATATTTTTTGGTCCCCTTGGAGCCCAAAATTAAGCTATCTATCTTTTAAAACACAAATCCCGTTATCATATATTTACACTTAGACTACAGCCTCTCCCCTTTATTTGCCACGTTCAGTGCTCTACTTACAGCCGTGACTCAGCTTGAAGCCCTTGGCATCGACTCCTCCCCAATCAACTAGTGTGCCTTCAGTCCATGGGGCACCTGCAGGGACCGGACAGGTATTTTGTCAAAGCGGCACCTGTCAACTACTTCTTTCCACACGTGTCTTTGCGAGCTGCTTTCCACAGGAAGCTGCACGATTTTCTGGCTAATGGCTGAAGATGTCAATCGTCCGAGAGTCCAGATCTGGGCCCAGGTCGACTGGACCTTTAACCATCTGCACCGCTACCAAAATATGCAGTAGCACCTTGGAGTGTATCTCATGCGCAGAAATGAATGATAATACATTACCTCAGACCCAAATAACCGGGCAGACTCAAAGAATATGGCAAAGTACTACTTTATTGTCAGCTCAGATAAAGTAGGGAAATCTGGCAAGTATAACAAGTCGCAGCTCACACACTTTCAAAGCATTTCTGTTACACAAAAGACTATATCTAGAATGTGAATTGTAAGAGTTGGAGTAGCAAGGGTATTCTAGTGATTGGTGATGTTTGGAATGATGATGAAATGGTTTCCTTTGAATATCTGGCTGAACAATTTGGACTAAATAGGCGGGAGTTGAGAAGATATAAAATCTTACAGGATTTGATTTCTGGTAGACAACAGATGATGGTAACACGAATAGTACAGAAACTAGATATTTGTACATTGTCCTATGTAGGGCAACAGAAGGTGTCTAGTTTCATGACGTTTATGCCTTTGGAACGTCTTTGGTTAGCATCATGGGAGAAACTCAGATTGTCTTGGTCGGAGAAGTTGGGGGAGGAGATTTCAGAGAGGAAATGGGAACAATTTTGGAGATTTCCAGTAAAGGCAAAACTCGACTTGAACCTATGTTACATTCATCAGAGAGTGTTGGGTAGGGTTTATTGGACTCCGGTTTCGAATGTGCGACTTGGGGCTGGTAGGAAGTGATCGTTGTTGGGGCTGTCGGAAGGAGAGGGGTATGCTGATACACATGTTATGGTACTGTGATAGGGTGAAGGAATATTGGACAGTGTTAGGATTGATGCAGTTTGGAGCATTACATTTCCACAAACTTTTTCGTCGGTGGTCCTGCAATCCATAACATGCAGACGCGATATTGATTATGTAACGAGAATCTGGATTTGTAGAGGTGTGCTTGTGGCAATTAGGCAGGTCCTGAAAGTTTGGAAAACGAGGAAGAAGCCTCTAACTGAGGATTGGCTCTATGATATGATGATTCTTTCAAAAAATGAGAAATGTTTGCTTTATAAACAATGCAAGGAAATGGTTTATGAGGATAGTTGGGGTCCCTTTAATGAGTTCTATGGAAATTGACCAGTTAACATTGAGGTGTGCTTTAGGAATTTTGACTTGTATTATAAGAGGGGGATTTAGGGGTGGGGTATGTAGTTGTTGTCTTTTATATATTCTTGTCCATTGTGTTGTTTGGTCTGTTTGTTAAGTCTGGTTGTGCTTTAATAGTATTTGAGCTTGGTTATTTATTGTTATTGATAGTAGATATACTGTTGTGATCTCATGTTTTTAATTGTAAACATTGGTTATTGTAACTGTGCTTAATTCAAGCTCAGTTTTGGTTGTATGATTTGACTGTTCATTGAAAATCATAAATAAAGTGTTTAAAAAAAACAAAAGACTATGGGCCTCATTACACGTTGTGCGGTAATGGAATACCGGTACCGGTAAATCTTTACCGGTACCGTTAATTCCTTAAGCCAATCACGACCCGAACCCACCGCTATCTGCGCTCCCGTTAATTACGGTGCCACTAATAGCGACAAGGCCGCGGGCGTGCGACCCCCAGGCCGGAATTAGCGGCATGGCGCTAATACCAGGCCATCACAAGCCATGCGGACATGGTATTAGCGGCATGTAAAACACCCAAAAACCCCTTAACGGCATGGCGCTAATAACGGCATCGAAAAGCACCCGTTAAGAGACCTGAGCAGTGTACCCATCAACTACAGGTGGACACAATCAGCACAGGTGCATGCAGTGGAGACAGGCAGCACAAAAGAGCACACCACACCCCTACCCACACCCCTTCCCACACCAAGATGGTGCCAATAGCAGCAGCATGACATGACAGCCTTGACTACATGATAGCAGTGCAGCACCAACAACAAGAGCCCACACCAGAGGTGACCCGTAACAGGTACCCATTCCTCACACCATACAGGCAATGCCAGCGATCCACTGAGGAGGTGGCTCCCAACACCTGTACGGAACCCACAGAACCAGCAGGAAGAGGACAACAATATAGTACATCCCTCCAATGACAGTGCTCCGCTGCCTAAGCGGCCTGGGTGTGGCACTCCTGTACGGCCGTGTCAAAGTGGCAAAGACAACCATGGCATGTGTAGAGCATCACACAATGTGCATATGATGGAACGTGCCTATGCCACCTGAAATTGACATGCACCAGAAGAGTATGATGTGGCTGAGGATGAGTGCGGGTGGAATGCCCCGGCAGGACATGAAAGAGGCAGTGCCAAGGAGGCACACGATGTACATCAGCATCTGATTCTGTAATCTCATCATGCACCAAGGTGAAATAGCATGGACGTAGATGGGAATTGTTGCCCTGGTGCATGTTTCGAGGCCCACAAAGGACCCTGTCCACAATGAATGACACATACACAATAATGGAGACCACGCTTGGGTTTCAAACTCTGAACAGTGTATATTGAACATATTGTGGTACGAAAGTGCATTACCCAAACTCCCAAAATACACCCTTACCCCCCTCCCCCCTCAACACACCCAAACAGACCCTTACCCCCCTCCCCCCTCAACACACCCATACAGACCCTTACCCCCCTTCCCCCTCAACACACCCAAACAGACCCTTACCCCCCTCCCCCCTCAACACACCCAAACAGACCCTTACCCCCCTCCCCCCTCAACACACCCAAACAGACCCTTACCCCCCTCCCCCCTCAACACACCCATACAGACCCTTACCCCCCTCCCCCCTCAACACACCCAAACAGACCCTTACCGCCCTCCCCCCTCAACACACCCAAACAGACCCTTACCCCCTCAACACTCCCATGTGAGTCTCATGACGTGATTGTGACCATCGCCACATGTGGCACACGAATCCTGGTGGCCCTATTTGCCAGTGCCTGCATCGTCATCTGGTGGTTGTGAAGCCGTGCGCCGCAGGTTCCGCATAGACCGGCGCAGGGAACTAGTCTGGCGTGAACTCCCAGACGAGGAGGGGCCTGGTTCTTCCTGGGCCGTGAGTGGGCACCGACGCTCAATAGCGTCTGCTATGCGGTTCATGGCCTGCCGCAGTTGGGCCATTTCACTGCAGATTCGGCTGGTGCATGCCTCCATGCCCTCCCTTGTCTGCTGTGCCAATGTAGCAATGTCCTCCCTCAGGCGGACTGTCTCTGCCACATGTTGACCTACTAGGCCACTCATCTCGTTCTGCCTCTGGTAGATGCTCGAGAGGTCATGTCGCATGGTGGGTGCTGGTGGGATGGCTGATGCACCTGGTCCCATTGCACTTGCATCAGGAGAGGATATCTGGGGGCTCCATATACCTTTAGGGGTGGGTGAATCTCCATGACTACCCGGACCTGAGGAGTACCTCGGGCTTGCCAGTAAGGGCTTGTTGGTCTGGGGCTCTGGCTATCAGCATCAATGGCAGGTGTGTCCTCCTCATCTGAAGTTGGGGCCGTGGCTGCTGCTTCACCCGTTGAGCTG
The DNA here is from genome assembly GCF_040938575.1 of Ambystoma mexicanum. Taxonomy (NCBI): domain Eukaryota; kingdom Metazoa; phylum Chordata; class Amphibia; order Caudata; family Ambystomatidae; genus Ambystoma; species Ambystoma mexicanum. The sequence continues at coordinate 1,227,633,671 of NC_090936.1, forward strand.
TTGGCAGCAGAGTGCATTCCCTCGATGCTGCCCTCACCTGCTGGGAGACACACTTCCGTGGGTGCCACGACGGGAGCAGCCATGGCCTGTGGATGCGTGCAACTGGTGTTCCGGCTGCTTCTGTCCCTGTGGTCATGGACACTCGTCCTGGCTGCCCTTGTGGATGTGGCGGTGTCCCCTGTGGCATCCCTCCTTGCTTTTTTGCTGGATGTGGGAGCAGGTGTGGAGGTGCGTGCCTCCTCAGTGTCAGTGTGTGATCCTGCAAGGGTGAGAAATGTTGACAACCATCAGTAATGGGTCGACCTGCCTTGAGCAAAATGAATACGTCATGGCGTTCTATGCATTCCGGGCTCTTCAGTGTGGATGCAGGTAATGGGGATGTTGGGTGGGTCATGCATGAATGGGTCTGTGTTGTTTGGGCATGTGGTGATGCATGCATGTCTGTTTGTGGCTGGAGCCACGGCATTGATCTGGACACATGATTGGGGGGAACATCACACTTCACTGTGCATTGTTTGATGCATACACTCACCTCCATCGGACGAAACAGCCACGCCATGCTCCATTTGTCCAACTCCCTCAATGCATTCCACCCCGATGGTTGATGCGCATGTCTCCTCCCACTCGGTGAGCTTGATTGGCGATTCACTGCCTCCTCCTGTGCCCGTAGCCAGGTTGCGGTTCACGGATAGAATGTTCCGCACACAGAGCCGGAGGTCATCCCACCTCTTTCGGCAGTCTTTGACTGTGCGGGTTGTGGTGCCTACCGCGCTGACCTTGTGGGCTACCTCTTCCCAGATGGCCTTCTTCTTCACAATGGTCTCCCGACGCATGTCGTTGTTGAAGACGACATGAGCATTGTCTGCTAGTGTCTGCGTTAGCATCAGGAGCTCCTCCTTGCAAAACTTCTCCTTGCGTTGCCGCTCAGACGATTTTTTAATGGCCTTGGGCATCTTCACGGTGTCCTTGGTGTATTTCCCAACGTGGTTCCTGGTAAGGTGTCCTGGATAAGGGGGATGGCAATGGATTGTGTTTTTAAAGATGGCCGCCGTGCTCTTTCCCGTTCCGGTGCGATGACGCTATTTCCGTTTCCGCAATATAGCGGTGACCGCTATTAGCGGTGACCGCTAATGGCGGTCACCGCTATTTGCGGAAACCGCTATTTGCATGTGGCGGCAGGGCGGAAGTGCTAACAGCGCTTTCGAGGATGCCGTTAAGGGACCTTTTGGGGACTTTTGCGGCATGGCGGTAGGCTCATTACCGGCATGGTGGTAGGCTCGTGCCCGCGATCTCGTAATGGCATGCAATTTGCGGCCTCTTGCGAGGGCGGACACGCTTTTTACGCCATGCCGGTAATTGCCGGTTTTTACCGCATACCGTGTAATGAGGCCCTATATCTCGATGCACATCAGTTATGATGTCATCCTACGTGGCAAACCACAAAACCTATCAAGGCCAGGGATTGGTATGGGGACCATATATAGCTATAGTATGTGTAAGTGTTAATAACATCATTGGCTGCCCCTTATCTGGTGGGCACTGTTAGGGAGAATTCTCAAAATGTGCTAATTCCTCCCTACCTTAGAGACCCCCAGCTCTTTTGCTGAACTTTGGGACTCTTTACTTTTTAATTCTGTTTGTTTTCTGTGTTTATTTTCTTTGGATATGGAGTTTTAAACAACTCCATAGGCATCACCTTTTTCTTGTGTGTCACACAGCACCCTCAGTGCAGTGGAACAGGGATGTCTTTCAGACTTCCCAAGGTTTCAATACCTTCTCTGGGACTGACCTCTGCCTCCCAGTGAATGTAAAGTTAAATTGACTTTACTAGTCTTTTTAAATTGCTAGACCCAGCACACACTGCCTTACAATACCTAGTGTTCCCTATGCTTAGAAAACTCATGTAGCGCTCAAAACCTACCCTTTCCTCTCAGAATGGCTGGTGGCAGTGGTATTACCATGATTTCCCCGACCGCGGCCCGTTTAAACGCTCTGGTAGCTGAAATCCACCGGAGCCATGTTTTTCAAAATGGCGTCTGAGCCCTCTCTGTAAAAACAGGTTCCGGTCGCCATTTCTTTTTGGAAAGGTCATTCTAGTGTTTGTCTCTGTGCGCCAAACCAGATTTGGTCCCTTTCTTTGTTTGCCTTTGGCGGGCTTCTGTACGGAAGCCCCCCTCTGGCGCCTGAGTGTCTGGGGTGGACAGGATGTGAGGGAGGTGCCCGAAGCTCCCTGTGCTTAGTCTCCTAGGAGACCTGAATGCACTCTGGCATGATTGGCTGGCTGTCCAGCAAGGACAGCCACCCTGCTGGGTGAGTGACAGCGAGGCTGGAATGAATGGGAAAAAACTGTTTAAAAGCAGGTCTCTGGAACTTAGAAGGCAGAATCGACCACTGGAATGAAAGAACCGAAGACGAGCTGAAGGAAGACGACTGCTGCAACTCCTGGACCGTTGGTTTGCTCGATGAAGCCCTGTTGCAGGTCCAAATTGCCTGAAACTCCCTCGACAGAGAAGCCTCTTCAAGGACGACTTCTTCCCTGGAGCTGGTGGGAACAACCAACCCGCAAGCCACCTGGAAACCATCTCCATGCTGGTCGAATTTTCTTCAGAGTGCTGTTGAAAACCGGATAGCCAGTGAGACGGATATCAGTTTGTGGACTTTAAGGCACTCGCACCTTATACCAACTTTTTGCCAAGCTTGTGGATCCTTCCCCGTGCAGTGCAGGAACCTCCCAATGTCCTCTCTCTTGTCCCCACGACTGAGGCTCAGGAACAGCGAGATCTGCAGGAACTGCCAGGAACAACTGCCTCAGCTACAGCTTTTCTTCATTCAAAGGGCACTGTGCAAAAGTGTTAGAGAAATCCTCTTTGCCGCGGTGAAAGTTTGTGAAACTTTCCCAACTTTGGAGTCTTGTTTGCTCCTAACCCGACATATAACACTTTTTCGTGCAAACTACTTCTAAGGTCATTGGCAAAGACTTAACCGTTTACTACCAGAACTGTACTATCTTATCCAAGACACTGATCCATTGACTTTGGCCCAGGCTTATTGAATTGAACTGCCTCTTGTAGTGAACTGAGACTCTTTGCCCTGCCTATGAAAAGTATTGTGTTTGATTCTTATAACCTTTGTCTTGCTACCCCTTTTGAAAGTTTCTGAAGTGCCATTTTACTCCCACTTCAGGGGAGCCTAACTTGTTCTGAAACGTTTTGGTTGGGTGCTGTGGTGTATTATAGTGTGATATTGAGCTGCTTATTCTAGTAGAATGTTTTCTAACTAAAAATTCTAAATACATTAATATTGTTTTACCAAGAAACCTTGAGTGTTTGTTTGAACCACTGTGATTGCAAGTCCTTTGTGTAGCATCTTGTACTACTCACATCCCTCTTGAGATAAGCCTGGCTGCTCAGCCCTTCTACCACAAAACTGTGTAGTACAGACTTATACCAAAGGTGTGATTGTGCTTACACCTGTAGTCTTAATTGTGTGTAGTGTTCCCAAAGGGTACTGCATGTAATTCTGCCTAACAGGCACACCTTCAACTACCTCTAAAATACATACTGTACTGATTATAGCAAATTACTGACAGCGGATTGGCTTCTGGAACACTGTATAGCAGGCTGCTTCATAGCCACTCATGATTGATTTGGGTACTCTCTCAAGCTTGTCTTTCGTCTTAGATTTGGGCTTAGTTTACGCGTTTTTCCATCCTGCATTTATAGTTCAATAAACACCCTTGAACTGTGATCACTTGTGTCTGTCTTTACTGTTGCCACCATGAGTTACTTACAGTAGCAGGCTTACCCCCTAGTCCCAAAGGGGGGGTTGCTCCCCCTTGGGGAAAGGTGACGAGCTGCTGGGATAATAAACACCCTTGAACTGTGATCACTTGTGTCTGTCTTTACTGTTGCCACCATGGGTTCCTTACACAAGGAATAGGTGCCCAATGTGTCTTTTGCCATAAGCCCTGCCTCTACCGATCTACCAGTAATGCTAGGTGAAAGTATAGCTAGGTCCCCTTCGCTTGCACATTGTTTCTGGAAGAAATCAGTCATTTTTGATCTGGTTAGTAACAGCAGAGCCGGGGCAGTTCGACAGGTTCAAGGAGAAGGAGCAACCTCTGCACCCAATGGCAGCAATGTTTCTGTTAAAGTCTACCGTTTGCCAGATGCAGGCACTACAATCGGAGAGCTATTCTGGTTGACCATTTTGCAGCGCAGGTTATACATATACTTGTCAATAATGCTCAGGCCAACAGGGCAGAAGAAAATCCAAAACGGAACACTTGCCTTCAGCAGCCTTCAACTGCACTCTGTGCGCTCCGCGTTGACATGCAGTTGTTCAAAGGATGTGAGTCACCTCAAACCAGATCTGTGCTGCAGCCCTTGCTGTAAAGCTCTGCCGACAACTGCACTGTGTGCACTCCAAGGTAAGCGTTGGAATGGCTCTGGATTCCTCATCAGGGAGCCGCTGCATGGCAGATTTGTAATAGTCCATGTTAGGGAGCTCTGTTGCAGCTGCTCGATTATGGCGTGCGCTGATGGCCTGCAGCGTTTCTTGCAGCCACGTTGTCTGCAGCTCCATATAGTGGTGCCTTCTCTCTTCCCACTGGTAACTGGAGTGGTCTCCCTGGAATCTCTGGTGGGCTGTTATGTTACGGGCAGTCTGCTCAGACGGTTGATGTATATTGTTGCCTGCAATGAAAAGAAAGAAACCCGCCAACGTCTTGGTGAAGAGATATGGAGTGATCCACAGTGGTACTGCCTAAAAACATGCATGCACTTAAGGAAGGGACTGGAACTGGGGCCCTCCCAACTGCCGCTTTCCTGCTCTTGGGTTGGAAGGGCTATGGCTTCTCCCTTGATAGGCATCCCAACCCAGGCTGAGAGGGATTTCCCTTACCTTGGGAACAAGACATTGTCGCACAATATACAGAAAAATCACCAACAAAATTCTTGGCAATACAATTTATCTTTTTTCCAACAAGGCTACTACAGAAAGGAGAGAGGTACATATTTGTAAGGTTGTATGTGATATTATCGTTTTTAAAACATTGTGTTATAGAAATGTCACAGAAAAAATAAAGAGTGCTTAAATATTGTGCCCTCATAAAAAAATAATGGCACATTTAGAAATAATGCTCTGAATACATTATGGGAAATCATCGATGTGCGGGGGGTGTGTGGTCAGGACATAACCCTCCAGTGTACCTGCGGCTGCCCAAAGTAATCCTATTAAAAATCCTATGAGCAGAGCTCAAATTCCGGTGCTCTGCACATTTGAGAACCGAAGTATCGGGGGAGCATAAATATCACCTCTCTGGCAGGAATGAAGCGCTCCTGGATCCGCTTTTGGCGCCTCTGAAACTCTTGCACAAAAGCACAGGCAGTCGCGCCAAGATGGCCATCACCGGCCTTCACCAGTAGTCGGCTGATCACAGCAAACGCCGGCAACCCGGACTAGGCAAAGGGACGGGAATCGCACAGTGCCCCCTGCAGATCAGGAGGATACCCCCGCTCGGGGGGCAGAGAGGTGAAGGCAGAGGATCGCCCACAGCAGCGGAGGCAACGCCGCTGCGGGGGCGGCCCACACATGGTATTGAGGAAGGAGCCGGAGGGGCTTTGCCAGGCCTCCCCCCACCAACGGCCAGGCACCTGCACTTTTCCAGCGCCCCCCTTCTGGAGATCGTGGGAAAGAGCATTGAGCACAGCGAGACACAGGGCCTGGGTCGGCCCGACACAAAGGGGGTGAGTGGCCCTCTCCCCCAGCAAAAGGACAGTGTGCCCTCGCAGCCCAGGAAAGAAATGAAGAGTGCAATGTATCGGACGGCGCTGCCGGGGTGGCTCAGAGCATTTGAGCCGCCCCTCCAGCTCATGCAGAAATGGTAAAGCTCCAACACCTCCACACACAGCAGACAGCATCAGGGACCGGCTGAAGCTCTGCAGGAGCACACTTAGAAGCACCCCCTATCAAGGGAGCTGCAAAATGGTGAGGCGCTCATGCAGCGGGGTCTGCTCCTCTGACTCGGGGGTGAAGGTAAACGCAGCCACACATTGGGAGCATCAAAAAGGGCACAGCAGTAGTTGGCAAGTTGGGATTCCACGGTACTTCACCCTGCACTTTACCCGGGATCATACAGAGGGGTGGCTGAGACAGAGGGGCCTTCACAGCATAGTCTACCAGCCATGAAACCAGTGTGGTGAAAAGTACAGGGTCAAGAGATGCTACACAACTGGGCAGCTATCAGCATCCCCCCAGCGGAGGCACAGCTCTGACTTGACAGTCTAAGCCCACATGGGTGGCCCCACAACTTCAGGCACGTGGGCATAACAGGGTGGCCAAGCGACGCCACACAGAAATACCCTGGAGGTCTCTCCTTTGCTGTCCACTCTCGCACTAATTCTATTTACCGGCAGAGAATCTGTGGGAAACATGGGGGTGCGGACGGGACGGCAACTGGAAATGGACTCCTACACAACCTCAGCCATGCGTTCACAGACTCGCCGACAGAACCGCCCAACAGCGAGGACAGAGTCTGTGTCGACCGTAGAAAGAAGAATTTCAGAGGTCCTGCTCGCACTGCAAAATTCTAGGACGGCTCGGGTGCTGCAAATCGGAAACATCGGGGAAGAGCTGAACCTGCTGCATGCCAACATGCACATGGGATCTGAAAAGCAAAAAGACGGACATTAGGATCACATCAGTTGAGACAGAAGTACCTACACTTAAAAAATAAGGTCTCCCAACTTATACATACAACAAAAAATCGCTAGCAGCAGAGCGGAGGATGCAGAAGGCCACTCCCAAAGAAATAATGTGCGCATAATAGGTCTCCCTGAGGGCGAGGAGGGGGTAATGCATGGAAGTTTTCTTGGGAGTCATGGCTGCAAACAAACTGGGATCCAAAGGCCTCTCTGAGTGGTTCGACAGTGGAGCGGGCTCAGTGTCCCTGCGCGCAGACCACCGCCTGGTACTAGGCCCCAGCCAGTGATGGCACGAGTATTTAACTACAGATATTGGGATGCAATCTTACAAATGGATTGGCGGTGTGGCTCGATACGCACGGATCATGGTTCTGACTTGATTGTTCCAGACGATACGAAGCAAGTTCAGCACCAGAGGCAAAACTTAGAAGAAATAAAACAGACTTTGAGAGACAAGGGAGTGCAGTACATGCTGCTCTACCCAACCCGACTGAAGATAATACAGGGCGACAGGCACTGGTTCTCCAGCTCTCCACAGCAAGCATGGCATTGAGGGGAGCTGCACTGCAACATTGTCAACAAACCATTGCACGCACACATTCCCCCCTCCCCAGAAACCCTCAATTGTGAAAGTGGTGTAGTGGCTGGTAAGCTATTTTTTTTTTAGGGTTTCTTGGGGACCTAATAGGACAATTTCCGTCTTTTAGCCATTGAGGCAGAAACCGTTGGCTGCCATCCAGGCCTGAATAGTGGAATAGGCTATTTTAGAAGTGGTTGTACCCAGGTTTCCTTGAGGCTAGGGGGAACCAGTCCTGAGGCAAAGGAGGCATTTATTAATGTAGTGAGAAACAGGGCCAGTGTGACAGCACAGTCTTTGATGATCTTAGCTGGGCAGTCATCACCTTTGCAATTAGATGGTTTGAGGTGTTTCAGAAGGGTGAGAACTTAAGGTTCAGCGACGTCCATGAAGAATTAGAGGAGGAAGTCCTGGGCAGAGGGGTTAGTGGTGGGTGCAGCTGTGGTTGTGATCAGTGCGTTCTTGTTGGTTAGGATTCTGCTATGCCTATGCTATGCCGGTCAAGTTTATTAAGCATGGCGGTTTGGATATTAGAGCACCATGATTCGTCTTTGGAGATGACCTGCGTGGAAGGGGCTGGTGATTCTAGTTCCCTGAAAATGGCAAACATCTCTTTAGATCCAGATTTTGCATTGGCAATCCTAGTGTTAAAGGAAGCGGTTTTGGCGAAGATGATTGCCTTTTTGTATTGGGCAGCTATTTTGTTGAATTTCAGTTTAGTGCATTCAAGTGAATTGGTTTGCCAATTGGAGAGGGCAGTGCGTTTCGTGGGACGGAGTTCCAGTAGCTATGGGGTGTAGCAGGAGTCTGCATGCCTAACCGTTTTGGCTTTCCTGGCTTACAGTGGGGCTATGGCATCGACTGCATTCTTTAGTGCAGAATTGTATAGTTCAGCTAGAGCTGTAGGGTCATTGGACAAGGGAGGCCTGAAAGCAGCAGTTTCTAGATAAGGCAGTAGCCTCTCTTTGGTTAGTTTACGTGAGCTCCGAGATATAGCGGGCGGTAGGGGAGTGGTGAGATGTTTTTGTTTTGATGGCATGGAGATGGATAAGTGGATGACATGGTGGTCAGTTCAGGGGCATGGGGCTATGGAGCTGATGGATGGGGAGCAATTGTGGCCAGCTATCCAATCCAGGATGCAGCCTTTAGAGTGGGTTGTGTTTGTGATCGATTGTCTGAACCCCAGAGTATCTAGGGCTTTGGTGAGAGATTTGGCTTGAGAGTCTTCTGGATCGTTGAACCCAAGGTTCAGGTCTCCTAGTAGCATGGATTTAGAAGAGATTTTTAGATTGTGGGATAGGCGGTGGAGGAGGGTCTCGTGGAAATCAGCCATGGGGACAGGGGGTGACGGGGGGGGGGGTTCCGAGATGGCTAATAAGTCCAGATTGTTAGAAGTGAGCATGTCACAGATTTCCAGGGCGTGTGTTGGGAGGGAGCGGGCATTAATGAGGGCACATTAAAATGAGGCGAGGTTTGGGGGAGTTCTTGGGGAGGTGGCTGCTAGTAGCATTGAGGGTGGTAGTGGCAGAGAGGCTGGATGTGTGAGCTATATTTAATGTGGATCCAGAGTGGATGGAGGTAATGATGCCAGGGTTTAGCCTGGCGGGTGTCAGGTTCGTAACAGCATTTGAGTGCAAGGGATTTACAAGTGTGACCTTCATGAGAGTAAGGGCAACATTTGGATTCACCAGGCAGGTGGGTCAGGTCATATGCAGTGGGATTGTGATCAGCGGAATCTGGAGTAGGTATAACAGGATTGGCGTGTACAGTTACATTAGTGCATGAATGGCCAGCAAGGAGGTAATCGGATACTACAGTGCTACATCCTGCATTGGTGCTTCAGTGGTGTGGTCGTGGGAGGTGGTAGTTTGATGGATGGATTTGAAGAGTCTCAGGACTTTTTTAGGTGGTCTGTGGGAGGTGGCTTTGGCTGGTTCAACACAAGGTAGTTGGCTGGAGATGCCAGCAAATGAGAATATGGGGGTGTACTGGAGGGCGGAGCGACCTCTGAACGGGCCCATGAGATTCAGAGCTCGCCCTCCGGCACCTTAAAACGAGATAGCTGCACCCTGAGGAGGATGGGGTGCAGGATTCTCTTACTCCAACACCAATCAATAAGGACAAGTCAATGGTTTGGCAAAGGGAAGTCCGTTTAATGACAAGTAAAAATAAACGGGGAAACAAATGGTAATCAACAGTGATGCGATCGCCTGTCTCGCTTTAACTTCCAAATTCTTCATTCAGACAGCAACAGTTATAGCAGATTTTCATCATCGCTGACGTGTTACACTCATAAGTTTGTCATGCAATTCTATTGGTCGGAAAAGGTAACTTAAGTATAGGTGCTATATCTGTATATGGTAACAGAGCGTGAGGATTGGATAACTCTTATCGGGTGGGCGTCTACGCCCATCCCTCTACATCACTCGTGATAGACGTCAGTACAAGTACAACGTCTTATTGATTATACAGCTATAGGACCCTAGATTATTTGGTCCATTGTGATTGGGTGGGTTACACGCCTAGGCATAAATCTCCACTTTAATTAGTAGAATGGACACCCAGATGCGGAGTGCCCCAAGATTCACCCTGCCTCCCTTCCATCAATCAGCACTTTTAGGGATATGTGTCAATTAGTTGGCTGAGGATGGCCTCGAAACTGTAGCTTCTTATCAGGAAAAGTTATGGCATCCTCAGGTTCTGGGTGACATCAGACGTTGGTACCTCTTCGCCCTTGGCTGGTCACGTGTCTGTTCACCGTGAATCTGCTTCATTTTCCTTCTTTTCATGTATTTGATTCTTCCGTAGCCTCGCCACCTGCCTGGGGCCTCCTTATCTCGACCTTCACTGGCTGGCTGCTATGCTCTGAAGTTTGGATTCTTCGAAGGTTGCCGCTCTCCTCCCTTCTTTGAGTTGACCTCGAATTCCCAGGCATGAGCCGCTGAGTTTCGATTCCGCTCTTTTCTTTTTGGCTTTAGCTGGAATATGAATCCTGGCCTTGTTATCCCCTTGCAGCCTGGGCTTAATTCTGCTTTCACAAAATGGAGTCGCACTTGTATAGTGTGCTTCATTGAGGTAGATATATAATTAGCGCTTGCCGCTCTATTCTTCTACTAAGCATTGCCAGCAGTACCGTTTCTTTGGCTTCTTGCATTCCAAGCATATTTACAGGCATTTTAGTCAGTTACGTGTAATCATCCTTCCTTCAGGGTTATGTTCCTTGTGCTGCAACGTTGATTCTTCTTTTAAGTCTGTCGCACCATTATTCAAAACTTTTCGTCTTGTGTGTCATCCTTTAGACGTTGTTTCGTGCATCTGTGAGTCTGTCCGGGCCCGTGTGTCGTCACCACTCTCCTTCTATTATGGCTGTATGTGTCTCTTCTGGGACAGTCTGCAAGTAGTCTTCATTTCGTGTTAACTGCTGGTACGGTTGTCTTAGTGGGTACCGGGCTGCCCAAAGTTGTCTAGTTATAGGCACTTCAACAGGTATTGCTCTTCAGATGGGCACTGGGCAGAATCCCAGAGCTGCTCTATGTTGGCTCATTTGTTTCTCATACGTCACAAACCTTGGCGAATATGTTCCTGGTACCTCGAACTGGGGGGCTGGGGTGCAGGCCATGTTTGGGACCTCCTCTACAGGGGTACCTGGGTTCATAAGTGTGGTGAGCCTGTAATCTTTCCTTAGTTTAGGCATGGAGACCATTCTTTTTAGGTGAGTGAGGATGGAGGTGGTTGGGGCGGGGTAGCAACTAGGGTGGGAGGGGCTGGGTTCTCTGTGCACTGATGCCGTGATAGGAGGTAGAGGCATAGGGTGTTGTTGGTGTGCAGTTTGACAGGTTTTTTGTTTAATGCTAGGCGCGTAGTGAGCCCAAGGGATGTGTTGTATGGCTTGGCAGAAAGAGGGTGAGTGATGCGTGGAGCTGTGGTTTGTTAGGGTATGCAGGAATGAGTTAACTCATTTCCGCGATGTGGCATCTGTATGTGGTCGGCATGGTGAGGCTGGCGTGGCTGTGTTTGGTCACTGAGACTTGGGTTCACAGGCCAAGTAGGCGATTTCTAGAGGACGTGACTCTTGGGCGAGAAGGGCAGTGAATAGGTAATTTAGGGGCACGCAGCATTGTTAGTCTGCGGGTGTGCGGGCAGAACAGATGTTACATGTTACATGTGCAAAACACATGTAAAATCAATTAGAAGCACATCTAATGTCGCTTTAAAGGCACGGCAAGGCAAGGCTACATGTCCCGACCCCAACTCGCCTTCACTTTCTCAAACCACGCTTTTGTCAAATGTGTTTTCTGTAGTAGTGCTACTTGCACCCCCTACCTTTTCAGGGAACCCAGTATTTCCCTCCTTTTCTTAGCTTGGCCATCCCTCGTACATTCCAGGTTATAATTGTGAGTGTTCCCATTTTAAGTGAGTGAGCTGGGACCCTTGAACCCCTTTCACTTTCCCCTTCCCCTTCCTCAGACCTGTGGTCAGGACACACCCATCGCTATTGGATCCAGTTCCTGGGGGTGGACCAGTGAGGGAGGATCACCTGGATGGGGGGTCCTCAGGGAGTGGGACACATACTTGTGAGACGCTGTATCCCCCTTCTTTCACCACCTTTTCCTCATCCTAACACTTAGGATATTCCAAACCACTGCCCCCCCCCTTTTTTCCACACGAACGCTTTCGAACAACACAAAAGACACCGGACTAACACCAGAGCTGTTTACCTGACAAGTCCCAATACAAGAGTCCGGCAATCGACCAGACTCACATACACCTGACAGCCCTTTCCCTTCGCCACAGGGATAAAAGGTGAAGCACAAGAGAAGCAAGGCAGACCGCACGACGTGAGAGCTAACTTAGCACGGCAATTGAAAAGGAGGAGAAAGACGGTGCAGACAGAGAGGTTGACAAGGAGAGAAGCAACCTTGCCCTTTCTGCTGAGGTTTCACAGGCCTTGTTAGAAAGTATAAAACAGCAAAAAATAGCGAGCATGTGTTGCAGCAGATTTCTATGGTACGCAAGACCCACCTCCAATGATAACCAAGCCGGGGAAGGAGGCTGGATCTGAGGTACCAACCTTGACTCCAAGGATAAAGAAAGGCAAGCGGTTCATCACAGCGAGTCGAGGGGAGAATCAATAAGAATCCGAACTGTGTTGAACGAAAAGTAGCCAGTGGCTAATTTGAACTTTGAAAGAGTTAAATATACAATTGAGGAAAGAGGGAGAAAACCAGAAACAGAGGAGGCCGGCACCACATGGATGCTTAAGCAGGAAACTCTGGGAGATTACCTAAGGGTAGAAACTACTGTAACCAGAAGCCCTTGGTAAGAGGCAAAAAGAGGTCAAAGTGGTCATACAGAGGTCCTGTAAAATCCTTTGTACCGTCGAAAGTCTTCGACCGACAGATGATTGCAAAGCTAAGGGAAATTAATCCCGCTTGGTGAAATGAGCACATGAACAGTGTGTGGTAAAAGTTGGCGAGAGTAAACCCTGAAGAGGGAAGCCGACAATCGGAGACCAAGCCTGAAGTGCTGTTTAAAAAGACATTAAGCATTGTGTAAGTAAGGGGTATTGGAAGACCAGGAGGAGTGAATTGTCCCCCTTGTCAAGGGGGTCCGAACTAGGTTGAGGGAGATCCAGGGGTGAAAAAATCACCCAAACTTCATTGAGAAAGGAACTGTTCAATTGGTTGGTTGAATACGGCACTTGAGGAGTTGGCGCCAGGAAGTGGGGGACTCGGGGTGAAGCCATCACCCAACGTGAACTGTGTAACAGAACCTTTTGTTTGTGTTGGTTTGTTGGATACATCAGACCTCGAAGACAGAGACTTTATAATGCAAAGAGACTTTACCATCGAAGTACCTGATAGTTGGAACTGAACTGTCGGCTTGTGCCGGGAAGGTTCAAGCATGTGTTGTACTCCAAAGTTACACCTTGTACCGTGCTAAAAACGTGGGGAAGGGAGACCTCAAGGCAATCATATCCTGACTTGTTATTTGAACACTATTTCCTTTACTTTGATACCCTACCCCACACTCTTTCTGTAATTAGTTGTAAGGAATTGGCAATAGTTTTTTCTTGATAGGGAAAGCACAGGCTGACCTACCGGAAGTGGTAGTACAGTGGGAGATAGTTGTTTAAATACCTGGGCATACAGGTGCACCACAATGCTGCAGACACATTTCAGTATAATGTTGGCAGGGCAGTGATGAACTTAGAGGACCGGATGAAATTCTGCAGAAAGCTGCCCCTCTCGCTTATGGGGAAAATAGTGATTTGTAAAATGGTCATTCTTGCGCTGCTCTTATACCTATTCACAAATTTCCCATATCTGCTTAGGCATCCCTTCTTTAGGAAATTGGATAGCATGATCTTGGAGTTCTTATGGGCTGGGGGCAGGCACAGGATGTCCCTAGACATAATGCGAAGGATATACTCGGATGGGAAGACCACTTCCCGGAAACCCTTCTAGGCACAAACACAAGTCAAAGGACATTGCTGGTCCAAGGCGCTAACCAACATCAGCACCACCGCTGCCTCCACCTCGGGAAGTGACCCCAACAGGGGATCCTGCCACGGATACAGCGACAGACACCAATGAGGCCGATGACTTTGTGCCAGTGGACGGATAGCCAGCAGGCGTGGATGACCCGTGCAGGTCCTCTCTGCCAGATGAGGTTGGCTCCTTCCACTCAGTGATATCCAGGGCCTCTGAACTTTTTCAACTGGTGCCTGAGGAGACGAAAAAGGAAAGGTTCCTTTATCAACGCGAGTCCAGGCAGAAGACCATCATGCCCCTCCCCTTGTTGGATGATATCTGGGATGACGGCCTAGCGCTTTTGAAGAATCCGAGCACCGCCCCACCCAAGCGGGACAGGCTAGAGCAAAAATACAGAATCCCGGTCTCTGCCCCCAGGTGCCTGAGGGTGCAGCCTTCACCTGACTGTAGTCTCAGCCACCACCAGAAAACGCTCTGCAAACCCGTCGTCCTCGTCCATGGTGCCCCTGGACCAGGAGGGGAAGAAGCTGGACGCTATGGGGAAGAGGATTATCTATACGACTTCCAGCACCATTAAGGCCACTAATGCTGTGGGCATTTTGTCCTGCTACGACCGGGCACTATGGTATAAACTGGGACCTATTCTGGACTTCCTACTTGACGACAAGAAGGCAGGAACTCTTGAGCTGTTTTAGGAGGGGGAAGTAGCCTCAGACCAGGCCATCACAGTGGCAGCGGACATCGCGGACACCGGATTCCATCAGATGGGAAACAGAGTGTCTCTTTGTCGGCATGGATGGCTGAAAGCCACCAACTTCAGGCCGGACGTTCAGTCTAAGGTCTTGGACATGCCATTCAATAGGGAAAACCTATTTGGCAAGATGGTCTATGAGTCTCTTCATAGCATCAAAACTGACACAGCGACGGCATGTTCACTGGGTACCCTGCAGCAACAACAAACTAAAGGGCCTTTAGGGCTGAGCACGTGAACCTCTCTGACACCCTAATATTATTATGAAAACACTGTTAAGAGAGGAACTATACTTCAATGGAGTGGAGCTAACAAATAGATATCTGTCCCTGCTATCGTAGGGAAGGTGCAGCGCCTGTCTTCTGCGCGGTCGGCGACAGTGCATGCCGGCAAGTCTCTGCTGGGCATGATGTTCTTCTGCATCAACCTCATCCTTCTTTGCAGACTATACAGGAGTCCTCTCTGGGAGTTTCTGGATACGAGGTGGCTGCAAGTCTCGGGATCCTGGATGGACAAAATCACCCTCAACGAGGGGTTCCGACGAGCTACACAGTGGTGGGGTGTGCGATCCGTTATCACGCAAGGGGCCCCATTCCAAGTCCCTCCTTACCAGGAGACGGTCACCACAGACGTTTCTCTGGAGGGTTGGGGGCTTACCCCAGACACTTGCATGCCAGAGGCCTCTGGCTGCCAGAAGAAAAGACCCTTCACATCAACGTCCTGGACCTCTGGGACGTTTTCTGGGCTCTCAAATCCCTCCTTCCGTCGCTGAGGGGAAAGGTGGTAAGGATCTTCACGGACAACTCCACCACCATGTTCAACTGCCGGAAACAGGGCGGGATACTCTATCCAGTGATTTCCAGGGAGGACCAGGATCTGTGGCGTTGAGCCATTCGTCAGGACATGTTTCTCGTCCCTTTTCACCTGGCGGGCACCAAGAACACCATCACAGACTCACTCAGTAGGGAGCTACGTTATTGCCATGAATGGGAGCTTTGTCATGACCAGGTGTATCTTCTATTCCACGAATGGGGTCAACCCCAGATCGACCTTTTTGTCACAGCGACACATTCCAAGTGTCAGAAGTTCGCCAGCTGGTTCTTGCAGCCAAAGAGCATGGGGGATGGGGTCTCGTTCCCGTGGGAGGGACTTTTTCTAAACGCTTTTCCTCTGTTCCCACTACGAGTGATTAACACACTCAGTGTCACTGCAGGATGATGCTGGTGGCTCCGGCGTGGCCGTGACAAATCTGGTATCCAGACCTGCTAAGGCTGTTGTTGACTCCGTCCATCAGACTGCCACTACTTCGGTACCTTCTCTCCAGAGAGGGAGGGGCGATTCTGCACCACAATCCAGCGTCGCTGAACCTCAGGGCCTGGTTCCTACAGCCCTAGAGTTCAGACGTTATTCCTTACCTGTGTAGTGTAAGGACAACTTGGCCAAGGCCATAGCCTCTTCATCGTTGACGTGCTACGGCCATAAGTGGAGGCGTTTCTCTGTGTGGTGCCAGGCTCAGATTACCCCTCTGCAGGTCACAGCCGCACAGCTCCTACCATACCTGCTTTCCTCAAAGGTCTCTTCAGGACTTTTCTGCCGGTGAAGGCTCCTGCCCCGGCTTGGGGACTTAATGTGGTTTTAACTAAGCTCATATGGGCACCATTTGAGCCAACGCTTCAAGCCCCACTCAAGTTTCTATCATGGAAGACTGCTTTCCTCATGCCGATCACCTCGGCCAGGAGGGTCGGTGAGATCCAGGCCCTCTTGTGCAAGCAGCCGTACTTGTCCTTCCACGCTTCAAGGGTGGTACTATGTACACACCCCACCTTTATGTCAAAGGTGTTGTCAGATTTCCACCTCAACAAGCCTTTGGTGTTGCCCGTCTTCTTTCCGAATCCATTGTCGCCAGCGGAGAGGGCCTTGCATTTGCTGTACGTTGCTCATGCCTTGGTGTTTTAACCTAGTGGTTCGGGCTGGGCTGCTACCATTGGTGGCGGCAGCTGACTGATTTGCATATGGCTGGACCCCTTTTGCAATGGCGCAGACGGGCTAAAAAACGGTGATGTGGAAGGTTGCCCAGAGCAATGCCAGTGGTTCAGATTCATTCGAAACCTTTCACCCATCACTTTTGTGGTCGCAGTTTGTCTCACCATGTGAGAGTGGGTATGCCCAGACGTGGGTCCCTTGCTTGCTGCACCATAGGGAACCAAGCTGTACCTCTCCGAGGAGGTCCAACAAGGCCAAAACATGTCTGGGGTTGCTTGTGTTTCTGTGCAGAGGGGACCTGGCCTAGCGGTTCGGGCTGGGCTGCTACCATTGGTGGCGGCAGCTGACTGATTTGCATATGGCTGGACCCCTTTTGCAATGGCGCAGACGGGCTAAAAAACTGTGGTGTGGAAGGTTGCCCAGAGCAATGCCAGTGGTTCAGATTCATTTGAAACCTTTTACCCATCACTTTTGTGACCACAGTTTGTCTCACCATGTGAGAGAGGGTATGCCCAGACGTGGGTCCCTTGCTCGCTGCGCCATAGGGAACCAAGCTGCACCTCACTGAGGAGGTCCAACAAGGCCAAAACATGTCTGGGGTTGCTTGTGTTTCTGTGCAGAGGGGACCTGGCCTAGCGGTTCGGGCTTGGCTGCCACCATTGGTGGCGGCAGCTGACTGATTTGCATATGGCTGGACCTCTTTTGCAATGGCGTAGACGGGCTAAAAAACGGTGGTGTGGAAGGTTGTCCAGAGCAATGCCAGTGGTTCAGATTCATTCAAAACTTTTCACCCATCACTTTTGTGGCCACAGTTTGTCTCACCATGTGAGTGAGGGTATGCCCAGACGTGGGTCCCTTGTTCGCTGCGCCATAGGGAGCCAAGCTGCACCTCACGGAGGAGGTCCAACAAGGCCAAAGAATTTCAGGGGTTGCTTGTGTTTCTGTGCAGAGGGGACCTAGCCTAGTGGTTCGGGCTGGGCTGCTACCATTGGTGGCGGCAGCTGGCTGATTTGCATATGGCTGGACCCCTTTTGCAATGGTGCAGACGGGCTAAAAAACAGTGGTGTGGAAGGTTGCCCAGAGCAATGCCAGTGGTTCAGATTCATTCGAAACCTTTCACCCATCACTTTTGTGGCCACAGTTTGTCTCACCATGTGAGAGAGGGTATGCCCAGACGTGGGTCCCTTGCTCGCTGCGCCATAGGGAACCAAGCTGCACCTCACGGAGGAGGTCCAACAAGGCCAAAACATGTCTGGGGTTGCTTGTGTTTCTGTGCAGAGGGGACCTGGCCTAGCGGTTCGGGCTGGGCTGCTAACATTGGTGGCGGCAGCTGACTGATTTGCATGTGGCTGGACCCCTTTTGCAATGGTGCAGACGGGCTAAAAAACGGTGGTGTGGAAGGTTGCCCAGAGCAATGCCAGTGGTTCAGATTCATTTGAAACCTTTCACCCATCACTTTTGTGGCCACAGTTTGTCTCACCATGTGAGAGAGGGTATGCTCAGACGTGGGTCCCTTGCTCGCTGCATAGGGAACCATGCTGTACCTCACTGAGGAGGTCCAACAAGGCCGAAACATGTCTGGGGTTGCTTGTGTTTCTGTGCAGAGGGGACCTGGCCTAGCGGTTCGGGCTGGGCTGCTACCATTGGTGGCGGCAGCTGACTGATTTGCATATGGCTGGACCTCTTTTGCAATGGCATAGACGGGCTAAAAAATGGTGGTGTGGAAGGTTGTCCAGAGCAATGCCAGTGGTTCAGATTCATTCAAAACTTTTCACCCATCACTTTTGTGGCCACATTGATGTTTTAAGTGGCACACACAAAAAGCTTTCGGAAGTCTTGTCAGCTGCTTGTCAATTTTGGACCTGGAATCACAGAAGGGCCTTGTCGAAGGCGTCCATATTCAGGTGGCTCTCTGGCTGCATCATGCACTGTCATCGACTGGCTAGCAGGCCGGTGCCGGGCCAGCCAAGAGCCCACTCCACCAGAGCCATCGCAGCAACAACAGCATTTCTTTCTGGTGTGCCTCTGCTCGACATCTGCAGGGCTGCTACGTAGAGGTCCATGCACACCGTCACACGGTTCTACTGCATCGACAGGGATTCCAGGGAGGAGTCCTGAGTCAGCCAAGTGGTGCTACGCAACCTGTTTCTTTGAGGTGAGTCTGTTCCAGGGGTGAGTGTTTATTGCTTCTGTTGAGCCTTGCCACCTCCCGTAGTTGTGTATATGTACTGCTGTGTAATCGTTATTCATGAGCATGTGAATCCATGCCAGACTACATGCTGGAGAAGGTTTAAGTTCCTTACCTATATCTATTGTTCTCCAGCATGGGTTTGGCATGGATTCACATGTGAACCCTCCCTCCTGATGGCCAGGAGCTTAGGGAGAGGACTGTCATTGGATGGGGGCAGTATGACCCAGAGGACATTGATTGGTTTAGAAGAGAAATACAGTTTTAAAGCTAAAGTGAAACGTTTTTTCTTTTACCAAGGATTCTCAGCCTGATGACGGGGAATATTCATGAGAATGTGAATCCATGCCAGCCACATGCTGGAGAACAATAGTTACAGGTAAGTAACTTAAACCTTCCTGTTCTTTAAGATTACTCACCATTAAGGTGATTATCCCGGTCGCCATCACTTCTGCTAGATGGGTGAGTGGACTCCAGGCTTTGTCTGTAACCTCCTTACTTGGTTTTCTCCAAGGAGAAGGTGACTGAGAGTTAGACCCTCTCTCCCGAAAGTAGTCTCGGAATTCCATCCCTCTCAAAAGATCCATTCATCCTGTAATTTTTCTTCCGCCTCACCCTTCCAAGGCAGTGGAACGGTGACTGGGAAATGCCAATAGAAAACTGAAGCAGGACAGCAAGTGAACAGGGAAAGTGTTCATTAAGAAATCTTTGTTTGGTAGATCTGTCCTCAACTAGCAATGCCCCAGTCGATTGCAGGACAGGAAGACGTGGGCAGAACCGGCTCTGCACTGGGAGGCTGGGCGCTGCTGGACAGGCGTGAGCAGGGTTTAGACTGCAACCTCACGGGGAGTCGCCACGGTGGGGACAGCTGGGACGCCCGGTGTGGAATCCACACACCCGCAGCAACACCCTCCACTGGCAGAAGGGCAGGCGACTCGCTGGCAAGATGAGCCAAGCAGCCTGGAGGACTTTATATGCTGGTATGCGAGGCGACAAGCCCGTGATCCGGGAAACCCATTAACAGAAGAGGCATCTGGGAGAAGAACTACACTCCGGAACACCTCTAAAAGGTACAGTTTAGGATAAAGTGGTGTAGGGGCTTAAGAAAAAGATAACCCCAGGGATAAGAAGACATTTTGTTTGTTGTTGAATGCTTAAATATGAAAATTTCCTATCTGAGTGGGCTAACTTCTGTTCGTCCCCACTCTCTACCATCTCAAACGTGCTACTACTAGGTGACTTCAACATCCACCTAAACTCCCCTTTACTGACCTCTGCTCCTCCCTATCCCTCTCCATTCTTCCCTCTGGTGTCATGTTTCCACACTATGTTCTTCACTCTGTCTGGGGTTTTGGTAACAGCTGGCGTTTCAGGCACTTGTTGAGGAGGTGTGCAAAGAGAGGTCTGTCCAAGTATTGAGTTTGTTCTGGGTTGAGCTTGGCTTGGGTGGCTGTATTGAGTTTCAAAGTGCGTTTTCCTTAATTCCTTTTTCACTGGAGGCCTATGTTTCCCCAGGCCAAGATGGAGGCTTTACATCACAACAGTGATTGGCTTAGGCAATTGTGTTGGCACTTGGAACCCTCAGTGGGGTTCTAAACTGCCTTTCATTTTAGTTATCACCAGAGCAGTTCATAGCCTTTGTAGCTCTAGTTAATAAAGTGTTTCAAGTTCCCCAGAAAGCCTTAGTTTCATTTTTTGTAGACGAATCTCCTTAAGGGCCAAATCGGAGTCTATGCAAAAGAAGAAGATTGCAGCAGAAGATTTCTGAAGAGCAAATTTGTGTGGGAAGAGGAATCAGCAACAGATTCAGCTAAGTGCTTCTAGTCTATCTTGTGTGAAACTGTGTTTAAAGGAACATTGTTTATTAGAAGATGACAAGGTCGTCTTCCGTATTGACCGTTGCAATAGGAGGAGGCCGCAGTATTTACAGCACAGTGTTCGACATTTTTCGGAGTGAATCATTATTTTTTTCTTTTCAAGTTAAGCAAGCAGACTTGGTGTTGGAAGCAGAGGAGGCATCTGTAATTGGATAGAAGTAAGTGAAGTCAAGGAAAGACATAGCTCACAGTGAGGCATGAAGTCTCTATGATAATTTGAAAGGAAAAGAAAAGAGGAAGCTCAAAAGAAAAGTTTCAAGGGGTAAAGACTTAACTAAACATAGACTCATTCAAATCCTATTGAAGGTACTGTCTGAGAGGAGGAGAAGTTTGAGTTGGAGAGTTACTGGAGCAGAGCACAGTTTAACAGATAAAAGACTTTTCACAGTTTACCACAGACAACAAATCAATCAAGAGCCTAATGGCAATAGAGCTTAGGCAGCAGGTATGAGAAGAAGCTGGGGGTGGTAAAAGTTAGCAATAGAGTGGGTTGAGTCAGAATTAAGAGTAACACAATGTGATTCATTCTTTTAGGTCCTCTATTGACCAGCCCACATCTTGAGAAGACAGAAGTCAAGGGCAGCAGAAGATTCTGCATTTTTTATTTTCTCTACTTCCCCTTTCCCTTTCCCTTTGGGTTTCCCAGCAAAATAGTTTTAAATTACAGAATTGTTGGGCTGGCAGGCTTAGGGGGTCTCGAGGTCTATCATCATTCCTGCAGGATACTGTGGGCAGATCTGACACTGGCCCTACCCATTCTGCTGGACACACGCTAGATGCCATCATCCACTCCCACCTCACTCTCTCTTCTCCCCCTTTCCCCCACCCCTCTCCTGGTCTCACCACTTTCTCCTCTCCTCCCACATGGGTCCCTATGGCCCTGTGACAACTCATAAAGCTCTGCCAACCTAGTTCACGAACATCTGTCTGATGAAACGAGTGTCAGCTGCCACCTTCTCTTCCACCTTCATTGCCGCTTGCCCTCTCAACACAGATGTTTCCGCTGATTCTGTCCTCAGCAACCTCTATCTGTTCATCACCAACACCCTTGATATCCTTGCCCCAGTAATGAGTATCCGCCTGAAACCTGCCACCAAACATAACACCTGGTACAACTCCAATCTTGCCAACCAAAAACAGTGTTGGCGGGCTGCTGAACAGAAGTGGCACACTTTGGGCTCTCCCTCTGAAAAACTGGCCTGCTGCCTGATGCAGAGACACTACAGACTCTCCCATCCGTGCCAAAAAAAGAGCCCACATTCAGGCACGAGTGTCCAATGCGCCCAACAACACGGCTGAACTCTTCAAAATCTGCAGGGAACTTGCTAACCCATCCACAGCATCTTATGCTCCTACTCCTTCCCAGGTCCTCTGCAATGACCTCGCCTCTCACTTCACTTCCAAAACCCAGGACATACTGAACGGCCTTGTCATGCACTCTCCCAACCCTCCCCACTTTGCCCCCCTATTATTCACCCTCCCCCTTCATCCTTCCCCTCCTTCACTCCAGTCTCCCCTGAATAAGTCACCAGAGTTGGCAACTCCATGAAGATCTCGTCCAAACAGGTTGCTCCTTGCTCCTCCAGAACCATCAAGGAAAATATCGCCTCTCTCGCCCCTGCTTTGGTGGATCTCTGCAACCACTCCTATCCTACTGGTTCTTTTCCATCTTCCCTCAAGCACTCCCTTGTGCACGCCCTCCTTAAAAAACCCTTGGCAGACCCTTGCTGCGCAGCCAACTACTGCCCCATTTCCATCACCCCCTTCCTGGGAAAACTGCTTGAGAAGCTCCCCGCCCCTCTATTTCTCATACCGAACTTGTTGGTGGCCTACATGACCACCAGTCTGGGTTCCAAGCATCCCGAGTCACGGAAACTGCTCTTCTGAACACTCTGTGAAGAATTGCTCGCATCTATTGACTCCAACTTCCCTGCTGTTCTCATACATCTTGATCTCTCTTCTGCATTTGACACATGAATCATTCCATCCTCATAAAAAGGCTCCATGACACCCTTGGCATCTCGGAGCGGGCACTGGACTGGCTTACCTCCTTCCTAACTGACCGTTCCTCCAAAACCATTCTGGGCCCTTTCTCCTCCCCTTCTCCCTCCGCTACCTGTGGCGTCCCCGGGGCCTCCATTCTTTTTCCTTGGCTCTTTAACATATACCTTGAGACTCATTTCCTCCTTCTCTCCCAACTTCCAGTGCTATGCTGTCGATACACAACTTTTCTTGAAACTTCCCACTGACGCCCTTGCACCCTCCTTCATCCCTGACTGCTTCTCTGCCATCCAGGCCTGGTGCACTGCCAATGGCCTCTGCCTCAATGCCAGCAAAACAGAGATTCTCCCCATTGGGTCCCCTGCACCATACTTCTTCCCTGCACCCTGGCCTTCCGCCATTGGGCCCCCCCTGCCCCTTCGCACTGTAGCTAGGAATCACAGAGTCATCTTAGACCCCTCCCTTTCCTTCATTCCTCATATTCAGGACATTGTCAAGAAGTCACACTTTCAGCTCTTCCTTCTCAAAGGGACTCTACCCTTCCTCACCTCCCCCCAGAGACTCATTGTTACCCGTGCTCTGGTTCTTTCCAGGCCAGACTACTGCAATGCCTCCTTCTTAATCTTCCTTCCTCCACCCTGCGATCCCTCCAGCTAACCCAGAATAGGGCAGCAAGACTTATCCTTGTCTCGGGAGGATAGCTCAAACGTGCTCGCCTTGGAAGCAAGACGACACAGAGCCACACTGGTTCGAATCGCTGGGTCCGCGCTTAGAAATTTCTGGGTATTAAGCACGTTATAAATAACTTATCTTCTGATGCTTGTTAATCTGCTTAGAATCACAAACTGTGCATATGGTCCGACATCCAGTGGTAACCGCAGAGTATTGCATCTTGTCTTTCGGGGACCGAAAGGGGACGTCGGCATAGGCGTGTCTGTAACACTATCCCTATCGTGATGTGTAGTGTACCCAAAATCCCTCACACGCCGAGGTCCCTCAGATTGTTTTTTTCCGCTCAGATAACTGGTCGCCCTATAGCGGAGCTCTTACTAGAGACATTGTTTATCTCACCGAATTGTCGGTTATTCCCCATTAAGTCACTTCGGCCACAAGAACATCTTCGACAAAGTCTACGGGGGATTCGTCTACGGCTGTGGATTTCGGCGCCTAGGATCCGGCGGCCGGATTTTCCACGTGGTCGGGCCCTCTGGCCAACCTATACAGTAGGGAGAGTGGGGTCAGGGTGGCCATATTGTCGGTATGTCTTTCCTCCTTTCCCCTCTTTACCCTTTTGGTCTGGTCATCTTTCCCTTTAGCTATGGAAAGGACTCCATTTAGATTCTGCCCTAAGTGTAGGGTCAGATATCCTTGGAAGGACGAACACAGGACGTGTAACACCTGTCTCCCCCTAGAGCACGACAAAGTGGTGTGCGGCCTGCAAACTCCTTCGGCCTAAGACCCTTAAGGAGCGCCGTGTAAAGTGGTGGGCTGCGTACGGTATGTCGCGGGTGGAACCCCCCTCCCCCACCGTCACACCCGCTGAGAGTGACGGGGGTACTTCGGATGACCAAACATCCGTTGCGGATGTTATAGACCTTGAGGCGGACGCTTCTAGGTCCGCCACACCCGTCCCAGACCCTTTAAGGCCAGACTCTGGTCTCGCTACAGGGACAACACCCGACGACAGGGGCATACAAGCGCATCGCACTAAGCACACAACCCCTATACCGGTCTTTGTCGAAAAAAGGTGAAAGCGCCAACAGGGCCAGCGAAAACTTCGCCGGTTTCCTCGGATCGCCCTGATCCAAAGCCTTCCCCCGCATCCGCAGCAGCATCTTGCGACTGGGCAGTCCAAATCAAACAAGGGCGCTACTCCCAAAACTGTACACGTCGAAGCGTGGAAATCCGACGCTTCAACAGTCTCAAAGGCCGCGGTAGGCCCAAACACTACGGCTAGGCCTCTACCCAAAAAAAACCGACTGCTAGGCCCTCTAGTGCCGCGGAAGGTAGTTTGCCTGCCGGTAGACCATCGGAGCCACTGTCTCACGCCGATTCGGCGACTATCGAAAGCAGCATTGAAAGAATTACAGCGGCGGTGGGTCTTACCCCTGGTTCCGCCTAAAGTTAAGGGACAAGCCGCAGAAAAAGTTTCAGATGCGGATTGGGATCCTGATTCTTACGACGCTTACGAAGATAGCCAGGAGCCCCCCTCTCTGACACCCTAAAGGACTCTTTTCGACACGGCAGGGTGGAAAACGTTGTTTCTCCACGCACAGACCCGTTTGGGTCCTTTAAATGGACTACAGAGAGGTTAGAGGGGTGTATGGATCGGCTGGGGAGGATTATCGGATTTTCTGACCATCCTCCGCCCAAAAAGGGCCCAGATGGACCCTAATCTCCAAATTGAAGATCAGTCTCATGCCTTCCAGCAGGAAGACGTTGTCCACATGGACACATACAGGGACATTTATAATGAAGAAGGGGAAGCTTCATTTCTTCAAAGTTATGAGGAAGAACAACAGGATACTACGGACAGCTGGGAGGAAACCCAGCAAAAGGTCAGGACCCATGGACACAGCAAGATCAGGACTCTGATGTTTTGTGCCTGGATGCTCCTCCGTCCACCCCGGCTCGCCAGGCCTCTCCTGTAGATGACCAAATGGCATTCAACTCCATGTTGAAAAAAGCAGCTGAATACTTCAAGATTTCCACTCAAGAGGTGCCTGAGCAGGATTTTGTGGAGGATATCCTTAAGGAGAAACCTCCATCTAACCAGGCCATACCCCTCCTCATCTCTGTGAAGAGAAGGGTGGCGCCCTCATTGGTATCACCAGCTCAAACCCGGGCAGGGAACCCAAGAGTCGAAAAATTATTTCGACCTTCCCCTTCTGAACCTTCATATATCAGAGGACACGCTATCCCAGATTCATTGGTAGTGACTACCACTCGGAAAAGGGCAGGGGTACCCCATGCCACGGGGGAATCACCGCCGGATAAGGAATCTAAGCAACTGTATGCCCTTGGCAAACGTGTCACGTCAGCAGCCGTATACACTACGCGGATTGCTAATAATACAACACTATTGGCAAGCTATGCTGACGCCCAAGGGAACTTGCTCCAGGAAGGCCTCCAAGAGGTTCCCGAACCCGCCAAATCTAAGCTTCTCTCCATTGTAATGGAGGGAAGACAAGTTAACCCCTTTACTACCATGGGTTTTCCCCCCCAGTGCCAAGGCCTTTTTATTGATTTTAGTATTTCCCAACGCAAACCATTCCAACATTTTCCCCTTTATTAACCCCTTAAGAGCCACCAACGAGCCGGCTCGTCAGTGGCAACCTGGAGGGATTTCCACTGACGAGCCGGCTTGTCGCTGGCACTTAAGGGGTTAACCAGCATGTGATCAAGAACACCCTCAGCACTGCGGAAACTGCCGGCAGGTCTCTGGCCCAAGGGACCCTACTGAAAAGACACACTTGGCTGCGTACGTCAGGTTTTAAACCGGAAATTCAAGCCTCCCTCATCAACAAGCCCATTGAGGACTCTAACCTCTTCGGCAAGGCGGTGGATGAGGCTTTGGAAACAGCCAAGAAGGAGCATGAGACTCTAAAGTCTCAGCAACAGATCACACAGAAACCTTCCACCCAGAGGGGTAATAACTCTCAGCGGTCCTTTCGAGGGCAAGCCCGTGCTGGTCAAAACAACTACGGCACAGGAAACTTCAACTCAGGACAGACTTCTGGAAACACTGCATACTACCCAGCAAGGGGTCAGAAACACGACAGAGGTAGAGGCCCCAATCCCAGAGGAGCCACAACCTCTGGTCCGAAATGACCACCAAATCCAGGTCCCCTCCCACGTTATTCCAGTCGGGGGGGGAGCGATTAACATCTTTCCTTATGGCATGGGAGGGGATAACTTCAGACCAGTGGGTCATAAAGACGGTCGCCCACAGTTAATACGTGGAATTCGCCCGACCTCCACAATTCAGACCGCCACGCACACGGCGCCTTTCACCGGACCATCTGGAGATCCTGAACCAAGAGGTGGAAGCGCAGCTGGGAAAGGACGCCATAGAAGCCGTCCCTATTCTTCAGGTAAACAAGGGTATTTATTCAGTGTACTTCCTTGTACCCAAAAAGGATCTCACCATGCGCCCTGTTCTAGATCTGCGCCCAGCGAACAAGTTTATAAAACTCCAGAAGTTTTGCATGGTAACACTGCAGGAGGTGATCCCATTGCTGAAACAAGGGGACTACATGGCAACATTAGATATGAAAGATGCATACTTTCATATTTCAATGTTGCCAGCGCACAGGAAATACCCAAGGTTCATGATCCAGGACAGGCATTACCAATTCAAGGTGCTCCCCTTCAGCATCGCTTCGGCGCCGAGGGTGTTTACCAAGGTTCTGGCACTAGCGGCAGCACACCTGCGCAGACTATCAGTCCCAGTTTACCCTTACCTCGATGGCTGGCTCATTACGGGGGACTCGTTCGACGCTTGTTTTTCGAACACCCAAAAAACAGTAGATCTCCTGTTCAGTCTGGGTTTCTCAATCAACGAAAACAAATCCAGCTTAGTCCCCAGTCAAATAAAACAATTTCTGGGAGCTCTAATTCGGACGAATGACAGGCTCGTCTTCCCCTCCAACGAGAGGGTTCAGAACATGATTTTTCAGATCCCTCTGTATGTAGCCAGTCGGGAGGTGACGGTCCGCCGCAACATGGCGGACCGTCACCACCCGACTGGATAACATGGTCAGGGAAATTTGTCTATGCTCCCCCCCCCCCAACTCCCCTTCTCAACAAGATAGTGCACAAGATGCACCAGGAACCAGTTACCATGATACTGGTGGCCCCCATGTGGGCCCGCCAACCCTGGTTTGCTCACCTGATGGAAATGTCCCTCTCCCCACCAGTGAAACTACCCTGCCCATGCAACATTTTGTCTCAGGACAGGGGGGAGACCCTACACCCATGCCCACAAACTCTGAACTCAGCAGCTTGGTTCCTGAGGTCATAGAGTTTGGACACCTGCAACTCTCTCTGAGGTGCATGGACATACTCAGGGAAGCGAGAAAACTGAATACACGTTATTGCTATGCCAGCAAATGGAAATGTTTTGTCATCTGGTGCAATCCCAGGGCGTCAATCCCATCAATTGCTCACCCACACACATTGTGCTGTATCTAACCCATCTGTTGGACACTGAGTTAGTCTTCAATTCCCTAAAGGTTCATCTGGCTGCTCTGTCAGCCTACACCACATCACAACAAAAGGTGTCGTGGTGGAAAATACCGGTGATTAAAGCCTTTATGGAAGGGGTTAAGAGGATTTATCCTCCCATTTTTCACCCCGCTCTGGATGGGATCTGAATGTGGTTTTGACCAGGCTGATGGGATCTCCCTTTGAGCATATGCAAAAAGCAAGTCTGAAAGACCTGACTTCTAAAACAGCCTTCCTAGTGGCTATAACTTCTATCAGAAGGGTTAGCGAACTACAGGCTCTTTCTGTTCTAGACCCCTTTGTTACAATCCACAAAGTGTTAGCTCACTTGGTGTCCACGGGGGCGTTGATCCGGACCGGCCTGATGTTACTTCTTCCAGTGATACACGGAGCGCCGAGATGACGGAGTGGACCGGGCCACCCAGCTTGGTCTGTGTGGCTCGTATGAATACAATTCTGTAATGCAGAAAGGGGGAATTAACCACCTGTGAGGTTTAAGCTTAACCCCACCTTCTCCCCATGAATTACTTTGAGACTCCTTTAGATTCTCACCTGATAATCTGGAAAGATGAACTCTCCATCCTGCTTCAAGTGCAAGGGCACGTAGATGACCAGTTGCCTCACTGGTGTGGGAGGTTGGCGAGTTGCAGATGGTGTTGACTCCGTAGAGGTAATAGTTATAAAGAGTTCAAAACGTCCGGAATTCACTCTGTCCAATTCCCCTAGGTTGCCCTTATGGATCTGGAAAGAGTTCACGTGGCAACCAGAGATGCGCAGGTAAGTGTTTATAAAAGCTGTTTCGGAATAAAGAGGGAAGCTTGCTCTAACCTGTGGTCTTTTCCTTTTCAGGCATCCATTCGGAGGAAGATCCGTGGATTGAAGCGTTTACCGCAACCGGGTAAGTCTGTAGCGGAATGTTTCCCCATAGGGGCCGGGGTGCGGCGGAGATGCGGAAGAGGTCGCGCCGACCCGAGATTAGGTGAGTATCCCCGGTGATCTCAAGTAAGTCTTAATATTTGCCTTTGTTGTCTTAGATAACTCTCTGTTGCTCACCTTATTGTTATTATGTCCATAGGTGATGAAGAGCGGCCGCAAACTGAAGATGGGCGTGAAGGAATGCTGAAAATGGCAACAGGTGAGTTCAGCGCGGCGTTGCAGGAGGCGCGGCAAGATCGTCTAATGGATTCTTTCTTCCAGGTCCAAGTCGGGAAGATGCAGGATTCAGGTGAGTATGAATAAAACTCTTGCTCTAACCTTTCCTTCTGCTTTCCTTGCAGAGTTCAGGAGCTCCGGAGTGTAGACGGGCGTGGCTGAAGACTGGAAGCTGCTGCAGGCACGGTGAGCGTTACGCTGCTACTGCAGAATAACGCGAAGCACGTGTGGCTTTCCGGGCGTGGCTTAAATAGCTTTGGAAGAAGTCCCAGGTAAGTATTCTTCCACTGCCCCACCCAGGTAAGAAAATAGTCCCTGCATTAAAATAGTCCCTCCTAAGCCTCATTTGGCTTAGGTCTTCATGCAGCATGGTCTGCATCAGGTGAGTAAGCAGCATGGTCTGCTTTAGGTAAGTTATCATTAATGAGCCTGGCGCCTATGGCGCCAGGACTGACTTTGTCCTTATGAGCCTGGCGCCAAAGGCGCCAGGACTGCACCCAAACAGCCCCTAACTGGGGCTTTTAAGCATGCTCCAAATGGCGTGATGCCTGCGTCCGGGGCTGCTGGGCCTGGTCTGGTTTCCCGGGGGCAGGCATCATGACAGCACTCCTCCTCAAGGCCCCTCCCAAAGTCGTTCCTCTCCTTGGCCGCGGTTTGTCTGGAAATTCCCGGTGGAACCTCTTCACCAAACGAGGTGCATGCACGTGGTCACTAGGTTCCCAAGACCTTTCCTGCGGACCATAACCTTTCCAGTCAATTAGGTAAAAGAGTTTAGATCTCACTCTTTTTGAGTCCAAAATATTCTTGATTTCGTATTCGGTTTCTCCGTCTATGAGGATAGGTTCAGGTGGGTCGGTTAGCCTAGTTCCCGGTTGCACTGGTTTCAAAAGAGACACGTGGAAGACGGGATGGATTCACATATGAGCAGGTAGTTCCAACTCGACAGCCACCGGGTTAATAATGGCCTTGATGGAGTAAGGCCCCAAATACCTGGGATTAAAGGTCCGTTTTCCTTTGAGAGGAATGTGCTTAGTAGATAACCACACTTGGTCCCCTATCTGGTAGTGTGGTGCTTCTCTTCTAAGCTGATCAGCGTTTTTCTTGTATTTTTCCTTGGCTTTTCGTAAATGTTCTGTTGCTTCCTTAAAGGTTTGAGTAATGACTGTGTGAAGATGATCTACTGCGGGCATCTCTAAATGCTGGGGTGAATACAAATCCGAGGTTCGAGGATGATGTCCGTATATGGTAAAAAAGGGACTGTGCCCAATTCCTGAGTGTACTGAATTATTGTACGCATATTCAGCGATCCATAGGGTGTCCTTCCAATTGCCTTCAGACTGATGTAGCATACAGCGTAAATATTGTTCGAGAGTCTGATTAGTTCTCTCTGTTTGGCCGTCGGTCTGGGGGTGGTGGCTAGTGGAAAGCCTTACATCTATTTGTGCCAGTTGGCAGCATTTTTTCCAGAAATGCGAGATGAATTGACTTCCTCGGTCTGAAATTAACACAGATGGAAAACCGTGTAGACGAACAATGTTTTCAAGGAAATCCTTGGCCGGGGTTGAGGCTGAGGGTATCCCTTTTAAGGGAATAAAGTGGGCCATTTTAGAAAAAAGGTCCACTATTACTAGGATAGTATTGAAACCGTTACACGGGGGTAGATCCGTGATAAAGTCTAATGACAAGGTGTGCCAAGGAATCGGTGGGATATCCATAGGCTGTAATAGCCCAGCTGGTTTTCTTTTTTGACTTTTGTTTTGGGCGCAGATGCCACAAGATAGGACAAATGACTTAATATCTTTTCGCCAGGTGGGCCACCAGAATTGTTTCTTGATTTTAGCTTCGGTCTTTGTTATACCGGGGTGCCCTCTAGTAACGTATCGTGATAATGAGAGATGACTAGTTCTTGTAGTTCTTTTTGTGGCAGAAATAGACATCCTCTGTAATATGGTAGTTCATTGGTGATGCAGAAATCTGGGCCTTTCTTGGCCCAATCTTGTAAGGCTTGAGGATCAAAGAGCTGCCGGACAATCCCTTGAATGTCTTCCAGTGTCTGTACTGAAGTTATACCAAGAATTCTCTGGTCAGGGATTATGGGTACAGGTTCTAGGGTCACTTCAGTCTCTCCCATTCCTATTCGGGATAAGGCGTCCGCTTTCCCATTTTTACAACCGGGCCGATAAATTATTACAAAATCAAATTCGGCAAAAAACAATGCCCAACGGAGTTGACGTGAAGACTGGGCTTTGGCTGTTTTTAGATATTGTAAATTTCGATGATCGGTGATAACCGTGATGGTGTGCCTGGCTCCGAGTAGATAGTGTCGCCAAGCTTTGAAGGCGGACTTGATAGCTAACAGCTCCTTATCAGTAATGGCATAGTTTAATTCAGGAGCCGAGAACTTTTTTGACCAAAAGGCCACTGGGTGAATCTGGTTTGTTTCGGGATCTTTTTGAGAAAGGACGGCTCCCATTGCTAAACTGGATGCATCAGTCTCCACTATGTACGGGAGTTCAGGACGTGGGTGTCTTAGGATGGGTGCAGATGTGAATTTGGCCTTTAATTCTTGAAAGGCGCTTTCAGCTTCGTCTGTCCATATAAAGCGTTTGTTTTTTCTCAAGAGTGCTGTGATGGGATGAACAATCTGCGATAAGTCTGGAATAAACCTGTGGTAGAAGTTGACAAAACCAAGCATGCTCTGTACCCCTTTGACAGAGCTTGGCGAAGGCCATTTGAGAATTGCGTCCACTTTTCGTGTATCCATCCTGATTCCTCCCGGGGTTAAAACGTATCCTATAAATTCCACTTCAGTGGTGTGGAAAACGCATTTCTCCAATTTGGCATATAGTTTGTACTGGCGTAGCTTTTCTAACACTGCTCGGACGTGCTTGATATGATCAGATTCTGATGAGGAGTATACTAAGATGTCATCAATATAAACGACGACACAAACATCGATAAGTTCTCTGAGGACATCGTTCATGAAGAACTGGAAGGCTGCCGGCGCGTTGCATAATCCAAAAGGCATCACTTGGTACTCAAATAATCCATACTTCGTGCGAAAAGCAGTTTTCCACTCGTCGCCTTCTTTAACACGTACCAAATGATACGCCCCCCCGGAGGTCTAGTTTAGTATATATGCGGGCTTCTTTTACTTGGTCAAGTAATTCCGGAATTAAAGGCAACGGATACCGATTCTTAATGGTTATTTGGTTCAGTGCGCAATAGTCTATGCACGTTCTGAGGTCGCCTTCCTTTTTTGGCAAGAAGAACAAAGCAGAAGATGCTGGAGATTTAGATGGGCGAATAAAACCGTTAGCAAGGTATTGGTCCAGGTATTGACGTAAATGAAGATTTTCGGGCTCCGTAAGGGCATAGATCCTGCTGCAGGGAGGTTGTGCGCCTGGTATGAGGTCAATTTGACAGTCATATGATCTGTGTGGGGGCAAGGTATTTGCCTGTTCTTTTTGGAAGATGTCTTGAAACTCTAGATACTCTGTAGGTAGTTGTATGGTAGCTGGAGTTACTGAAGCCAGGACCGTGTTCTGAGATTTTCTTGGGTAACAGGTGTGCGCACATTCTGGGAAGGTAATTCTCTTCTCTCGCCAATCGATACTAGGATTATGTTTTTCCAACCAAGGTATCCCCAGTATTACTTGAAAATGCGGAGCCTTGATTAAATCAAACACCAAAGTCTCTCGGTGCCCATCCTGCACCAGCAATGTCATTTCTGTGGTGGAGTGAGTTACGGGGCCTGAGGCAATTTCCGTTCCATCAACTGTGGTAATGACATCTAGAGTGGGTTTCTGGGCAAAAGGCAGGTTCATCCTGGAAGCCAGTTCACTGTCCACGTAGTTTCCTATGGCTCCGCTATCTACGTACGCTTTTACTGCGTGCATCCGAGATGGCTGTTCCGGATCTACGAGGATCATTGGAATGGTGAAATGCGAGGTCTGAGTGTCCTTCTTTGAGCTCGGCAAGCGGACCTCTACGCTTGTCGGGCGGGATCGTTTCCCGAGTCAGAGTTTTTATCCGCAGCCCCCACCACCTTTTTGGGCGGATTTATGGGGCAGTTCAGCAAAAAATGACCGGAATTCCCACAATATAGGCATAGCTGCATTTGTCGCCTTCTATCTCTTTCTTTCTGAGTTAAGGGTCCTCTCACCCCTCCGATTTCCATGGGTTCTGAAGTCTCTGCCCCCTTGGGGCTGGTATGAGTTCTGACCAAGACTCTGTTTTCAAACCTGGCTTTATCGGCCTTCCTATTTTGAAGTCTATGATCAAGTTGGACCACCAAATTTATATATTCGGTACAATCTTGAGGCGGGTTCACGATCTGGGCCAAGACATCTTTGAGTTCTCCTCGAAACCCTCGATGGAACAATGTGATTCTTTTTACTTCTGGCCATTCAGTTTCCACTATTAATCTGTTAAAGGTTGCAATGTAGGAAAGAAGATCCTGATTCCCATGTCGTAGGGATAAGAGTTCGTTATCCAGGGCCTGACCCTGGGAGTGTCGAGCAAATAGTCTTTCCATGCTTGTTTGAAATCCCTGGAAATCCCGAAGAATGGGGTCATCTTGATTAACTAGAGGAATGGACCAGTCTGCTGCGCTGCCGCTGAGGTATGACAGCACAAAGGCTACCTTGGCTTGATCATTCGGAAAACTGCAGGTCTGCATAAGAAGTGTAAGCGGCACTGATTCATGAATACGGCAAACCTTTTTGGGTCTCTGGTAAAACGTTCGGGTGGAGCCAATGGAACAGCCCCTGGTAAGTGTATTTGAACAGGGTTGCTCGATGACACAGGAGCTGGACCTGCCCCGAGGCCAGGCAGTGGCGTTTGCCCAGCTTGGTTTTGCAATAACTGTCTGGCTAGATCATCCGTTCGTTCTTTCGAAACTATCAGCTTCCTCCTAAGGGCATTAGTTTCCTGGCGGGCGGCATGCACTTCAGCCCTTAGCTCCCCTAATAATTGGGCTAAATGATCCGTCTCTGAGGTCTCCATAACGCCCAGGTGGCTTGTTGTGGGTAGGCTTCTCGTTCTGTTACGCTCACCTGGTGTCCACGAGGGCGTTGATCCGGACCGGCCTGATGTTACTTCTTCCAGTGATACACGGAGCGCTGAGATGACGGAGTGGACCGGGCCACCCAGCTTGGTCTGTGTGGCTCGTATGAATACTCTTCTGTAATGCAGAAAGGGGGAATTAACCACCTGTGAGGTTTAAGCTTAACCCCACCTTCTCCCCATGAATTACTTTGAGACTCCTTTAGATTCTCACCTGATAATCTGGAAAGATGAACTCTCCATCCTGCTTCAAGTGCAGGGGCGCGTAGATGACCAGTTGCCTCACTGGTGTGGGAAGTTGGCGAGTTGCAGACGGTGTTGACGCCGTAGAGGTAATAGTTATAAAGAGTTCAAAATGTCTGGAATTCACTCTATCCAATTCCCCTAGGTTGCCCTTATGGATCTGGAAAGAGTTCACGTGGCAACCAGAGATGCGCAGGTAAGTGTTTATAAAAGCTGTTTCGGAATAAAGAGGGAAGCTTGCTCTAACCTGTGGTCTTTTCCTTTTCAGGCATCCATTCGGAGGAAGATCCGTGGATTGAAGCGTTTACCGCAACCGGGTAAGTCTGTAGCGGAATGTTTCCCCATAGGGGCTGGGGTGCGGCAGAGATGCGGAAGAGGTCGCGCCGACCCGAGATTAGGTGAGTATCCCCGGTGATCTCAAGTAAGTCTTAATATTTGCCTTTGTTGTCTTAGATAACTCTCTGTTGCTCACCTTATTGTTATTATGTCCATAGGTGATGAAGAGCGGCCGCGAACTGAAGATGCGCGTGAAGGAATGCTGAAAATGGCAACAGGTGAGTTCAGCGCGGCATTGCAGGAGGCGCGGCAAGAGCGTCTTATGGATTCTTTCTTCCAGGTCCAAGTCGGGAAGGTGCAGGATTCAGGTGAGTATGAATAAAACTCTTGCACTAACCTTTCCTTCTGCTTTCCTTGCAGGGTTCAGGAGCTCCGGAGTGTAGACGGGCGTGGCTGAAGACTGGAAGCTGCTGCAGGCACGGTGAGCATTACGCTGCTACTGCAGAATAACGCGAAGCACGTGTGGCTGTCCGGGCGTGGCTTAAATAGCTTTGGAAGAAGTCCCAGGTAAGTATTCTTCCACTGCCCCACCCAGGTAAGAAAATAGTCCCTGCATTAAAATAGTCCCTCCTAAGCCTCATTTGGCTTAGGTCTTCATGCAGCATGGTCTGCATCAGGTGGGTAAGCAGCATGGTCTGCTTTAGGTAAGCTATCATTAATGAGCCTGGCTGAGCCTGGCGCCAAAGGCGCCAGGACTGCACCCAAACAGCCCCTAACTGGAGCTTTTGGGCATGCTCCAAATGGCGTGATGCCTGCTTCCGGGGCTGCTGGGCCTGGTCTGGTTTCCCGGGGGCAGGCATCATGACACAAAGATAAGGTAGTTCTGCGCACACATCCAGATTTGCGCCTAAATTCATCACAACGTTTCATGTGAACCAATCAATCGAACTACCCACTTTCTTCCAGAACCCTACTAGCATGGCCGAAAGAAGCCCACACACACACACTAGATGTGCGCAGGGCAGTCATGTTCTACCTGGAAAGAACTAAACCACTGAGGAAGACAAAACAATACTTTGTTTCAGTGGCAGCTGGTAGAGAAGGGGATCCGGTCTCTAAATCAGCTATCTCAAGGTGGATTGTCAAATGCATCACAATATGTTACACTCTTGCTAAGAGAGAACTGCCCTTCAAGCCTAGAGAACATTCTACTCGGGGCACTGGGGCATCCATAGCATTGCAAATGTTCCCGTGGAGTCCATTTGCAAAGCGGCAACCTGGAGTTCTGTACACACCTTTACAAAACACTATTGCCTAGACACTCATTCTAGGTCTGATTCTCAGGTGGGACAAGCAGTACTAAGACATCTTTTCTCTACTGTTCATTCTCACAACCCACCTCCAACTCCGGGTACTGCTCGCTAGTCTTTGCACAGCATGTGATTCTAAGCAGATTCACAAGCATCAGAAGACATGCATTACTTACCGTAATAGCATTTCTGATGATTGTATCTGGTTAGATTCACATGCGCCCTCCCTACCTCCCTGCTCTGGGTGGAAGGAACATAGACGTTTTACTACTTTCTCTCTTTATGCACTCACTCACTATAGCCTTGGGCTCCCTCATGACAGAAAAAATACAATCAGAGGGACCTCGGCACGTGAGGGATTTTGGGAACACTACACATCACATTAGGGATAGCGTTACAGACACGCCTATGCCGACGTCCCCTTTCGGTCCCCGAAAGACAAGATGCAATACTCCGCGGTTACCACTGATGTCGGACCATATGCACAGCATGTGAATCTAAGCAGATACAATCATCAGAAATGCTATTACGGTAAGTAATGCATGTCATATCATATCATATATCCTTGGCCTCAAGCCCAGGTACTGCATCTCTCCTGCCCTACAAAGCCTTCACTGGCTCCCGGTCTCAGCACGGATTAAATTCAAATCCTTCTCTATCATACACAATGCTATCTGGGGCCGGGGACCACTTATCTTCAACGCTTCCTGACCAAATACTCTCCTTCTAGACTCCTCTGTTCCTCTGGCACCAACTCCCTGCGTGTTAAGCGCTTTGCTAAACAGAGAGCTGGTGGGCGATCACTTTCCTTGGCTGGCTCCCTCCTGTAGAACAGCCTCCATCTCCCTCTGCGTCTTGAGCAAGACCTCCTTAAGTTCTGAAAAAGCCTCAAGGCCTTCTTCTTTACCTCTTCTTTCTCCTCATCTCTTCCCTGCTAATCTTACAGCAGTGTGACTGATGTGCAGGGCCCTTGTGTCCTTGGGGTCTTGACCCACATCGCTCATCCCAGCCGCTGTCTTTCTACTGCAGTTACTTGGGCTCACCCTACCCATGGGTGGTTGCACTTACGTTCTTCTCCTCTTAGCAGTTACCCCGAGTGTCATGAACCATGGACATAGCCCCTTCTGGTCTTCCTGGTCCTGGTCCAGACGGAGAGTGTGCTCCTTGATACTTCCAACATGGCCATGCCCAGTGCCGTGTTCCATACTAGCCTGTACGTCGGACACGGCACGTTCTATAAATGGGCCACGCCCCCGCACGTCTCAACGCTATCTCTAGGTAGTGTCTCGACGTGTGTGTGCTGCCCGGCGTTACCCTTCCAAGTTCCTGGCCAACTCCCTTATTCTTACTTCCCTTTTCCCCCGTTTCCAGTATCTCTTAACTTTCTTCGATCCTCTTCCTGGACGTCCTGGAATACGTGACTTCCTGGAACTTTGAACGCTCCTGCTGGAGTCAGACTCGACTCGCGTGCACTTATACAAGTCCCGGTCCGGCCGGGAGAGGGAGTCCTCCGCGGAACGCCACAAGAAGAGAATTCAGGTGAGCCGTGGGGAAACCTTTGACAGATTGAGACGCCAAACGATCAACACTGATACCACTATGGAGAAAGCGGTCCAGGACCTCATGCGCGGCATGCAGGAGCTAACAACCGAGGTACAGAACTTAAAGGGAGAGAACGCAGCCTTGAAACAATTAGTGCTGTCACGTGACTCTGCCAATAAGGAAAGCGTGATACTGGGTGGAGTGGTAGACAAATACGATGGCTCGCCAAAATCCTTACGTGGATTTCTGGATTCCTGCTTGGTGCATTTTACATTCAAGCCCTATTATTTTTCAACTTCCAGGGCCAAGGTGGGCTTCATAATCTCCCACCTTACAGGGAATGCGTTAGCTTGGGCCACTCCCCTAGTGAACTGTGGAGACGTCCTCCTGGACGATTATGATGCATTTATCCAGGCGCTCAAATCTATGTTTGACCGCCCCGAACAAGTGTTCAGCGCCCAGGAACGCCTACTTGATTTTCGGCAAGGATCCCAGGATATGCTAACGTTCGTTACCAGATTCAAACAGCTGGTAAAGGAGGCTGATTGGGGCCCTAAAGCGAGTTTCACCTTATTTAACAGGGGTCTAAATGACGATATCAAGGATGAATTAGCCAGAGTGGCTCGCCCCAGTTCGTTTCAGGCTTTGGTAGATCTAGCCTTACAAATAGACT
This sequence comes from Ambystoma mexicanum, assembly GCF_040938575.1. Lineage (NCBI taxonomy): Eukaryota > Metazoa > Chordata > Amphibia > Caudata > Ambystomatidae > Ambystoma > Ambystoma mexicanum. The sequence goes on from NC_090936.1 coordinate 1,227,671,735, forward strand.
TTCGTATCTAGGAAAGAAGGGCTGAAAGGAAAAAGGCTAAGACTGCCTTTCAACGAATCCCTCCGGAGTCGACTGTGAAATCCGATCCTGTCTCAACCCCTGATAACGACTCCGAACCAATGCAAATAGGCGCCTTTCGTGGGCCAATTACTCCACAAGAAAGGATGAGAAGAATTCACACCGGCCTGTGTATGTATTGTGCCTCAGACAAGCATCTCGTTAGAGAATGTCCGTTAGCCCCTCCACGGCATTCGGGAAACGCCAGCTCCCGGTCCTAGATGGAGCGAGGTTTCGGGAGAAAGATGTCTGCTCCACATCAATCACATCCTTGAACTCTCCTGGACAGAATAACCTGGTGGTGCTACAGGCCTTTCTATCGCCCTCCAAGCACAAGACCTATCCCATACTGGCCCTGGTGGACTGTTGAGCTATGGGAATTTTCATTGATCAAGACTGGGTTATCAGACATAAAATACCATATGAGTCACAGAACATTAAACAGCCGGTAGAAGCAATTGATGGGAGACCTCTCTCTTCAGGACCCATAACTGTAACGCTCACCTGATTCCCGCAGAGGCGCCGGTCTTGACTGGGTGAATGCAGTATCTTCAAAGGTGATGTGTAACACACGGTTGGCTCTTTGGGCTGGACCTCTGTGCACTGTATGTCTGACTCGAAAAGTAATATGTCTGCAGATAGAAAATATGGGATTAATGAACTGGGATTATTGGGTGCCTCTCTCCTCTTCCCTTTCTCTTCTCCTGTAGAACCCCAAAGGTTAACACCCTCACCTTAGGTAAGTGAACGCCGAGCTCTCCATCTGTCTCAGGGCAGGGTGCCGTAACCAGTTTCTTCACTGGATAAGGGTGCAGGCCTCTTGACCTCAGAGGACTGCTGTCCGTCGTTAACTGCACGAACGGTAAGTTCTGGGCACTTCAAATGTCTTAAAAGTCTTTTGTAATGATATCTCTTGTTTTGCAGGGTTCCGGCGATGGCGGATGGCGGGCTGATGAGAGTTGAGGATCAAACCCGCGTGAGGAATAGAAGCGCCTGGAAGCACGTAAGTAAGCGCTTGTAGCCTGCTTCACGATGCGCACTAACTGTCCCTTTTATCTTGCAGGTACAAGTTCGGAGCTTTAGAGAAGCTGAAGGGTGCTGGAATACCCACTGGATTCGGCGTGGGAAGGAGTAATGGCACGTGAGTAATAAAGTGCCCAATGTCTTTAAACGCACCTTCTTTTGTCTTTCAGATGCGGGATGCAGCGCCGAAGGCCTCCGGAGCGTGCGAAGAGCTGGTAAGCTTTTGTCTTTCAGATGCCGGAATGCAGTGCGAAGACCTCCGGAGCATGCGAAGAGTAGGTAAGCCTTTGTCTTTCAGATGCCGGAATGCAGCGCGAGGCGTTGGTGACAGCCGATGGACCAGGTAAGAGATGCGCTGCCACTGAAGACCGTAGTGCTAACCTGTTCTTTCTTTGTCTTTACAGGTGCTGCTGAAGACTGGATTCCAGGATGGTAAGCCTTTGTTCCCTTAGGCCCAGGATCAGAAGCAGAAGACACGATGAGCGTTCTGCTGCAGAGAATGCAGAATAACGCAAAGCAAGATTCATCCATCGGGTGTGGTTTAAATAGCCTCCTGTAGTGCTTAGGTGTCTCCTTCCACAGCCACGCCTAGGTAAGAAAAGAGTTCCTGCTTTCCAGATGAGTTCCAGTGTTCTGAACCTAGGGAGTGGCTCCTGCCCCACCCAACAGGAAAAGTAGTCCCAAACAGAAGAGCATCAGGGGTTCAACTGGCAGGTAAGTAAGCAGCATGGTCCGCTGCAGATAAGTCCACCCAAGCATTATGAGCCCGGCGCTTCCAGCGCTGGGACTGGGCATCTTTATGAGCCTGGTGCCACTGGCGCCAGGACAGGGTCCAAAAGGTCCCAATTGGGACTGGCTCGGAACCGGGGTTATGGGTCTGCTTCCAAGGGAGTCGGGCAAGTCCTGATCTTTTGGAAGCAGAGATCATGACAGCACCCCCCCTCAAGGCCCCTCCCAAACCGGGCTTCTCCGGGGGTTTGGGCTTGTTAGGAAATGTTCAATGAAATCTTTTGATTAGACGAGGCGCGTGGACATATTCTGCAGGTTCCCAGGATCTTTCTTGGGGACCGTAGCCTTTCCAGTCAATCAGGTAAAATAGTTTAGATTTGGAGATCTTGGAATCCAGGATGCTTTTGACTTCAAACTCGAGTTCTCCATCAACTAGAATAGGTTTTGGAGATGTAGTTAGTCGGGTTTGAGGTTGCACGGGTTTTAATAGAGAGACGTGGAAGACCGGATGTATCTTCATGTGAGGGGGCAAGTCCAACTTGACCGCTACTGGATTTACTATGGTAGTGATGGAATAGGGACCAAGGTATCTTGGGTTGAATGTGCGTGGTCCTTTTAGAGGTAGATATTTGGTGGATAACCAGACTTGATCTCCTACTTGATATTGGGGGGCTTCCTTCCGATGTTGGTCTGCTCCTTTCTTGTATTGTTCTTTAGCCCTTTGAAGGTGAGAAACGGCTTCCTTAAAGGCTTGGGTGATTGTAGAATGCAGGTGGTCTACTGCTGGTGTTCCAAGATCTTGGAGTGGATCCAACTCCGAGGTTCGAGGGTGACTACCGTATAAAAGAAAAAACGGGGTCTTCCTAGTTCCCGAGTGGACAGAGTTATTGTAGGCATATTCGGCTATCCAAAGGATATCTTTCCAAGTTTTTTCAGTTTGTTGTAGCATGCAGCGCAAATACTGTTCCAGAGTTTGATTGGTCCTCTCGGTTTGTCTGTCGGTTTGAGGGTGATGGCTGGTCGAAAGTTTCACATCAATTTGAGCCGACCAACAGCAACTTCGCCAAAAATGAGAAATAAATTGACTACCTCGATCCGAAATTAGAACTGAAGGAAAACCGTGCAGTCGGACGATGTTTTCGAGAAATTCTCGGGCCAGAGTTGCTGCTGTTGGTAAGCATTTGAGTGGAATGAAATGCGCCATCTTGGAGAATAGGTCCACGATTACCAGGATCGTATTGTATCCGGAGCATGGAGGTAGATCGGTGATGAAGTCCATAGAAAGCGTATGCCAAGGGCGAGGCGGGATGTCAATAGGGCGTAAGAGGCCGGCTGGTTTTTCCTTTTGACTCTTGTTTTGGGCGCATACTCCACAGGACATTATAAAGTCTCTGATATCTTTTTTCCAAGACGGCCACCAGAAGTAGCGCTTGATCTTTTCCGAGGTCTTGGTCATACCGGGATGTCCTTCCATTAAAGAATCGTGATAACAAGAGATTACCTTTTTCTGTAAATCTGTGCTGGGCAGGTATAACCGTTCTTGGAAATATAATAGGTTGTCCTTCACCGTAAAGTCCTTTCCCTGCAGATGCCAACTCTGTATGTCTGCTGGAGTTACTAGTAGCCTGGCTTTATCCTTAACTTCCTCTATGGATTGTGTGGCGATTACACCTAGAATTCTTTGTTCGGGAATGATAGGTATAGGTTTAGGATTGATCAAATGTTCTTCCACTCCCATCCGAGAAAGGGCATCAGCTTTACCGTTTTTTGTACCAGGTCGATAGGTAATTATGAAGTCAAACTCGGCAAAGAACAGTGTCCAACGGAGTTGCCTAGAGGATTGAGCTTTTGCGGTTTTCAAATATTGCAGGTTTCGGTGATCTGTAATCACAGTAACGGTGTGTCGGGCCCCCAGAAGATAATGCCGCCAAGCCTTAAAGGCGGACTTGATAGCTAGAAGTTCCTTATCAGTAATAGTGTAATTGATTTCAGGAGGCGAGAATTTGCGGGACCAAAATGCCACGGGATGCAACTGATTGGTTACTGGGTCCTTTTGTGATAGAACTGCCCCCATGGCAAGGCTCGAAGCATCAGTTTCAACGATGTAGGGGAGTTCTGGGCGAGGATGTTTTAAGATCGGTGCAGAGATAAATCTAGTCTTCAAATTCTGGAAAGCTTGTTCCGCCTCGGTAGACCATTCAAAACGTTTGTTTTTCTTTAACAAGGCGGTGATGGGCTGGACTATTCGAGAGAATTCGGGGATAAACCTGCGGTAAAAGTTAGCGAAGCCTAACATGCTTTGAACACCTTTTACGGAGGATGGCGATGGCCATTTGAGAATTGCATCGACCTTCTTTGAATCCATACGCACTCCGCTAGGTGATAATATGAATCCCAAGAATTCAACTTCAGTCACGTTGAAAACACATTTTTCCAACTTAGCGAAAAGTTTGTGTTGACGCAATCTCTCGAGGACCATTTTCACGTGTTTCCGATGTTCAGTTTCCGATGAAGAATAAACGAGGATGTCATCAATGTAAACAACAACACACACATCTATGAGCTCTCTGAGGACATCGTTCATAAAATATTGAAAGGCGGCCGGGGCTTTGCAAAGTCCGAAGGGCATGACCTGATATTCAAATAGCCCATACTTGGTGCGGAAGGCCGTCTTCCATTCATCGCCCTCTTTTACTCGTACCAAGTGGTAGGCTCCTGTGAGATCCAGCTTTGTATATATGCATGCTTTTCTGACTTGGTCCAGGAGTTCAGGGATCAAAGGTAACGGATATCTATTCTTAACGGTGATCTGGTTCAGGGCGCGATAATCTATACAAGTTCTAAGGTCCCCTTCTTTTTTTGTAACGAAGAACAAAGCTGAGGAAGCAGGGGACTTGGAAGGACGAATAACCCCATTCGCTAGGTATTGATCCAGGTATTGTCGGAGGTGAAGATTCTCAGGCTCGGTGAGGGCATAAATTCTACTACAAGGAGGAGTAGATCCAGGTATCAGGTCTATCTGGCAGTCATAAGACCTATGAGGAGGTAGAGAGTTAGCCTGATCCTTCCGGAAAACATCTTGGAATTCTAGGTATTCAGGAGGTAACTGGGGAGCCTCCGAGGAAATTGCTGCCAGTGCAACACCAGGTCGAGGGTGACAAGTAGAGACACATTCTGGAAACTGAACCGTTCTTGCTCGCCAATCGATCTGAGGATTGTGCTTCTCTAACCAAGGAATTCCTAGAATCATCTGGAACTGAGGGGCCTTGATCACATCGAACACGATCTTCTCATGGTGTCCATCTTGACTTACTAGCGTCACTTCTTGGGTGGTATGCGCTACTGGTCCGGAGGCTATCTCCGTACCATCCACCGTAGTAATGACGTCCTTTACAGCCTTTGGACAAAGAGTCAGATTCATCCTCAAAACCATTTCATGATCCACATAATTGCCGATGGCACCGCTGTCGACGTAAGCTTCAATCGCATGTAATCGATCCGGATGTTCAGGGCTAATGAGGACCATAGGTATCACGAAATGCGAGGTCACGGAACTGGTTTTAACGCTCGGCAAGAGGACCTCTATTCTTGTCGGGCGAGGCCGTTTCCCTGCTCAGAGTTTGTGACCCTGGTAACTGCAGCTCCTACTGCCTTCTTGGCTGGTTTCACCGGACAGTCTCGAAGAAAGTGCCCCGAGTTTCCGCAATAGAGGCATAATTGCAGCTGTTTTCTCCTTTCCCGCTCCTTTTGTGTTAGTGGTCCTTTCAGGCCCCCTATTTGCATGGGTTCCCCGGAGTCTACTCCTTTGGTAGGAGTTGGTGGTTTGGAAAATACTCGAGCATCAAACTTGGAACGATCGGCCTTCCTGTTCTGCAGTCTGTGGTCAATTTGAACGACTAAGTCAATATAGTCCGAACAGTCTTGCGGGGGATTCACTACTTGGGCTAACACATCTTTGAGCTCTCCACGTAGACCTCTATAAAACAGCGTAATCCTTTTGTCCTCAGGCCATCGAGTTTCCACTATCAGTCTGTTGAAAGACGCAATATAAGCCAAAAGGTCTTGATTACCCTGTCGCAATGAAAGGAGCTCATTGTCCAAGGCCTGCCCCTGTGAATGTCTTGCAAACAGTTTTTCCATACTGAGCTGAAAAGCTTGAAAATCATGGAGAACCGGATCATCTTGATTAACTAGAGGGATCGACCAGTCTGCCGCATTGCCACTAAGGTACGAAAGCACGAAAGCTACCTTAGCTTGATCAGTTGGAAAGGCTGCTGGTCGGCATAAGAAGTGCAACCGGCACTGATTAATAAATACTGCAAACCTCTTTGGGTCACCAGAAAATCGTTCGGGCGGAGCCAGAGGTACATTGCAAGGTAGGTTGATCTGCACTGGGTTCGTAGAGGATGTTGAAGGAAGATTTGCCCCTGATGCGGGTAACAGAGTTTGTCCGGCTTGTGACTGTAGCAATTGTCTAGCGAGATCGTCTGTTCGCTCCTTGGAAATAATCAGTTCCCTTCTTAGAGCATTCGTTTCCTGACGGGCTGCATGCACTTCTGCTCTTAGTTCCCCAAGTAACTGGGCTAGCTGGTCGGTATCCGAGGTTTCCATAGCGCCTGGGTGGGAGTTTTGCGATAGGCTTTGCGTTCTGTAACGCTCACCTGATTCCCGCAGAGGCGCCGGTCTTGACTGGGTGAATGCCGTATCTTCAAAGGTGATGTGTAACACACGGTTGGCTCTTTGGGCTGGACCTCTGTGCACTGTATGTCTGACTCGAAGAGTAATATGTCTGCAGATAGAAAATATGGGATTAATGAACTGGGGTTATTGGGTGCCTCTCTCCTCTTCCCTTTCTCTTCTCCTGTAGAACCCCAAAGGTTAACACCCTCACCTTAGGTAGGTGAACGCCGAGCTCTCCATCTGCCTCGGGGCAGGGTGCCGTAACCAGTTTCTTCACTGGATAAGGGTGCAGGCCTCTTGACCTCAGAGGACTGCTGTCCGTCGTTAACTGCACGAACGGTAAGTTCTGGGCACTTCAAATGTCTTAAAAGTCTTTTGTAATGATATCTCTTGTTTTGCAGGGTTCCGGCGATGGCGGATGGCGGGCTGATGAGAGTTGAGGATCGAACCCGCGTGAGGAATAGAAGCGCCTGGAAGCACGTAAGTAAGCGATTGTAGCATGCTTCACGATGCGCACTAACTGTCCCTTTTATCTTGCAGGTACAAGTTCGGAGCTTTAGAGAAGCTGAAGGGTGCTGGAATACCCACTGGATTCGGCGTGGGAAGGAGTAATGGCACGTGAGTAATAAAGTGCCCAATGTCTTTAAACGCACCTTCTTTTGTCTTTCAGATGCGGGATGCAGCGCCGAAGGACTCCGGAGCATGCGAAGAGTAGGTAAGCCTTTGTCTTTCAGATGCCGGAATGCAGCGCGAAGACCTCCGGAGCATGCGAAGAGTAGGTAAGCCTTTGTCTTTCAGATGGCGGAATGCAGCGCGAGGCGTTGGTGACAGCCGATGGACCAGGTAAGAGATGCGCTGCCACTGAAGACCGTAGTGCTAACCTGTTCTTTCTTTGTCTTTACAGGTGCTGCTGAAGACTGGATTCCAGGATGGTAAGCCTTTGTTCCCTTAGGCCCAGGATCAGAAGCAGAAGACACGATGAGCGTTCTTCTGCAGAGAATGCAGAATAACGCAAAGCAAGATTCATCCATCGGGTGTGGTTTAAATAGCCTCCTGTAGTGCTTAGATGTCTCCTTCCACAGCCACGCCTAGGTAAGAAAAGAGTTCCTGCTTTCCAGAAGAGTTCCAGTGTTCTGAACCTAGGGAGTGGCTCCTGCCCCACCCAAAAGGAAAAGTAGTCCCAAACAGAAGAGGATCAGGGGTTCAACTGGCAGGTAAGTAAGCAGCATGGTCTGCTGCAGGTAAGTCCACCCAAGCATTATGAGCCCGGCGCTTCCAGCGCTGGGACTGGGCATCTTTATGAGCCTGGTGCCACTGGCGCCAGGACAGGGTCCAAAAGGTCCCAATTGGGACTGGCTGGCACTCGGAACCGGGGTTATGGGTCTGCTTCCAAGGGAGTCGGGCAAGTCCTGATCTTTTGGAAGCAGAGATCATGACAATAACCCTACAGACAAAAGAGGTCCGTCTCTCCATAAACCACCACCAAGAGCAGATTACATTCGACATCATCAAATCAGCCCATTACTCTATGGTTCTGGGTATGCCCTGGCTTCAAAGACATAATCCGTACATTAATTGGACAGCAGGGTCATTGTTTCTGGGCTCTGAGTTTTGTATGTCCCACTGTTTATCCCTGGATCTCTCCTTAACACCAGCTATTGAACATTCAGGAGAGCAAAAAACCTCACTCATGGTTTCCAACATTGTACAAGTCCCAGAGGTCTACCAAGGATACACTGATGTCTTTTGGACTGCCATAGTCCAGGCTTTACCGCCTTACAGACCCGAAGATTGTGCCATTGAGACAGATCCCTCGGCACTAATTCCCTTTGGCAGAATGTTTATCCTTTCAGAACTTGAGAAAAAGGCCCTCAGAGAATACCTGGACATCAATTTGGAAAATGGCACCATAAGACCCTCAAAATCTCCAGCAGGTGCCTCATTGTTCTTCATTCCTAAGAAAGATTCCAAGGAACTCAGACCCTGCCTTGACTACCGTGGTCTAAATCAATGCACCCTCAAAGATCGGTACGCTCTGTCTCTGATTTCAGATATCCTGGAAGCTGTCAGAGGCGCCGTAATATTCACGAAGTTGGACCTCCGGGGTGCCTATCACTTAATCCGAGGTCACTTTGGTCACTTTGAATATCTAGTCATGCCCTTTGGATTAGCTAATGCCTCTGCAGTTTTTCAACGTTTCATGGATAGGGTGTTTTCTGACATGCTTTTTCTCTTTGTCATTGTCTATCTAGACAACATTTTGATTTATTCCAAGGATCCCTTGAAACATGAAGAACATGTCATGGCGGTACTACAACGGCTCCGTGAAAACAAGCTCTTGGTTAAACCTGAGAAATGTCTTTTTCACGTGACTTCAGTTCATTACCTTGGATTCATCCTCAGCCCAGAAGGAGTTGGATTGGACCCTTCAAAGGTAAAGGCCATACTGGCCTGGCCTGCTCCTACATCGGTGAAACAGGTTCAGTCTTTCTTGGGACTTGCTAACTTTTATCGAAAGTTCATTCCTACCTTTTCTGAGCTCGTCCAACCGATCGTTGCTCTGCTGAAGAAGGATGTTCCCTTCATCTGGTCTTCCTCGCAACAGAAGGCTTTTCAACACTTGAAGACAAGATTCACGCAAGCCCCCGTCCTGGCTCAGCCTGACTTAGATCGCCCTTTCATAGTGGAAACGGATGCCTCCAACCATGCCATAGGAGCAGTCTTGAAACAGGTGCTTGAGGACAAGATGGACCACCCAGTGGCTTACCTCTCTAGAACCCTAAAAACCAGCGAAACCCATTATTCCGTCCTGGAAAAGGAGCTGTTGGCAATCCGCCAAGCCTTCACAGAATGGCGACATTTACTCCTGGGTGCTAGATATCCAGTCCAGGTCCGTACGGACCATCGAAATCTACAAATTCTCCAATCTATGGAGTGCAGGAACAGTCGTCAGGCGCGTTGGGCCTACTTCTTCGCCCAGTACCAATGCCAAATCACTCATGTTCCTGGATCACAAAACGTGATTGCGGACGCCTTGTCCCGATGTCCTGACTATTTAACCACTGAAGATAGGACCTATCCTACAATGTTTCCCAACACAATCTTTATAGCTCAAGCGATCAACCTCTTGGAAGAGATTCGAGCCATAACCCAGTCCTCTGACCTCTGGAAGGACGTCTCTAGGAAGAATCCCTGGAACTTAAGAATCAAGGAAGGATACTTATTCAAGGACAATGCCTTGGTCATTCCCACACCGAAACTTCAACATAAAATAATAACTCTCTGCCATGATACTTTTCATTCTGGACATCGTGGTGTAACCAATACGCTCCGTCTTATACAAAGACAGTTTTGGTGGCCGGAAATGAAATGCAAGGTACAAGAGTACATCAAGACCTGTACTGTCTGCAGTCAGAATAAGCACGACAATAAGAGACCGGCGGGCCTTCTATTGCAACCTACACTGCCAACAAGACCATGGGAATGTATAGCTACAGACTTCATCGTGGAATTACCACCTTCCCGGGGTTACACGACCATCACGGTAACCATAGACTTGTTTACTCATATGGCACATTTCACGCCTCTCTATAAACTTCCTTCCTCTTTAGAGCTCGCAGGAATTTTCCTAGAACACATTTTCCGTCTTCATGGACTCCCTTCCAAGATCATATCGGACCGAGGACCGCAATATATTTCACAATTCTGGAAACATCTCTGTCGTGTTCTAGGGATTCAACGCGCTGTTTCATCTGGATATCACCCACAGACCAACGGGGGCACAGAACGTGTTAATCAAACCCTGGAGCAATATCTTAGTTGTTTCGCAACCAAGGTACAGGATGATTGGTCCCTCCTTATACCCTTGGCCGAATTTGCCTATAACAATTCAGATCACTCAGCGATCAACGTTAGCCCCTTCTATTGCAGTCAAGGTTTTCATCCCTCCGTGTTACTTTCAGTTCTACCACATCCAACTCCAGTACCTTCACTTGATTCCTGGATTGAAACTCTCCTCAACATCCACAAGGAAGCCAAGGAACAATTGGGAAAGGCCCAGATTCGCACTAAGCGATATGCTGATTACAAAAGAAGACCAGCACCCTCCTATTCTATTGGTGACCAGGTCTGGTTGTCCTCGAAACTATTACCACGACATCTACGCCCTAACAAGTTAGCCCCCCGATATTATGGTCCATTTTCCATAAAAGAAATCATCAATCCTGTTTCTTATCGGCTCAAGCTACCCGACTCCTGGAAGAGAATACATCCAGTTTTTCACACTTCTCTACTCAAACCCTACATCCACTCCACCCGGAAAACCGGCAGACCCAGTCCTGTGATTGTGGACAATCAGCTGGAATATGAAGTATCCAGAATATGTGACTCCAGGTACAAACGGGGTCGGCTCAATACCTGGTCGAGTGGAAAGGCTATCATCCTAGCGAGAGAACATGGGAACCACTATCCAACCTAAACACCCCTCGATTGCTGAGAAGATTCCATCTCATACACCCTGGCAAGCCTGGTGGGACGGGGTTTCGGAGGAGGCATGCTGTCATGAACCATGGACATAGCCCCTTCTGGTCTTCCTGGTCCAGACCGAGAGTGTGCTCCTTGATACTTCCAACATGGCCGTGCCCAGTTCCGTGTTCCGTACTAGCCTGTACGTCGGACACGGCACGTTCTATAAATGGGCCACGCCCCCGCGCCTCCGTCTCAACGCTATCTCTAGGTAGTGTCTCGACGTGTGTGTGCTGCTCGGCGTTACCCTTCCAAGTTCCTGGCCAACTCCCTTATTCTTACTTTCCTTTTCCCCTGTTTCCAATATCTCTTACCTTTCTTCGATCCTCTTCCTGGACGTCCTGGAATACGTGACTTCCTGGAACTTTGAAAACTCGCGCTGGAGTCAGACTCGACTCGTGCGCACTTATACAAGTCCCGGTCCGGCCGGGAGAAGGAGTCCTCCGCGGAACGCCACAAGAAGAGAACTCAGGTGAGCCGGGGGGAAACCTTTGACACCGAGAACTTCTCCATGAGCACCACAGCACCCCTCCTCCTACCCCCACCTCCTCCACACTTGCACATTCTGAACACTCACAAGGCATAGTACGTTTGTCTCCCCTTCCCTTTATTCTCACTACTGGTTTGTATTATTAATGCAATTATGTATCCTTACTGTATTTCATTGTCTACCCTCCCCTTTCCCCACCCTGTGGGCACTTTGAAACAGTTTTGCTAATTGTATAAGCGCCTAATAATTGACCAATAGATAAGGGGACAAAAAGCAGGTGGTCCTCTTAATACCATTCTTCCTCACCCTATGATTCTCTGAAATAACATTGATAACATAGAAGTGCACAGCTAGTCTGCCACAGACAACCAAACATTAGTTCAACAGTTGTTTATGTAGAACAAGGCTGGGGTACGACTGGAACACAGTAAAGGATCTGTGCACATAACAGATTCATACAGGACTGAATACAAGTCTTGCATAAACCAAGAGACCTAATAGAAAGGGACTAGGAAAGACCAGTGGAAGAGGATTGTCCCCCCTGGCGTTGCTAAATCCACTGGAGGGAAAAGACCACATTTTCCCTAGTGATTAGAAAACAACAAGTGAGAGAATCTGACTTGAAACGTTGTGACTCCTTTAAGGGATTATTTTGAGTGACGGGACTTTCACTTTGAAACTTGGTGCAACCCAAGTGAAGGAAAGCTGCAGGAATGCATCCAAGTATATATTAGTAGGTTTTTGAAACATTCGAGGGTCAGGTTAGGTTTTTGACACAGGACAGTGACTATCATTGTGGACATCCGTACCAAGACTGGTCCATTAGTTTGTTTTATTGAGGCAGGGAAACCCCTCATATAGATGGGGATCGTGAGGGGTTGAGGCAGGGAAACCCCTCATACAGATGGGGAAAGTGAGGCATTGAGGCAGGAAACCCCTCATAGAGATGGGGATAGTGAGGCGTTGAGGCAGGGAAACCCCTCATAGAGATGGGGATAGTGAGGCGTTGAGGCAGGGAAACCCCTCATAGAGATGGGGATAGTGAGGCCTTCTTTCCCACCCCTTTTATTATTTGAATAAAAACACTTTGAGCAAACTACCTTCCTGTGTCAGTGGCCCCTTACTCCAACCCCTCACACTCCACATCACAATAACCAGATCAAATATGAAAAGTGGGCTTAACCAAATGGGTTTGTAATAATGTAGGACAATCCAGCCATAAGGAACACCTACAAAGGGAGATGGGGAGAGAATTCCACAGCTGTGGATCTGCTACTGAAGGCGCTTGCCTAGGTAGTTCATTTAGCAGGAGCGACGGTCTTCATATCCAGTCATGCCTTTACTCCGTCTAGCGCTACAGAAGATCCCTTTCTCTGGGAAATATGCTCTTCTGTTGAGCAACCAGACTAAGTGTGAACTTCCAGTGTCCTTTCCCGAAAGAACCACAGACGGGAGCATTGCGAAATAATCTGATATCACACTTTCTTTTTATCTACTCAAGCACAGAAACTTGGTAAAAACTGGACAAAGATAGTTTATAGATAGGGGTGGAAATGGGGATAAGAATCTAAAGTAAAGCCTAGTGAAGGAACTGAAGAAAGAAGTGTAGGAGAAAGTCCTGAAGATGATAGGGAAGCGACACTGAAAAAGGCGACTGATCTATCTCAATCGCAGACAGCAACCTTGATGTGCAGTTACTGCACTGCCTCAACAGGTCCCTGTGTTAGGAGACACAGAACGTTATGCCACCTCTGCAATTTCACAAACTGAGACGAATACCCTGTTCAGCCGAACCAAACCTTTGTGTTTTCACATACGGTGGATTAACTTTGCTACTGTTGGAAGAAGCATGCCCCGCCAGAGTGAGTCAAGATAAAATCTACATGCCAGTCCCTTTCTATGCCACCTCCAAAGCAGACGAACTAGGCCATGTTCAATTTGCATTCAACGGATATCGCACTAACATGATCAACCAAGTAAAAAGCCATCAAGATTTGTTTCAAGGTGTGGGTTGCCTCACCAACCAAAAAGTCAGGCTGCACCTCGATCACACAATTCAACTGAGGAAGTAGAACTAGTACTTGAAAGACTAAGAACTGCTGCCATCATTGAGTCATGCCTGCCACCATGGGTATCACCCATAGTTTTAGGAGATTTCTGGGCATGGTTAACTTTGGTGGTAATTCGTCCCCAATTTAGCCACCCTGCCCGAACCTCTGCCAGTCCTGAAAGAACAGATGTTTGAAAACATCAAACAAGCACTAATGGAAACAATAATGGCTTTCTTTAATCCCAAAAATACACCCGATATGATCATGGATGACGAGCGGTGCTCGTCCAAATTGACCAATAAGGTTTCCCCTACCCAATAGCATTTGCGAGCAAAGCTCTCACCCAGATGGAAAGGAGTTACTTCCAAATGGAAAGAGAAGCTCTCACAGTGGTGTGAGGGAATCAAGCATTTTCACATTTACGTTTTTGACCAACCAATTACGTTCATCACAGACCATAACTCCTTACTACCCATTCTGGAGAGTTCAGCCCTGCATCCTTACATTAGGCTGGAAAGATGGCACCCGCAACTTCAGGACTATGGAGCCAACAACACTTCAGGGCAGCTGTAGACAACCCAGATGATTATCTCACCCGAAAACTGACAAAATGACACTTGTAATGAAGTGGGGGCCCTAGTCAACATGATCATCTGACTTGCAGTCTCCAAGACTATGTCGCTACAAGACAAACAATGCCCATTGCAGCATGAGAAAAGTGGTAGAACAGCTACAAATTGGACAATGGCGGTAGTTTCTCACTGATTAAGCACATTGCACCGCAGAGACACAATCCATCCTACAGGGACTCTGGAGGGTCCGGCAAGGAATGGGTACTTCCGAGAGCCACCAGAGTTTTTTCCACCATCACTTGTGAAAAGAGTTGTAAGAATCGCACATACACCCATACACTGTGCCTCCCTTATGATGCTCCACCATGGATAGCAACCAATAGGAAAGGAACCATGTTTGCGACAGACACAGAGCAGCCAAGGAGAAGGAACAAGAAATTGCAGCCCATTCAGGGGGATTAACAAACCAAGACGGAGAAAATACTCATAAACCAATAACGGTTGAAGGACATGAAGACAATACAACAGACGAGGGAAGAAGTTGAACTCCAACACAGAGAAATCTCAGAAGTCATCCCTCATATGTTCCGATATCCTCACCGGACTCAAAATGCACCTGTAAATTGAAAGATTATTCAGTTGCGTATTGACTGAACGAGGACACAAGGCATTGTTGCTAGGATAACACTGCAATGATTGTTTAACCAGATTAATCATGTGTTTATTTTAATTAATATTAAGGAGGGATGTTGTAACATCACGTTGCAGCTTCTACTTCGCTGGCGGACGTGACGTTCAAGCCAAATAAAAGGAGATATCGCCTTCCAGACGCAGTCACGGTTAAGCAGTCTGCCTGTGTGAGCCTCTGATTTCACAGTGCGGCACTGGCCAGATTCTACTGGCTAAGTCCACTCTGCTAAGGATGTAGGAGCGCAACACACTCTACTCAACTCCCAGCCCACTTGCCCTTCCTCTGCCACCTTAGCCCCAGCTCCCGCCAGAGTCATAGGCTGCAGTATCTGTTCATCCATGTGTTGCAGCTTCTCCACTCCTCCCCTGGCTGGAAGGGTCTGGGCAGCAGATCTTTTGCAGGGCCTATGACCTGCCACACTGTGGGTCCAGGTGGGGCTTGGAGACCAGTAGTCTCACATCTGGTAAGGTCAGACTCTGTTGTTCTAGGCGAAATGCTAGTAGTCGGTCTTGTTGCAAGCAACATTTACGTGGTTCTCCAGAATCCTGGTATCCCTTCTACCTCTGCACCCCAGGTAGTTGCAACTGTGTCTTGCTAGTGGAGTACAGAGAAAAGAATTGAGGTGCAGGAATAGTGTCTGGACTATCCTCCTTTTGTCGAAGCCTGATGCACAGTTCTAGGACAGATCTTGCAGGGCCTGAATGGCATCAAAATTGATCTGCAGAATTGATCATGCACCAGAATTCATATGCACCGGATATGCTGCAGAGACTGCAAATCCGGCATAGTTCTATTTGTAACCGAGAGGAGAGAGGGGCATTTAAGAGCAGAATGGCTAGTGGTTACACTTTCCATATCCGAGGCAGCACAGATGGGGGCAGGAAAAATATATTTAGTGGGGCACAGGAGTGAAGGGTATGAGGCTGGATTACATTAAGATGGCCATGAACCACCTGGAGAATTCTAAATGCTACGAAAAACTAACAGCCAACCCGACATCTAAAATAACACAAGATTTGACAAATTACATAGATGCATGGCATCAACAAGGATTAATATCAGACGAAGAGAAAATGCACCTACGTCTAATTAAACCAACAATCCCAACTATATACTTTCTCCCGAAAGTTCACAAGGAATATGAGACCATTCCAGAAGGGAGGCCTATAGTAAGTGGCATAGGATGGGCGACGGAACCACTAGCACAATACATTGACAATATAATAAGACCTGAAGTAATCAAGATCAAAGCGTACCTGAAAGATACAACAGCGGCTATTAAAATCGTTGAAGAAATTGAGTGGCAGGACACCTATTTATTAGCAACATGGGATGTTAAAGCCCTTTATACATCGATTGAATACAAATTGGCCCTGGAGGCAATAGATTACACCTTTAAGAACAGATCTGCGTCCTATTTTAACTATGCATGCATGCTTAAGGAAATGCTCATGGCAACATTAGAGAACAATGTCTTCATCTTTGACAATCAATTTTTCCGCCAGATTCAGGGGGTTGCAATGGGTGTTAAATACGCCCGGCCCTCGCAAACATCGTGATGGGAATGTTTGAAGACTTATTCATATATCAACTACCAGATTTCCAAAACAAGACAATCAAATGGCTAAGATACATTGATGATGTACTGATTATTTGGAATGGGACAACAGAAGAACTAGAGTCTTTATTACACCAAGCAAATGATAACCAATTCGGCCTTGAGTTCATTGGACAAAGTAGTAGATCAGAAATACATTTTTTGGATCTAACCATCTATGTATCCAACAAACAACTATATACAAAAACCTTTAGAAAAGAAACGGAAGTCAATTCGACACTTAATGCGACAAGTTGCCACCACAAACCAGTTATCCACAATATTCCCAAAGGGGAGTTCATGCGAGCAAGACGGAATTGCACAGAAGCATCTAATTTTGAGAGCGAATGCCAACTGTTATCAGAAAGATTCAAAGTCAGAGGATATTCAAAAAAATCAATCACAGCTGCAAGAAAAAAAGCCAAGAGCATGACCAGACAACTAACACTGTCTCAAGAGAACAAAAGTACACAACCAGACAGCAATATTCATTTTATTACTGAATATTATGCAAACAACAAAGAAATCAAGAGAGTCCTAAAGAGAAACTGGTACGTACTAAAATTGGACCCACACATATGTCAATATATACAAGACCACCCAACAATAATTTACAGGAAAGCAAAAATTTTGAAAAATATGTTGAACCCATCCATGCTGCCAGAAAAAGAAAAAGAACAAGAAGCGACAAGACCACAGGCATGGCTACACCAACCACAGTCAGGCTTCAGGAAATGTGTTTTTTGTTCAATGTGCCAATATGCGGTACAAGAAACGGATGCTTTCACAAACCATGAAGGTGTGAAAATAAGAATCAAAGAACAAATAAACTGTAGATCCAAATATGTGATCTACGCGGTGATATGTGTTTGCAATCTGCTATACATTGGGAGCACTATTCGAGAGTTAAGAACTAGGATCAGGGAACACATTTCGGCTATAGGAAGTCGACAAAAACCTCCCGCGCTCCGTACATTGGCAAAACCAGCATCAAATGCATAATAAGAAAGATCTAAGGTTTACTGGTCTCAAAAAAATTAAGATGGGCAAACGTGGAGGTAATCAAGAACTATGCCTACGGCAGGAAGAAGCCAGATTAATCTGCCGTTTTAAAACAGTAGAACAAGGACTCAATTCAGACAATGAAATGATTCATTTCCTGTGATGTAACAGCAATGAAAAAGACAGACCAGAATAACAAGTGTATTCATCAATGCATATCTGTATAGAAACTATATCACCGATTACAATGATGTTTTAATGTCTAAAGTTTTACTTTTAGCCAACGAGTAACATTGAATGTTTCCAGCAATGTATAACATGTCAGATGTCATTTACAATTATTATTTTTCAAAATATAGGGTCATCAAGGAAAAAACTGCACAAGCCTACAGTCAGGAAAAAACAACTCATTGCAAGTACCAACGCAGTGATATAAAAAGGAATAATAAACTGGATTATACAAATATACCAATTTCCTGGTTCATGTAGAGATCCCATGGGTTGATTGAAAAATAGTCAGGAATTAAATAGACTTAAAAACAGTACGACTGAAACGGAATAAAGAAGTCTGGGACGGAAGACTACCACAATTTAATAAAAAAAAAGCGTATGAAATAAAATGGAAGACCACCTTAACCACAATGCACCACTCCCAACACGGAAGCTGGTCTAATGTCAACAAACTCTAGGATAAGATCGAATGAACATAAACCCCTCTCCCCCCGCCCCTCATTGGCTAACCTAAAAACTAGAAGAGATAATACAGTTTTCCAAATAATTAATATTTGGCAAATACATCGACTTTCGAATCCGTAAACTAGAGCTAACACGTTGTAGAGCATAACTTATGAGAATAGCCCAAAGTATGGCCGCCGAAAATGAAAGTACAGAAATCAAAGAAGGACTAGAGGCGTAAGACTGCATATGAACAAGGAGCCGCCTCCGGTCAAGATGGGAACCCCGACGCGTGAGGCGAGATTCAGGATAATTTGGAGGTAAGCCCTTAAGATGGGGAGGGAAGACCACCCGGTTTTGAAGATGCACGCTTCACACAGAGGCAGGCATGCTCCTTACCGAGAGACTAAAACAAACCCTTTTTAACTTGGGTAAACAAACTCGTGTAAGTGGGCACAATTGTAAACACGGAAATTAAAGGGAATTCAAGGTGTTTTCTCTCGTATAACAAGAGGGAGAAACACATGATCATGATTATCGCTAGTAATTGCAAATATGAGTGCGCAATAGACGGCGCAAGCGTGTCTTTCTCCAGTAAACAGGAGGGAGAAACACACAACTAGTGTTATCGCTATTGTTTTTCAAAACATGAATGTGAAATAGATCATTATTTGAGCATAAACGGGTGACAAATATGCTCAGAATTAAAATCAAAATTAAATTATTGAGTTAAATGGAGGTATCAGAGTAGGTAACAGCAGCCGAAATGGACTAATCGATTTTTCTATCTAGGAGGGATCAAGCTGTAGGACTTTGGTTACTTAATACGACTAAAAATCATTTCCGGAAAGGGGGACTCCAACCTTGATAAGCAAGGGTAAGAGATGAATCTCGTTGTGTCTTACTGTTGATAAATAACTTAATATAAATCCAACCTACTCTCTCTGCAACATTTACAATCTATTGATTTCTCTTTCATTTCGCTACTATAATGGACCTACCCATAACTACACGAGGTGTCATACGTATGTGTCACTTTTCAGGTGTTTATTGTATTGAGGGATATATGTATAAGGGTAACAATACCAACCAGGGTCACCACCTCACCGGCACAAATGTGGAATCAAATAAGAAATTATGTAACATATCTACTCAAAATGGTACTTTATTTTGTGTTTATGTTTCTATAAAAAAACAGCCCGGAATTGAAAAAGGCGCTAGATAAAACGCCGAAACACGTGTCATCCATAAAGGGCGAAATACATACTGAATAAACCAAGAATGAAGGAACTTGATTTTGTGAGTTTAATTTAATACACAAGGAATTTGGCGCAAGAAGGTGCGGGCACAAACAAACGTTTTCTCATAGCGAATAAACGGAGTGGAGGAACTCTTATGTCTCCGTGCTGACCCACACACCTGCGACAACGGAAAAATAAAGGAAGTATAACAAAGATAAATATCACATAAGAAAGAGATCATCAGCTCCATAAGCATCTATTAACAAGTCGCGAGAGTACACCTTAACATATCTCCACACAAAAAAAATCCTCTACATCTGCATCTAAAAAACAAGGATTTTGTCAATTCCCATCAAATGGTCAGGTGACACAAAGATATACAGTACATTCAGCAAACAAAAATGGAAATGTGCTTCAGTTTCTGATTATTATTTGATATCATCAGTTGTTCTAGTCCTGTACATATCCAGGACGTTGTCTCAACATGTTTCTGTTCTTGGAAGATTAACTCAAAGAACTTTCATCAGGAGAGTATCAAAATCACGAAAATCCAACTTAAAATCATAAACTGTTATGTGAGTAGAACAGTATAGTGTACACATTCAACCTGTAGATAAAAAGAGAGAGGGGGACAAATAAGGAGCTAAGAAATAGCTAAGGTACATTTGTCAAATGCCCCAAAAGGGGAACCAAGAGAACCAAGCATAGGGTTATTATTACCTTTCGTGGTGCTCGTGGGGGCTCACAACATAAATGAATCAAGTTGCAATCAGCTAAAATATAGCTGAAGACCTGTAATGAATACATGAAAAACCTAAATCAATGTTTTTCACAGGAGCTAAAAAAACGGGGTTCGAGAAATTACAGTTAGTCACAGCCACTAGAAAAAAATATATTGTTAAAGTAGAGCTCACCTGACTGAAAAACAGTTAATGAACTTTACGTAAAGACCTTCAACTGGCTCTACTCAAAGAAAACTGCCTGCACCCGCTATTCGGAAGTAGATAAATCTGCAGTCTGAGGCCAATATAGTATCTGCAACACAAAACACAAAGGAAGGCTCCTGGATGAAAAAGCATCTCAGAACGGTCTCATCATTTAGAGAGGGGGCACGACGCCACACAATAAACCCTGTGGGTGATCAGCTTTGAGAGCTACATGGATCAGTGATAGAGTAGCAAAAAAGACCTGCAGAGTGAGGGAAGACCAAGGTAGACAACTGATGTTATCAAATAATAATCAGAAACTGAAGCACATTGCCATTTGTTTGCTGAATGTACTGTATATCTTTGTGTCACCTGACCTTTTGATGGGAATTGACGAAATCCTGTTTTTTTAGATGTTGATCTTAACAGAGATTATGTATAGGAATGTATGATTTTGGTTATTAGATGTGGGATTTAAAACCTCTTTATGTGTATTTAATTAAATATTTAATAATTTTTTAAGTTACCAGATTGCGGTGTTTAACCGGTCTGAGGGTAAAGGAGGGGGCAGTCGGAATATTGTCAACAGATATGTCGCAGGAAAGCCCAAAGGAGATGCGATTGCCAAGAGACGAGGTGCAGTGATTAAAGAGTAGTGAGCCATGCAAAGGGGGGGCATAGCGGATGGCGTACAACTGAGAAATAGGTTCTCTCTACAACAGCCATCTTAGAGTCTGTGTATTCCAGCTTTGTAGCGGTAATATAGTACGTACTCTCAGATGTGTACAATTCTGCCTCCTGTACCTTAGTCTGACAGACTTTCCGTATAGCTAGATGTGACAGGGTCAGGGTCTTGCATCCAATAAAGAATCCACAGGAAACCCTCCAAACCATGTGTTCGACAGCTCTTGGAACCACTGTCTTTTCCACCATGCATACTTGTATTTTTTTCTGACCAGAAGAAATTGCTCTTCCTTTCACATCATCATCCATAAACCACTGCGCCAACAGCCGAGCGGGAGAAAGACGACTGATGGCTGTCAAAACACCCACGAATATGCTGCCTTTACCAGACAGAGGCCATCTGGTATCCCTGGGGCACGAAACCAGAAAGAACAGCGGCAAATGAGAAGAGGGCGTGGCCAACTACACAGTTTGAAACATTTCACTGAAAGGCGATATTAGAGATCAATGGGATGGGTAGGAGGTCACTATCGGGGCAGGCAGAGTGAGGAAAAACATCCACTCAGCTGCAAGGAGTTTTGATGGACCAAGAGACCAGGCGACAGAAGGTGGAGAGTTGAAGAATTTGTTAAAGTGTTGGAGGAGAGTGAAGGTAAAGTACTTTGTGTGAGAGGTACCAAGCTTGAGAGCCTGTAGTAATTGTTGTGTGTGCCAAAGTATGTGAAGAGATAAGTGAGTGTGAGAGTAGGGGGTGGTGAATGTAGATCGTGAAAGGCGAGAGTAGTGGTAGAGAGGATGTAGGTGTAGTGGGCAGAGGTTTGAGAAAACAAAGGAGTTTATGCAGACCCAAAGGAGGAGGGATAGTCGAGCAAGAGTGGGGGAGGGGTACAGAGTACCTAGAAAGATCAAGCAGGAGGAAGGAGAAGGTGGAGAGCTAGAGAGAAGGAAGGAGAAGACACAGAGAAGGGGAGGAGTAAGATCAGGAAGAGGAAAGACAGGATGCCGTTTCCACAGTCTTGCATTCTCCAACATCGCTGAAACCCACGTTGGGGAAACATCAGAATAGAGAACGCTTGGCAAGTTCTCCTCTACTGGCACACAAGGCTGTCACAGTTCTCGCTTGACCCACTCCCCCTGGTTTCACCCTTAACTGTTTATGTAATGAAGTCCTGGCATAAAAATACACCAGGTAAAGATAAAGATGTGTGCAATACAATATTAGTATAATAAATCCCTGGACAAAGAATACCAGGTGAAGTTGAATATGTACAAAGTAACAGAATCCTGGCAAGAGAGTGGACCAGATAAAGATAAGGATGTGTGCAACAAACTATTTATACAGTACAGTCCTGGTAGCGAGCGTGTACCAGATGAAGTCGTATTTGTGCAACAAAGTATTTAAATAACGAAGTCCTGGCAGGAGAGTATACCAGATGAAAGTTAAGAAGTCCTGGTAGGAAGATGCACCAGGTGAAGGTGAAACGAGTGTGCAATGGGACCTGGCTGAAGTATGCACAGGTGGAGATTGATATTAAGAATATTGTAAAGCCTTCCAAGGAAAGGTCCTTGGTTCAATGAACTATTGGGAAACTATAAAAAGAGGGAAGTCCTTAGGAGAAGACCTATCCCGAACAGAACTGTAAAGTATTAAAGGAAGAAGCGGCTTGGGAAAGGGAGCCAATTCTTGACAAGTGTTTAACGACTTAAAGTTAAGGAGCCTAGGGAAGGAAGCTAATCACTGGGGAAAGGAGCATTGTTCATGGGAAACGATTTTCTGTGGAATTGGAACTTTTTGTGTTGAACTTGAACATTTGAGCACTTGGAAATGTCAGGAAATAACCGCCTTTACACCTTTAGAGTTTATTTAGAGTGTGAGGCCCAGAATAGGATTACGGACACAGGACAGATCTTTTGTTTGGACATCTTGACACTGGACAGAGACTGTAGTTTTGGTTTGAGGTAGGGAAAATTCCTCCTAGAATAGGGATAGTGAGGCATTTTCCAAACCTACTTATTTTAATAAAGGTCTATAACCAAGAACATGTCTCCTCTGTGTCCACATCTCATTCCAGGCTCCTCACAGTATCCATGGAGCAATTGAGCTCTAACCTGAAGTACTGGGGAACTCCATAGAAATGACGGTCATAGTGATGCCGGGCCCGCCAGAGGAAGTGCTCATAGGTACAGAATTTCCACATTTTGAACAGTGCTGCAGTCCCTTCAGTCTTGCGAGATAAAGGTGGACAGAGGAAGGAGAGGGGACGGCTTTGGGGAAAGGTGTGAGGTACATGACCAGGGTTGACCCTGCCAAGGGGGAGCAGGATCCCTCCTGACCTGGGGTAGGAGGCCTACCTGGGTGTATTGCACAGTCAAACCTACCCAGTTAGTGGGGTGAGGGAGTTTGGGGTGGGGAGTCCATGACCCCCCTAAGTGTGCAATGTGTTGTACAAACTGCGCCTTTTATTCTGGCCATAAGTCTTTTTCCGTTCCTTTCGGAACTACGGCATCTAGAAACTACTGCACCAACAGCAAACAAAGCCAAACAGGAGAAGGACGACAGCTGTGAGTATCCACTGGCGACTGCCATAACACCTGCATATAAGCCGGCTTCATCGGATGGAGAGGGGCCACTGCAGCAAGCGTTGGCAACCCGAGGTGAGAAAGAGAAGGGGGCGATACCAACTACAAACTTTGAAACTTTTCGCTGCACAAGCCCAGCGCAAGCGAAACCCAGCTCCCCTTTTGGATTTATTTCAGAGGTAGTCTATGTTCCATGATTTGCATTTTAAGGTTGCCTATCACAGATCAGTAGAGATGTGTTCCATTTCCTTCCCCAGATGTCAGCCATCAGACACAATGCATCATTTCCACAATGTAATTAAAGCAGAGTAACGTAACAGAACATAACCGAACAGAACATGATTAGATAAAACTCTACAACCTGACATGTTGAAGGTCCAAAGGTAACCTCCTCACAGTCAGTGGTGTATACAGATGAGGACTGAGGTACCATTGGACTGAGATACCTCCTCATGGTTGGTGGTGTATACAGATGAGGGCTGAGATACCATTGGACTGAGATACCACTGGAATGGGATACCTCCTCATGGTTGGTGGTATATACAGATGAGGACTGAGATACCATTGGACTGAGATACCGCCTCATGGTTGGTGGTGTATACAGATGAGGACTGAGATACCATTGGACTGAGATACCACTGGAATGGGATACCTCCTCATGGTTGGTGGTATATACAGATGAGGACTGAGATACCATTGGACTGCGATACCTCCTCATGGTTGGTGGTGTATACAGATGAGGACTGAGATACCATTGGACTGAGATACCACTGGAATGGGATACCTCCTCATGATTGGTGGTATATACAGATGAGGACCGAGATACCATTGGACTGAGATACCGCCTCATGGTTGGTGGTGTATACAGATGAGGACTGAGATACCATTGGACTGAGATACCACTGGAATGGGATACCTCCTCATGGTTGGTGGTATATACAGATGAGGACTGAGATACCATTGGACTGAGATACCGCCTCATGGTTGGTGGTGTATACAGATGAGGACTGAGATACCATTGGACTGAGATACCACTGGAATGGGATACCTCCTCATGGTTGGTGGTATATACAGATGAGGACCGAGATACCATTGGACTGAGATACCGCCTCATGGTTGGTGGTGTATACAGATGAGGACTGAGATACCATTGGACTGAGATACCACTGGAATGGGATACCTCCTCATGGTTGGTGGTATATACAGATGAGGACTGAGATACCATTGGACTGAGATACCTCCTCATGGTTGGTGGTGTATACAGATGAGGACCGAGATACCATTGGACTGAGATACCACTGGAATGGGATACCTCCTCATGGTTGGTGGTGTATACAGATGAGGACTGAGATACCATTGGACTGAGATACCACTGGAATGGGATACCTGCTCATGGTTGGTAGTATATACAGATGAGGACTGAGATACCATTGGACTGAGATACCGCCTCATGGTTGGTGGTGCATACAGATGAGGACTGAGATACCATTGGACTGAGATACCACTGGAATGGGATACCTCCTCATGGTTGGTGGTATATACAGATGAGGACCGAGATACCATTGGACTGAGATACCTCCTCATGGTTGGTGGTGTATACAGATGAGGACCGAGATACCATTGGACTGAGATACCACTGGAATGGGATACCTCCTCATGGTTGGTGGTGTATACAGATGAGGACTGAGATACCATTGGACTGAGATAACACTGGAATGGGATACCTCCTCATGGTTGGTGGTATATACAGATGAGGACTGAGATACCATTGGACTGAGATACCGCCTCATGGTTGGTGGTGTATACAGATGAGGACTGAGATACCATTGGACTGAGATACCACTGGAATGGGATACCTCCTCATGGTTGGTGGTATATACAGATGAGGACCGAGATACCATTGGACTGAGATACCGCCTCATGGTTGGTGGTGTATACAGATGAGGACTGAGATACCATTGGACTGAGATACCACTGGAATGGGATACCTCCTCATGGTTGGTGGTATATACAGATGAGGACTGAGATACCATTGGACTGAGATACCTCCTCATGGTTGGTGGTGTATACAGATGAGGACCGAGATACCATTGGACTGAGATACCACTGGAATGGGATACCTCCTCATGGTTGGTGGTGTATACAGATGAGGACTGAGATACCATTGGACTGAGATACCACTGGAATGGGATACCTGCTCATGGTTGGTGGTATATACAGATGAGGACTGAGATACCATTGGACTGAGATACCGCCTCATGGTTGGTGGTGTATACAGATGAGGACCGAGATACCATTGGACTGAGATACCTCCTCATGGTTGGTGGTATATACAGATGAGGACTGAGATACCATTGGACTGAGATACCTCCTCATGGTTGGTGGTGTATACAGATGAGGACTGAGATACCATTGGACTGAGATACCACTGGAATGGGATACCTCCTCATGGTTGGTGGTATATACAGATGAGGACTGAGATACCATTGGACTGAGATACCTCCTCATGGTTGGTGGTGTATACAGATGAGGACTGAGATACCATTGGACTGAGATACCACTGGAATGGGATACCTGCTCATGGTTGGTGGTATATACAGATGAGGACTGAGATACCATTGGACTGAGATACCTCCTCATGGTTGGTGGTGTATACAGATGAGGACCGAGATACCATTGGACTGAGACACCTCCTCATGGTTGGTGGTATATACAGATGAGGACTGAGATACCATTGGACTGAGATACCTCCTCATGGTTGGTGGTGTATACAGATGAGGACTGAGATACCATTGGACTGAGATACCACTGGAATGGGATACCTCCTCATGGTTGGTGGTATATACAGATGAGGACTGAGATACCATTGGACTGAGATACTTCCTCATGGTTGGTGGTGTATACAGATGAGGACTGAGATACCATTGGACTGAGATACCACTGGAATGGGATACCTCCTCATGGTTGGTGGTATATACAGATGAGGACTGAGATACCATTGGACTGAGATACCGCCTCATGGTTGGTGGTGTATACAGATGAGGACTGAGATACCATTGGACTGAGATACCTCCTCATGGTTGGTGGTGTATACAGATGAGGACTGAGATACCATTGGACTGAGATACCTCCTCATGTTTGGTGGTATATACAGATGAGGACTGAGATACCATTGGACTGAGATACCACTGGAATGGGATACCTCCTCATGGTTGGTGGTATATACAGATGAGGACTGAGATACCATTGGACTGAGATACCGCCTCATGGTTGGTGGTGTATACAGATGAGGACTGAGATACCATTGGACTGAGATACCACTGGAATGGGATACCTCCTCATGGTTGGTGGTATATACAGATGAGGACCGAGATACCATTGGACTGAGATACCGCCTCATGGTTGGTGGTGTATACAGATGAGGACTGAGATACCATTGGACTGAGATACCACTGGAATGGGATACCTCCTCATGGTTGGTGGTATATACAGATGAGGACTGAGATACCATTGGACTGAGATACCTCCTCATGGTTGGTGGTGTATACAGATGAGGACCGAGATACCATTGGACTGAGATACCACTGGAATGGGATACCTCCTCATGGTTGGTGGTGTATACAGATGAGGACTGAGATACCATTGGACTGAGATACCACTGGAATGGGATACCTGCTCATGGTTGGTGGTATATACAGATGAGGACTGAGATACCATTGGACTGAGATACCGCCTCATGGTTGGTGGTGTATACAGATGAGGACCGAGATACCATTGGACTGAGATACCTCCTCATGGTTGGTGGTATATACAGATGAGGACTGAGATACCATTGGACTGAGATACCTCCTCATGGTTGGTGGTGTATACAGATGAGGACTGAGATACCATTGGACTGAGATACCACTGGAATGGGATACCTCCTCATGGTTGGTGGTATATACAGATGAGGACTGAGATACCATTGGACTGAGATACCTCCTCATGGTTGGTGGTGTATACAGATGAGGACTGAGATACCATTGGACTGAGATACCACTGGAATGGGATACCTGCTCATGGTTGGTGGTATATACAGATGAGGACTGAGATACCATTGGACTGAGATACCGCCTCATGGTTGGTGGTGTATACAGATGAGGACCGAGATACCATTGGACTGAGATACCTCCTCATGGTTGGTGGTATATACAGATGAGGACTGAGATACCATTGGACTGAGATACCTCCTCATGGTTGGTGGTGTATACAGATGAGGACTGAGATACCACTGGAATGGGATACCTCCTCATGGTTGGTGGTATATACAGATGAGGACTGAGATACCATTGGACTGAGATACCTCCTCATGGTTGGTGATGTATACAGATGAGGACTGAGATACCATTGGACTGAGATACCACTGGAATGGGATACCTCCTCATGGTTGGTGGTATATACAGATGAGGACTGAGATACCTCCTCATGGTTGGTGGTGTATACAGATGAGGACTGAGATACCATTGGACTGAGATACCTCCTCATGGTTGGTGGTATATACAGATGAGGACTGAGATACCATTGGACTGAGATACCTCCTCATGGTTGATGGTGTATAGAGATGAGGACTGAGATACCATTGGACTGAGATACCTCCTCATGGTTGATGGTGTATAGAGATGAGGACTGAGATACCATTGGACTGAGATACCACTGGAATGGGATACCTCCTCACGGTCAGTGGTGTATACAGATGAGGAATGAGATTTTAAAAGATGTGATTTGGTGAAGTCTGAAATGATATAAATGAGGCAGTTATTTCTTTTTTTGTCAAATCCACTTTCTATACCTGAAAGACCCCTACCAAGGCCTTTGAAAATGGTTAACTGCCATAAACCATGTAAACTGATCAATAACCTAGGCTAGGCATAATGATGGGCAATGGATTTAGGCTGGAACACTGCGTCATTGCAACAGTCAAAATTCAGGAAAGGTCTACAAACCTGGCTCTTCAATCAACGGAATAAAAGTTGAACCTAGACCCATCAAGCAGCGAAAACAACACTCCTCAATAGTTGGGATTTTCATGTGCAGACAACCTACAGGAACAGCATAACAGCATACGTGCCCCCTGACCTTCTGCCTATAACATATTGCGTGGCACTCAGGAAACTAAAGCGACTGAAAGGCATCACATCAAGGCACTGCAAAAACCCAAAGAGAACGCCTTCCATGGCTCACAGGATATCCAAACCTCAACACAGGACATCTTCATGCATCAACCATTAAAGCCAAACCCCTCTCACCATGAAGCAACCAATAGTAAAACCAATAATTTGAAAGCCCTATGTAAACCTGAAGAACACCCCCATTTGCCTAACCCTCAATTTCTCTCCAAACACACATGCTAAGTAGCCAATTGCACACCGCTTTAAAAAATACCCCCCATACTTCAAACATTACAAACTTACACCTCTAACTACAACTGACATACTCAGCCCCTGGCCAACACACGGCCACACTACAGGCACAAGTCCACCCCTCTGGACACAAAGACTTCCATGCCTTCTAGAATGCTTACAAGCACGCAGAGCTCCAGGTACTTCCGAACTGCAACCTCAACACAAAATGACTGCAATCTTGCCTTTTCCTCTCTTCCCAACCAACCAAACCCACTCTCTTCCATATCCACCTGAAGACCTTGCAAATGGCAGCGGTGCACGGTACAGATCCTAATAATATACTCTGCCTCAGTCTCTTTCCTCTTATTGCTGGTCCCTCGGATGCCGCTCACTCGCCTCCACCCTTTGATGTTACCTCCTCAGCTTCGTTGCCGATTCTCCTTTCCACCCACTTCTACTCTCTCCTGCACTTTGCTACTATTACTACTCAGACACCCTCCTTCCACTCTGTACTATTTACTTTAGTCACTCCTTAGACTAACTATTCACACCACACTTGCCACACAAACATGCCCACTCGCACTGCAGTACTACTTCCACACAATATCCAATACCTCACCTGTCTCAAAAATCACCTCCACACGCCACCCTGCCTTCCTCCCTCCTGCTGGGCTGTTTGTCGTCCAGCTTCACTGACCTCACCAGAATATCCCACACTTCCTGTGGCTCTTTCTTTATTTCCACTCCCTCTGGGGATTGGGCCCCTTTCCCTGGCCAGTATGGCCCATCTTCCCCACTTCCGATGACTTGGATGTAGTAAATCTTTCAAAATGGGGACTAACCCCTGCATACTTTTGCAACGGAACACACAATTGCAGCTTGTGAAGGCAATGTTGGTGTTCAAGGTACAGTCCCTATAGGGACTGAGGGTTTAGGCTCCCCTTTCTTCCCTGGTGGTCAAGGGGGACAGTTAATGCTTGCACCCGCTCGCTGCTTCCCTCATCGGCCTGCGATCCTTCACTGCCACGGTCCCTCGGCAGAATGCCAGATCAGGCTACACAGACAAATGTTCACACTGCGGTTTCTCCGTTGATTCTGTGAAGACTCTCAGGCTAGCTGAATGCAGTATTTCCTGGCAGAGGTCTCTGCTGGGTGGCTGGTGCGGTTTCTCTACAAGGAAGAGAGAAAAACTGGCAAGCAACTGATATGGGAGGCATGGTCTCGGGTAAGTAGGTGCGGCCTGAAAAAAAGACATGCTGCATGGGTCTTGCGGGGGACTTTATGAGTGACCCTCTCACCTGACACCATCCCCCTGTGGGCTAGGCTGGAACTGCATTACTCGCTGGAAGGCCTCCCACCGCAGCTGACGTTATTGTATGTGCCCTCTTCTGTGGACAGTTTGCATTTAATATGTCAGTGTTATTGGACCCAATTCCTATTAGTTGGCTTAATTGGTATACACCATGCTTCAAGGGACCAACGTCTCATGCTCGGTCAAAGGTTTACGCTTTATATTGCGCAACTTCTTTTACGCTTTTCAGGTGGCTCATAACATGTTTGCACTCTGGCTCCATTCCACATCTGTTCTCCAGGGCGGGTCTTAGTAAAGCATCATGTACATGCGATATACTCTTCCACCAGGCATTCAGCCGATGTTGGTGAAGTAGGGTGTGTACAGCGGTTAGAACGTGCCATTCCATCAGCCCCGCATCTCCCACAGCCATCATCATGGAATTCTCCCTCCTGAAGACCTGCATGTACGGTTCTAGTAGGTTGGTATTTACTTCCTTCCTCCCTATTCCCCTTCTCCCATTGTGGCTCACCATATTCAACATTATACACAGTCTATACTTGGCATACCAAAATTACAGACCTGGGATTTCACCCAAAAAATAATAATTTCCTGACAATTCTGACCACCACACTCCAAGGGCTTCCCGAGCACATCTTGGGAGCCATCACACAACCATGCTTCCACTAATTGTTATACTTCGTCACTGAACTAGAAAACAACATCATTGGAAAATGCCAGTTACCACAAAATTCCCTCTTTCTAGGTTGGCATTCTGCCTGATCTCCTACCTACAACCCCTAATTATACCATCATATTCCCTTTACCACAATGCCACCATATCTTCCCAATTTGTTAGATATCCTATTCCTGCTTTTCTCCACTCCCACCATGCATTGCAGAAAAACGATGTTGCACATAATGCAGTGTGAAGGGTCCTTTGCACAATGATGGAGCACTGAGAAGGTCCAGGTTGGGCTTACGGGGAGGTATGACGAGTGTGGGCCAATGTCAGGGATGTGGTCAGTGGACTCAGGAATGGAGGGGTGACAGGAGGGAAGTGGAAGGGATACCTTGAATTGGGGAAAAGGGTGTGGGTACTGTGGTTTCCCGCAGAGAAGCAGGAGAGGGACAGAGTTGGGCGAGGGAGGGGAATGTAGCACAATCATGAATCCATTTCTTGGCTCCTGGCAATTTTTTTAAATGTTTTTATTTTGCATTTTTAAAGCACTCGCACAGCCTGCGGGCATCAAGGCGCTGTTACAGGATTTTTTTTTTGTTTTGTTGTGTAATTGTTTTTGTCTTAGTTGCGTATTTATAACACGCTTAAATACCCAGAGGTTTCGAAGCGCGGACCCAGGGATCGAACCGGTGTTGCTTCGTGTCGTCTTGCTTCCAAGGCGAGCACGTTGCTGTCGAGTTATCCTCCCGGGCCGAGAGTTGCGAAAATAATTCATTTTGCAAACAGCACATAGAACCCCTGTTTTCCTTACAAGCTATTGTCTGGTTATCATGGACTGGTCCTACTGTTACCGGTACTATAAGTCTACTACAGTGTTGATTGGCCCAGTATAAAATCTTTATAGCATTATTATAAACATACCAATATAAAAACCAACAGCAGAAATGACACCCAAACACATTACACCCTCCAGTAACATCCTGTTGGTTGTCTCCACGACCATCAGTCTGACTTTAGAGCTGCCAGAAGCAAGGAAACTGCTCTCCTGAGCATCCGTGAAGATCTGCTCTCCAACCTTGATTCTAACATCCCCTCTGTCCTCATCCTACTTGACCGCTCTTCTGCCTTTGACATGGTCAACCATACCACCCTGCTCAACTGTCTCCGTGACAACCTGGGTATCACCGATCAGGCTCTGGCCTGGCTGACCGCTTTCCTCTCTGATCGGCCAGCCCAGGTCCAACTTGGGTCCTTCCTTTCATCTAGCTCCCTTTCTACCTGCAGTGTTGCAACCAATACCTGGCAACTCTTGTGCACCGCATTGCCATATTCTGCTCCAATTTTCAGTGCTATGCAGACGGCAACTCATTTTTCAGCTTCCCTCTGCCACTTCTCTCATTTCTGATTGCCTATCTGCCACTCAGGATTGGTGCGCCGCCAATGATTTCTGCCTGAACGCCAGCAAGACGGAGATCCTCATCAGCACACCTTCACCCTCCTTCCCTTTCACTCTCTGGCCGGCCTCCCTTGGCCCTCCTCCTACCCCCTCCTGCGAGGCTAAGAACTTCGGGGTCATCTTTGACTTCAAGCTTTCCTTCTCTGCCCACATCTCTGATGTCTCTAAAAAGTCTAACTTCCTACTGCACCTCCTAAGAGGTACTCTGCCTTTCCTCTCCTTCCCCCAGAAGCTCACCGTCTCTCAAGCCCTGGTTCTCTCTAGGTTGGATTATTGAAACAGCCTCTTTCTAAATCTGTCTGGTTCTACTCTCCGCCCTTTGAAACTTATCCAGAACTGACTGCGAGACTTGTCCTTGGCCTCAAGCCCTGGTATCGTTATCTCTCCAGCCCTGAAATCTCTTCACTGGCTCCCAGTGGCTGCAAGGATTAAACCCAAGACCTTTGCATTGTCCACAAGGCTTTCTGGGGCCTGGGTACAAAATGCCTTCAGTTGTCCCTCTGTAAATACCTTCCCTCACGAGCTCTTCGCTCCTCCACCTCCAACTCCCTCAGGGTCAGTCGTTTTTCAAAGAAACAAGCTGGGGGTAGATCACAGTCTTTGGCTGGGTCCTCCCTCTGGAACTCCTCCCTGCCACTCTGAAATCTGAGAACCATCTCCGGAAGCACTTCAAGACCTTCCTCTTTGCTTCTGCCTTCACTCCTCCTCTTCCCTGCTGATCTGTTCTGTCTCGGCATTGTGCACATGGCAATCCTTTGCACTTGGGTCTGTATCTGTAACCCTACAGTCCCCCCAAACCCCGTTTCTGCACTTATCAGACTCTCCCTGTCTTGTTGCCTTAAACCTAGCACTTGCCACTCGCTGCACTTGCCACTCGCTGGCTGCAATACCACAGTTTGTTGCTTTTTATTATTTACGTTTATTCTTTTTCTCAGCACTTTCCACCCCCCCATGCACTTTCCCCTTTCCCACGCACTTGCGCGTTCTCAATGTCACTGGGTCTAGTAAGATCGTTGTTTTGTTCTCCCTTGTTCCCATCCCGTTCCTCGTCGCGCTCTGAAACACTTGTGTATGAGCGCGATACATATAAAATATCAATTCAATATCAATACCTACCAGAAGCTTCCGTTGCAAAACACTGTTTAGATCAAAACCACTATTGCTTAATGGAAGTCCAGTTTTAGAGGTAAATTACCATTTCAAATGTGTTGTGCCCCACCCCAATAGAAAAAAACAAAATACAAGAAGTACAGTTCAGTTCCTTCATCTCTTCACAGGTGATATTGTATGCAAATATGTGCTCTGTAAAGCGCTTTGAATTAAGGCGCTATATAAATAACACATCATTATTATGTTTATTCAAGAATAATCCAGAGCTGCCAAGACTAGCGATCCCGCCCTCCACTTCTGCCATTGCGAGCTGTGTAACGATCCAGTCTTGCGCCACCACAATCTTCATTGAGATCTCTGCTTTGGGTCCTCATTAGCTGTTTTTGAATTTGTAACTCTTTATTGCAAGTGTTGTTTTTCCAATAGTTTCCCTGCGGCAAGGATTCTTCCTATGTGTTCCCTTTCTCAGATCTCTGAAGCCATTCCACGCTTCTCTGAGTATTGAAGAACCGGGCTCTCCCACTGAACATCACTGAGTTTAGAAGAAAAGGTAACATGTATCAAATAGCTGGGAGGATAGATCAGGGCCAATGTGTTTGTCTTGGAAGCAAGACAACGCATACACATAGCAACAGAGGTTTAATCCCAGTCTCATGCTTAGAAACCTGTCCGGTATTAAGCGCATTATAAAAGAACAGTTATAATTAATTATAACTATTCCAGAGCTCCAGTTTGGCCAAGTGACATAGTTCTCGTAGTTTCTGTACTCCCTGGTGAAGTCTGGGACCAGAGAGACCTTCAACCCAGCAACCATTCCAAACCTACATGTCTCACCAATTGCAGCAACACATCTAGGTCTTTGGAATTAAGGAACACAAGTATAATTACTCTTGAAAACCAGTTGGTGTGGGAGGTCTAGTTAACAATGTTTTTTTAAAGATGCTGTAAGAACACTGGCTTTGATATGATAGGATAGGTTATTCAGAACACGCTTAATACCGAGAGGTTTCTATGTGCAGACCCGGGGATCGAACCTGTGTTCCTCCGTGTCCTCCGTGTCGTCTTGCTTCCAAGGCGAGCCCGTTGCCCCTGAGCTATCCTCCCGAGACAAAGCGAGTTATAAAAGCTTTCCAGACTTTTATCCCGGTGAAGAATAGCAGTCACGCCCATGCTGCAAAATGCCTGTCAAAAAAAGTGCACTAATCTCAATTCCCAGGAGAATTCCTATAGATTTGAAGCGTACAGCTCATCTTTGCCCTCTCCATGTAGGCAAGTAAATGACTTGGATTCAAACAAAGGAAACAAAAGACCTATTTGAATCCAGCTGTGGTCCGCAATTCATTTTGGTTCCTATCTGACATTTTCTTTATGCATTTACATGTAGCAAATTGTCAAGGTTCCTTCTGCAATGCAACAACGCATGACCACTGATTTATTTAAGAACATTTTTATTTAAAGTTTAAGGAAACTTTTATAAAAAGTACATATCACTTCATTTGTGAAATGAAAAATAAACAGAAATCCTCTTGATGTGCTGCTTCAAGAACTTTGTACTATTGAAATGTTAAAAAAGAAAATACTGCAAGATTTTCTGGTCAGCCAAAATCCATCCCAGCAAGTTACTTGGAAAAGACAGACAGCAACAATCCAAAGTTAGCAAAGGGTCTTGCACATGATTACACGATTTTTGCAAATATTAGAACAAACCTTGACATGAAAGGTGAACCAATGTTAGTCTTACTGTAAATGAAACGATCATACATTTATTTGCTAGAAAAATAAATCTGAATGGAGCAGTCGATGGTCTTATACAAATCAAGGCAGATTGCCCTTTTCACCGTCTAAACTCTCAGGTTCAAATCTTATTCTGCACCGTTCTATATGTTCACAGTTCATTCAAAAGCGCCATTAAAATGATCCATTATGTTAACATTTTAGAAGTACATTTTTATTTCTGGATGGAGAAGATTTCCTAAATGTGAAGGAAATTGGTTTATACAAAAGGACATTTTCTTTCATTATATACAGGTCTTCCATGGAATGCATTTATTCCAATGATTTCTACTATTTTCTTAGAATGTAAATGCTGGAAAATGATGCCAGTTTGTTTCTCAAACAATTTAGACGGCAGCTATGGGGACTGCGAGGCTGAGAGTACAGATCATCTGCTACGGGAGTGGGGACAAAAATGCAACATTCCTTAAACCCTGTGATGCCAACCCTGAGGCGTCTGCCTTCAAAAGGCTGTGAAAGTCCTTATTCCTACAAAAGAACGACCAATCAGAAAGTAGGGCATGATCTGCTAATTGTGAACTTTAAAGTTTAAATCTCATTTAGGCCAAATTAAACCAGAGTATCCATTGAAGCAAGAAAT
This sequence comes from Ambystoma mexicanum, assembly GCF_040938575.1. Classification (NCBI taxonomy): domain Eukaryota; kingdom Metazoa; phylum Chordata; class Amphibia; order Caudata; family Ambystomatidae; genus Ambystoma; species Ambystoma mexicanum. Next base: position 1,227,707,551 of record NC_090936.1, read on the forward strand.
CTCAATGAAGTAAAAATGTATAGTGGTAAACTGGTCAATATCGCGTTAATTCCAACAAAAAGGGCGCTATGGCATAACAGGCTGTGCACTAGATCTGTGTACCACCAACGGTGGCAATTTTATTTTCAAACAACTGTTTTGGTCAATTCAACGCCAACATAGATCATAGGTTGGACAGCTCATGCCTGTTGGTAAACACCAATACATTTACAGGTGAGCAAGACTATGCATTTGTTAAGATAAAACATCCTATTTTCCTTAAACAAATTGTGAAACAGTTTTCGCTAAACCAGGCAATTAAACAAGATGAGTCTAGGGGACATGTTGAAGAAATTACGCATGGATCTTTTGATTCCGGCAGAAAAGGCAACATGTTTAAATGAAAACCTCATACGACAGAAAACGGGCAGATCGTGAATTATGTATTAAACCTCGATTCACAACAGCCATAACACATGAAGCTATAGGTTACAGCGTTTGAGTAATAAAAGGCTAGCGTAGCTGTTTTGGACATTATTGACAGCACCGAATAAGACTATCCATAACTGGTTTATGAAACCTTGTTCATACGTGAAACAAATGGGGGCAAAACTGTTCAGTGATTTCCTGAAATAGATGACCAGCTTTCGGAACAGAAAAACCTAGCAAGTGAATGAAACGCCAGGTTACAACTCTTCATTTTTACTTTCTAAAACTTCTATTTTGCCTCTCTTTACGTTCGGTTTGGGCAGTCGAATATTGTCCAGGGTCACCTCGCCAGCAACCAAGTCGTCATCAGACTGCGACTCCACGTCATCAGAACTCGATTCCACGTCACTTGCATCCGAGTCGCTCAATTCCACCAATGCCACGTTCTGCAAATTGAATAGCAAAGACAGTAAATATCCAGTGGTGCGACAATCCCAGTAACTTTATACAGAAGCCCAAAGGGCCAGGAAATTTGACGTGCACCTAATATTTCCAAATCACTGCCAGTTCCAGCACTAATGGTGCATTGTAGTGTGGCGTAAACTCCATAGCTGGGAAAGAATACGAAGGTATCAAACTTAAAACCTCAGAGACACATAAGCATGCATACATTATATTTACAGGGTAATTCATAGAATTTCGCAGAAAAGTGTCGCAAGCGGCTGGCGCAGAGTGTCCGCGTGCGATTGACTGCGCCAGGCACGTGCGCTAAAACCGATTTCCGCTCACAGCGTATTCATGGATTTTAGGTTCCCAAACCAGCCGTGGCGCAGAGAATCGCAGCGACCCTGCAGCAGCGCCAGTAACGCCCCCAAGAACGCCCTCGCGCAAGGAAAAGCCTTCAAAATCGCTAAATCATCGCAAAGGGCTGCGCTAACCCTGGACCAGTTCACCGGGCTGGCAAACAGCAAACGCCAAGTGGGGAACGTGTATTTCAGGGGTGCGCGGGAAGTTCCACACGCGATTGGCCCCGTGCAAGCAGGGTACGTGTATTTCAGGGGTGCGCGGGAAGTTCCACACGCGATTTCAGCAGGGTACGTGTATTTCAGGGGTGCGCGGGAAGTTCCACACGCGATTGTCCCAGTGCGAGCAGGGTACGTGTGTCCATGGGTGCGCGGAAAGTTACACACGCGATTTCAGCAGGGTACGTGTATTTCAGGGGTGCGCGGGAAGTTCCACACGCGAATGGGCCAGTGCGAGCAGGGTACGTGTATTCCATGGGGGCGCGGGAAGTTCCACACGCGATATCATCAGGGTACGTGTATTTCAGGGGTGCGCAGGAAGTTCCACACGCGATTGTCCCAGTGCGAGCAGGGTATGTGTATTTCATGGGTGCGCGGGAAGTTCCACACGCGATTGGCCCCGTGCAAGCAGGGTACGTGTATTTCTGGGGTGCGCGGGAAGTTCCACACGCGATTGGCCCCGTGCAAGCAGGGTACGTGTATTTCAGGGGTGCGCGGGAAGTTCCACATGCGATTGTCCCAGTGCGAGCAGGGTACGTGTATTTCAGGGGTGCGCGGGAAGTTCCACACGAGATTGGCCCCGTGCAAGCAGGGTACGTGTATTTCTGGGGTGCGCGGGAAGTTCCACACGCGATTGGCCCCGTGCAAGCAGGGTACGTGTATTTCAGGGGTGCGCGGGAAGTTCCACACGCGATTTCAGCAGGGTACGTGTATTCCAGGGGTGCGCGGGAAGTTCCACATGCGATTTCAGCAGAGTACGTGTATTTCAGGGGTTCTGGGGAGTACTACACGTGAATTGGCCGTGTGGGTCCTCCCAGGTGTACGCTCCACAACCTCCACGGCCCCTGCAGGCAGCCCACACCACGGGGGACTACCCTGCACCCCTGCTCATGTCCCGCAGGCAGCCCATCCACCATGGGCATGCCCCCCAGCCAACCCACATGTCACCTTGCACTACTGATCAACAATGCATGTCTCCCACCACCCCCACCCCCCAGCAGTACAGGGGCACCCTCCACCAGGCCCCCACCCATGTCTCCCACCCACCCCTACCCCCCAGCCACCATGGGCAGCCCCCACCAGGCCCCAACTCATGTCGACCACCACCCCCACCCCCCAGCCACCATGGGCAGCCCCCACCAGGCCCCCCCACTCATGTCTCCCACCACCCCCACCCCCCAGCCAGCAGGGGCACCCTCCACCAGGCCCCCACTCATGTCTCCCACCACCCCCACCCCCCAGCAACCATGGACAGCCCCCACCAGGCTCCCACCCATGTCTCCCACCACCCACACCCCCCAGCTACCATGGGCAGCCCCCACCAGGCCCCCACTCATGTCTCCCACCACCCCCAACCCCCAGCAGTGTGGGGCAGCCTCCACCAGGCCACCACTCATGTCTCCCACCACCCCCACCCCCCAGCCACCAGGGGCAGCCTCCACCAGGCCCCCACCCATGTCCCCTATCACCACCACCCCCCAGCAGTGCAGGGGCACCCTCCACCAGGCCACCACTCATGTCTCCTACCCACCCCCACCCCCCAGCAGTGCAGGGGCAGCCTCCACCAGGCCCCCACCCATGTCCCCTATCACCCCCCACCCCCCAGCAGTGCAGGGGCACCCTCCACCAGGCTCCCACTCATGTCTCCCACCACCCCCACCCCCCAGCAGTGCAGCGGCAGCCTCCTCCAGGCCCCCACTCATGTCTCCCACCACCCCCAGCCAGCAGGGGCACCCTCCACCAGGCCCCCACTCATGTCTCCCACCACCCCCACCCCCCCAGCAGTGGAGGGGCAGCCTCCACCAGCCCCCCACCCATGTCCCCTATCACCCCCACCCACCAGCAGTGCAGGGGCACCCTCCACCAGGCCCCCACTCATGTCTCCCACCACCCCCAGCCCCCAGGGGCAGCCTCCACCAGGCCCCCACTCATGTCTCCCACCACCCCCACCCCCCAGCCACCACGGGCAGCCCCCACCAGGCCCCCACTCATGTCTCCCACCACCCCCACCCCCCAGCAGTCCAGGGGCAGCCTCCACCAGGCCCCCACTCATGTCTCCCACCACCCCCACCCCCAGCCACCATGGGCAGCCCCCACCAGGCCCCCACTCATGTCTCCCACCACCCTCACCCCCCAGCCACCAGGGGCAGCCTCCACCAGGCCCCCACTCATGTCTCCCACCGCCCCCACCCCCCAGCCAGCAGGGCCACCCTCCACCAGGCCCCCACTCATGTCTCCCACCACCCCCACCCCCCAGCAGTGCAGGGGCAGCACCACCAGGCCCCCCACTCATGTCCCCCTGCACCCCCCAGCATCCAGGGGCAGCACCACCAGGCCCCCCACTCATGTCCCCCTGCACCCCCCAGCATCCAGGGGCAGCTTCCACCAGGCCCCCACCCATGTCTCCCACCACCCCACCCCCCAGCAACCATGGGCAGCCTCCACCAGGCCACCACCCATGTCCCCTATCACCACCACCCCCCAGCAGTGCAGGGACAGCCTCCACCAGGCCCCCACTCATGTCTCCCACCACCCCCACCACCCAGCCACCAGGGGCAGCCTCCACCAGGCCCCAACTCATGTCTCCCACCACCCCCACCCCCCAGCCACCAGGGGCAGCCTCCACCAGGCCCCCGCTCATGTCTCCCACCACCCCCACCCCCCAGCAGTGCAGGGGCAGCACCACCAGGCCCCCACCCATGTCTCCCACCACCCCCACCCCCCAGCAGTGCAGGGGCAGCCTCCACCAGGCCCCCACTCATGTCTCCCACCACCCCCTCCCCCAGCCACCAGGGGCACCCACCACCAGGCCCCCACCCATGTCTCCCACCACCCCCACCCCCCAGCAGTGCAGGGGCAGCCTCCACCATGCCCCCACCCATGTCCCCTATCACCCCCACCCCCCAGCAGTGCAGGGGCACCCTCCACCAGGCCCCCACTCATGTCTCACACCACCCCCAACCCCCAGCAGTGTGGGGCAGCCTCCACCAGGCCCCCACTCATGTATCCCACCACCCCCACCCCCCCAGCAGTGGAGGGGCAGCCTCCACCAGGCCCCCACCCATGTCCCCTATCACCCCCACCCCCCAGCAGTGCAGGGGCACCCTCCACCAGGCCCCCACTCATGTCTCCCACCACCCCCACCCCCCAGCCCCCAGCCACCAGGGGCAGCCTCCACCAGGCCCCCACTCATGTCTCCCACCACCCCCACCCCCCAGCCACCACGGGCAGCCCCCACCAGGCCCCCACTCATGTCTCCCACCACCCCCACCCCCCAGCAGTCCAGGGGCAGCCTCCACCAGGCCCCCACTCATGTCTCCCACCACCCCCAGCCACCATGGGCAGCCCCCACCAGGCCCCCACTCATGTCTCCCACCGCCCCCACCCCCCAGCCACCAGGGGCACCCTCCACCAGGCCCCCACTCATGTCACCATCCCCACCCCCCAGCAGTGCAGGGGCAGCACCACCAGGCCCCCCACTCATGTCCCCCTGCACCCCCACCCCCCAGCATCCAGGGGCAGCTTCCACCAGGCCCCCACCCATGTCTCCCACCACCCCACCCCCCAGCAACCATGGGCAGCCCCCACCAGGCTCCCACCCATGTCTCCCACCACCCCCACCCCCCAGCAACCATGGGCAGCCTCCACCAGGCCACCACCCATGTCCCCTATCACCACCACCCCCCAGCAGTGCAGGGGCAGCCTCCACCAGGCCCCCACTCATGTCTCCCACCACCCAGCCACCAGGGGCAGCCTCCACCAGGCCCCAACTCATGTCTCCCACCACCCCCACCCCCCAGCCACCACGGGCAGCCCCCACCAGGCCCCCACTCATGTCTCCCACCACCCCCACCCCCCAGCAGTCCAGGGGCAGCCTCCACCAGGCCCCCACTCATGTCTCCCACCACCCCCAGCCACCATGGGCAGCCCCCACCAGGCCCCAACTCATGTCTCCCACCACCCCCACCCCCCAGGGGCAGCCTCCACCAGGCCCCCACTCATGTCTCCCACCGCCCCCACCCCCCAGCCAGCAGGGGCACCCTCCACCAGGCCCCCACTCATGTCTCCCACCACCCCCACCCCCCAGCAGTGCAGGGGCAGCCTCCACCAGGCCCCCACTCATGTCTCCCACCACCCCCTCCCCCAGCCACCAGGGGCACCCTCCACCAGGCCCCCACTCATGTCTCCCACCACCCCCTCCCCCAGCCACCAGGGGCACCCACCACCAGGCCCCCACCCATGTCTCCCACCACCCCCACCACCCCCCAGCAGTGCAGGGGCAGCCTCCACCAGGCCCCCACCCATGTCCCCTATCACCCCCACCCCCCAGCAGTGCAGGGGCACCCTCCACCAGGCCCCCACTCATGTCTCACACCACCCCCACCCCCCAGCAGTGTGGGGCAGCCTCCACCAGGCCACCACTCATATCTCCCACCACCCCTACCCTCCAGCCACCAGGGGCAGCCTCCACCAAGCCCCCACTCATGTCTCCCACCACCCCCACCCCCCAGCCACCATGGGCAGCCCCCACCAGGCCCCCACTCATGTCTCCCACCACCCCCACCCCCCAGCAACCATGGGCAGCCTCCACCAGGCCACCACCCATGTCCCCTATCACCACCACCCCCCAGCAGTGCAGGGGCAGCCTCCACCAGGCCCCCACTCATGTCTCCCACCACCCCCACCACCCAGCCACCAGGGGCAGCCTCCACCAGGCCCCCACCCATGTCTCCCACCACCCCACCCCCCAGCAACCATGGGCAGCCCCCACCAGGCTCCCACCCATGTCTCCCACCACCCCCACCCCCCAGCAACCATGGGCAGCCTCCACCAGGCCACCACCCATGTCCCCGATCACCACCACCCCCCAGCAGTGCAGGGGCAGCCTCCACCAGGCCCCCACTCATGTCTCCCACCACCCCCACCCACCAGCAGTGCAGGGGCAGCCTCCACCAGGCCACCACCCATGTCCCCTATCACCACCACCCCCCAAGCAGTGCAGGGGCAGCCTCCACCAGGCCCCCACTCATGTCTCCCACCACCCCCCAGCAGTGCAGGGGCACCCTCCACCAGGCCCCCACTCATGTCTCCCACCACCCCCACCCCCCAGCAGTGCAGGGGCAGCCTCCACCAGGCCCCCACCCATGTCCCCTATCACCCCACCCCCCCAGCAGTGCAGGGGCAGCCTCCACCAGGCCCCCACTCATGTCTCCCACCACCCCCACCCCCCAGCAGTGCAGGGGCAGCCTCCACCAGGCCCCCACCCATGTCCCCCATCACCCCCCAGCAGTGCAGGGGCAGCCTCCACCAGGCCCCCACTCATGTCCCCCATCACCCCCACCCCCCAGCAGTGCAGGGGCACCCTCCACCAGGCCCCCACTCATGTCTCCCACCACCCCCACAGCAGTGCAGGGGCACCCTCCACCAGGCCCCCACTCATGTCTCCCACCACCCCCACCCCCCAGCAACCATGGGCAGCCCCCACCAGGCTCCCACCCATGTCTCCCACCACCCCCACCCCCCAGCCACCATGGGCAGCCTCCACCAGGTCCTCACAATCCCCAATCATGTGCGTCATGGTCAGCCTCCACAGCCAAAAAGCCCAACCAAGTAACCCATTCACCCACATGGAAAAGGAAATTACATGTTACACCCCCAATGTACATAAAGCTAATGAACCCATGTCCGTCACACACAATGGTTGCAATTGAATGGGAAAACACCCAACATGACATGCATGAAAGCAATGAGATGATACCACACAGTGAAGTATGAAAACAAAATTGTATTAAAAAAATAGGAATGCAAATGAAATGAAACTAACTACAATGGGAATGAAAAAAAGATAAGCTGCATGTCTGTTTAAAAAATAAAAACACCAAATCCTAATCCAAAAAAAATGTAGTCCAAAGTCAAATGAAAAATAAAATCCAATGAAGAACTATGTACAAAACATCCAAGGGTCCATGAGCCCAACTGAACAAAGGAAACCTACAAAAAACCCTAACTAAAATGCAACTATATACAAAAAGTGGAGCAGTGTCCGTCGACTCCAAATCATAACAACAAACAAAGGAAACCTAAAACTAAACAACTATATACAAAGGCGGCGGGCAAGTCCAGCGGCTCACTCCGTGGTGTTCCGGGCCAGGGCATCATCGAACTCCTGTTCGATGTCCCGGAGGCGGTCCTGTTCCATGGCCCAGAGGGTCCGCAGGGACGACGCCGTGTCCTCCTCCAACCCCCTGCGGCTTGCCTCGAGGCACTCGGCCCGCCTCAGGGCCCTCCGCATGGAGTTCTCCGCCCTGACCATTGTGAGCCGTGCCTCTTCCGCCTGCCGTCGCTCCGCACCTATGGCGTGGCCCAACCGCTGCCACACGGAAGACACTCTCTGTCCTGGGTCCTCCTGCCCTCCGGCCGATGCCTGCCCCTCCGATGTCGAAGGCCCCGAGCCTTCATGGCTCCCACCATGTTGTTGCTGCTGCTCTGCCTCTGCCCGTGCACTGCCTCCTGCTGCCTGCACATCCTCCGCCGGCTGGGGTGCAGTTGTTGATGTGGCCACCCCTGCTGGACGTCCGACTCCCGACTGTGGCAGGGATGCCTCCTCCACCAGCCTGGCCGCACCGTCAGAGGCAGCTCCACAGGGCACCCAGGTGACTGATGGGTGGGAAGATGGCACAGAGGACGACTGGCGCGTAGGGGGTCCAGTTGAGGAGGGGTTCGGAGCAAGCCCCATCAGACGGAGGAATCCGGCCTGGGTGACCTGTGCCAGCAGGCTGACGTGGTCAACGAGCCATTCGAGATGACGTGCAGACTCTCCATGAAAAGACTGCAGGTCACCTCGCATGGCCCGTTGACGCAACGCCACACCAGCCAGGACAGGCTCAACCCGGACCTGGATGGCCACGTCCGCAGGCAAAGCAAGGCCAGTTGACGTCAGCTCATCCCCTGCCTGAAAACGGGTCTGGACGTAGGCATCCCTGCTGGTGCAAGATGATGCAGGGACAGGATCGGGGACAGGATTGCACACAGGCACCTCCGCGGCGGCCTGTGCTGCCTCCTGTCCCTGGTCCTGCACTGCACCACTAGCACCAGTGGGATCCCCACCTCCAGACCCCGTCTCTGGTGCTTGCACGGCCTCCTCCTCCACCAAACCCCCCACCAACCTGGATGACTCCGTGCCATCTTCCCCTGTTGGGCCCTGTGGGGTCCCAGCTGCCCCTTCTGCTGCCGAGGAGTCCAACTCCAACCTCCGCCTCTTGGACCTCCCCCCGGCAGCTGCGGCCTGGGACGCGGCACCGGACTCCTCACTCCCCGACGAGATGACAACATGGGAGGGGAGCCGGGCCTTGCGTCTCCGGCTGGCGGTGGGATCCCCGCCGCTGTGCTCCACAGCACCTTCTCCGCCCTCTTCATCAGTTGACGCTGTAGACAGGGAGAAACAAAACACAGGCATCAGGGCACTGTACAATGGACACATACACACATGACAGTTGCACATGAGTGGCATTGGCAAACCTCAGACATGTCATCACAATCCCCAACACACGTCATTACAACTCGCACACATGAGCCATACCACAGCCATATCGCAACTGCCACCACCATCCCTACACATACAACTGCATGAGCAGCCAAAGGGGAGCCAGACATCACATGCAACACAGGAAGTGCACCACACATGTACACACACCACCACACTTGCATGCATGTGTACACCTCTGCCAAGTGTCGCAGTGTTCAGACGGGCATCCATGTCACATCTGCCAATCAGGCTTCCACATACCGCTGTCACATGCATCCATGTTGCATCACTGTTGCACCCTTGTCAAATACACACACATGCACATGTACACAGTGCTCATACATGCAGCCGAAAACAACATGCATGCGTGACATCACGGACATGTCTACTTACATACACATTCATACAAACATGTGTGCACACACAACTGCATTTGGCATGCAAGCCTACACACACAAGCACCATCCATGTCTCACACATTACAGCCCTCGCATGTGTCAGCCCCACGGCCCTGTACACCCCCACCCATACTCGACCCCATACAAACAGATGGGCAACCTGCACACTACCGAATAATCACCACACGCACTGCTCACAATCAGGATGCATGTACACTCACCGCTCGACTCCAGACGGGTCTGCTTCTCTAGGACCTGGACGTGGAGCGCTGGGGATATGCGTTCCAGGACCCTCATCTGTTCTTCCGACAAGTGGCCCCGGCGCCCCTTGGCATCCGCTGCCTTCAAGAGGCGCCGGGCCTTGTTCAGGGTCCTGGACCTGAAGTCCTCCCAGCGCTTCCTGACATGTTGTAAGTCCCGGACTGTCATCACCTCCGCGTTGATGGCAGTCACGATGTCAGTCCAGATCCGAGTCCGTCCTTCCTTGTCGGCGCGGGAACTTCCAAAGAGGGCATCATACTGCCCCAGGACTTGCTCCACCAGGACACCAACTTCGGTGGCACTGAAGCTGGTGCCCCTCTGCCTCTCTGGCCGGGGGTTGTCAGTGGTCACAGATGGCGTTTGCCCCGACATGACAACCCCAGAGGCAGGAGTGGGTGGGCAACTGGGTCCTGGGGCTGGGCTGTGGAGCGATGGAATCCCAGTCGGGAGTCTTCAGTTCCAGCAGGGGTGGTCACAGCAACAGCACCCCTGGCTGATGTGCAGGCAGCAAATGGCAGTGCACGTGGGCAGCAGGCAGTCAGGCAGCAGCAGATGGCAGGTGGGAGCGTGCTCGGGGCTCTGGGGGGCAGTAGTTCGGCCTTCTGGGCAGGAGCATGGTCTTCCGTGTGCTTACGCGTGGCCAGCTTGATACGGAGTGATTTGGCACGTGAAAATCCTGCACGTCAGCGTGAAAATCGAGGAAAGGCCCTTGGCGCGTAAGCGCGTCAGCACGCATACGCGATTCTATTGGACCAAAGTCCCTCAGCGCGTAAGCGCGTCAGCACGCATACGCGATTCTATTGGACCAAAGGGCCTCAGCGCGTAAGCGCGTCTGTGACGTGACCCGCACGGGTGTTTCCCACACAGCACGTGATGACAGAGCACACGTGGAAAGACTGCACGTCAGAGTGTCATCGCGTGTAATTGGACAAAAATGCACGTACACGCGATTGGCCTATGTACGTGTATATCAGGGGTGCGCGGGCACTTACACACGCAAGTACGTCAGCGCACCTGTATCCCGGGGTGCGCGGGAATTTCCACACGCTATTGGACTGGGTACTGGATTTCAGGGGTGCGCGGGACACACGCTCGCCTACAACACGCGCAACGCAGAAATTTGCGCGCAAACAAAATAACAAGCTCAGACCCAGGATGAACATACCGTTCCTAGCAGCAGTGGGCGTGGGCTACCAAAGGAGGAGGAGGAGGATAGTCAGGGCCAGAATATTCACACCCAGAACCAGCCTTTTCGGGATGCCTGATGACCAGGTGTATGGGAGGTACAGGTTTCCACCACACATAATACTGGACCTGGTGAGTGAGTGGGAGGATGACCTCACATCACCCACCCTGTGCTCCCAAGCACTCAGCACCCTGGAGAAGGTCCTCAATGTACTGCACTTCTTAGCCACTGGATCATTTCAGCGGACAAGTGCCATAGTGGGTGGGTTATCACAGGCCACCCAGTCACGCTGCCTACACCAGGTCTTGAACATCATCACTGCACGCCCATCAGTCCGCAGGCACATATACCTGCCCAGAACACCTGCAGAAAGGCATGCTGCCGCCCTGGATTTTTATGGTGTGGCACGATTCCCCAAAGTGCTAGGTGCCATTGACTGCACCCATGTGGCTCTACGTCCCCCCAGGGCATCAGAGCACATCTATAGGAACCGCAAGCACTGGCATTCCATCAACGTGCAGGTAGTATGTAATGCCAAGGGAATCATCACCTCAGTATATGCCAACTATCCCGGGTCCACCCACGACAGCTTCATTTACCGAATGTCCACCCTAAGCCGGGACCTAGAAGCTGGCGTTACATGGCTGCATGGCGATACATGGCTGCTTGGAGAGTATGAATGCCACTGCACATGCATGCATGTCAGATACTGAGCAAGGTCACAACCCCACCAATGATACCAATCACCACCTCCACAGGGGACAGTGCCTACCCTCTCAGCCCCCACATGATGAGGCCAATTCGGAACCCCACCACGCCACCCCAGGTAAGATATAACACAGCCCACATTACAACCCGGGGCATAGTGGAGCGCACATTCGGAGTGATAAAGTCACGCTTTCGCTCCCTTGACCGTTCTGGCGGGCAGGTGTTGTACGCTCCCCCAGTAGTGTGCAGGATCATAGTGGCAGCATGTGTCCTGCACAACGTTGCAACACGCCGGGGCCTGGCCGTGGACATGGTGGTGCCCCCACATCCCCAACCACATGCACAGCCGCTGCGCATGGGAGGGGAGGGGAAAGGGCACGGGGGAGGCAGCCCGTACACAGCTAGTGGCTAATTACTTCACATAGTAATCACACCCCTGTGGAGTGCACACTGCCCTGGCACATTCCATCTGACAATCAATGATGACTCAACCTGACACTGATCCTGAATGTCTGGAGAATCAACCGTGAAAACCATATCAGCCTGAGATTGTTCACCTGGAAGTGTTACAATGTGTGCATCCCTACCCACACAGACACCACCAATGCAGTTTTGTGAAGAAACACATCCAAGCAGCTAAAATGAATACCCACTTGCAAAATGCAACAAGAGGACAGTGCCATGTCAGCCAACCCATCCCCAGCACCGCCACACGACACACCGTGCCATGTCATGCCATTTGCAGGTAAACAAAGTAATCCTCACAACATGACACTAGTGTCACAATGTACAGTGTCCCTAATTTAAACTTGCAACACCTGAAATGCTCACAGTAATGCAGGACCAACAACAAACCTGAGCAGGTACTACCATTAACATGACATCACAAATGTAAGAAATTAGTAGTCTCACCACCTGGAAATGCCTGCACTCCCACCACTACCAACTGTGCAGTGTTGGCGCCATGTACAGTAGTAGGTGCACTGCTGCCAACATGGACCCCATCTCCAAACTAGAGGGCCTTGTGTAGACATGAGGAAGGGACCTGCAAATTGGGAGGTAGACACAGATGATGAGTTACACATCAATGCAACATGCAGTGTACAACACAACAGCAATATGCACTAGGAATGTATACACAGTATTGACTAGACTACCCACACATGTAGTGGGAGTCCAATGTCACCATGTACGTCAATGTCACTTGGGCACACCCTTTGCAAGCCCATGGAAACGGGAAGCAGGAGGGGTGTGTTTGACTCAAACCCAAGCATCTGAACCAAATACATGACAAGCCTGCATGTGCCCAGCCACAATGCAGCATATGCCCACAGGAACCACGGAAGGCAACAAATTGTCCCAAAAAAATTGGGAAAAATAAATTTAAAAATAAAAATCAAAAATGGCCATTGATGGGCCCGGGGGGGGGGGTTTGGGAGGCCACCCAGGAGGTCCGAGGACAGGGTGCACACCAAAACCCACCTGTGTGGATCCTGGGAAAAAAAAAACACCTCCATGGGCTCATGGCCCACACGGCTACCCTATTGTGGGAGTATCACTGCTGTCGCTATTATCACCCTGTGCAGCTGCATCCGGAGGTGGTTGCACTATGGGAGGCAGCCCACGCAAGGCCCTAGTCTGCTCCTCCATGGCTGCAAGCATGCGGGTGTGGTAGGTCTGGTTCTGGAGGATGAGTGTGCGGAGGTCCCCATGCAACAACTCACGGGATGCCCGGACCTCCGCCCTCGTTGCCTGCATCTCAGCTGAGAGCGTACAGGTGAGACGCTCCAGCTGCTGTTCTGTCCTTTGGTGTGTTGAAGCCTCAAGCTCAACAAGAGTCGTCCTGAGGTGAAGGAGCTCCTGCCTCAGGGCTTCCCTGTGGCCCTGGGACTCTATGGAGATGGCCTCCTGCAGAGTCGCCAGTGCCGCCCGCCTGTCCCTGTTGGACGCCAACATGTCCTCCCTGTGTGACTGGCAGATGGAGTCGGTTGCCTGCTGTAGTCGCTCCATCAGCCTTTCAGGGGGGACAATGGAAGTGGCCACCCTATCCATGGCCTGAGCCATCATCTCGGATGATGCTGCCTGTTGGGTTGCCATACCGTAAATGGGTTGCTCCCATGCGGTATTGCCAGGTGGCGTACGGCCACCACGTCGGCGGGCACCACACCTGTCTGGGGCAAGGCGAAGTGCGCCTTGCTGTGCCGGCACTGCCTGAGGCTGCAGGACTGCATTCCCCCTCTGATCTGCTGGCCCAGGAACAGGATCAGATGTCGCAGAGTGTGACCCTGCATCCGTAACCACCAAAGGCGTAGCTGCCAACACTGACATCCCCATTGAGGGTTCTGACCCTGGTGCAGGTGGGTGGGACAGAACAGAATCCCTCCCTGGAACACTCACCTGCGACGGCACGTAGGTCTCATCATCCGAATCAACACCCGAGTACAGCTCGGGGGAGGTGCAGCCAGAGACACCCCTTGAGAGCACGACCTGCAGCACTTGTGGGTTCTCACCCACCACCACACCACGTCCCTCACTGGTGGTTGGTCGGCCCTCGGACCCCTCCTGGGTCTGCACCATCTCCACAACCCCAGCAGTATCAGGTGCGTCTTCCCCTGCAAAGACATAAAAACAAAGAAATGGAAACAGGCATTAGCACCATGGCACACAATGAGGGCTGAGAAGCAAGAGAACCAGTACTTGATTGACACATGTCCCACATGACTAAAACCCTCCCATGCATGCACCCTCACTGCATATGAAGGGCAGGCAAATGGCACACACTGATGACACCAAGATGGAAGATGAACACATTTTCTGCATGCTGCCTGGCAGTGGCATCACACAATGGCCTGTGATTGCCAGGTGAAACACACATGCCATCACACAGATGGCATGTACCATTGCTATTGAGTGAAGATGGAGAGGAGGGCAGCACCTATTCATTCAGTCCAGTTCCCGCATGTAATAGCTTTGCTAATTCAAACAGGTCAGATTTTTCACCTGGAGCTGCCAGTCCAAAATGGTCCAATTGCACAGGGACATGTGTGAACAAATGATATCCAGGTAACAAAGTCACTCCACTTTACCATAGCCATGTCAGACATGTGACTAGAGGACTGCGAAATGCCTAGTAAAAGTGGTGGAATGCAAACAATCTGCCTGAATGAACAGTGAAAAATAAGCAACAATGTTGTGGCAAGGTGACACTTCAAGGGCAACTGGCGTGCAGTTGGGCTAGATGTCTACTGTTGGCAGAAGGGATACTGCTATGGCCTAATGCAGCTGCGCAGGATGTATTGCATGAAGCACATGGCTGACCCATACGACTCAGGCGCACACACTCTCACCTGGCACACAAACAGAAGCCCTCACACACACACCATGCACATGGATGACACACACATGCATGTGCACTCACCGGACAATGCCTCGTAATCAGGCAGATCTCCCACGCCTTGGATCTGTTCCTCCGTGACGTAGGTCCCAGCGACTGACTCATGTGGAGTGAGTTCCATGTCTACTACTGGAGACCCACCTCCAGTCACTAGAGTTGCGGCATGACTTGAGGCCAGCTTACTCTTTGCCCTGCGCTTTAGGTCATTCCAGCGCTTATAGCAATCATTGGCTGTGCGCCTCACGATTCCAAGGGCACTTACGATGTCCGCAACGGTCTGCCAGTGCCTGGCGTTGTGCAGGTGTGGTCTTGGATCCTGCAACAATGACCATCTCGTTATCATGTGCGGACACATACTCGACAAGTGCATTCAGTTCGTCATCCGTGAAGCTGGGCTTCCTGGACGGGCCGGACTGTGTAGCCGTGTCTGGGGCATCAGCCTGTGCCGGACGAGCACTCTTCCTCTTCCGCTTGGAAGGTGGTGGTGATCCCGAGTGTCCTGTGCCGCTCTGGACACTAGGGGCAGGAGCCCTGGTGGACTCTGTATCAGGAGTGTGGGATTGCACACTCAGCATGGGAGTTGGTGCAGGCATTGGCTCAAGTGTAATGGTGTCAGGGGGAATGTCAGCAGGATGGACTAGGACCGACACTGTCCTGGCTGGGTGTGTGAGAGCTGGGGTGGATGGAGCCGCAGCTGCCCCTGCAGCCTCTCCGCCCTGCCTACTTGGGGCAGCAGATGACCTTGCTGCCCCAGATGCACGTGGCATGATGACATCAACGTGCACCAGCGCACGTGTCATAGGCCTGCTGACCTGGAAGTCAGCCATGGAGTCAGCCAGGTCTGGTGCCACAATGGGCTGGTCCAACAAGGGCTGAGCATGGATGGTGTCAGCCACATCAGCCTCAACAGGGGGGGGGGGGGATTATGGGTGCCCTTGACTGGTCCTCCACACATGGGGGGACAGGCTCATCCTGCAAGTAACGACCACGTCCCCTACCGGATCCACCACGGCCACCACTTGTGGCTCTTCCACCTTTGCCACCCTTACGGAATCCTCGCCTCCCAGCCATGGCACTGATGTTAATGTGCGTATGGGAGTGGCTGTAAACTATTGTCCTGGGCAATTGGGGGTCAAAGGGGTTGGGTACCAGATGGTAATTGTACCCTAGTGCTCTAGCAAGGCTGAATGTAACCCCTGGGGAAAGATGACGGGTCACGCTACGCACAGGAGCCCCAAAAAAGGGAGATGAGGTGCACACAACCCCTCCTAGACCACGTGTGCAGAAAGAAAAACCTGCACTACGCTGTGGCACCCAGTAACACAAGAATGAACGTATGCGTGTCACACGCAGCTTAGAATGACCTCTGAAGGGGTAGGCTACACACGGGGCAAGCACAGATGTTAGATACGTGCGTGACTCACCGTCTGCCAGGTAAAAGAGCGTGAAAAAGGAGCGCGTTTGGTTGGCAACACCCCCGCCAAAAGAAGATTTGTACGCTGTCCGAGGAGACAGGACAACAGTAGAAGGGAACACTGTTTGAGGGAACAGGCCCAGGTAAACCAGTAAAAGAGAAAAAGCTGTCAGAGGTAACAGGGAATACGAACTTGAAACGCTGTGAAGTAAATCGCGTGTGAAACGACAAGAAGTACAGAATTCACCCACTCGCTCTCCACGAAAAGCACGTACAAGGAAATGGTGTTCTACACGTACCTTTTATACAGGCCCACACGTCCAGCGTCACTTACGCGGCGTGTACGCGCTAGGGCCATTTCCACCAATTACACGCTTTGTCACTTCTGCGTGTAGGGCCATTTCCACCAATTACACGCTTTGTCACTTCTGCGTGTAGGGCCATTTCCACCAATTACACGCTTTGTCACTGCCGCGTGTACGCGCTAGGCCCATTCCCACCAATTACACGCTTTGACACTCGGACGTGTCTTTCATTTTTTTCACACGCAACATTTTCAAACGTGTGCCCAATTCAACGTGCATGTGACTTCATAGACGCGCTTACGCGCTGAGGGCCTTTGGTCCAATAGAATCGCGTATGCGTGCTGACGCGCTTACGCGCTAAGGGCCTTTCCTCGATTTTCACGCTGACGTGTAGGATTTTCACGTGCCAAATCACTCCGTATCAAGCTGGCCACGCGTAAGCACACGGAAGACCACGCTCCTGCCCAGAAGGCCGAACTACTGCCCCCCAGAGCCCCGAGCACGCTCCCACCTGCCATCTGCTGCTGCCTGACTGCCTGTTGCCCACGTGCACTGCCATTTGCTGCCTGCACATCAGCCAGGGGTGCTGTTGCTGTGACCACCCCTGCTGGAACTGAAGACTCCCGACTGGGATTCCATCGCTCCACAGCCCAGCCCCAGGACCCAGTTGCCAACCCACTCCTGCCTCTGGGGTTGTCATGTCGGGGCAAACGCCATCTGTGACCACTGACAACCCCCGGCCAGAGAGGCAGAGGGGCACCAGCTTCAGTGCCACCGAAGTTGGTGTCCTGGTGGAGCAAGTCCTGGGGCAGTATGATGCCCTCTTTGGAAGTTCCCGCGCCGACAAGGAAGGACGGACTCGGATCTGGACTGACATCGTGACTGCCATCAACGCGGAGGGGGTGGCAGTCCGGGACTTACAACATGTCAGGAAGCGCTGGGAGGACTTCAGGTCCAGGACCCTGAACAAGGCCCGGCGCCTCTTGAAGGCAGCGGATGCCAAGGGGCGCCGGGGCCACTTGTCGGAAGAACAGATGAGGGTCCTGGAACGCATATCCCCAGCGCTCCACGTCCAGGTCCTAGAGAAGCAGACCCGTCTGGAGTCGAGCAGTGAGTGTACATGCATCCTGATTGTGAGCAGTGCGTGTGGTGATTATTCGGTAGTGTGCAGGTTGCACATCTGTTTGTATGGGGTCGAGTATGGGTGGGGGTGTACAGGGCCGTGGGGCTGACACATGCGAGGGCTGTAATGTGTGAGACATGGATGGTGCTTGTGTGTGTAGGCTTGCATGCCATATGCAGTTGTGTGTGCACACGTTTGTATGAATGTGTATGTAAGTAGACATGTCCGTGATGTCACGCATGTATGTTGTTTTCGGCTGCATGTATGAGCACTGTGTACATGTGTGTGTATTTGACAAGGGTGCAACATGGATGCATGTGACAGCGGTATGTGGAAGCCTGATTGGCAGATGTGACATGGATGCCCGTCTGAACACTGCGACACTTGGCAGAGGTGTACACATGCATGCAAGTGTGGTGGTGTGTGTACATGTGTGGTGCACTTCCTGTGTTGCATGTGATGTCTGGCTCCCCTTTGGCTGCTCATGCAGTTGTATGTGTAGGGATGGTGGTGGCAGTTGCGATATGGCTGTGGTATGGCTCATGTGTGCAAGTTGTAATGACGTGTGTTGGGGATTGTGATGACATGTCTGAGGTTTGCCAATGCCACTCATGTGCAACTGTCATGTGTGTATGTGTCCATTGTACAGTGCCCTGATGCCTGTGTTTTGTTTCTCCCTGTCTGCAGCGTCAACTGATGAAGAGGGCGGAGAAGGTGCTGTGGAGCACCGCCAGCCGGAGACGCAAGGCCCGGCTCCCCTCCCGCGTTGTCATCTCGTCGGGGAGTGAGGAGTCCGGTGCCGCGTCCCAGGCCGCAGCTGCCGGGGGGAGGTCCAAGAGGCGGAGGTTGGAGTTGGACTCCTCGGCAGCAGAAGGGGCAGCTGGGACCCCACAGGGCCCAACAGGGGAAGATGGCACGGAGTCATCCAGGTTGGTGGGGGGTTTGGTGGAGGAGGAGGCCGTGCAAGCACCAGAGATGGGGTCTGGAGGTGGGGATCCCACTGGTGCTAGTGGTGCAGTGCAGGAGCAGGGACAGGAGGCAGCACAAGCCGCCGCGGAGGTGCCCGTGTGCAATCCTGTCCCCGATCCTGTCCCTGCATCATCTTGCACCAGCAGGGATGCCTACGTCCAGACACGTTTTCAGGCAGGGGATGAGCTGACGTCAACTGGCCTTCCCCTGCCTGCGGACGTGGCCATCCAGGTCCGGGTTGAGCCTGTTCTGGCTGGTGTGGCGTTGCGTCAACGGGCCAAGCGAGGTGACCTGCAGTCTTTTCATGGAGAGACTGCACGTCATCTCGAATGGCTCGTTGACCACGTCAGCCTGCTGGGACAGGTCACCCAGGCCGGATTCCTCCGTCTGATGGGGCTTGCTCCGACCCCCTCCTCAACTGGACCCCCTACGCGCCAGTCGTCCTCTGTGCCATCTTCGCACCCATCAGTCACCTGGGTGCCCTGTGGAGCTGCCTCTGACGGTGCGGCCAGGCTGGTGGAGGAGGCATCCCTGCCACAGTCGGGAGTCGGACGTCCAGCTGGGGTGGCCACATCAACAACTGCACCCCAGCCGGCGGAGGATGTGCAGGCAGCAGGAGGCAGTGCACGGGCAGAGGCAGAGCAGCAACATGGTGGGAGCCATGAAGGCTCGGGGCCTTCGACATCGGAGGGGCAGGCATCGGCCGGAGGGCAGGAGGACCCAGGACAGAGAGTGTCTTCCGTGTGGCAGGGGTTGGGCCACGCCATAGGTGCGGAGCGGCGGCGGGCGGAAGAGGCGCGGCTCACAATGGTCAGGGCGGAGAACTCCATGCGGAGGGCCCTGAGGCGGGCCGAGTGCCTCGAGGAAATCCGCAGGGGGTTGGAGGAGGACACGGCGTCGTCCCTGCGGACCCTCGGGCCATGGAACAGGACCGCCTCCGGGACATCGAACAGGAGTTCGATGATGCCCTGGCCCGGAACACCACGGAGTGAGCCGCTGGACTTGCCCGCCGCCTTTGTATATAGTTCTTTAGTTTTAGGTTTCCTTTGTTTGTTGTTATGATTTGGAGTCGACGGACACTGCTCCACTTTTTGTATATAGTTGCATTTTAGTTAGGGTTTTTTGTAGGTTTCCTTTGTTCAGTTGGGCTCATGGACCCTTGGATGTTTTGTACATAGTTCTTCATTGGATTGATTTTATTTTTCATTTGACTTTGGACTACATTTTTTTGGATTAGGATTTGGTGTTTTTATTTTTAAACAGACATGCAGCTTATCTTTTTTTCATTCCCATTGTAGTTAGTTTCATTTCATTTGCATTCCTATTTTTTTAATACAATTTTGTTTTCATACTTCACTGTGTGGTATCATCTCATTGCTTTCATGCATGTCATGTTGGGTGTTTTCCCATTCAATTGCAACCATTGTGTGTGACGGACATGGGTTCATTAGCTTTATGTACATTGGGGGTGTAACATGTAATTTCCTTTTCCATGTGGGTGAATGGGTTACTTGGTTGGGCTTTTTGGCTGTGGAGGCTGACCATGACGCACATGATTGGGGATTGTGAGGACCTGGTGGAGGCTGCCCATGGTGGCTGGGGGGTGGGGGTGGTGGGAGACATGGTGGGGGCTGCCCATGGTTGCTGGGGGGTGGGGGTGGTGGGAGACATGAGTGGGGGCCTGGTGGAGGCTGCCCCTGGTGGCTGGGGGTGGTGGGAGACATGAGTGGGGGCCTGGTGGAGGGTGCCCCTGCACTGCTGGGGGTGATAGGGGACATGGGTGGGGGCCTGGTGGAGGCTGCCCCTGCATTGCTGGGGGGTGGTGGTGATAGGGGACATGGGTGGTGGCCTGGTGGAGGCTGCCCCTGCACTGCTGGGGGGTGGTGGGAGACATGAGTGGGGGCCTGGTGGAGGGTGCCCCTGCACTGCTGGGGGGTGGGGGTGGTGGGAGACATGGGTGGGAGCCTGGTGGTGGGTGCCCCTGCTGGCTGGGGGGTGGGGGTGGTGGGAGACATGAGTGGGGGCCTGGTGGAGGCTGCCCCTGGATGCTGGGGGGTGGGGGTGCAGGGGGACATGAGTGGGGGCCTGGTGGTGCTGCCCCTGCACTGCTGGGGGGTGGGGGTGGTGGGAGACATGAGTGGGGGCCTGGTGGAGGGTGCCCCTGCTGGCTGGGGGGTGGGGGTGGTGGGAGACATGAGTGGGGGCCTGGTGGAGGCTGCCCCTGGTGGCTGGGGGGTGGGGGGAGACATGAGTGGGGGCCTGGTGCAGGGTGCCCCTGCACTGCTGGGGGGTGGGGATGGTGGGAGACATGAGTGGGGGCCTGGTGGAGGCTGCCCCTGCACTGCTGGGGGGGGGGGGTGGTGATAGGGGACATGGGTGGGGGCCTGGTGGAGGCTGCCCCACACTGCTGGGGGGTGGGGTGGTGTGAGACATGAGTGGGGGCCTGGTGGGGGGTGCCCCTGCACTGCTGGGGGGTGGGGGGTGGGGGTGATAGGGGGCATGGGTGGGGGCCTGGTGGTGGGTGCCCCTGGTGGCTGAGGGGTGGGGGTGCAGGGGGACATGAGTGGGGGCCTGGTGGTGCTGCCCCTGCACTGCTGGGGGGTGGGGGTGGTGGGAGACATGAGTGGGGGCCTGGTGGAGGGTGCACCTGCTGGCTGGGGGGTGGGGGTGGTGGGAGACATGAGTGGGGGCCTGGTGGAGGCTGCCCCTGGTGGCTGGGGGTGGTGGGAGACATGAGTGGGGGCCTGGTGGAAGGGTGCCCCTGCACTGCTGGGGGGTGGGGGTGGTGGGAGACATGAGTGGGGGCCTGGTGGGGGCTGCCCATGGTGGCTGGGCTGTGGGGGTGGTGGGAGACATGAGTGGGGGCCTGGTGGAGGCTGCCCCTGGTGGCTGGGGGTGGTGGGAGACATGAGTGGGGGCCCGGTGGAGGGTGCCCCTGCACTGCTGGGGGGTGGGGGTGATAGGGGACATGGGTGGGGGCCTGGTGGAGGCTGCCCCTGCACTGCTGGGGGGTGGGGGTGGTGGGAGACATGAGTGGGGGCCTGGTGGAGGGTGCCCCTGCTGGCTGGGGGGTGGGGATGGTGGGAGACATGAATGGGGGCCTGGTGGAGGCTGCCCCTGCACTGCTGGGGGGTGGGGGTGGTGGGAGACATGAGTGGGGGCCTGGTGGAGGGTGCCCCTGCACTGCTGGGGGGTGGGGGTGGTGGGAGACATGAGTGGGGGCCTGGTGGAGGGTGCCCATGGTGGCTGGGGGGTGGGGGTGGTGGGAGACATGAGTGGTGGCCTGGTGGAGGGTGCCCCTGCACTGCTGGGGGGTGGTGGTGATAGGGGACATGGGTGGGGCCTGGTGGAGGCTGCCCCTGGTGGCTGGGGGTGGTGGGAGACATGAGTGGGGGCCCGGTGGGGGCTGCCCATGGTGGCTGGGGGGTGGGGGTGGTGGGAGACATGGGTGGGGACCTGGTGGAGGGTGCCCCTGCTGGCTGGGGTGTGGGGGTGGTGGGAGACATGAGTGGGGGCCTGGTGGTGCCGCCCCTGCACTGCTGGGGGGTGGGGGTGGTGGGAGACATGAGTGGGGGCCTGGTGGAGGGTGTCCCTGCTGGCTGGAGGGTGGGGATGGTGGGAGACATGAGTGGGGGCCTGGTGGAGGCTGCCCCTGGATGCTGGGGGTGGGGGTGCAGGGGGACATGAGTGGGGGCCTGGTGGTGCTGCCCCTGCACTGCTGGGGGGTGGGGTGGTGGGAGACATGAGTGGGGGCCTGGTGGAGGGTGCCCCTGCTGGCTGGGGGTGGTGGGAGACATGAGTGGTGGCCTGGTGGAGGGTGCCCCTGCACTGCTGGGGGGTGGTGGTGATAGGGGACATGGGTGGGGCCTGGTGGAGGCTGCCCCTGGTGGCTGGGGGTGGTGGGAGACATGAGTGGGGGCCCGGTGGGGGCTGCCCATGGTGGCTGGGGGGTGGGGGTGGTGGGAGACATGGGTGGGGGCCTGGTGGAGGGTGCCCCTGCTGGCTGGGGGGTTGGGGTGGTGGGAGACATGAGTGGGGGCCTGGTGGAGGCTGCCCCTGGTGGCTGGGGGGTGGGGGGTGGTGGGAGACATGAGTGGGGGCCTGGTGGAGGGTGCCCCTGCTGGCTGGGGGGTCGGGGTGGTGGGAGACATGAGTGGGGGCCTGGTGGAGGCTGCTCCTGGATGCTGGGGGTTCAGGGGGACATGAGTGGGGGCCTGGTGGTGCTGCCCCTGCACTGCTGGGGGGTGGGGTGGTGGGAGACATGAGTGGGGGCCTGGTGGAGGGTGCCCCTGGTGGCTGGGGGTGGTGGGAGACGTGTGGGGGCCTGGTGGAGGGTGCCCCTGCACTGCTGGGGGGTGGGGGTGGTGGGAGACATGGGTGGGAGCCTGGTGGGGGCTGCCCATGGTTGCTGGGGGGTGGGGGTGGTGGGTGACATAAGTGGGGGCCTGGTGGAGGCTGCCCCTGGGAGACATGGTGGGGGCTGCTGGGTGACATGAGCAGGTGTGCAGGGTAGTCCCCTGTGGTGTGTGCTGCCTGCAGGGGCCGTGGAGGGTGTACAGGGAATACCTGGGAGCACACAGCCAAATCGCGTGTAGATTTTCCCGCGCACCCCTGTAATCCGCGTACCCTGACAAATCGCATGTGGAACTTCCCGCAAACCCCTGGAATTCACGAACCCTGCGTGTGGAACTTCCCGCGCACCCCTGAAATCCACGTACCCGGCCAAATCGCGTGTGGAAATTCCCACGCACCCCTGAAATCCACGTACACGGCCAAATCGCGTGTGAGACTTCCCGCGCACCCCGGTATACACGCACACGTATTTTTTGTCAGCGGGTGTCCGTGTTTGTGGGTACCCCTTTGCACGTCATTTGTCCTGGAGGGCCACAGTATGGGACATTCATCATGGCAGTATACAGGTGCTATTTGTTGGCGCACCTTTTGGCGCACATTTCTTACAGGCGCAGAGACGCTACCGCCTGCTTTCTTGTGGCGGTCGTGTTTGTGCCTGTGCGCTGGTTTGAGCGTGCGCTTTTTTGCCCTATTCTATTCCATGAATACGTGTTGTAGGCGAGCGTGTGGGCATTCCGCGCACTTGTGCCCTGTACTTCCACCGTGACGCCCACATTTTGGCAAGTTGTTCCCCATTCCGAGTGTTACGCCCCGTGTTCCGCCTACTTTTGTTGCGTGCGCCGCGCTATGTGCGATTTTCGCTGTGGCCTGTGCGATTTTCGCTGTGACCTGGCGCACACAGTTAGATGGCCTGTGCGCCAACGTGCGCCGCGCACTTTATCGCACATCCGATGGTTTTCTCGCGCACGGCCTTCCATGAATCGATGTGCGCTGCTTTTCGTGCGATTTTCGCACTTGCACTGCGATTTTCGCTATTACACTGCGATTCGCACGTTTTTGGCCACTTGTGCCGCGCTAATTATTCCATGAATCGGCCTCTTAGTCTTTTCAGAATTGGTGTAAACTTGAACGCTTGATTTGGGAATCGCATTAGAACTTGTGATGAAGCATTGAAGCTTTACGCAATACAGGAAATATGACATTTTTGATGCAGGAGTCAAGTTCATGTTCTGGGTTAAAACGGCAATTTGCAAACCCAATGGAACTAAAATAAACTTTGTGCCCCAAGAGCTTTCCAAGACTTCTGATAGTAATTGTGCATAGGTTACATATATGGCCTACGCAAGATAAATCAGGCTGAAGCAGGTCAGTGGTGGCTGGTCTCCTGATAAAGGGATGTGACCTAGTAATTCGGGCTGGACTGCCCTTTTTGGGTGCTACCAGGCCACATTTCCTTATGGTCTTTCCCCTTCCGCAATGGCATGGCAGGATGGTTGCCAAGAGCAACTAGTTGTTATGATTTATTAAAAACCTTCCAGCCATCAACTGTCAGTTTTACACTACACAATCGGCATCTGCATTCCTGAAAGTGGATAATTAACTGCAGTTAGAATATTAAACCCATATAAAAAAGTCATAGGATGATTTTGATCATATTATACGGTGAGATTCTGACCGTATAATATAATATGATCAAAATCATCTTATGACTTTTTATATGGATTTAATATTGAGAATAGAAGAATTAATGCACAGGAAGGAAGGGGGGCGGGGCTTGCAGACTCATCACACAGGATTTGCTCCAGAGACTGAGTGAGTCTCTGCGCTGGGTGCTGACAAGAGCAGCTTGCTGAGTATGTGGGAGAGCAACAGAGAAGGGGACCCCAGAGGGGCAGCGTGCTCCGGTGAGGATCCCATGAGCCCAAAGTGGCGGCATGCTCTGGTGAGTAGGCCTCATGAGCCCAGAGGGGCAGCGTGCTCCGGTGAGGATCCCATGAGCCCAGAGTGGCGGCGTGCTCTGGTGAGTAGGCCTCATGAGCCCAGAGGGGCAGCGTGCACTGGTGCGGATCCCATGAGCCCAGAGTGGCGGCGTGCTCTGGTGAGTAGGCCTCATGAGCCCAGAGGGGCAGCGTGCTCCGGTGAGGATCACATGAGCCCAGAGTGGCAGCGTGCTCTGGTGAGTAGGCCTCATGAGCCCAGAGGGGCAGCGTGCTCCGGTGAGGATCCCATGAGCCCAGAGTGGCGGCGTGCTCTGGTGAGTAGGCCTCATGAGCCCAGAGGGGCAGCGTGCTCCGGTGAGGATCCCATGAGCCCAGAGTGGCGGCGTGCTCTGGTGAGTAGGCCTCATGAGCCCAGAGGGGCAGCGTGCACTGGTGCGGAGGGCCCCATGAGCCCAGAGGGGCTGCATGCTCTAGTGAGGAGGGCCCCATGAGCTGAGCCCACAAGAAAGATACCCCAGACAACCTTGGCCCAAGAGAAAAGAGGCGGGCTGGGGGGGGGGGCGGGTCGAAATAGAAGGATTGAGCGCTAGAGCGACCGAGGCAGGAACATTTCCTGTACGTCTCTTTGGTTGCCATCCTTTATACATAATCTTAAATTCAAGAACTACATTTCCAAAGAACCTTTATCTTACAGCCTTCCTGCCCCAATTTACATGCAATCGTTTTCATTTTTACTGTTGCTTAATAAAACCCTTTATTGATATTCCTGCATCAGTTGTTGCGTGTTCTCTCCGCCATGTGACAAGATATTGACCCATCAATACATAAACTGCAGCAAGCTTTGAATACAAAGTCCACCATCCAGAACCTTCTGTGATAATTGTGGTCAGGGGTAAAGCCCCGCTAATCGACTGTGTGCAGGGCTTAAAGCGGGCCAGTCAATCATGCAGCGTTTTCAGAAAAGTTTGTTCCATTGTCAGAATTATAACCTATACACAGGATAACGTACATCCAAGTGAACATAAACTACTTGCCTTCAGGCCCAAAGCTTTATATGTCAGGGAAGAGTTCTGCGAAACATGAAGCACTTGCTTTATGCAGGGCCCAAAACTCCAAGGTAGTCCAATGATCTTGAAATATACTTGGTCGGGAGTACAATATTTCATATTCGCACCTAGGGGAGGGGAGCCAACCAGTCAGGAGACAGAGAATGCAGGTCTCAATCCAAAACCACTGACCGCGTTCTCTCCAGACCTCGGGTGACTCTCCATCATTGCTAACATTTACTTTTCCAGACAGCCACCAGTTCGGCCTGCCTCCCCAAGCCAGCCCTTCTCTCCCCCCACAAGCACCAATACGGATTACTGTGACCCCCTCCCCATGCAACCCCATTTGCATCATATCCTCCCAGCTGCGTCCTCTCCGTCATCTGACCTGCCGCCATAATAACAGTAGAGACGTAGTCCCTTTTTTGTTTTCGTGGAGGTAGCAATCTTTGCCTTGTTGTTGTTCCACTGGAGGTTGGGCATGTTCAACACTCGCAGAACCCAGCTCCAGTGCAAACTAGTGGCAATAGCGCTATACTGCGCACTGGGTGAGCAGACAGGGCCGGTACCCGGCTCTCGCAGCGCTCGGATTCTTCTATTAGAACATTGGCAGACAATGCGCCGGGAGGAGGAAGTTATGGCTGGTGCAAGTCCCTTGTACCAACCTTTCAATGTTTCCTCTATGTCTCTCCTAGTTTTACACTGAACATTTTACTCTCATTGGGTGGAATGTTCAAATAGCAGCGGGATCACAGGTTGGGCGCTAAACGTTACTCCCCATTGGACCCAATAGGGAATTTTCCCTGCACGTTTTCCCCCAGCTCTAAGCTGGGGGTAAACACGCGGAACTCGAGATTGGGCAGAGCGGTAAATGCGGCAGCAACACTGTTGCCGCCGCATTTAAGGGCTACCGCCCAACTCGTGATGAAGCCTTATGTCCCAGTGGCACCGATTGGCGTCATAGACGCTGTAACTCTTCTGGCATACGCCCCTCTCGTTTGAGGCCCTTCTTGTCAAAGAAGTATGAAATCTATGACAAAGAAGGAGAACAGGGATCCTTTAGCTTGGAACCATTTAGAACCCAGAGAAGAGAGACTTTCCAGAGGAGTTTTATGCTGAAGTCGAAGACGTGCAGGGGCTGGCTGGCCTCAGACCTCCAGGAGGGCAGTGGTCTGGACACCTCCCCTCACCTAACAGCTTTCCAGGCTCCACTCCTGTTAAGCCTCGGGCATTCAGGCAGACACTTATGGATAACGTGGTTGATACACAGACGTTATCTGCTCCATCCAGACAGATTCATTTGAATTGACGTACGTTCTGGATGAAGGCCTTTCAATGTAGCAAAATTCAAAATTGTCTATGCAAAAAACCTATGTTTTCTTAGACCTAGGGAAAACTAGGAACTAACAAAGTGTACAACCTTTGGTCGATATGATACCCTGGCCACAGAAGTGGCAGTGTTTGTTTATTTGTTTGCAAATATTTTTATGTGATTTTAGAAGACGAATTGCACAATGATGAATGTGTTATGATTAAAATGCAGTTGTCTACAGGAGACATGGCTAACACAGAAACCAGAAATGGATGGATATTCTACATTTGCCGTACCTGCAAAACAGGGCCTAAAAGGCCGTCCCACCGCTGGTCTACTTACAGCAATAAGATCAGGTATTGGATTGGAAGTAATAGAACATAAAAATACTTGCGATCAATCCCAAATTCTAATAATATCCTGGAAATATATAGACAGTAGTAGTAGAGAAAAGGAAGAGCGCATACTACTAATTAACACGTACTGGAACCCAGAGTTGAGTAAGGACGAACTGTATCTGGAAAATCTTACAAATATTCTAGATGAAAATACGGAAAACCAAACGTGTAATCACACTATAATCACAGGGGATTTTAATGCCATATGTAAGAACATTGGAAACCAACGACCACATTTATCAAAATCTGCGCCAATCTTGAAAAGAGGTGAACAACTCGAAAGAATATTGAGTTCAAGAGACCTGCACAACCTGCATTGGATACGATCGGATAAAAACCTGATGATCCCGTCTTGGCAAAGAATGGAACAATCTGGGACATTAGACCACACATTCGTGTCCAAGGAGCTGCTGGGGGATATAGTCAGTTTCGCGATAGTAAGGACTCAAAATAGTGACCACAATTTACAGCATATAAGGTGGGCGAATCCACAGAAACCCCAACAGCTCTTCAACCAAGAATTAGACGTGAACATCAAGGAATCCAGGTTAAAATTGACGGAGAACGCAATAAAGCAGATTTCTGAAAAATACTCCAGGATAAGGGATGGGGAAGTTAATTCAATAAAAAAGAAGTCCGCGAAGACGATGGATTATACACTTCTGCTAAATAAATACAAGAAGACGACAAATAAAATCAAAAAGATCTCAATGAATCATCTTCATGTCTATAACCAGGAACTAGTAACAAGAAGAAGAACTGTACGAAAATTAAAGCGGATGGCGATCAGATCTGACACACAAGAGGCACATGAAAGTTGGAAGAGCGCCAACAGGAATTATAAATCCTGGATAATTCAAAAAAGGCACTCCCTTTACCAGGCAGATTCGGAGTCAATGTTAAAAACTTTATGTGGGAAAAAATCAAGAGACTTTTGGACCCTTATAAAGGGAACTATGACGTCATCTACTACCGCCCTACAAAACTGTGTAGGAGAAGGGAGCTGGATCTCCCACTTCTCCAACCTATATGCTCCACTGCCCGATGTAGAGAATGCCTGCCTCCGAAAAAGGAAAAAGGGGACTGACTTGCCGTGGGAGATCACAACAAAGGAAGAAGTCATCCTGGCAAAAATTAAAAAACTTAACAACTCAAGGGCCCCGGGGCCGGATGGGATCACAAATTGTGACCTAAAACAACATCAAGAAATATGGGCTCCCTTGATCAGTAACATCTTTAAAACCTGCAACCAGGAGCAAAATATACCAGCTTCATGGAGAAAAGCAATAGTGGTTCCAATATTTAAACGTGGAAATCGAGAAGATCCATGCCACTACCGCCCCATATCCTTGTTGGATGTCATTGGGAAAATATACGGTGGCCTCGCCTTGGAAGCATTTCAAATGTGGCTTAAAGCCAATAATGAGGGAGACCCATTCCAGACAGGATTTGTAAAAAATGCAGGAACATCGATCAATATACTAATGCTAACAACAATCAAGGCCAAGGCAATGCAGACCGGGCAACCCGTATACATGGCATTCGTGGACCTGGTGCAGGCTTTTGACCAGGTCAACAGGGACAAACTATGGGAAAAGCTGGCCACTATGAAATGCCCTCCAGCTATTATGGGCCCGATTCAAACATTGTACCAGGACACATCTATCAAAGTAAGGCTTGGGCAAGATGGTCTGTTGTCGAGGGAAATTCCAACTTCCAGGGGGGTGAAACAAGGCTGCCCTTTGGCCCCGGCTCTATTTAACGCATACATCGCTGACTATGCTGAACACGAGAAGGCAATAAGATGCTTAGCTCCTGTTATTGGGGGTGAGAAAATATCGCGCTTGTTATATGCAGACGATATCATTCTGATAGATAACACGCCGATAGGTCTGCAAAGACAGCTGACGAATCTGATCATATATCTAAAGCAGAACAATCTAAAGCTAAACCCAGAAAAAACCAAAATAATGGCCTGGGAAGGCAAGAAAAAGAAGAACCAAAACAAACAGAACTGGTTCGCGGATGGGCTAAAACTGGAAAAAGTAAAAGACTTCAAATATCTCGGAGTCACGATGTCAATCAACGAGTCAGAAATAACAATGCAAAACCTGCTATGGACAAAGATAAAAACGTTAACAACACAAGCAAGGATGATTGACAAAAAATATGGGAAATTTTCATTACTGGCAGTCATCAACTTCTATAAGGCGAAGGTGGTCCCCGCAATCCTCTATGGAGCGGATGCAATGTTCCTAATACCTGACACACTGTGGACTAAACTAGAGAGCTATTTCTGGAAGAAAGTGCTTAATCTGGCACAATCTACTCCTATGCCATTGTTAAGGAGAGAGCTATGTCTCGTGTCACTAAAAGCGATTCAGGAGAGAAACATGCTGATGCTATATCGAAAACTCCAATTGAAGAATAAATCAAAACCTTTGGAGTTGGTAAATAAGGAGATGTTAACGAACAAGATCCGGGCTCTAAAAGATTGGAAGCTGAGAAATACGAAGCTATTGAAAGATCTAGACGTCGCAGATGAGACACTTGAAACAAACCCAGTCAAGATATCAAAAAAACTATTTGAAGCAGATTGGATCAGGACAGAGGACATAGCGCGATCATATAAGCTGACGAAAGATTTCCCAACGACCCCGAAAAAACTATATGATACAAGAGGTTATCTGAAAAAGTTCCCGGATAAAAGGCTGGCCAGAACATATTTAAGATTTCGATTAAACCAACTATATACTAAGGAAATCCTATTTATAAGGAAATTGTCACCGGACAATAAATGTAGATACTGCAAATCAGAAGAGATAGTAGAAACTAGTCGACATCTTCTACTCAAATGCGAAGGTACCAACACATCGAGAGCAGCCTATATAGGAAAAATAATGCAATCGTTTTCCACACTGACAGAGGATGACTGGTGGCAGGCCTTTAACGAAGGAGAAAATAACAAAAATGTGATTGCAGTGGCCTCCTTCTTTGAAAACCTTAGGCTAATATCTAAGTAAAAGTAATAGGAAGAATTTCCAGGGGAAGAAAAAGAATACCATCGAAGTAAAAGACTTCAAGTGTGAAAACGTATGAGTACACGAAGAGACTTAAAGGATTATATAAATAAATAATGCAAGGAAGTTTGATAATAGAAATTGGCTGGAGACCTTGAGAACAACTAGAACTACGCAAATAACCCAACAGGTCAGGCAGCGGAATAAACAGTACGGGTCAAAATGGAGGATGGAGGACAAGGAAGGGACTTTCTTTTCGCGCCTTCTTTTGGATCACTTAAGGCTGAAAGGGACCACTCTGGAACCTATGGAGCTATTGGCCTTTTTTTTTATTATTTTACTTTTGAAAAAATTGTTTGTACAATTAAATCAAATAATAAAAAAAAAAAAAAAAAAAAAAATGCAGTTTTCTGCAGAGGCGAGTCCCTGGCCTGAACATCTGTCAAGCAGCGACGTGGCCGTCTCTGCACACATTTGACAAGCATTGCTCCTCTGTCGCTCAGAGCCCTTGAAATTCTGAGACGATAAAAGTCTGCACAGGTGCGTAAAAAACATTTAACAGTTGAGACTCAGCAAATAGCCCTGACAGATTCTGCAGTTTTACCAGTGCAATTAAGGGGAGAACAGGCAATCTTCCGGCATGTTGCATTTGGAACGTGCAAGTGCATAGACAGTAACAGGGAGGGGGTGGTTCAAGTGCACCCAGTTGGTGGAGACTGGGGTAAGTGGGTTATTTCTAAGTGATGTGAAGGTGGGTGGGTGTCCGGGTGGGTGGGTGTAGGGTGCCCTGAGGCAAGTGCGAGAGAGGACTGGTGGGGGTGTCTGGGACCAGTGAGACTCTTGAGGTATAACAGGCGGCCAGTCAGCATGCTGTAAGGAAAAGGAAGGAGAGCGGGAAAGAGCAGAGAACTAGGTTAGCAGGGTAGAGGGAGAGCGAAGGAAGAGGAGAAGAGCAAGGTCTTGAGTAATTTCCGGAACTTAAGGTCAGGCTCAAGGCAGTAGGGAGGCTGTTCCAGAGGGGGGTACCTGTTGAGGATAAGGATCGCCCTTCAAATCTCAGGTTGGAGAACCGGCTCACTCGCAGAAGTTTGGAGGTAGATGAGCGCAGGGCTCCTGAGGGACAGTATTTAGATAGGAAATCTTGGCAGATAGCTAGTATACAATCAGTTTTACGGTCCCTCAGCGTCCCAGTGCTAGGGTAAAAGGGTAGAACTGAGGTCAAGGGGCGCAGTGCCTCGATATATACTAGCCCCGATGTCATGTACGGTGCAGGAGAGCTGATGCAGCATTGCACTGCGGCCCCTGCTGGCAGAAAAGTTCCATAACAGCTGCGCTGTGGATAGGACGTTATAGCTGAGGAATCTGTGGGAGGAACACTGATCAAAATGGCATAAACAAAAAAAATAATAATAAATTGCTGACCAGCAGCAACTGGTCACCTCTATACCAACAATTCAACTCAACCTGATTAGATCAACCCACAACGCATGACAGTGGATTACAACACACTCCATGATCACCTGACCGTCACCATGGGCTATTCAGGGATCTGCAACTTTTGGCTCCCCATAGGTTTTAGACCATTTATTTATTTGAATGTTTGTTTAGCCCTACACAGAGGGTCTTTGAGCGCCTTACATGTTTCAAATAATAAAAAGGTGGGAGTTGAAAAAATGTTAAAAATGTTTTCAGGAAGATTCATACAACTCCCATCTGTCCTGGCTGGCACAATCAATGGAGGAAGCATTGGAGCCGTAGCCCATGGATCACTGCAAGTCGCATACCTCTAGGTTAAAAGGATCGAATTACACTTCAAACAAAACAGACCTCATGAGTTAGATGAGGCCGGTACCTCACCACTCCTGCCACAATATCCTGCAGCATTCCACCCTGCACACATGCACCCCTTGATATCAGTCATCGTGCAACCCCCAACACTTGTCCCAACGCTATGCTGATGATGCTCAGCTGGCATTTAGACAGAGTACGACTCCTAGAGTCAACCAAACAGGACCTCAATGCCCAACAAATTCATGTGTGGGTGACCTTGAGAAATGTTTGCTTTAACAGCAACAAAACTATCCATCTATACGTTGTTTGTATTGCGCCACTCGCCCGCCGGCCTCAGGGCGCCCACAAGACAGACACACACAGAAGAAAACATATAAAAGCACTAGCAGGCCTATGGATAATATCTTGGTCGTAGCGGGAGTCTAGTAGCAACTCAATTCTCCCTCCACCAAACAATACTGTTTTCAGTTGTTTTTTTTTTTTTTTAATCAGAGTTATGGCAGCAAAACTCCTGAGATCAAAGGGAAGTGCATTCCAAATGGCTGGTGCCCAGGCATTAAAGCTGGCACCACCAATCCTCTTAAGTGCCACACAGGGCTGATAGAACATCATATTGCTGTTTGAGCAGAGAGTCCGCCTAAAAGGAGCTTTCTTTATCCTGGAGGAGAGACAGAGCCCCTGAATTTGATTTGTTGCTCGACTGGAAGCCAATGTAGCTTCCTACGAGAAGTAGATCTTGGAGTGACAACGCAGTCCACATACTGCGGACGCCACCGTTCTGTGCTACTTGGAGCCTTTTTATGTTAGCCATTATGTTAGCCTTAGAGGTGCCCACCAAAAGACTATTACAGTAGACTAGCTTCGCGTTTATGATTGCTGCAGCAATCGGGGCTCTATTGGCCTCTGAAAGGTATGGGTCAATCTGCCAGAGAAGGTTTGTGTAATAGGAGCAAGATGATTTGAGATATGAAACATGTCTCTTAAAAGACAAGCATGAATAAAAAAAATACAATTTAAAAAAAAAAAATGGCCACCGACACCAGGTAAGTTTCTGCTCCCTAGCATTCAGTTTGTTTCTGGAAGCCTCGCCGACTCCAGAAATTGTAAAGGCGTAGAAAGGGAGGCGCTTATTCCCCCCCCCCCCCTTCTCCCCACGGAATGGACAGACATCCTCCGGGAAGGAGATAGCACGGCAGAAGAGCAGGCGCCTACGAACCACCAGAAGCTGACCAGAGGACGGCCGCGTAGCCGAGGACAGAAAGCACTGAGTGGAGGGAAAGGAAGAGATGGCACCCCAGCGGGATCGCAACGAGGACCGGAGGGCCCCCAGATACGGCCTGGACTAGCGGGTGTTCCTGAGGGTGCAACGCAACAGCCCCAATAAGAGGTGACAAGGGAGGCAGGCGAAAAGGGAGGAAGAACCGAGGCGGTGTGCCCAGAGCAGTGGAAGGAGTTTGGACAAAGCTTGACCGGACCGGACACACACCGGTCCCGACGGCGGCGCAAGGAATAAAGGAGGAAAAAGGCTCAGGCGAACCGAGAACAGACGCCAGAGCCAGGAGGGCGCAACCCGCAGACCAGGTAGAGTCGCCAGAGCACCAGGAAGCCAGCGGTCGGTGCCACCGGGGCAGAGGAGGAGCACCCACCCACGCGGAGCGGAGGCAACCCTGAGGAGGTGAAGGTGAGCCCCGGCCACCAAACGGAGGACCAGATAAAGGAGGAAATCACGGGAGGAGAGTCCCTGGGTGAGGAGAAGGCGCCTAGTAGGGGAGTTCAGGTGCAGGGCCCCCAGGACACAACCCCCACCCAGCTCAAGCCACTTGCGGGGGGAGAGGGGGGAGCGGGGCAGTGGGGAATACACGAAGGAGCGGATACCCCACACTGGGATGCCCGGGGACAGCCCCACAAAGCCAAATCAGCTCCCTTACGCTGATAGGGGATACCAAGACACCGAGCAGGAAAGGCGAGGTGCTGAACCATGCCAGCGAGGAGCAGGCAACAGAGGCATAGAGGCACGGGCATCAAATGACCCAAGGACCTACCTCAGGGGAGGGGAGTGGAAGAGAACAGGCTAGAAGATGGGGCAAGTCACTAAGTGTTCCCCGAGACCAACAGCCAGGGACTACACGGCAACAGACAGCCCTGAACAGAGAACTGAAGCTCAGGCCAGCAAAGGCGTTGCAGGGGGGGGGGAGACGTCAAAAACCTGCTGCAAGACTGAGGACCAGGAGAGCAAGAAGGCCCGGAGCCGAGGGGCAGTAACCCCCCACACATAGAAAGGAGGGTCAAGGAGAGATCCCCAAACCCCATAGGGGGAAAATCAACCCCAGACAGGGTGAAAGGCACGACAAGGCACCAACACACCCTGAACCCCACACAGAGGAAGGGGGCCAAATCGCCTGGAAGATGCCGACCAAAGCACCAGGGCGGCTGGGGCAAGAGAACCACCCAGAATCGGGACGTGGATAACAGAAGGTTAGCCAGAGGGGGCCCAGTAAACAGGGATAAGACAGAGCGACCCAAGGTGAGGGCCAGTACAAAGAGAGGACAAGGCAGGGTAGCACAGGCAACAGACAATCTTGGAACCCCAGAGGAAAGTGGACAGAAAGGCAATAGCGTGACGGCGAAGAGCCCAGCCCCCACTAAGGCCAAGGAGACAGGTCATCAGGCATCTGAGGAAGGGGACATGGAATCACAGGATCCAATAACCTTTAAGGTGAAAGCCTGCCCGGTGAAATCAGGCATTACTGGGGTAGAGACCCTGGGCACCCTCCCCACTCTATGGCCTGCACATGAAGCAAGAGAGCAGGGCAAGGGAGGCTCGAGCCGACAGAGGGAGACGACAGACACTGGGGCGATGAGGCGAACGCTTTTATGACTGAATAAGACTTTCGAGGTGAAATGCAAGCACTGCAATCTACCCTAGCAGAAACCTTCCAGGATCAGTTCCAACGGATAAGATCGGAATTAAACTCAGCACTAGGGGAAAGGCGGCAAGAGATGGGCCAACTAGAAGAATGGACTGACCTGTTAGAAAGGGGGCTCCAGGAGGTGGACAAAGAGGCCACAGCGAACAGCAAGGCCATAGAACACCTCAATGTAGCCACACAGAATTT
This sequence comes from Ambystoma mexicanum, assembly GCF_040938575.1. Classification (NCBI taxonomy): domain Eukaryota; kingdom Metazoa; phylum Chordata; class Amphibia; order Caudata; family Ambystomatidae; genus Ambystoma; species Ambystoma mexicanum. Next base: position 1,227,743,240 of record NC_090936.1, read on the forward strand.
GGAGCTCCAGCTGGTGGACCTAGAGAACAGGTCAAGGAGAATCAACATCAGAATAAAATGACTCCCGGAAACTGTAATGGACAAAGACCTGAAAGGGACGACACAAAAGATCTTTGCAGACCTCCTGGAGGAGACAAATCCAGAAGTGGTGGAACTGGACAGGGTTCATAGAGTCGGTCGGCTGAACAAGGGACCAAATGCTAGGCCTCGAGATGTGCTAGCGACATTCGTGAGATATGGGCAAAAAGAGGCGGTTCTCAGAGCGGCCAGGCAACAAGAACCGCTGTGCTTCCAGGGCCAAGAAATAGCTTTTCCAACATATAGCAAGTACTACATTTATAAAGACAAAACAAAAGAGTTGATGGCTGGAAGGTTTAGAATAAATCTTGACCTCTGGCATTGCTCTGGGCAACCCTCCAGACCATCGTTCTTCACCTGCCAAGCCATTATAAAGAGGATACCCAATAGTAAAGGAGCGAGCCAAGAAGAATATTAAGTATAAGTGGACCTTCCCCCTTTGGTCTGATTTTCGAGTGGGAGGGGCCTCAGAGAGGGTAACGTCATTCCAATAGGCAGCTGATATTCTGCATAGACCCCAACCTAGCTTGGCATAAGAAAGGGGACAAGTTAACTAGGAAGGGAACAGGTGGGGGAGCAGTAGCGTCCCCACAACTGAGGGACAAATTCGAGAGCGCTGGACTGAGGGACTTATGGAGGGCAGTAGAGGGACAAAAAAAAAGGGTGTACATTTCTATCAGGAGTGCATTGTACGCAATCCAGGATTGAATACATATGGGTGTCGGCACGACTAGTGGGGAGGGTAGAAGATGTGGTCCCCCTGGGGATAATGGACCACAAGGTGGTTTCTATGTAACTAAGGGGGAAGGCGCGCAAATCGGAGGTATGGAAATGGAGGCTCCCAGGGGAGCTAGTGAGGAACCCAGTGATGGGGGAGTAAATTGAGGGGATGATCAGGATGTTCGAGCCTAATAGAAGCTTGGATACGAGTCAAAGCACCAGGTAGGACGCCTTCAAGGTAACCTTGAGAGGGGAGTCATAGCCTTAAAGGCTCAAAGAGAAAGGGAGCTGAAGGCCCTAGAGGCACAACTCTTGGGAGACGTGGAGGAAGCGCGCCGGAGGGCAGCAGACTACCCCTCAAGGAAAACGCTCAGAGCACACAGAAGTGTGGTGGGGCACCTAGAGGTCCTTAGAACCAAGCAAGCTGAAAGCGCATTGTTAGCGAGGCAGAAATATTACGGCAAAGCGAACAAGGCAGATTCTCTCTTGGCGCGGCTCCTGAGGGAATCTCAGGGACAGAACACAATAATAGCTATAAAAGACGAAGGGGCAGAACGCATTAACCGCACAGAAGAAAATCAGGAACGGATGGCCAGGTATTATACCGCCCTATACACATCTCAAAATCCGCAGAACCAGAGGCAAATCGCGTTACTTGAGAATGTACACCTGCCCAAGATATCTTCATGGGGGCAGGAGGAGCTAGGGCGGGCAATATCAGAGGAGGAGGTGAGGAGCACAATTAGGCAGATTCCCCCGAACAAGGCTGCGGGCCCTGACGGGTACACGGTCGCCTTCTGTAAAAAGGTATACCACATATTAAGCCCTATCCTGGCACAACTATTCAACTTTTAGGTCAACGGGACAAAGAACATCCATGGAGGATGCGAAAATTACCCTCATGCCCAAGCCTAACAAGGACCCCATGGATTGCACATCATATAGGCCTATCGCCCTCATAAATATAGAGGCCAAAATATTCACCAAAATATTAGCAAAAAGATTGAAGGCCACCTCCCCCCCCCCCCCCCAACCAGTCTGAGCTTGTCCTGGGCAGACAAACGGAAGACAATATTAGAAGAGTGGCACACTTGGTGGGGGAAGGCACAGAAAACATCCACCCTGGCGGTCCTCCTAGCGTTGGATGCCGAGAAGGCTTTTGACCGGGTGGATTGGCCGTTTCTTTTGGGTAATGGAGAAAATGGGTTTGGGGGGTGACTTTCTTAAAATGATTCAAGCAAATTACCAGAACCCGAGGACCCGTCTCTTGGTGAACGGTCCATGTCGCGACCTATAGCCTTGAGCAGAGGAACTAAGCAGGGGTGTCCGCTCTCACCACTTTTGTACACGTTGTATTTGCAGCCCCTTTTACAGGTGATAAGGGAGGAAGGGGAGATTCAGGGCATCATATTCGGGGCCACTCAACAAAGTTACTGCGTTCATCGACGACATGTTACTATCCCTCATTATCCCCAAAGAGGACTTAGAAGCCTGTAGGGACCTATTGGTGACGTTCGGGGAGGTATCGGGGCTGAAGATCAACCAGAATAAGTCTGAACGTCTAAACCCCTCGCTGGGCAGGGAGGAGGCCAGGGAATTGAAAATGGCGTCACCCTTTTGTTGGAGCCGTCATCAATTGATGGCGCCAATAAAGCAGGGAGGTCTAGCGCTTCCCAACTTTCAACTTTTTATGAGGCGACACCACTGAGGGTAATACGCAAATGGTTTTCGCAGAGTGAGGGGAAACACTGGACCCACATGGACAGAGCGGTAGCCCAACATTTGGAAGAGGTCTTACGGCTCCCGTGTCACCTATGGACAAAATATATATACATGAGCACCATCACTAAAGCACTAGCGGATACATGGGACAAAGTGGTAAAAAAGCAGAGGATCACAACATTCCCATCACCGTTTACCCCAATTTTTCACAACAAAGGATTCACACCGGCATTAGAGAAGGGGGCCTTTGATATGATATGATATTTTATTTCTATCGCGCTCGTACACAGGTGTTTCAGAGCATGACCAGGCAAAGGGAGGGGAACAGGGAAGAGAACAAAAACAACAATCTTACTAGGCGCAGTGACATTCAGAACGCGCAAGTGCATGGGGAAGGGGGAGAAATTGGAAAGTGCAGAGCATAAGAGAGGACAAGATAAATAATAAGTAAATAAATACAGTGATCCAAATCAGCGGTACTGCAGCATGTGAGGGCCAAGTGCAAGGTTAGTCAGATAGGGAGTATCTGATCAGTGTAGACAAAGAGTGGAGTGGGGGGCTGTATGGGTACAGATACAGGCCCAAGTACAAGGGGTGGCCAGGGGGCAGTTCAGGAGGGTGGCAGGGTGAGCAGGTACCTGGGCCCAAAGGGCAGAGGGTGGCCAGGTGCAGCACTGCTGAGAGAGAAAGCAGATCAGCAGGAGAGAAGAGGGGCAGAGGCGAAGAGCAAGGTCTTGAGGAGCTTCCGGAACCGTAGATGGTTCTCCTCATGTTTCATGGTGGCAGGTAGGAAGTTCCAGAGGGAGTCCCCCGCAGAAGACGGAGATCTACCACGAGCTCGTTTCTTTGAAAAACAACTGACCCTGAGGGACCTGGAGGTAGAGGAGCGAAGGTCTCTAGAGGGGGGGGCATTGACAGAGGGATAGTTGAAGAGAATTTGGACCCAGGCCCCGGAAAGCCTAGTGGACAATGCAAAGGGTTTTGAATTTAATCCTTGCAACCACAGGGGGGGGTATTTACAGAGGGATAGTTGCAGGGAATTTGGACCCAGGCCCCGGAAAGCCTAGTGGACAATGCAAAGGGTTTTGAATTTAATCCTTGCAACCACAGGGAGCCAATGAAGGGATTTCAGAGCTGGAGAGATACGATCCCAGGGCTTGAGGCCAAGGACAAGTCTCACAGTCCTGTTCTGGATTAGTTGTAAAGGGGGGAATAAGATCAGGGGCGTATTCCAGGATAACAAAGTAAAATCCTTTTCAGAATGCAAACAAGACTTGGGGCTAGGGAAAGGGGAGAGACCGAGATACTACCAGTTGAGACACTGGGTAATGAATGTCAAAATTAGAGCAGCGGCAAAACCCCCCCCACCCCCAAAGTCACCCCTTTTGAGAGGCTAATTTCGAAGCAATACAGGCTACTAGGCAAGGCCTCTGACCAGCAAATATGGCCGTACATGACTAGATGGGACCAGATGATGGGAAAAGAGATCACCGTTATGCTCACCTGGTCTCTGCGGAGGCGTTGGGGCACGGTTGCATCCCTCCCTGAAGTTAGATCACCCCCTTCTGGTTTCGTCCCCTGCGGATCAGCTATAGGCGGCGACAATCGGTGGCCCTGCTCCTGCGTGGATATGGGAAAACGGGACTGCGCTGATAGGTGACTGTGGTATCTCCAAACCCCTTCGACCCAAGGTGCGATTTCTGTGGGCACGTACCAGCCCATAAGGCTCACCTGGTAAGTGTGAATGATGAGCTCTTCATCCTGCTACTTCTGGCAGGGGTGCTGGTTGATGGAATCGAGTTCCTTTACTGATTGCTGAGTAATAGTCCAGTCCAGCTGCGACTAAGTTCCTCTTTCTGCTTTCTCTCAATGTCTTTTCCCTCTTTCTTCTTCCTCTCAATGTCTGATGTTATTGCTCTCAATGTTGTTGTTTTTCACTGAATAACGTTCCCCTCTGTTTTCTTCCAAATAGGTGGAAATGCGGCCTAACAGCTGTGGAGGGGCGGAACGCGACTGCGCGGAAGATGGATGTGACCGCGATGTCCAGCAGCAGGTGAGTGATGGCTTTAGGGAAGGTGCAAGGTTTAATGGCAGCGTGCCCTTAACGTAATGTCTGTTAAGTGTCTAACCTTGTCTTTTGCAGGTGCTGCGAGTTCAGATGTGGTGCTTCGTGCCGCGGTGCCAAGATGATGTTGTCTGCGCTCCGAGATGTTTGCAGGTGAGCCGCGGCGTCAGGAAGAAACATACAGGTGAGAGCAGGATCCTCCAGATGGTAAGTTCTGATGAAGATGGCAGGATCTCTACAGGTAAAATGAATCCCAGGCGACGGTGAGCGTTACGCTGCACGGAGGTGCAGAATTAACACCAAGCGTGTGCCATGAGGTTGGGCTGGCTTTTATAGCTGAGCTCTTAAGGTGACGCCCCCTAGCAAAGTCCTACATGCCACACACTCCTAGAAGTTGCATGTGCAGATGCAGATGGAGACCACATCCGGACTAGTTACACACAAATGAGAGTATTCCTGCCCATAATAAAAGAGTTCCTGTTCCATTCCAAGGGACATGCGTGAACCATGATGCCCCCTGCTCCCTCCACTCGATGGTGCCGCTCCTGTGATCCTGAGCAAGTGGCCATGACAATCACAAGGGAGGATTGGGAAAGGCTCTGGAGAAGGATCCCGGGTGTGGCAAAGCCAGTACAGCTCCAAGAAGCCTGGTACAAATATATATTTGGTTGGCACTACACCCCATCCCGACTACACAGCATCTACCCAGAAGTATCCAAGAAATGCTGGAGGGGATGCAGAGCACATTTGGTGGGAGTGTCCCAAAATAAAACCATTCTGGAAGGAGATCCATCAGGCCAAAGTGCAAGCCTTCGGGGAGGGGGCTGAAGGGAACCCTAAGATCATCCTCTTAGGAATGAGGGGGCGGGAACAGAGGGGAGAAGAGGGGAAGGGATAAGGCAAGAGTGGTGTTAACGCTGGCAGCAATGGCGGTATAGCTCAGAGATGGAAAGGGTCGAACATCCCGACATAGCAGGACTGGCTACGGAACGTATGGAGCTGATGGCGCTAGAATGGGCTTCATATGCCATGAACAATAACCTAGGAACATTTGCAACGGAATGGGGAGAGGCCCTGGCCTTCCTGAAGGGAGACTATAGGATCCAATGGTGCCCACAACGATTAAAACTCCTGGACTTGGACTAACAGCCCTCATGGGGACCACGCCACTCCCAAACAAAGACAGTAAGCTGCCGGCCAGAGAGACGGCAGGGTGGAGGGAGGGGACGGTGAGCAGTGCGGAGGGGGGTGGAGTTTACCATGTTGTAAAACAATGAAGAGATGTTTATTAAAAAAATGAAGACTCCTAATGTTTTGTCAGATTCTGAAACTGTAATGGCATTACCATTTGCCATAATACATTTGTACTGAGGATCTAACCTTTTAAACTTTTGTTCAGTACCTACAACAAGCAACTCGGTCTTTGACGCATTAAGAGCTAGTGAGTTTACCGCCGTCCATATCCGTATGGCTTCAAACACTTTATTTACTCTATTGGCATCTTCACTGTATACCCCAGTTAGTTTAAAAACTATCCGAGTGTCATCGGCATAGTTTTCAAAATGGACACCCAGAGAAACAAGTAAATCACAGAGGTTTTGAGAACATGTTAATTCCTGAGGGACACCATAGATCAAAAGTGTTCTTAATGATTGGGCATTTCCTGTGGCCACTGTGGCCATTCTTGGTCCCAGAAAAGATTTGAACCACCTAGCCGCTAGGGGAGTACATTTCCCAACCTCAATCAATCTATCTACCAGTGGTGCACGGTGGATCAAGTCAAATACTGAGGAGAGGTCCAGCAATAGGAGCAAGACTGCACCACCTTCATCAACAACACCTGCAATATTGGACTTTAAATCTAGGAGGGCAGTCTCCGTCCCATGATTTGTACGAAAACCTGATTGCTTGATTCCCAGGATATCGTTTTGCTCCACAAAATGTTGGTATTGTGTACAAGCAATTTTGTCGATGATCTTTAGAATGAAAGGGACATTCACAATGGGTCTATAGTTCCCTGGGACTGCTGGATCAAGATGATCCTTCTCAATCAATGATGTTATCCAACCCTCCTTTAGGTCTTCTGGAACATACACTCCTTGAAAGGAGTGGTTCACAAAGTGAGCGACCCATGGGGCAAGTATTTTTGCAAAATTCTTGAAATCGTGTAGCCGGTAAAATATCCCCCTTACAAGGGGTGGCTTTCATGCCATGTATAAACTCTGTGACCGTCATTTCAGTTACTTCTCTAAACGAGAAGAACACAGAGTTTACATCAGTTTTAATATTGATACTATCAAAGGAGTATCAACAGGGGGTAACTGGCTAACCTGGTCCCCAATAGCCTGTTGGTGTTGCACTGTTTTTTGAATGACACCATCATGGATGGACTGACACCAATCGTTGTCTTCAAGAATACAAGTCTTAGCTGTCACTCCTTTTAATTCCTGTAGCACAGTAAACAACTCTTGGGTTTCGATTGTGCCTGTTCAACTCTCATATTTACATTATTTTCTTTAGCTTCAAACACTTCCTCTTTGAAAGCTCTTGCTGCCTGCTTAAAACTAAATTCATTCTATTAAACTCACCTGTAGATAGCCTCTGACAATTGAAATAGCTAATGCACTGGAGACTACGGCTATCCCAAACTACACTTCAAGCGAGTTGCTCTCAAAATTCTTTCCACCCTGACTGTCAGGTGATTTGGCCGGCAGAATCACAACAGTTTGAAAAAAGATGCAAGGATGGGTTCATCCATCTGCTGTGGGTCAGGTGTGCACGGCACAACCAGAGAGGCGAGTAGAGTGACTGTCAATAGAGGGGTAATCAGCTCAAGGTCACCAGGCAGTATGGTAGGCAGGAATTCTGAGAAGCAGGGCACAAGTCCCAGGGCCCGCTGGAGGTCAGACAAAAGTGAACTTGTGAAAGTATTAATGTAGCCAAACTGGAATACTGCAACAGTCTCTCTACGTTTCAGACATGTGAAATTAATCTGTAACAAAAACAATGGTTTTGGACCTTAAATACAAGAATCGCATTATCCGGTTTTAACAACGAATGGATGACTCCCAGTTGAGCAGAATATTGAAGGAGGGAGTGCTGGAATAACCGTGACAACTATCTGGCCACCCTCCTCCTTCCATCAAGATCCGTGAGATCAGCTTTACCCCAGAACCTTGGTGCATCCCCTTTGAGAAAGTATAAAAGGATCTAGACTTTTCTCCTCTCGAGGTCTGGGGAAAATTCTCAATTGACCAGAAAATAAGAATCTAAAGGAACTATGCTAGCCTCTGCAGAAACCCTCAAAAAAAGACATGAATGCCTCTCTATGTTGCCCTTGTTCCACCTTCTAGAGACAAGGGAAGGTTAATCCCACTACTGTGGATGGTGGCATTTCTACTATCCCCATTCATTCATTCATTCATTCATTCATTCATTCATTCATTCATTCATTCAATACACCCTGCCTCCCTGTCAGGGAGATTTATCATTTCAGTGCTTCCTCCCCTCTCCTAGTGAGACCCGCAGCATTTTTTGCTCGACTTATGGAACTTTTCTCAAACCTGAATGATTAGAGCTTTTTTCCACTCATTCATTCCTATGGGCTCCCTTTTGGAACTTTATTCTTTGTGTTTTACTGTCCTATGGAGTCTACTTTCCCCCACATCTCTTTTAAGGCATCTGTATTTTACTATTGCAGCACACAACTCCTTCTGGGCAGTGTTGCTGGGGACCCCTTGGGTCCTCCTTTGAGATTCTTTCTTTATCCTTACACCTAAACTATATGGTCTGAGGGATTGGCACACACCACCTTCAGTGGAGTGCCAAAGGGATACCTAGCATCCCCCTTCTCTCTGCGCCTGTGACTTTTATGTCACAGACAATCTACTAGTTATGGCGGGTGGCAGGGGACGTGTTCTAATAGCTATTGTGTCATTTTCTACAGCAGGCTATGTTCATAGCCCCGGTTATCCACAATAGGGGCACCCAAGTATTGACTTGGTGGCTTCTTTCTTTTTCACCATTACTAGCATGGTTGTTCTTTTCAGCCCTGGGAGGGGGGGGGGCTGTGTGAGTGTTTTGCCCTTGGCAGGAACCCTTGGGTGGCCCCGCCTAGGCTCCAGTGTGTCTAGGCAGGCAGGAAGTGGGGGGGGGGGGGGCAGGAGGAATGTTTTCCCCTCCCTTGCCCTTCGTCTGCCTGAATGGAACCAGCTCTGCTGGGGGTCTCTGTCCTGTTTGGACAGCCACCCCCCCCTTTCGGTAAATTGCTGAGAGAGATTGCAGAGGAGTGTGTGGGAAAACTGAATAAAGGTGAGGTTCCAGGGGTGAAAGGCAGGAAACTGAAGTCACCGAAGAAGACGACCAGAGACGCATGCAGACCAGTTGCAATACTTTAATCAGTCTCATCTCCGAGGGGCTGTGCCTCTCCAGAGCTCCAGAACCCCAATACCAGGAGACCTCCGACCCAACTGAAGTGCATAGTCATGGAAAGGCTGAATCCACCCAAGTCTTTGCTGAGCTCCAGGTGAACCTCCAGAGACAATCCAACCTGTCCAAGTGCCCTCAACAGAGTGCAGGAATTCGGGAACCGAAGAAGATTGATCGGGCAAATCGTCTCCTTTGTTGGTGCTACAGAAAGGAGCCAAAACCGCAGAGCGACCAGAGAAGTTGCAGAAATCCGTGCCAGAGGTCCTCCCTCAACACTGCTGCTGAGAGATCCAGTCCATTGTCCTACCTTTCGTCATCAGACCAAGGAATCTGACGCTGGTTCCAGTGCTGCCACATCAAGGAGAAAAGGAATCCGAGGTCAGGTCAAGTGCTGCCACATCAAGGAGAATCCAGCCATGAAGATTTTTTCTAACCACAGGTACTGTCGGGAGAAAGGGTATTGCTTACCTTGATTCGAAAAATAACTCCATATCGTTGGAGTGCATGTAGAGGTGTCCAGGGCAACCCCCCCCCCTTACCTCAGACCCAAGTTCATGCTTGTGTCCCTTTAGCAAGTCTTTTAACAGGGTCTCCAATGTTGGTTGTATCCTCTTGTATCCACCAAAGTTTTGAATGTTCTGCTGCTTGTCAAGACTTTGAGATCTCTCTGAACTGCCTTTAGCTAGGGTTGCGTTTTGGACCTTAAAAGACTTGCTGTCCGAAGAAACAGCCTCTAGAACCTTAAGCCTGGCTAGTGTTACACTAACCAACTATTTTCCTTCCCAAAAGTCACTATATTGTGTGGGTTTGCAGAGTAAATGTATTTACCGTATTTCTTATAAGTTTCGGGGTATTAATGAGAATACGATAGAACTGTCATTACTGTCAAAGGCTGTAACAATTGTCACCGCGAGCAACTACAAACAGTGGCCTTTGAAAAGTATTCTAAAGTGTTTTGGTTGAATGTGCTGAGTATTTAAAAGTTGTTCTTGTTATATATATATATTATAGGAGGGGGTGCCAAAACGTCTTTTTTTCCCCCCATAGACTGAATGAGGGGAAAATGTTGCGCACGTCTACAGCCCAAACCACTGGATGGATTTTCACCAAATTTGCGGCAGGAGCTTGGTCCCAAAAGCATGCTTTTGTACATTTGGTGACAATCCGTCCAGTAGTTCTCTTTAATAACGACCAAAATGTACATCTTGGTCCGCGGACAAGATACCGATTGGCTAATCTATAGCGTCATGCCCGCCGACATGTGGCGCATTCACTGATTGGATGTTGAACGGCGTGACGTGCGTCAGATTCTTTCGCTGCGCCCGCCATCTTTCATTCGTGTTTTGGTGTATGCGACAATGCCGCTAACACATATAAAACACATCATTGCACTTGTTAACCTTACGCAATATTGTTTCGGAAGGTGAGGGTTAATGAGGCTGCAATGGGATGTGGTAGCAGGAAGTCAAAAAGTGGTGTTTTCTTGTCACCAAAGTCATACGGTAAATTGAAAGTTGCTGCTTAATATAGTGTCCACTAAGTACAAGGGAAGATTTAGTGCGTCTGTTACAATGCATTTAAAATAATATTGCAGTCAGAATGGCGTCCTAGAGTTTGAAATCTGAGGCAGCCACCTGCACTGTTTGATGGAAACAGCGGTTGTGCAAGTGTATGGGAGTAGCAGTTCTCATGCATGCATTCAGATATGTTGTTGCAAAGTCAGAATGTATTTTCATTCTGAGTGAAGGTCACTTTGGTTTGCTCTTTTGGTTGCGAGCTCAGTAGGCCCACGCATCTGACTGAACCCATAAGGGTCAATTGTTTAACCTTGAGCGAATGGGAAAATTGAGTAAGAATGCAGGTAGTGCAAGTTTGGAAAAAAATACCATTTGATAAGGTTATGTATTCAAAACGTTTGTAAGACTCATAATATCAACTGAAGAATATTCTTTCCTGCAAGTACATCGCTGTCTGAGTTTAACGAAGACAATGGAGACTGTAAATATCGTGTAAGTTTACTTTTGACGACTCTACACCGGAACGAGTTTTAATGTTTTATTACCAGAACAACCATTTTGGCATTCTATCTGAGGTACTATCTTTCTGTGTAGTTGTCTTTTCTTTTTTTTACTTATGGAGAGTGCAGATTCTCGCCGTTTGAAGGCTATCATTAGGTTCACCCATGTTCAACACTATTATTTCTTTAAAATGTCATGTACGACCACATCCATTTGTGTATCAGTTTCCACGTTCTTTTTGTCTTTTTTGAAATTGTTTGGTAAAGGTTGGGTATTGATACGTATTTTGTGTTACGTTATCCGAACAGCTACATTCTGGCGTACTGTGATTGCCATGGATTCCAGATGCCAAGTGACTGCTTCTTTGCACGCCAGATGCACATACTCGTGACCGGGTGCCTAACCGTCACTGTATTGTGGGACGACCGGCCTGGCCCCATTTGTCCATACGCTGGAGTGGCCATTAGGAGTAACATAACATCCTTTATGGTGGTGTAGGTCGAAGTTCATGGCGACGTCTTGGAAATCAATGTGCGACCGACGCGGTTGTTTTATCGAAAGCGAACACTTTGTGTATGCGAAAAGATCAACGTGTACCTCACGAAAAACATTTTTGATGACGACCAAAGAAACAAAGTAACTATTTGATTGAAAATGGGAATAGTCCGATGGTCTCGGACAGTTCATTCTGAAATTAAAGTACTTTACAAATTCTAAAATGTTAATGTTTTCTTTTAAAAACCAGTTTATTATTTCAAAATGTAACATGCTACCTTGTATGTCGCTGTGTGTTCATTTGCAGGTTCTGCGTTATGGCACGTAGGTGCTTATGGGCTCATTTGGCTACGCTGGAGAGGAAGGTCATCCAAAAAAGTATACAATATCATTAGGGTTGGTTATGTGACGAGTTGTGGGAGTGTTTTCGTATTACACAAGTGTCATAATGTAGTTAAAAAACATAGGGGTATACGTTTATTGACTGAGGGGTAGCCTGCAACCATGGGGAGTGGGAGAATGTCGGGGTCATGGTATAAGGTCATGATCCGCATAATGTGGCTACTGGCCATGACCAGAAGGGAGAAAAGATAGGATTACAGTGGCCATGTCCACCTGGGACTGGCTTTGTGGTAAAGTTGTTTGATATTTGGATACATTTGAAAGGGAGGAAAAAAAGTGCTGGTGGTAATATGTTAACAGTGTTTCCTTTTTGCTTTTTGCAGGCTGCCATGCAAAGCGAAGAGGGGCCATGTATGGAACAACCGCCTTCCCTTTCTATGATGGCCATCTCGGAAAAGGATTTTGTTTTGTAATCCGGGACGCCACAGGCATCCCATGTTAGAACGACAAATCCTCTTTTTTAGTAGCACATGTTACTGCTTTGCAAATCTAGATTGTTAATGGCAAATGTTATTGCGTCTATGTCCTTTACTGAGAAATATAAAGTAGATGGAGTGTATGTGAATTGTTGCTCAATATTTTTAAACTGTGAAAGGTGGTTCTTAAAAAGGAACATTTCATTTGTTTCCGGATGGCTTTTTTTTTTGGGAACCGCAGCTAAGAAGGAAATTTGTGGACAGAAATGAGCAAAGAGGCACCAAACAGTAATATGGATGAAGGGGGGGGGGGGTCAGAAGGTAGGTGGACGGGGAAAAATGTTGTGCGTGTGATTTGTAAGGTAGGGGCAGTGTTTCTCATGCTCCTTCATTACAGCAGTGGTGCTGTTTCTTGGGGAGGAGGGATGGCCTTAGCGCATGTCGTTTTCAGATAACTAGTACTTTTGCTAAAAGTGCGTACTGTGTACTATATTGTTAACGAATAAGTGTTCGAGGTGTGCAAGGGAAATGTTGAAGGTGGAAGTTCCTACATCAGTAAAAAATGTATTTCCACACTGTCCACAAGGCATACATCTTATTGTTAAGTGTGTATGGATTCTCGGATACGTCATTGTGCTGTGCGCCAGCATATGGTCATGTGGCATTCTCCGCAATGTGTGCAATGAAGTCAGATGTTACATTATGGTTATGTGCTACTACTACAAACCGATGAACTTTAGCAAAAAAACTTTGTTAAAGGCATGTTATGGTTAAGTTGCGCTACTAAAAACCTATGAAATTCAGTAAAAAAAAAAAAAAAAAAAACTTTAACGGGGCGTTATTGTTCCAAGTAAAACCGAAAAACCCTTGAAATTCGCCAGTTATGGTAAGCTAAGCGACCATAACTCGCGCTACCACTGTGCACTGCTAAGACTAACACCCAGGGCATCAAAGATGACATCACAAATGTCACTGATGACATCACGTGTGCATTTAGTTTTCATGAAAACTCTGTAGAAGGGATTCTTACTATAATGTTGACCAAAAAGTGTCAAGGATAATTGGAATAAATATCATGAGCTAATTAGTGCATTAAGCAATGCATTGATATAAATAGCATTCTATTATGAAGTTCTATCCAGTATACTAATCTACTCATGCAGAAACATAGGCATTGTGTGCAGTATACATGAGAGGTGCAATATTCATAATTTTGCCATGTTGAATACTGAAATGATAACTACTTTCTTATTAGAGTGTTGCGTACTGTGAAACATGTAACAAATAGCTAATAAAACCCACTCAATAAATTGCATTATTGCAGACAAATCACAAAGAGACAACAACACATACAAATATGAGTATATACAGGGAAATTGAAGTAAGGAAAAAAGCAGAAGTAGTAGCAGAAAGAGTTCATAACCTAACTGATTGTCTTTATGTAGAGAAATGATTGCTCCGTTTCAAAGCTGCTACTTGCCCTATGCATATGTATCACATTATTTCACTTGACCCTAAGGATATTAGTGCGAGTACAATGTGTACAAATATGAGCATATACAGGGAAAGTACAGTAATAAAAAAACAACAGAACGATCAGAAAGTGCTGATAACTCTACTGATTATCTTCATGCACAGAAAAGATTGCTGTCTTTCAAGCCTGTGTCTTCCCCTATGTCTTTCAAGCCTGTGTCTTCCCCTAAGGATAAGCCTACAAATATAGTACCTTTTCAATTTTTAATTCCTGACTGTTCCTGAACAAAATCATGTGGCCTAGATATGCGACTAAAGGAGAAAAGGGGGAGCCAGACATGTGATGTCATCAATGACATTTGTGATGTCATCTTTGATGTCCTGGGTGTTAGTCTTAGCAGTGCACAGTGGTAGCGCGAGTTATGGTTGCTTAGCTTACCATAACTGGTGAATTTCAAGGGTTTTTCGGTTTTACTTGGAACCAGAACGTGCCTTTACAAAGTTTTTTTTACTGAATATATATTATATATTTTACTATACATTTGAGTGTTTCTTTGATGTGGTTTACTAACTGGGTTCAGTGTACTAACCTACAGCTCACATATGCCTCTTAAGATAAGCCTGACTGCTCTGCCACTCTACCACGGTTCCAGCAGTAGTACAGACTGATACCAAGAGTTGGAGATCTACAAACCATTGGGACGGTTTTATGAAGTCCTACCTTCCAGAGGATTTTGGGAAAACTCCCCCAACACTCCCCCATCCCCCAGATAATGTATTTACTGTGCGTCCCCACACCACCAGCAAAAGCGATTTGAGATGGAGTACAGTACAGGCATATGAATGAATGCCCACTGTTTGCTATTCAGACTTATCGAACATGGTGACTTATGGGTTTGCTAATCTGAGATTCTGCTTGATGAACAAGCCGCTTTGAATACATGAGGTTTGTATGCACATGTGAGAAAAGTCTTCTACTTGGTTCTGAAACTACCAGGGCAGTGATTTATCAGGTTAGGAACCTCCCCGGGCCAGTGGATGTTGGGCTTCAAGGAGTTATGTAAAGGGTCCCTTATTCACGTTGCATGTGTGTCTGGTCCATGGCAGGGGACACATGGTCTGTCACCCACCCCCACTGGACAATCAGGGCAAGCCAACCCTAGAGGCTTAAGCCCTGATTGACACTCTTATAAAATAGTTTGCAGGTCAGTGGAAACGCTGTCCCTCCCCAAATGAGAGCCTAAACCTTGCCTCAACCAGAGCCAAACCTCCAATACTAAAAAGTGAGGTTTTCCCTTTAAAAGGAGAACCACTCTGTGTGATCAACGAAGGTAAAAAGTACACTGCTACTCCTGCCAATTCATCTGGCACATCAAAGGAAGTTTGTTTGAAGGTCTGCAGGAACCACAATGAACACTTCCGCCCATGGATACAATGTTTAGAGAATGCCACTTCCCAGATGTGAAGAAATTCATATAGGAAGCAGCATTACAACTATGTTCCCTGGCAATAGAATCTTACGCTGGCAGGCACTAAGCTACCACTGAATCAAACAATATGTGAAGCTTAGCCAGCGTGTTTCCAACTAGTAATTGTCACACTGGAAACACCACAGCGCCAGTCTGCTGCAGGCGCCCCAAGTCTGGTGCAGGGAGCCTCAGGGAAGGCCAGAACATAAACTCTAATACGGCAAACAGGACAGTTATCTCCAGTTCAGAGCAATGTGGTCGAACCCCAGAGCCCAAAGCTGCCCAGGTGCACTAATCATTGCTTAGACCCCCACTGAACACTCCGAGGTGCAGACCCTCGTAGTAAATACTAACCAGTGGTAAGTGGCAGCCTCACGAGGGGAGAGGATCCTGAAGGAGTAGATGGTGAGGAGTGAACAGAAAGAGGTAATCATAAAATAGATTATCGCAGAAGGGGTAACATGGAGGCAAACGAGAGGTGGTGGTACTAAAAGACCAAGGTGGAGGGGCTAACATCTAAAGGCAAAAGGTGGGAGAAAGAAAGAAGGGGAGGTAACAGTAGTGGAGGTGGAGCAATCAGAAACAAGACAGGTCCAGGAGGAGGAGCCAGCAATAGGACCTAGACGTTGAGAGGTGGTGGTGAGGAAGACAGCAGCCCAGAGTAGGGGATGGCACCAGAGACCAGGAGGTGCAGCTATCAGGTGAAGAGAGTGGTACATAGAGGGTAGGTGGAAAGCGAAGAAGGGAAAAGAGCAAGGGTGAAGGAGGCCAGAAAATAGGACAGCAAGCATAGGAATGTTCCAGAGGGCCAGTACAAACCTAGGCAAGACCAGGTGGTGAGAGGGAGAGGGAGGTTATGATCAGAGAGGCGAAGAGGAAGAGTTCTAGGGTACAACCAGCCCACCATCAGGACCCCTCTCTGGTTCTCCCTCCCAATCGCACCCACTAATCTGTCTGCTCACAGACTGGTTCCTCGGAGGTGAAGTAACACACAGGTACTGTACAGACACGGGCATTGGCTCAACGGGGAGAAATGTATTTGAATAAAATAGCTAACAAACAATATTGACATCGGTGTCCCCCTTGATCCCCGGTGTCCTACGTGACAATTCCTGTTGCAATCTGCCATACAAATAAATATGTGGAAAAGAACAGTCATCTGTGACTTAAGAATACGACTGATATTGCCTTTGCTCTGGCTGGTTGCCTCCATGAACTGCAAGAAGTGAGCATTTCTAGCCATTTTCCATTCCCTACCTGAAGATGCATTTAATAAGAAATAATGCCGTTCCGTGATACTGATTTTTATTTATATGTAAACTTTATAATATTTTACAGTACCTCTGATGCATGTACAATATGTATCCGGGAGATCCAGGTAAATAAGCTGGTCAGTGGTAGTTCAATTTCAAATGTTCTCGCCTATACACAAGTGTTTTGAAACACTTGTGTATAGGCGAAGTTATAAATGCCATATCATATCTTGTAGTACTAGTGTACTCCAGAAGGCCAATGCTTTCTGTAGACCTTTTCTAGTACTAGTACGGATGCCATGCTCCATGAGGCCAATGCTTTCTGTAGACCTTTTCTAGTACTAGTACGGATGCCATGCTCCAGGAGGCAAATGCTTTCTGTAGACCTTTTCTAGTACTAATACGGATGCCATGCTCCAGGAGGCCAATGCTTTCTGTAGACCTTTTCTGGTACTAGTACGGATGTCATGCTCCAGGAGGCAAATGCTTTCTGTAGACCTTTTCTAGTACGGATGCCATGCTCCAGGAGGCCAATGCTTCTGTAGACCTTTTCTAGTACTAGTACGGATGCCATGCTCCATAAGGCCAATGCTTTCTGTAGACCTTTTCTAGTACTAGTACGGATGCCATGCTCCAGGAGGCAAATGCTTTCTGTAGACCTTTTCTAGTACTAATACGGATGCCATGCTCCAGGAGGCCAATGCTTTCTGTAGACCTTTTCTGGTACTAGTACGGATGTCATGCTCCAGGAGGCAAATGCTTTCTGTAGACCTTTTCTAGTACGGATGCCATGCTCCAGGAGGCCAATGCTTTCTGTAGACCTTTTCTAGTACGGAAGCCATGCTCCAGGAGGCCAATGCTTTCTGTAGACCTTTTCTAGTACGGATGCCATGCTCCAGGAGGCCAATGCTTTCTGTACACCTTTTCTAGTACTAGTATGGATCCCATGCTCCAGGAGGCCAATGCTTTCTGCAGACCTTTTCTAGTAGGGATGCCATGCTCCAGGAGGCCAATGCTTTCTGCAGACCTTTTCTAGTATAGTACTAGTACAGATGCCATGCTCCAGGAGGCCAATGCTTTCTGCAGACCTTTTCTAGTACTAGTACAGATGCCATGCTCCAGAAGGCCAATGCTTTCTGTAGACCTTTTCTAGTACTAGTACAGATGCCATGGCTCCAGGAGGCAAATGCTTTCTGTAGACCTTTTCTAGTACTAGTACGGATGCCATGCTCCAGGAGGCCAATGCTTTCTGCAGACCTTTTCTAGTACGGATGCCATGCTCCAGGAGGCCAATGCTTTCTGTAGGCCTTTTCTAGTACTAGTACGGATGCCATGTTCCAGGAGGCCAATGCCTTCTGTAGACCTTTTCTAGTACTAGTATGGATGCCATGCTCCAGGAGGCCAATCCTTTCTGTACACCTTTTCTAGTACTAGTACGGATGCCATGCTCCAGAAGGCCAATGCTTTCTGTATACCTTTGGTTTCCGTGTGCTCTCCGCGTTTGGTGCATACACCGGGCCGATCTTAAAAGATAAGCGAGCCGTTCCGATATTCAACACCTGATCGATGGCTCTAGCTTTGAGGCCAATGCAGCAAGCAGCCACATCTGCCTATGAGATGCCTATTGATGCAAGATGGAAACACACTGGAACAGGCTAGAAGGAGCGTCTTATTATTCAAATACTCCATGTTTCAGAGACCAACAGATTTCTTCTACAGATTACAAGATGTAAGAATACTCACCATCTCTATAATGTCTGCAGGAGCATCATCTATATTTTCTATATCAAAATGGTTCATGGGTGCTGTGGCCATTTCTGTTTTGAGCTTCTCATTTGCTTGGGCCATCTGGGGTAGGAAGTCCTGCACTCTGTTTAACACTGAAAGAGAAATGATTCAATCAATCAACACCTCACGACAGGCCTTTATCACGCAATATGGCCCAGACAGAAAGGAGACCACAATAGCCAAGCAGATGCACCTGCAAGGAACACGTGGTCAAAGAGGCTTTAATAAATAGAATTATACCTCACACAATACATTTCTAGCATGTATTTTGAGAAATAAATGCATTTGTTTCTTAATGTCCCAGGAACAATGCATATTTGTGTGCTTAACACTTAAAACAGCAAAAACTAGCACAAAATGAAAAGCTTTTAGATGGCCAAATATATGAAATCTTAAACTATGCAGCGTCACTATATCCGGGCATCAATTAAGATGTGCATCACTGCCAAACTGACAGAAAACTACAGACTTTGTGAAAGGTTGGGGTGTAACACATGTATAATCTTTAGTTTTATTAACATGGTCATCCGCTTTGTATAGCAGGCATCATGAATACAGTGTTGTGCTGGTCTGACTCGTAAATACTTCTTAGCGTACAATCCCCTACTGGGACCTAACAAAAAGGTAAAAAGAAATCCAATTGGGTTTTGCCGCATCAGAAGCACCTTAAATTGAGATTTAAGCATTACTTTTCTGTAATGCTAGTTTAATGGACTTTGGACTAAATTCTAGTTCTAGTTCCAATGAGTCCTCTGAAGAATTCCTTATCTTCGATATATTTCTCCTGCTACAGCAGATCTCGGAATCTTTTCGACAGCAGGGGACCCTATGCAGCATTAACATCTAAGTCCCTCAGGGCTCATAATCATCAAAGGAGGATGGGACGTGGGCCTCTCTAAGAAGCTCACACTGCCCCCCCAGGACATCAGTTCCCTTTTCCTCCTAGCGCTTCTCGGGAACTATCTTCACCCCTCTGAAATGTTCTCATGTATTCAATCAAAAAAGGGAAGAGGAAAAAAAATAATAATAATAATCTACTTTCTTGACAGAATGTCGACACCAAAATCATATGGCTTTAAAAGACATTATGACTGTGACACAAAAAACGACGATAATGGATTTTCATAAAGTGGGTCTCTGGTGTCTCATCAGTGCCAATCATCGGGCAGCCGATTGTGGCTCGTGCCAAAAGAAGACGCCAAAGGCACGAAGGAGAGATGGTCTAAATTAGCCCCCAGGCACTCTACATCCAAGTCGCCCAGCACTAACCCTTCAAAATCAAAGTCGTCTGAAAGTGAGAAGCTCCGAAATGACCAAAAAGTTCCCGGAATGACCCAAAAAGAGAGCTAAGAAACAAAGAAAAAGATCAAAGTTCTCAAAAAAAGGAGAAGGCACAGACACTCCTCTGTGGACTACTAACCTTGTTTAAAGACATATGGTCCCTATGGTTAATAACGATGTAACAAATGTATTAAGTCTCCCGCCAGCAGCCACCCCGCTTGTGGGCACAATAATGGGGGTACAATTACCTATAGCATCACTTGAAACTACATCTCTAATAAGCAAGGCGGCCCACTGGAGAATACCCATTTACTGGGTCACTGCATTAATCCTAATTCTATACTAATGGCCAGGAGAGTTGGCTGGGTGGAAACAATTCCAAAATCGGACTTTTGCATCATGCCAAGTAGCGTCATATGGACTTTGCTCCAAACTTGGTAAATTTTTGTCGAGACTCACAGCTAAGACCGCCCCCTCTCCCCTCTTTTTTTATCCCAAAACAGAGAGTCAAGCAATACCAGATCCACTTGGTCATGTCTCGAACAATGCAGTCCAATCTGGTAGCGATGAGAAAGGTGCTATGAGCAACACGAAAGAGATTCCAAGAATGGGAAATACAGCACTGGAGGATAGATTTCATATTCTAACACCGCTAGAAGAAATAGATGAACTGCCGGATGAACCTGATATATCGAATTCGGAAATTCGAATTCTACCTGTTGTAGTTCCGGTCCCGGATGTCCCTGTCCTGGCTACTAACGAAATACAGACTGATGGTGACAGTAAAATTGTTGAATTGAAACAACGGTCCATAGTTTCATGGAACATAGCAGGTGCTAAAGACAAGTTAAAAGCACAAGAGGTAAAGAGTTTACTGGTTGAATATGACATTATTTTAAATTTACTACAAGAAACATGGGGGGGGGGAATAATTGGTTATTGACTTACCATGTCAGAGCTAAGAAATGGAAAAGAGGAAGATATTATGGGGCCTAGCTACTCTTTCAAGTGTTCATTATGTCCTCAGCGTTGGGTATCGCATATACATTCTCAATATATAACAGCCCCACCTCTGAGAACTCGGTTGATTATAGGGTAATGGCCCCTTGGAGGTCCTTTTCGATTTGGAGGAAGATGCTGTATTGAATATTCCCACCCCCGAAATGCTGGATCCGAGAACTTGTGGGGAAGGCTTAAAATTCTGGCACTGGCTAATGATCAATGAATGGTAGTTTCCTGATTATTTACCAGTGGCCTTGACGTTTAGAGGTCAAGGTGCAGTTCTACTATAGACTATTTTCTGGAGATGACCAACATGTGGGGCAATATTGAGAAATTCCGAATCCACCCTGACTTATTTAGCGATCATTTTGCCCTCGTTCTAGGTGGAATAGGGAGGAACAAGAGAAATCTATATTCAACACCTGTCTGAGATTACATGTAGAGGGTGCACAACAAAGCGGCTGAGACGTAATAAAATGGACAAAACACGAGGTACAAGCCCAAACATTGGGAAAGAAGCAGCCTAGTTTCCAGATCCTGTTAAATGATGGACAACCCAGTGGTGATTGTTCACACATGGATGAAGCTTACGGCTGATATACGTGAAGTATTTGTAGTTTAGAGTGGTACTCAGAATGAGGAGAAGAAAGCGTGATTTGATAAAGATTAAGAGACGCAAGGAAAAATCTGCTGAGTTCATTGAAACAAGTAAACACACCAAAGGGGGAGATTGGAACAGCCAGAACGCAATACAAACGAGCTATCATGAAATGGATAGTAGAACTAGATACAACCGCATGGAATAAGCTGGAGCTGGCAAGTAAGGATACAAATTTTAAACAAATGTTGGGAAGCAGTAAATAATGGCCCAGCATATAGGGAGAATATGACTGGATTACAAACTGATGACCCTGATAATAGCAGGGTGAAAGAAATCCTGAATCTGGGATAGGGGAGATCCGCACAAGATACTCCATGTGAAGACGATGGAAGTTCACTAAGAGTAAATACTGAAGCTCCACTCCCATTTAAGTTTATGGAGGTGACTAAGGCTATCAAGCTATCTAAGCGGGATAGAGAGCACCAGGCACGGATAGGATACCTGTAGATTACTATTAAGATTATACGGAAGAGTGGGGACCCATCCTGACTATATTGATTAATGCAATATATTACTTTCTAAAACCATCCTGGAGGACTGGAGACGTGCAATTATTGTCCCAATATTTAAAAATGGATGAAGAGAAAGACCAGAATCCTATCGGCCGATCTCATTACTAAACACTAGTTGCAAGCTATTTGGTTGATGTCGCCTGAATAATATGGAAGAGTGGGTCACTTCCCAAGCCATATTGGCTCCTATTCAGCTTGGGTTTCGTCCGACACTAGGAACTATGGAGCGAGGGCTAATCTTATATATGGTATTTGCCCATTGCCTGTATTTCAAACAAGAACCTGTCAAGGACCTAGGCACTGCTCTCGATAAAGTTAATCTGAACAAATTATGGATCATACTTGGGTCCTATGACTGGCCAGTAAACATCATAGACATTCTTAGGTTTTACACCCGAATATTGAAGCTTGCATCACACCAGAGAGGACATTGCACACCCTGGTTCCCCATATGTTCAGAGGTTAGACAGGGGTGTGTATAAGCTCCATCCTTGTTCTCCCTGTATATTAATGATTGCAATACAGACGTTCCCAAGACAGGAGGGATGTAGATTGCGGCATTAGTTTATGCCGGCAATGCTATCCTTATTGCGTGCACTCAAAGAGCCTTATAACTTTTAATTAATAAGTATACGACTCTTATGTGGGAACGTGATCTGCCAGTAAATTCGTAACAATCTGCAGTCATGGTATGTTGTCGAAGGAAGAGAACATGTCTAACTACATGGTGCAATGCAACCCCTATCCTGAGGGTTACCCCCTTTGATTACCCCGGGATTCGTTTCTTAGATTGCTTTACGGCAGAGGCTCATTCTACCAAGCAAGTATCTCTAATGAAACAGTGCATTGTAGGCATCTATCATTTCACAAAACAAGATAAACAGCAAGCGCTAAATATCATCAACACTATTTGCTAGAACAATAGGGGCCGCCAAGTACGGAGCTGCAGTGTGGGGCCTTGCAGACCATGCTAGCTAGAAAAAAATTAAAAAAGAGAAGAAAATGCTTTTCTAGAGCATTTGCTGGCTCTGCCCCAAATTATGCAACGCACAATTAAATAGGCCTAGGTTTTATACATGATGAATTGGCTCAGAGCACGGCCCTTCCATGGATCAGGATCTGGACTAACCCAAATTCGACATTTACCCAACATATGTTTATTTGATGACTAAACAAGAGATAGAGGAGGTCGAATGGTTCACAAATACAAAAGTGACACTGGGAAAGATCAATGCAACCCCTGCTCTGCTTAATAGTATTGCCAGCAGGGATATAAAGAGAGCTTAAAAAGGAATGAACCACGGACGCTACAGAACCCAGACCAGCAAATAGACGATGTTTGATCTTAGCTAGTGGGCAAATAAAAGATCACTTAACCTGGTCTGATAATGAATCCCAGAGATGCTGATAACCTGAGCACGATTTGAATGCTTACTGCCGCGTGAAGCTTTATGTAAGAGATCAGGTTGAGGTATCGAGGCAAGGTGTCCGATGCACTGGGCAGAACTAGAGAATATGGCACATTTGTTATTTTTTTGCCCGGCATATGAATCGTTTATGAAAAAGGTTACTGCTTCCACCTTTTATGGCCAACAGATTTCTGCACTAGCGTCCAGTGCTTTGTTTTTTATTCAACGTAGAATCTCCACTCGAGGCTTGGCCATTATCCTTGAATATGCAAGGAGCCTGGAGACTATGGGAAAAGGAATGGAAGGAAAAAAGTTGAAAGTTCCAGAAATTCTTTTTAGTTACACAATAGTCTTGAGGGTTTACAGTATGTACTAGAGTTATAAATTCATTTTATTATTATCATCATACATATTTGAAACTGTTTTTAGATTTGTTAGCTATTTTTAAATAAATGGTCGTCAATTTTAATATGCTCGTTATCAAGTATTTTACATGTGATTATATCATTTTTTAAATTTTTTTATTTTAGTAAAATAAAGGGGACATCAAAACCATATCATCTTACTAATCATTTACATACAATCATCCTTGTAGATCTTGTCCTACATCATGCATCATGTCTCACATGTCATACCACTTGTTCCATTAAGCTCCAGGTTTATTGTTCCTCAGGTTTTTCAAGGAGCATCGAATTAATTTTGGCCAAAAAATTCATTAAAGCGTACGATGATTTACCCTTTCAGTTTGCAAACCTCAACCACCAATCTTTGTCACTGAGTGATGGTGTCTAGTTCACAACGACTTAAGACCTGGGCAATATAGAGTCAGATGTTTTAAGGTTTCTTTACATCTTTCACAAAACTTGACAATTTTGGTTCCAACCACTTCTGTCTCAATCTCACGCTCTCCTTTGTGTCGAATAAGTTCAAGCGAACCTTTAACGTAAGTAGTTCTATATTTCATGCTAAGGGATTTCTCAAGTTATTGCGGTAGAGTATTCCGGTCTTTACCTTCTTACGCTGCGTCTTTCATCAACCTATGTTGGTTTCGCCTATCAACTGTAGTTGTCCAACCTAGTTCCCATCGTTTTTTTTTTTATTACTAGATTTGGATTCCTTTTCAATGTGTCACTGTCAGTATTCAGGTCAGTCAAGTGTTTTTCACATTGTGCTATCCATTTGGTCGGAACCGAGTCTTTGCTACATTTTCCTATATCAGCAAGAATATCAAACTGTGGAACACGTTTTTCAACAGTGATCTTCCTGTACGTGGATAACATTCCATGCTATTCTTGCATTGATTGACACAAGACCTAGTTCATATCGAAGACATGATATTGGTAATCCCTTCCGAAGTTTTAGGATTCTGCTCCAGTACGTGTTCTCTAGCTAGTTATATAATAATTGTGCCGTGAATTAATTTGCTATTGCGTTTTTATGTAGAAGAATTTCTGAATTTTTGACTGACTGACTACTCACCTGACAGACTTGTATGTTTCCCTTCAAAATCTGCCTGGCACAAAAGTGAGAGGAATTCCTCTCAAAATGATGGAAATCTTTCAGAAAGCGCAAGGAAATAATACACTGGTAAAATGAAAAAGAGGGCACGCACCGGAAGGAAGGGATTGAGGAGCGGGGGAAGAAAGGACACATTGTAAAATAGCTACAGATAATCGAGAGGTAACTAATATCTCTGTGCCTGTTACTATGCATCCTCAAGAGCAGCCCCCTACAGAATTATCCTAGAAAGGAAGCTCTTCAGCCGCATCACGGCCTTGAGGAGGTGTACTGAAAAGATTAAGTACAACTTAGGAAGAGTCAAAGATGGATATAAGGGGAGTGTCGAGAAAATGTATAGGAAAGTGGGTGGGGAGGAAGGTGTATCGCTAGATATACTACATGTCAACGAACACACTACAAGTGGTTATTTCACATACAGCTGTCCAGATACGGTCTTATTTTTCCTTCGATTCATCGTGGGTTTCTTCCCCACAGAGGCCAGCCTTAGAATATCAGAAATCCACACCTCCAAAGTTGGTCTCATTTGAGACTTCCAAACTCAACCTTTATGTGCTCCTCCCTGTGCAAGTGCCCGAGTGGCAGATGCTCAGTGTCTTCCAACGAGCCAAGAATAGACAGTCAATCTGGGCTTAAACACAAGGGACATCCTTCCCTTTTCTGCAGGTCCAAAACATGCACGAGGGATGCCCTGCCAGTGCCACAATACCCATTATCCACCCTGAGCATGTTGTCCTGGCATTAGTAAATGCTCTGAATGGTCTTTTGCTGAATCAATCTCACTCTGGAGCCCTGCAAGCATTCCTGCAATTATTCAAAGCTTAATGGTGAAGTACCAGCGATTACCTACCCAATATCATCTTCGCTTTACTCAGAGCGGAGTACAATCAATCGCATAGTGCCGAGAGGTATATGTAGTATGGCGGGTTGGCCCGCCACTAATAACCACACTGGAGACTAGAAGTTGTGCCAACTGTGTTTATTTGAAATTACAAATGGTTGGTCTAATGGATTCACGGGTAGGTCTCCGGGCTAAGCGGGTTCTTGGGGAATTTGGCAGTAGGGACCCCCCCACTACTTATTTCCCACCAGTTTTCCCCATCCCTAGCCCAGGTGTCCTTAACAGGGTGTTAGTATCTCGCCAATGGGGACACCAATCTGTCGTTTGCTATAATACTATTGGGGTTTTCCCTAAAGCGTTGGCTAACTCACTCCCTGGGGTTTTTGTAGAATTTCCACAACTTATCCCGTTTAGTACTTTAAAGAAGTCGATAGGGATGGTGTCTTCTTTTGCCCAGTACCACTCTCGCTTCTTCCACACCCGTTCTTGCCGGACCCTGCACTACTCTGGGGTTCCTAAATGTTCTCCTCCCACCATGTTGCTATCCTTCCAATCTCTCACTCCGCCTTTCTACCTCCAACCTTTGATCTTACTTCTCTTCTTTCTCCTGCTCTTAAGATCAATCTGACCTTCAACGCCCTCTGCTGAAACCTTTGCGGTTTTAATTTACTCCCTCTTATAATACCTCCTGGCATCCTCTGCTACTACTGCCTCTATTCTTATTGCTAATCCTCCCACTACTCCTATTCTCCCACTCCCTGTCAACACTACCACCACTCGGTTACCACTACTCCCTTTGTACTGTGCCTACCACTGCCTAAGACGCACTACCGTTCACTACTATCATCTACCTGCTACTCCCTCTACCAATATACTACTCCCATAACGGCTACCACCTCCACTATG
This sequence comes from Ambystoma mexicanum, assembly GCF_040938575.1. Lineage (NCBI taxonomy): Eukaryota > Metazoa > Chordata > Amphibia > Caudata > Ambystomatidae > Ambystoma > Ambystoma mexicanum. Next base: position 1,227,769,697 of record NC_090936.1, read on the forward strand.
ACCTCCGCCCTGCTACTCCTACTCTACACACTCTTCACACTCTTCACTCACACACAAATACTCCACAGATCCCCTCTCTCCAATAGCTTCCACACTCAGTATGTTCCCTAGTCTCTCTGCCGTCCTCCACCACTTCCTGTCCTTGCCCGACTAAAGCACCCCACCAACTCCCAGGATTGGATTTACCCTGACCAATGGCTAACCTGTCTCTTGGGGCTAGCCCCGCCCCCTTTTTGTGTGCCCTTGCAGCATTTCTGGTATGGACGGCCCAATCATCTGCCGCCCCTTGTTTTAAGGCCTTAATATTTCCATTCACTGGTGGGCTAGCAGAAGTCTATATCACGGCCTCCCTGGAGGCCTTGAAATCATTACAGTCATCCCTGACGGCTTAGTTGGCTTCCTACTAGGAGGAGAAATCCCAGCTGATGAAGTGTAGGTTCGCTGTGCGCTGGTTCCAGCTAATGCTGCCACTGCATCCTGGGGTAGAGATCACTGCCCCGCTGCGGTCCTCCCTCAACCGTGTTGTGGCATCCACGGCACCCTGCGACATTGCCTGGGGGTGGGGGGGGGCAATCGCTGGCATCTCGTCCTGTGGCTCGCGCCAGTGCTGCTGCCAATGTGCCGGTTGGATTTCCCCCTGCAGCGCCACCGCCACACACTCAGGTAGGGTGGAGGTTGGGGGCTATGAGGGGGTCCACCTTCACTCTGGCACCAGTCGGGTTGGGGCAGGCTGCCCCCACCCCTTTGATAGGGCCTGTAAACAGTAGACATTTAAACATTTTATGCCAGCGGTATGCCTTGGTTAGGTGCAGCAAATTAGCCACCAGCCATTTCGGCACAGCTCCCACTCATGCACGCCCTGTTGGCTGTCCGTACTGGGGTGGCAATGCAAACAGTTATAACCGATCGCCGAGACCTATCTGCGCCGGGATATTACTGTTTGCTTAAATGTATTGTCATGCAAATCACTAAGAAATGCAGTGCTTTGGGTGACAGTATATTTAAGCCAAACGCCACACGCTTAGTACATGCAACTGTAAGGGTTACATGTACTGAGCGCATACTGAACTGAGAGGTTAGGAGGATGAATGCCAAAAAGCAAGAGAGCCAAAGGACAGGACGTAAACCACGTGTGATAGCCATTTTGAGTATTTGGTACTCCAAAATGGCATTGTGCAGTAAAAATCAAACAAATAAAACACAAGGGTGCAGGGGAGAGCATCAGAACAAGATGAACAAAAACAAAGAATGTTGCAGTGAAAAAGGGATACAAAGTAGCACACGCCACTGTAAGGTGGTGTGGGCTACTTTACGACAAAACAGAAAGCATTGCCAGCCTTAAGGGCCCTTCAAGGTCCCCAAAAGAATTGAGCTGAGCAGGTAAGTGAAGCTAAAAGAAAAAAGCCAATGGTGGGAAAACGCAAAACGAGAATTCTTACCCAGCACGCGCGTGTCAATAAAGGATGCAAGAAAAGGCGCAACCATTGAAGCTTGTGGAATTTCATCGGTTACAGTGGAGGGAGGTTTGTGGATGTAGTTCCATCCCTTGGTTCTGTAGTTACCCATGTTTTTGTAAACCACTGCCCTTGGCAGCCATCTTTCTCCTGTTCAAGGATAGGAAACGGTCATGTATAGTCATGGCCCTTCTCAAGCTTTGCCTAGAGCCCAGGTAGGGCTGCTGTGTGATTTCAACTGGTGAGAATTGATTTAGGATCCAGACACCCCAACCCGAGTGATGCCCAGAGTGTTCTGAGCCGATTATCCAGGACTGCACCGGACTTTGCCATCCATGAGCTGCACTACCACCATCTATTGCAGAGGACCTGGCATTCATTTCCTTGTAGTACCCCCTAGAATTGCGGACATAAGAGGCCAGTTTTTATGACGCACTAAAGAGGTTAATGATCATTAAATAGAACTAACGTACATGACAGCAGCTCATTAGATCTCTGACCCAGACATTATTCAGAAAATTGTGAATCCCACTGCATTGCGAGCACTCTGCCAGAACCATGAAGTTTACAGAGAAAGGCAGGATGTCCTGAAAGCATCCAATGTAGCACTTGGGAGATTGTTCCATTCTTCCAATTAGAAATGCATTTAGTATGGACGTAACCAGCCAAGGAGGACACGAAAGAACAGGACTGGAAAAGATGGTTACGGTATGTTCTGACACAATCAACAGCAGATCCCTCAGGCTTTCATATTATGTTGCCCGACACACAGTGAGATATGAAGAAAATCAGTGCCCCCCCCCCCCTCCTAGAATCCGCAGGACTGAACCAATACATGCATGCTTTCTTCACAAGATTGTTGCCCGAGAGGGCTGTATGCGTGGCAACTCTGTCCCTATGCCGGCCATAAGACACAGAACGCTCATCACCTTTCATCGACAATGTCATGTGTTTGACGCATGCTTTGGTAGGATGACAACTTCTGGCTAAAACAAGGAATTGGGCTATCTAAATGATCAATCAGACATTGGTTGTGTACAGAGGTTTTGGGATTTAGAAGAGAACAGAGGGTGATGGAGCCCATGGTATACTGTTTGTACATAAGGAGGGGTTGCTGGTGGGCCTATTGCTTGGATGTTTACTCGCAAGATCTGGTGTGCAGTGGAGTCGGATCTATGTTGAAAGACCGCATTCAGAAAAGCTCCAGTTACAAAACATCAGAGCCGACTTGCTCGCATTTTGTTCCAAGCTTTTCGGAATATCTATATTTGTCCCCCCCATTACATTTAATCTAAAGGGGGACACCCATGCAACCCCAGCAGCACCTAATGCAGAACTAGGGGAGCTGGGGACACCCCAGCAGCACCTAATGCAGAACTAGGGGAGCTGGGGACACCCCCGCAGCACCTAATGCAGATCTAGGGGAGCTGGGGACACCCCTGCAGCACCTAATGCACCCCTTGTTCGTTATTATGGGCTTACATTTTTTTTTTTACCAAGCCGAACGCGCATTCAGCTTTTTATTTACAAGCTTTTTCGACCCAGAAAAGCGAATGATTCAAGTTTAAAACATATGCACATTCACTTTGAACTAATTACATTCAGTAATGTTTACTTATCCAGGAGAAGATTAAGTGGGATGGACTATGTAGAACTTCTATAATTTTTTTTTATTATTTCTTGAAGGCTGGCTTTGATCATGTTATTTTATTACTGGTTATATAATTGCACGGAGTTGCAAGCAGAGTTGACAGTCTGCCACAGTGGTTCGTGAGAGGAGCTGCAGCGACCCGGCTTTCTTCGTTTGCTCCTGTGTTTGGAGTTCCGCGGAGCATAGCTTGGAGCAGGACTACCGTGCTCCGTTGGCGTGCTGTCGCTTTAATTAGCCCAGCCTCAGCCTCAAGCTACACCTTCAAAAACTCAGAACGCGCGGAGTGCCGCACAGAGTTGCAAGCAGAGTTGACAGTCTGCCACAGTCCTCTGCGGGACGCAAGAGGCGCAGAGGAAAATGGCTTCCACAACTGGTCCTCACACCCGAGCTAAAACCCAGCAACAACGGCGGGCTCTAAACCCATGGACGTTGGCCAAACCCGGAAGTACCAAGCCAAAAAGGTAAGAGACGAGACTGTAAGCACAAAAAACAGCAGTGTACTTGAAATTGCTCCTGTCAAATCAACACTGATACCTTCTTTTTCTGCGCTTGCTGCAGCTACTGTAATGGCTGCCGGTCACTTAAACGATGTAAGTGGCATAATAGTGAGCAAAGACAGAAGTGGTGGAACTCTCAGACCAACCAGTCTCGACCTCAGCTACCCCGATTTTAGTAAATCAGGCTTCCTCAAAAGAGGGGCACTTTATGATGTATGCCTCTGCTGCGTTGATAAGACAGACAGAGGTATCAATAAAATAAAAGAGCGGGGTAGACACATACACCGCTAGACCAACAGCTGAAAAGAAACCACAGAAAGGGTTATAAGCGGAAAGATAAAAATGATAATTGTAAAACAATCAACTATTCATGAATACCTGAATAACAAGTTGGTTGGAGTAGCAGAGTAGATACAGAGCCTAAAAGGACAATGCAAAGGACAATAAGGAACTAGCTTTACTGAGTTAAGGACTCCCCTTGAACCCCTAGGGAATGCACAACTGACCTGGAAGGAGATGGTTGTGGAGCCAAAAGAAATCCAGTTGGAAAGGACACAACAACAGGAGAAAATGATAAACAGGGAAGTTAGTGAGGGAGGAAACACTCAAACGGCACGAGGGACGCACTAGGTACGGGTTGGTGCAGGTAACTGGAAACGTCCTGAACTGCACTTGTAAAATAAGATACAAATCCAGCACAATGTCCAAGGAAACAAGTAATTTTCTTCACAGCGGGAGTAGGCGGTGTTTATCCAAGAAGCAACAATCACAGGAATTAATGACAACTTGAAACGAAGACACACTTACTGAAAGCAATTAGTGTCAGGCGATGATTGTTCCGATGCAGCCCTTATGGAAGGAACCAAAAAGATACAGAGCATAGGAAAACGACTTCTGACAGCCGTCAACAATCCAGGAAACGTTCCGAGGCGTAACAGCGTGTAGAACCAAAGTCAACAGGGCAATCCGTGAACAGTCCGAGTGGAAGGCAAAGTCGAAAACCAGGGAAACTAAGTTGAAAGGTTTGAAGAAAGAATTTAGCTTGAGGGCTAAACACGTAAGAATACGTGTAAACTACAATTAGCAGCACCGAGCCCAAAGAGGAACCAGATTAAGAAGGCAAGGGGCGGGGCATCGATGTATGCGTTGTGCGTAATGCGCGTGTCAGCTGACACGGCCGATACTGATGCCGACGTCCATACAGTCTCCATGGAAACCGATAACGCTGCCACAGCGATGTCTTTCCCGGACAGTGTAAGCCGGTGTAACTGCCGAGGGAGACTGGCGAGAACAGCGCTGCCGGAGCGTAACATTTTCGAAATCACAAACAAAAAAATAATGTTCAGAGGAAAAAAAGAATGGCAAAGCGGGGCGTCGACGCCCATTTATTACACAACATTGCAAGATAATGCGAGCACTCCACTATCAGCTAGTGCCTTGAAATCCTCTACGCCTTTTCAACTACGAGATTTATTGAACATCTCTAAAACGGACTCCCCAGAACGGTTGGCTTCCAAAACTTGACTCCTTAGCGGGGGTAAAAAAAGAAAGACCATCACTTGGTGAATCAAATGAACATGCAAGCCCAAGAGCAGTCGACAAGCATCAGGAGGGGGACAAAAAAAAAAATCTAGCCCATCAGTAGCTGCAGCCATCCAAATTCACAACAATGTTCTGGCCGCTTCTTCATCAGCGCTCATCCCGTTCATCAAATTGTATGAATCAGTGCACGACACAATAAGGGTCAAACAACGTTACTAAACAATGTTTTGACTAAGCTAGGAAATCTAGAAGCCTTTACTGATACTCGCGAACAAAGGATGAACATTGAAGCGGACCAAACAAGGCAATGACAGCGTCAACAACTGGAACACCTTAATAAAGACCAATCGATAAAAGATGACCTAATGGGCGCTCTCCTAGAATCACTTAAATGGGTGCAGCAATCTGACGCAATGGCAGCAGCTTTGCTTCAATGTCCTTGTAAAGTGCCACCAACCATAGCCCAGGAAAATATGACATTACACTTCACCTCAACGAATCCAATGGACTTGGTCACAAAGAGGCCACAAGCAGGACTTTATCCAACCGTTGTAGTCACAAACGATTGACATACAGCTGAAATAAATGCTGTCAAACCTGCTCTTCAGACTAATTGTGTAAAGACCAATCAGAGCGTACAGTTGTCTAAGGACAACATGCCGCAAGTTTGGGCAGCAACTCACATTCAAGAGCCTCCGGTTGGCCCGCGAAAAGAGTTAGTCTCAAGGGCGAATTAAGAATTTCAAGCTGATCAAAAGATAAATGAAAAACACACAAGTGAAAATGATGATGCTAGTGAAAAAGAAAAAAGAAAAAAAATCCATTCTCCTCTTTTGGAATCTTCTAATGGACATAAAAATAAAAAAAGTTACCAGTCATACCTCAAGAACGTTTATAAGAAACTTACTAACTCCTACGAAGATTGGTCTATTTAAACACACAATGGTACAAAAAGAATGGCGCCTGGAAACGACGTGGCCAATAAATCAAACCAAGTTCTGGAAGTTTAAAAAAGTAGTGCAGGAAAGTAACGTAAAAAAACAGAGGAGAATCGAGTCTGCTGACCAGACGGCCACTATCTTGTCCTCTTCTATAGACTTATTTGACTTAACATATTCAGTGGACGAAACAACTGATGCTGCAGAGCCTGTTATTTTAGGTCAGTATAAAAGTCAAAAACAACTTTAAACAAAATGACCGGACATGCAAGTAGGAAAAGCACAGACCTAGGAGTACAAGATCTCCCCGGAAATCAAGAAAAAAAATGGCGACAACAAGTCTGGTGCGATTTGTAAATTAAGTCCGAAACTGACCCTAAATCAAGTGCTAAAACAAACGAAAGAGACAAGAAAAACACCTCCCAACAGACAGATGGGAAAGGAAAAAAAAACGGTGGAAACAGACTACAAAACATTCACGAGGATGACAATGAAGTAAACTTAAAATCGAGGAAACGTGATGAAATTATTCAAATGTATTCCATCTTTACGTACGGTCACCTCGGACGACATCACCATAGTAGAATATGTGTCCAAAAAAACATCACACGAAGTGCTACTTCATATCAAGTCTCAAGTAGTGTGGGAATCTGTACTAGATGCTAAGGACGATCTGCTCTTTTGTGGATTTGACCTTTTTCCTCGAACCAGAGATAGAAACACAGGATGATAAAACCCCAAGCTTTCATATACAATCGCCCTCAAAAAATTTGCAGAGAAGAGAAGATCTGAGAAAGTTGATGTCAATGGAGCAAAAATAATTAAAAGAATTTTCACCAACATCCAGAACAACTAGCCATGGTAAATTTACTTCAAATACACAGCTTTCCAAATAGCTATGATGCATCAGCGAGAAATCTCCCGTAAATTTGTTATCATGGAACACAAGAGGTTTCCAGCACCTTTTTAATGATTTTCCCCTTCAACCTATGTGTCTACAAGAAACGTGGCTCAGAGATGCTCTCTCGCGTGATGGTTACACTATCCTATTAAATCCTGCATGGAAAAACTGAATGGGATGCCCATTCTCTGGGTTGTTAACAATGGTGAAAAACTCCAAAATGTGTCAGTCTTAGATTCCTGTAATCCAAACATGTTTCTCCAAGGAACCATTATAGAGCTGAAACACCCTAATAACGATGATCCAACTCATCTACTTTTGTTAAATACTTACTGGAATCCAGAAATGATCAGTGAAAGGACATATTTAAATTCAGTACCCTCAGTAATTGACGACAAAATGGGAGCTCTGAACAACTTGAAAATAATATGTGGCGACCTGAACTACTCGTGGTTCAGACAAGGAAAAAAAAAAAACTAATATACCAATTCCTTTTGAAAACCTTTCAAATAAAGGGCAGAAATGGAAGTCCGCACTCAAAAGTCGAAACTGCAAAATGGTAAATGGGAAGGTTAAAGGAGATCTACCTGCGAAAGCCACCTGGCACCAAAACCAGAGCCAAAAGATCCTCGATTACATCTGGGTCTCCCAAAACGTAGTCGATGATATTGAGGAAGTGTATTGACAACTACAGTGAGTGACCATAATGGGTTGAATCTCACATGGTCTCTGGAAAGTAATCCCCTGCCCGTGAGTCACATTGAAACTTTGTGCACAAATGCAGGAGGAAATAGACTGAGAATAAAAGGCCACCAGATAGATGATCTAAGAACACAGCTGCAAGAAACATCCCCAGAACAAGCAATAAATTATGTCCCGTTATTGAAGCAACACTGTATACAAACTAATTTAAAAGGAATTGCAGGAAATACGAACAAACACAAATACAGTCATGCTGTACACCTTGAAGAAAAAAAAATCATGCACAGAGATAAGAAAGTTAAAGAAAAACCAAGGAAGAGAAAAGGAAATCACCATCAAATAACAGTGCCAAAAATATCGAAATTGGGTAAAATCAATGAAAATAATTCAAGATCAAGAACATGTCGAACAAATGATGGAATTGATGGTGAAACATAAAATCGAGAAATCTGGTCGATCTTAAATAATGGGAGCACAAAGAGTAATCAAGCTCTGTCCAATGAAGTACCAGCTGCAGCCTGGGAAAAACACTTTAGTGAGGTGTTTAAAAGTCCAATAACAACTCCAAGACTTAGACAAACTGAAAACAAAATTGCTTGGGATGTGTGGGAATCATCCATTGACATCAAATTTGCAATTCGACATCTGAAAAACTCAAGAGCTGCTGGCGCAGACGGCATCACAAATGTGATGCTAAAAAAATAACAAAGAAAATTGGGCGAGATTCATTGAGGAATTATTCATAAACATTGCTACCTCAAGGACAATCCCAGAATCTTGGCGGACCGCACTGGTGGTACCGATAAAAGGAACTCTGGCGGAGCCAGCTAACTACCGCCCGATTGCCTTACTTGACACTATCGGAAAGATCTTTGCCTCCTTTTTGCAAAAAGAATTAGCAAACTGGGCCTGTAGAGCCAGTAGTGGAGACTGTCGACAAACCGGTTTCACAAAAGGTGTGGGCACAGAGGTCAACTTGGTGCTCTTAAACCTTTTGAAACTAGAAACCCTGAAAGGAAAACATAAGTTGTTCCTTGCGTTTGTGGACATGCAACAAGCCTTCGATAGTGTAAACTGTGGGCTGCTAGGGAAGAAATTGACAAGGTGGAAGTGTCCGCTCGAGCTACTTAATCCAGTGAAAGCCCTACACACTGAAACAACCATCCGAATTCGTTTAAACCAGCAGGGAGATTTGACAAATGAAACTGCAACACTAAAAGGGGTAAAACAAGGATGTCCTTTAGCTGCGCAATTGTTCAAACTATCTATTGCCAACCTGCCATTTGCTCTTAAAGAAGTAAATTGTTTTCCACCAAGAGTAACTGATAGACAGCACCCAAATAGGGCTGCAACGGTTACTTATCGAAACTGCACAAGTATTTAAGTGAGAATGATTTGGACATAAACACTTTAAAAACAAAAATAATGAAAATGGGCCTGCAAGAAGGAGTAAAAAATAAATATTTTAAATGGACGGTAGCGGGCGTATTTATCAGCACGACAACAGCTACTCGCTATCTTGGACTGAAATTTAATACATCAATCTGTGAATGGCCATGGCATCAAGATCTTATGAGCAGAATGACCACTTATGCAATTCAAGGTGCCAAACTACATAGGGAATATGGAAAATTTTCATTGTGGCCGATCTTGACTTTCTATATTACCTTTGGTGGAGAAACAGCTTGGAATTTGGACAGACACCTGGCAAAGACTTGAAGGTCTTTTTTGGTGTAGAGCGCTTTGCCTGCCGAGATATGTCTCAATGACACTCCTGCGACACGAACTTGCATTAAATTCCTTATACAGCACAATAGTTTGGAATTCGTGTGCACTTGGAGGAAAACGATGCTAAGTATGCCTTCTCCTGCATATAAAATATTAGTCCCAAGAGTATCTTCTGAATAAAACAGCTTGTTGAAATGTTGGAGAACTAAATTAATGGATACTCTAAATTCAGCAGACATTTTAAAAAAAGTGTCACTAATAACGGATCCGCAGCTGGTAAATAAAAAGCTAAAACTATGGTTCTGGATTCAAAACACAGAAACGTGCAAAATTACGATCTGCTTTAAAGGATGGACCCGTGGAAATCGGGCTTAATAGTCAACCGAAATATCTAACACGATATCCATCTCGGTATCATAGATATCAATTCTTAAAGCTGAGGCTTAATGCGTTAAAGACTAGAGAGATGCTGTGGCTAAAAAAATATAAAGACACAAAAGACAATCTATGCAGATATTGTAAAACAAGTAGAAACATTACAGCACTTGATATCAGAATGTTTAGCTATCATAAGTCAAAGAGCCCTGTTCTTGGGGTTCGCGGCCCCACTGAATGGGAATGTAAATGATTGGTGGACTCAGGTGCTGTCAGGACATAACATCAAACTTTCTTGCGCAGTTTTTGATTTCATAGATGCAATACTATTAATTAATGTTTAACAGGATCCCCTCTCTTCTTCTTGGTTTTTGTTTCTGTTTCGCTTTGCTATATGAAAATGTTTCGTTTTGTAATAAAAGTTTATATGGACTGTAAATTATAATAAATTTTATTTTTTTAATTATGCTTTTTGATTACATGCTGTGATGCCATTTGCATTTCTCTGTAATAAAGCTGTGGAATCCAAGTGTGATATAGATTTGGCTATGGATATAGGTGTACGGTATAATGTGGTGCACTGTTCCATTTCAGAGATGCAATAGTGTAGGGCAATGCCCTTGATACGCTCTGGGGGAGTCAGTCGACCCCAGAAGCTGATGTACACTCTTTGAGTCGACACTACCAATGGGCTTGTGATCACTGGCTCTTGGCGAGTACGAATTGGTGTGCTCGATGTCTCTATACAATGGAGATGGCAAGTGATCTTTTATGGGTTGGCTAGTAGCTTGCAACTTCAACGATTTCCCCAAACCCACACTACAAGTTGATAGAAGCATATTTGAATGAATTATTATAGATGACAGACCGCTATGAAATACCCAGGAATGCACCACTGTTGCTGCTGGCACTCATACCTAGAGAGAGAGGACCAGAACAGGAAGCTGCACATACCCGCTCCTTGCTCAGGAGCAAACGACATCCTGAGATCCTCAGGTGGTGAACAGGGCCAGAGTTATGGCAGAATGACGGGCAGTGCTTCTGGATCCTCCCTTATGGCAGCACATGGAATGGTAGAGCAGCGTAGGTTGCTACCCCGGTGCATGACAGAGGGGCAGGGAGGAAGCCGGCAATAAAAGAGCGAGCATGCTGCACTCTACTCTGCAGCAGCTGCATCATTAAAGAGCCAACCAAGGGAGGGGAGTGAAGTATGTGCTGTCCTGTGCTACCTAGCCACACCCATAGCTTTACTGGGGGGTTAGTGAGGGTGTTAGGAAGCTGTGTCCTCTCACGTTAGCACGTAATCCCTGCTTTCCACATGCCCTTCTCTGTGGAATGGATACGCAATGCTTCATGTGCGAGTGCTGCACCCAGGCGTGGTTTATGCTCAACCAAAGACCAGGGATTCAGCAAATTCCCAAAAGGTCCAATAAAGCAAAATTCTTCTACAGCGCCAAACCCCAAAACATCCCAAAGCCAGAGCTGTAGTGTTCAGGGATTCACTCCAAACAAGTGTAAAATAGAAGGGAGGGAGTTCTGCTGCAGCAGGGCATTGTGGGAGGAGCTTTGTGTGGGATGGAATTGTAGGAGGGAACTCTGCTGTGGCAGGGCATGGTGGGAGCAGCTGTGTGTTGCATAGAATTGTGGGAGGGCGCTCTGCTGTGGTAGAGCACTGTGAGAGGAGCTTTGTGTGGCATGGAATTGTGGGAGAAGCTTTGTGTGGTAGCTTTAATGGGGAAAGGTTCATGAGTCACAGAGAAGTCACTCTGAGTAAAATTACTTTCCAAACAATTATTTTTAAAACTAATCTGTGGATTTATTTCTTTATTGTGTAAAGTATTTTTTTATGATATGGCATTTGTAACGCACCTATGCACAAGTGTTTCAAGGCGTGACGAGGCAAAGAAGGGGGACCAGAGGGAGGACAGAGACAACGATCTTACTAGACTAAGTGTCATTGAGATCGCGCAAATGCAGAAGGGTATGTTTCATCGGCAGAACAGGTGAAAAGTTTAGGAATGAGGACGAAGACGACGACCAGGGGTCACGATTTCCCACCTCGCTCCTTAGGAGGGTGAAACAGCGCCGGCCACTGTCTATAATGTCTGTACTAGCCACTAGCCAGCATTGCTTTCTTTAGGTACGAAACTTGAAAACTGCTACCCTTGTATTAATCAGCGACCAATACAACATAACCAACATCAGAAACATGCTCTTGAAACTGAACACCCATTTCTCTGCCACAAATATGCAAAATCATAATTCTGTAACCAAACACATATTTTAAAGGATGCAAGATTTGAAGACATGTTTATGCAGGTAATGTTTTCTGTATGTGCAGTCTTACGGGGTAGTACTTGGAAAAAGAATAATTGAAAGTTGATCAATAACATTGGGCAGAAATGTGCACAGCATGCAATTTTCTGCGCATATTAGAAACTTCTTTTTCTAAATATGCTTCACAAAAGCAAGTATGCTTAACATGAAGCCATGCCAACATTCACTAGTTTCATTTGATTTGCCTTCACCATTGTTAACCATACTTTATCATGAGCCGGTTTCAAATTCCACACCACGATGAAAAAAACAACTTAGGTTTCGTGTGATATCGTGGTAATTTCATGTTTTTATTTATGTTTTTTACTTGCTATAAACCATCATTGGGAGATTAAATGCAGCGAGTAAATAAGCACTGTGTGAACCCAATTCCAGTAAACCGGGTGGGACAGAACGGGCAACCACAAACAAAAAGTTGATTTAACAAAAACTATACATTTGTTTTTTTCATTTTCATTTCATTATAGGTAAATCAAAATAAAGATAAAACACTTACGGCTGCTCCTGGGAAGCGCAACTATCTCTGGTGCCGTCGCTTTTTTCTTGCAGAGTTTGGAATTAATGAGCAGCTTGTCGTGAAGATCTAAGTGCAAGGCAATGAAGGGTGCAGGTTAGCTTTTGTCCTCCTCCTCCTCTTGCATACAGTGACTTCAGGACCCCCCCCAACCCCTCGCATTCAAACTTCAGGACCCAAGGTTTATGAAAGCCATCTCAAACTAAAAGGACATTTACTAGGCATCCCCGTCCTAGCGCAATGGATTACCAGCCAAATAGTTGAAACTGGATGGTAATTTCTTTTCTTATTTATTGATCTACGTCACTTCATGTGATCGCGAATCCTTTAAACACATAGGAAGTGAGATACAGGGCAAGTCTGGACAATCACACACATCTGATGGCGGACTTATAACGCGCTGGACAGCGGAAAAACATCAGATGGCCCTCTTACGACACGCTGTACAAGATCTTCTAAAAGTTATCAGATGATCAATTTTCTGATTTTAACTGGGCAAACGCATTCCATGCACGCAACCTAACGGAGCAGTAGTATGGACCCATAGATGAGCAGTGCAGTCCCGATCTCCAAAGGAAAACATACAGATCCCCAACAGAAAAGTTACAACATCCATCATGTACTATGTACTCTCGGGCTGTAACGAAGGAGAACTATAACACTGGATCTCTAACCAAGGGGCTTCGTAAACCCCGCTCTAGTTCAGCGGCTGCACTCCATTCCCAAGGACCCAACATGTGGTGCTATATAAAACTTCAATAAATTACTAACATTAGTTACCCATAAGTCCAATATCCCTCACTGCTGAAAAGGTTTTTTAATGTGGTTTCCACGAATATTGGAGGTTGTATATATTGGAGGTTGTCTATCTCAAGTTGATAGTCTGTGATGGCTTAATCGAGAAAAAGACACTGACAGAAGGTATCCAGACAATACAAGCAAGTAAGGTATTGCCACCTGCCATTCCGGTCCCTATGTAGATTCAGGTGTGCATGTTATGGTATGTGAAATACACAAACATATCATAAATCTTCATCGACATGTTAAGTAAAATGGATAAAAGCATTATTTGAAAAAGTTACTCCAAATCCCAATAGTTTATATAAAAGTAACTGATCTTCATTAAAAGAATTCCTTTAATTCTACTTAATTCCTCAACTACCCAGATTCATACTCATTGGGGAGGAAGGATAGCTCAGGGGCAACGTGTTTGTCTTGGAAGCAAGAGAAAGCAGTGCAACACAGGTTCGAATCCCAATCCTGCGCTTAGAAACCACTTGTTGGGATTAAGCATGTTATAACAATTATAATTACATTTCAGTGCCTAAAATGTGAATGGCAATAATGTCAACTTTTATATCTGGAAAAACATGTCGGCTCTACAGATCTATGTGATCAATGAACGTGCGCAACTGCGACACCGAAAATGCTGACGCCAGTTACGGCATGACGCAGTGATCATATGGATCACTGTGCCCGCTTCCCCTGGCCTGCATTACCCCTCCCAACCCTCCCACTCCACTTACCTTTAGGACAGCATACAAAGAAGTGTGCCACCCGCACTCTGCGATTCCTGCTGTGTCAGCTCCTCCCACTAATGTGGGTTGGAGCTGACGCCGCAGAGTGCTTTTCTTTTTTTCTTACGTGTCCCCTGCTTTCCAAAATGGTAAGCAGGGGACACCCCTGCAACCCCTGACCCCCATTACTGTGCACAGAAGAGCGGGGGATACCCCTGCAGCCCCCGCTCTGCTTGGGCGCAGTAAATGCCACCCTCATTTTGTGCGCCTCCAAAGTCGCAGTGACTGCGGGGGTGCACAAATGAGGGCGTCATTTTTGTACAATACCGGCTCTACAGCTTTTAAAGAATACCCCGCTGGTGTAATATGCATGTACCTTATTTTTCAGCTTATCAATTTAAGGGCCCATGGCTCGTGCTGAATCCCACATTTGGGGGTAGGTTGTAATGTAGCCCCATAATCAGTTATATGTCACTTATGGAACATTGCTTGTATATATGCATAATCCAGGGGAGAAAGATATTCTCATGGCTCTCTCCCAACAGTCACTGCATACGGCAGGTAGAGCGAGCGATGCAGTATGACAACCCCCCCCCCCCATAACTAAACTGGTTTGGCTTCCCTTGTCCGCATTCATCACATCTCAGTATCACGAGAGAGGGTTCTGTCTGAACACACAGTGGGGTAAAGCATACACAGTGGTGGGTGCGCCCCACTGGCCAATGCTAAACTAGAGCAGGCGATGTGCATGGCTAAAAGCGTCTAAGAGAGGTAGGCGGTCACTCTGATATATTTCATTCTGTGAGACATCAGAGTTCACCCCACAAGCTACCAAGGTGGAAGCCATCTCCAAATGGGCAACGCTCACTATGCGTCGTCTATGGTCTTTATACTAGACATACAGCCTACTGTAAATATGTTCCATGTAAAGCGCGTTGGTGACAGCGCTATATAAACAACATCCTTACCATTGTTAGCGGGGCACCCGCCACTGTCAATGTGTCTCATTCCACGAACGGGCAACTGGAGGTTTTACTCGGGTGAGGGTTGGTACACGATGCCTTTTAACATCCTCCAATAATTCAGATGATCGGGATAGGCTTCATGGGATAGGTTTCATTGGAAATAAAGTTCAGTGTTATAGTTCACAAATCGCAGCAAACATCACAAATAGCGGAACCACTTGGTGCATCATTCAGTCCCTCCAGAGTGTGGTTTGGCTTATTGTGTTCAAGGGTGCCGTGTAGGAATTCACCAAATCAAACCAGGAGATTCCTTGTATGTTTGACCAAGAAGGAAAAAATGGGGAGCACAGGGCGCCCATCTTTTGCCCACATTCACTTAATGATCATTGAGAATGATAACATTTTTGACGATGTTCACCAAAAGGGTGTCAGCACGAAGGTCAGCCGCTGGGCTCAAGGACGTTCCATGATGTATGTTTGTCTGTTTTGATCAAACATGGTCGATACCTTATACCCATCACATGTCAGTAATATGGAGCAGTTCCCTCAAAGTCTCAGAAACAATCCAATACTGCAGATTGTATCTCACGGCTTTTTGGTAGTGCTACCAAAATGCCACAATGAGCAACATCATGATTGTTAAGAAGGCCGTCCTAATCCAGATGTCTCCCATCAACTGGAGGCCCAGAAAATATACCGTCCGTTTGCTGGACATACCGGATGAACCAATACTGTGAGAAAAAGTATTGAATTGTGTAAAATAAGGTGGGACTAGTACAGTGCCTTCTGATGTCGGGTAGTCAATCGTCTGGAGGGTGGAGTCGGAAATGGGTGAATTCTATGCTGCCTGTTTGTTTTGCAATATACTCAGTAATAAACTCTTTTGCTTGCCTATGAAAATGAAGACTATTCCTGTTTTGATATTCATGCATTTCACACACCAGCAATAATCCAGGAGAATCAGACAGAGGAGAAAGATACATAACCTCAGGACAGGCCTACGAACAAGTAAACAGCCCAGCCAGCACCACAACTGCACTATGAAGGCAATGATAACTATCCAAAACCACTGAATTCATAAGAACCAGCAACTCCATGACCTAGCACAAGGAATGACACATGGTACTTTTTGGAAACCTGGATTGGTCATGGCAACCTCCCTTCCCCTGAAGCAGTAACCCACATCCCAAATAAAGCAAACACTGTTACCTTTAACTGGCATGCATGCTGCTCCGCAAACAGGCAAATGATGGCACACACTACGCATGCCCATTCAGGGGCGTTGGGAGCAAGCATTTGTGTCTTGCAAATGTGAGAGACCTGGGGGTGTACTCCCAAGAAAACCTCAAAAATCCCTTATTCAGATGGCCTGGCTCTCTCAGATCCCAACCCTGGGGGTGGACGAGTGAGGGAGGATCACCTGGGTAGGAGACCCCGGGGTTATGCTCGGGTGAATGCCTCAGGGAAGGCGCGGTATTATACCAGTGAAAGGGATGAAGGCGAGGAGGATGAAGTCCCTTTGGCTTTTGTTGGTTGTTCCACATCTACCCCCCTTCCACCCAAAGAATCAGCCTTATCCAAATCCAACGACCCCTACCATATCTGGTAAATCCCCTAGGAGTCCAAAGCCTGTTGCACTCGAAAACCACAGCTCACAGAATCCCTGTCTTCCTATTTCCTACCCAAATACTCCCCATCATTCTTTTCCACATCCCTCTCATTATATTTTCCCAAACTCCCAGTCTACTTTGACAAAATACTTCTGTTCCCACAATCCCCAGTTTATTTCACGATAATAATCCTGGTCATTCACATTTGTTTCACAAACCCTACCAATCTCACCGTTCTGAGTTTTCCAACCCCCCTCCCCACAGTACGAGGGCTTTAATTCCATTTAACAACTTTTCCCCATCCCACCCTGTAGGGTACTTGGAAACTCTACCACCCCTCTTTTCCAACACAAACACTTCCCTGTACAGTGAAAAGCAACGGACTAACAACAGAGCCGTTTACCTAACATGTCCCAACACCAGGGTCAGGCAGAGTCAGGCAATTGATAATCACACACACCCAACAGCCCTTTACCTTCCCACAGGGATAAAAGGCAGCGCATGAGAGCATGCGAGGAAACAGCTACACCAAAACGGCAGTTCAAGCAGAGGAGAAAGGTGGCGAGACCTGGAAGGATGAACTCCCTGTGCCCTTTTCAACTCAGAACCGCAAAGCCTCCGAAACGGGAGGTAGAAGACTGGGTAGTACAGCTGATGTTTGGAGCAGCAGATGACGGCGCACGGGGACCTCCCGCATTGATAAAGGCAGGGAGGCACGATAGCTGCCGTGGTACAGTCCTTGACTCCAGCAAAAAGCCAAGCCAACGGACCCGATACAATCAGTGAGTCGGAGGGAGCTGATGGTGAAACGAATTGTGTCGAGCCGAAGGTTGCAAGAGGCAACATTAGATGAATGCAATAGAACAAAAGAACTTGTTTGTGGTTGAACTTTTGGGGGAAGCCCAGAGAAGGGCCAGCTCCAGAGTGGTCAGGCACTGCAGAAGTGCTCATTCTAAGGACTCTCGCTGGACCCTTTTGCGTTGAAACTAAGTACCAGAAGGCCCTAGAAAAGGATGGTGTGAGATGTCAGAGTGGTCCTACAAGGGTTGCTTCAAATCCCTTGTACAATTGAAAGTCTCTGACGCATTGCCGAAGGAAAGCTAGGGAAAGGGAACCCACCCTTTCTGATGAGTTGAGGCAAACCATGAACATTGTTGGAAACGTATGAACTGTGGTAAAGATGGCTATGTGAACCCGATGGATGGATGCCAAAAAGGGAAAGTCAATGAGGGCGAATCCCGTATTGTGACAAAGTAAAGTCAACTGTATAATTTGCAAACGTGAGCCCGGTTGAGGGATGCCTGCAAGTTGGGCTGGAGAGTAATGCGCTCATGAACATTTTAAACAAGAGTGAACCTGGCCGAGGGTTGTCCGCAGTGGAAGTTGCAAGCTGCATTTGAAAGGCCGTAGTGAACCCGACGGAGGGAGGCCCAACTTGCAGGAAGGATCCGAGCCCGGCGGAGGGAGATCCAAGGGGCGAAAAGCAATCGCCCACGGTACAAGATTACCAAAGGAACGTTTGTTTGTATATTGTTTTGAGACTTTGTAGAAGAGAAGAGACGAGACTTGACCCGTGAAGGTTCTGGTATTGTTGAACTGAGATTGCGTGCCTCGTGCTGAAGAGGCCCAGGAGTGTGCTGTGCTCAGCAGTCCCGCCTCGACCCGTGCTAAAAACGTGGGGAAGGAGATCCAGCTATACCATCCTGATTTATCATTTTGTGAACACTTTTTTCTTTCTGGTGAACATTACCCACACTCTTTTTGTAACTTAGCGCCACGATGCCTCCGGGCTGTTGCGCGCTATAGAAATGCGAATAAATAAAGGATTGGCAATAGTTTTTTTTTAGTATAGGCCTTTTTTATTTGACGCCACTAGGACTGCCTTATTATTTGATGGCTGTAGCCTGCTCCCATCTTAGATTTAGGTTTAGATTTAGGTTTAGATTAGGCATTTATCTCACCTATTATAAAATACAACAAACACCCTTGAACTGTTGCCACAAGTTCCTTACATAAAGCACTGGCTCCTATCACACAACTATTGTTTCTGCTGCTACTCTCTGCCTTCAACAGCAACTCTGTACCATGGTAGCTGCTGCTGCTCCTCCTTCACAACTGGCTGCGCTTCTAGCACATGCAGCCCGCATTATCCGATTTGCCACACAGCTGACAGTTTGTTTCTGGTTGGTGACAGCTCCTGGCATGCATGGCTGCTTCTGTTCTGGGTTTGCCTGCTTCCCCTTCTCATATTCTGTCAACAGCTGCTTCTAGCCTTCTTCTCTTTTCTGTCTGATTTGCTAGTGGGCATCACATCTTAGCACTTTCCTGGCATTGAAGCTTCTGCAGTTCAGGTACTGGTGTGAATGGGACACGAGTCCTATGCAGACCTACCCCATCTGGTCTAAAGTAGGCTTTTCTGCTTGGCATTTCTCCGTTGTGCATGATCTGCCAATGTAGGCAAACGTCACCTCAGAACTTGAAGAACCTCTCAGCCTAGAAGCTTGTTCCCCTCGCCTTCTAGCGGTGCTGCCTTCTGGGCCTGCTTCCTAGCTATAGGATCACCTGAGGAAAGGAAAGAGCAGTTAGTCCATACTATAGAGTCCATTCCTAACGGTTTTCCCTTCATAGCCCCACTAACAGATGGCTAAGCTTCATACTATTTGGGTCCTTCAATCACTTGCTCCAGGCCCATTATTTATTTATTTCATTTATAAAGCATGCTAAACCCGCAAGCATGAAGGCGCTGTTACCATCAAAGACTTGCAATCAAACATAGAAATACATTTTATTTTTAAGAAAACATAGAAAAAATGCCAATAGGATCGGACATATAAAAACATTTGGGAGGCATCTCGATTAAGCAAACAGCCAGGTTTTGAGGGCTCTTTGGGAACGCCTGGTACAAGTGTTCAGGTCTCAGGACAGGTGGATGAGAGTTCCACCGTTTGGCACAATGGAGGGTAAACTCACGCCTCCAGCTTTTGTACATTTGAATTTCGGATTGCTAAGGCAGTGTGCATAGGGGGTCCTGGTTGACCTTGAAGAGACAACTTTAGTTATTTTTTGAGAGAGGTATGGTGGAGCAGAGTTGCAGAGGCACCTGTGAGTGATGGACAAGAGTTTTAAAAAGAATCCGTTCACGAATCAGGAGCCAGTGTAGAGCTCTTCTAGCAGCAGAGATGTGCTCACATTTGGGAATGTTGGAAGCAGCTTGGAGAGCATTCTTCTGTATGAGCTGCAACTTCTGGAGGTCTTGGGAGGAGGTGCCAGCGATGGGACGTTACAGTAGTCAAGCTTGGAGCCAATAATTGCTTGTTCAATGGTTAAACGGCTGTTGGCGATAACAAGGGCCTGGAAGCATTATCAATTTCAACGTGCAGGCTGCGGAGGAGGTGATAGCATTCATTTGGCAGGTCAGTGAGAGGGTGGCATCAAGGTAGACACCAAGGGGCAGATTCACAGACCGTGTAACATTATAAAATGGATCTGTGAATTAGGCCCCTAGTGTGACTAAATAGGAGAGAGACGCAGAGGATTATGGTAGAGTAGGCAGAGTGTAAAATGAAGGAGGAGGGAATGTGAGGAAGGCCAGGAGGGAGTCTCTAATTTAGAAAATGTTTGCAGTGAAGTATTCAGCTAGGTCTTTAGCTGTGAGAGTGGAGTTGATAGTCATAGGTTTAGAAGGCGCAATTTCCGGGTGCCCTGTAGCCAGCGAGGATGGTTGGAGTGAGTCAATAAGGATTAGGTAGAATTCCTTTTTCGCTGTCTCAAGAAGGACTTGAGAGAATTCAGGGCAGAGAGGTAGAGTTGCGGGTGCTCATGCAAGTGGGTACGCCTCTATTTACGCAGCAGCCGATGCTCATCAATCTGGCTTCAGAGCGGCCAGAAGCACGGAAACTGCTCTTCTGAACATCTGTGAGGACCTGTTCTTGAACCTCGACTCCAACACTCCGTGTGTTCTCATTCTGCTCGATCTCTCTTCTGCCTTTGACACTGTCAACCATGCCATCCTGCTCAACCGTCTCCGTGATGACCTGGGTATCACTGGTCAGGCTCTGGCGTGGCTGACCTCTTTCCTTTCAAATCGACCCTCCCAGGTCCAACTTGGGTCCTTCCTCTCTGACATCTTTTTCTCCACCTGTGGTGTTCCCCAGGGATCTAATCTCTCTCCCTGGCTGTTCAACCAGTATCTGGCACTCCTTGCCCACCGCATCGCCGCTCTCTGCCCCTACTTTCAGTGCTATGCGGACGACACCCAGCTCATTTTCAGGCTACCCTCGGCCTCCTCCTTTCCTTCCCTCATCTCTGACTGTCTGTCTGCCATCCAGGAATGGTGTGCCGCCAATGACCTCTGCCTTAATGCTAGTAAGACTGAGATTCTACTCATCGGCACACCCACTCCCTCCTTCCCTGTAGCTCTCTGGCCATCCTCGCTTGGCCCTCCTCCTGCTCCTACCTGCAAAGCAAAAAACCTCGGGGTCATCTTCGACTCCACACTCTCCTTCTCCCCTCATATATCTGACGTCCCTAAGAAGTCACACTACCAGCTGCACCTCCTCAGAGGTATTCTTCCCTTCCTCTCCTTCCCCCAGAAGCTCACTGTCTCCCGAGCCCTGGTTCTCTCGAAGCTGGACTACTGTAACAGCCTCTATCTTAATCTGCCTGCCTCCACTCTCCGCCCCCTGCAACTCATCCAGAACAGAACTGCGAGACTTGCCCTTGGCCTCAAGCCCAGGGACCGTATCTCTCCAGGACTGAAATCTCTACACTGGCTCCCAGTGGTTGCGAGGATTAAGTTCAAAACCCTCTGCATTGTCCACAAGGCCTTCTAGGGCCTGGGGCCTAAATACCTTCAACTCGCACTTCCTAAATATCTTCCTTCCCGAGCCCTTCGCTCATCCATCTCCAACTCCCTCAGGGTCAGCCGCTTCTCGAAGCAACGAGTCGGGGTTCGATCTCTCGCCGTGGCAGGGGCCTCCCTCTGGAACAGCCTTCCTGCCTCCCTGAGACTTGAGGAGAACCATCTCCGGTTCCGGAAGCACCTCAAAACCTTCCTCTTTGCTTCTGCTTTCTCTCTCCCTCTCCCCTGCTAAAGTCTCGACATGAATCTGCACCGAATCTGCAACTGGGCCACTCTCACCGACCTCGGTCCTGGTCCCAGCCACTCTCCTCTTGCACTGCCTCCCTGGCAACCCCTGCACTGAGGGACTGTCTCTGCATCCCTACAGCCCCCTTTTTCCCAGCACTTGTCTGCACTTACCTTGCACTTGCCACCAGCTGGCCCTATTTATTTACTTATTCTACTTACTTGTACTGCACTTCCCCCTTCCCCTTTTCCCTTCCCCCTACCCCTGCACTTGCGCGGTCTGAATGTCACCTGGCCTAGTAGGATCGTTGTCTGTCTTCCCCTTGTCCCCCCCCCGCCTCGTCGCGCCTTGAAACACTTCTGTATAGGCGCGTTACAAATGCCATATTATATCATATCATGTCCGTGCAGAGAGAGAGTATGAATCGGGTCACCTGTGGATGAGAATACAGAGACTTAGGGGTGAAAGTTAGCAGTGGGAAGTGACAGGGCCCCCTTGATTTCCTATCACACAGTACTTGCTCAGCATTTTACAGATGCCACTGACGTGACTGCTGTGCTGAGTGCTCTATGAGGAATCTGGGGTTAAATTTGCATGCTGGGATTTGTAGTCCCGCAGTAGGGAATGGAGAACTACAAGTCACAGAATGGCAAGACCTTGCGGATGGAAACCCGCGCTTTCATTTCTTGTCCCCTCACGCCACGTCATGCCACTAGGGTTTGTGTAAGGTGCGCGCCTTTACCTGCGCTGCCCACAGACAGCAGCTCTTTCGAGGTCCTGCAGGCGGCGCTGCCCGCCGGGTCCGGCTCGGAGCCTCCCCTCTCACCGCTGCGAGACGCCATTTTGAGCAGCGCGTGGATAGACTCGAGCAGTGTGCTTCCAGGGGCTGCTTCCGCTTAGAGGAACGGACCTAGCAACGTGGCCTCCGCACGTTGCGTGCAGGCCACGCCCACCAGGTAGTTCCCTCAGCTTGTATTTTACTACCGTGCTCAAGTCACGTGCTCCAAAATATTTCGTGTTTCTTGAAATGTAAAAATTTTAACGTGTGGCAGTGAGTCGCACAATCATGTTTTTGTTTTTCTTCAAGCCGTTTTAGTGCAAATTAAAAATAACTGAGAAAACGAGTTACGAAAATACAGTGGTGCACAGAAAAAAAGTAACACACAGTGCCATAACCCAGGGAAGATGCATCATTTAAACTGTGAAAGCTTTAAATCACCCCAAGTGGGGGCCAGGGATTCCCCCACTGCATTACAACACAAGTGACTGTAGATCAATCATTGAAATACAGTCCAAATAGAGACTGTACTTGGCAGGGGGGCTAAGTGGTGATGGGCGGGCCACTTCAGAAAATAGGTGGGGCAAATTTGGTCTGGTGTTGGGACCAACTATCAAATAGTATACTTTAAAGCGCAATATGCAGAGAGGAAATGGAAGCCTTTCTTGAAAGTAGCCGCTTTAAGTTTTACTGCGTTTGATCAAGTTCATTTTTCTGAACAAACAGTAAAACATTAACACCGCCAGTTTTGGGGAAAGGCTTCCAATGTTACAGAGTGAATTCATACATACCAACATTCTCAACCACCTATGAGGGAGATTCTGCTCCCGAAAGCGGGAGAAAGGAATCTTTTTTATCTAAAAATCGGGCGACTCCTGCCTAAATCGGGAGGGTTGGCATGTATGTGAATTGATGTTACGCATGCGCGACACAGAACGAGGGCGTGCATGCGCGTTTGAATAAAGAGGAGCCTGTGCTCAGCAGTTGCCGCCGGGACCCCGTAGCAAGCAGACCTGAGTCAGCGAGTTCTTTAAGGTACTGGTGCTGGTGATCTGACTACAGAGGAGACCCGGGGCTTTGATAACTCATCAACATTTGCATCGAGAACGCCGATGAGTGGTCAGAGACGCTCCTCCCTCTTTCTTGGTGAAGCACTTGCAGGTGTATGTCTGCTAGTGGAGGGACACTGGTGCTGTAGGTGCCAACAGGCTATTGTGAGTAACCTGTCTTCCACGTTTGTCCATCTTTTGCCTGGGAGAGTTGGGCTTGCTGCAGGACTGGGTGGTGGTGAGGCCTGTGAACTTTCTCGCCCTGGTATAGGGTAATTGTTATGACTCGCCACCGCGCTCCCCGTCTCCAAGCATCTCCGATTTGGCAACGCTGGAGGTTACCATGGAGACATGGTTTTTCCGCTGCCCGTTCTTCGTGTAGTCACATGACACGGCGACTATGTGCACTACGCGTAAAGTAACGCCTCCTCCTCCTTCAAATACGATTGCCAGAGGTTTAACGCTGCTTCTAATTAGCGTTTTTTCTTACCATTACTTCGATCCAGTTTTTCTCCACTTGTGACCTCGGAACGTTCTCTCGACCTTTCTACCAGATTACACTTGGATACCAAGTCTGACTACGATTGGCCGTTCCATCGGCTTGCCGCACTTGCAGTGGCTTCTCGGCAGTTGTTCCGCCTGCTTGCCGAGCCCCCTTGCTACCTTCATTCTATCAAGCAAGCCATCCTTCCGGCTTACCTCACTTGCAGCGGTTACCTTAGCAGCTGTCCCGTCTTCCTGCTGAGCCCCTACGCTGCCTGCATTCCATACGGTAAGCCTGTCTGCCTACCCGCCTCTTCGGCTGTTAAGTCTCTGTGCTGTTAAATACTCTCATACCAAAACATTACAGCATTGATTCTATTTTCGCTCTGCTACACTACGTAGCCCACAACACTTACCATTGTCTTGTCAACCTCTGCTTATGAGAAGATGATAAACGCATGAACTGCCTACCTTGACCAACTTCAAAACTACCCAGGGAACTATCTTCTGAACTACAGTGTTTGGGACGCTTTTCACCAGCAACTGTGCACCTTCTGGACGCTCTCCTGTAGTGCACCATCCCGGATCTAGGTTGCGACCCTCGTGCCGTTCGGGGTAGTTTTCCTATACTAACCTTCCTGTTTGTTATTTTTTCCTTCCGTTGGTTAGTTCATTTCCTACCTGAAAACACCTATTGGGTAAGCATTGGGCCATTGGGGTTAGTCTTCCTGGGAATTAATAGGTTATCATTCTTACTTATCTTTTCTTTGTTTCCAGTACTCTTGGTCCCTGACTAGCCACCATATTTTCCATAGAGCCCTATCAAACCATCTTCCAGGTACTATTGTTTGGTCTGATCTTGAATCAATGCATTGACATCCAAAGTCAATTACGTTTAATCGTGTCTTTGTTTATTTCTTACAGCCTGGGTTTGGCAGTGTGGATTTCCCCGCTCTTTTGGGTAATCAATTCCTCTGGCTGTTTTGTTATACAGCAAAGGGGTGTGTTGCCTTAAAGAGTTCCTCGAGTTGAGGAGGTCCGGTTCTGGATTGTACCCTTGTGCACTCCAACTTGGACTGAATACTTACCGGAGCTGCTCCCTCTTCAGTTATATCCTAGGTTGAGCAACGCCCCGCCAGTTCAGCAACTGGTGAGTAACAGTAATCTTCTGCACCATCATCCTTACGCATCACGTAAAGGGTGGGCACGCCTTGATGTGATGCGTAAGCATGATGGGCCTAGTGCAGACAACTACGCCAGGACTGGTTTCTTCTCCTGGACGCTGGTGCAGACTTGCGGCCTCTGTGGACATGAGAGGTGCCTGTGCGATCCGCAGCGATGGTTGACAACGATGATGGGTCTCAAGGGGTTGGGGCCCCACCTCCAATTGGTGCGCAACTCCCTGTCAGGCCGATTCCCAGACAACAGCGCACACTGGCGCCCATACCAGAGTTTGAAATGTCCGGCCCTCCATTGAAACTGGGCCCGAAGTAGCTTCTGTGGGTCAAGAAACTAAAAATGTACTTCAGAGCCACTGGGGAGACAGAGGATGATGCGAAGGTAGCGACGCTGCTTTATGCGGCCGGTTCTGACGTCCATCAGATCTTTGAATCACTGAACTCTCCTGCTGCCACTTACCAGGCTGTAAAAGACACCCTCAAGGAACATTTCCTGCCCCTGTCCAACCAAGACTTTGATCGGTTTGTGATGTGCGGCAAGAGGCAGCATGAAGACAAATCTCTCGACAATTTCTTCGGCAGACTGCGGCACCTGGCCAGCTCGTGCCAGTGGGAGAATAAAGAGGGGATGGTCAGGAACCAACTCATTCAAGGTTGCAGTTCAGGTGAACTACGGCCCCAGGTGCTCCACGAACCAGAGCTCACACTGACGCAGATCCTTGATATGGGCAGGGCGTATGAATTGGCTGACAGTTGCGCCTCTAGAAGGGACGCAGCAGTTAAGTCCGGGAAGGGTGAAGAGGCATATGCCGTTGGGCGTACAGCGAACTATGGGCCCTAGCGACCAAGATGGACCCAAAAGAAAACCGAGTCATTGCACAAAACTGACTTGCCACAGCAATTTCAGAAATGTGGGTACGATCTCCCGCATTCCGGCGACTGCCCCGCAAAAACGAGGGTGTGTGGACGATGCAGCACTGCCAGGCATTTTGCCAGAATGTGCAGGGCGGCAAACCTAGTAACTGTCTCGAGAGGCCAGAGCAGATCCAACAATAGTGGCCTAAGCAAACAGAAAAGCATGGCCGCCGTGGAACAGGATCTCAAAGAGCTGGAAATCGCTGAAGAAGAGGAGGAAGAAGAAGAGGTATTCTTCTTTTCGAACCTTGATTCCATCTCTAAGAAGCGTCGGCAGCCCACGTGTGTGGTTGACATCTGTGAGACCCCCAACCCGGTCCTAATAGATACGGGTGCATCAGTGTGTTTGTGATGGCCACGCGACACTATGAGGCATTTCCTGGACTGCCAGCATTGACTGAAACCAAAGCCAAAATATACTCGTTCAGGGGTGAGCATCCACTCCCCCTCCAAGGGGTATTCACAACGTCCATCACTCATGCCAACCACTCAATTAAGAAAGAAAGGCATGCAGGATAGCAACAAAACTAAAGAACAGCAATCAGACATACCTGAACAATATCAAACGGGCCGGCATCAGTGAAGTAACTGGACCGCACTCGCCCATGAAAGACAACCCGCCCCTGCAAAGAAGGCAGGACGGAGAGCACGTTTAATTCTACCACAAGGCAGAACCTTCCCCGCAGACCACATCAGGGCAAAGCTGAGAAGCATACCAGCGAGTAATCAGGCTGGGTGGCGTCCCTGTGGATACCAGGTGAGCGTTACATCCAGCTATATGCTAATCAGTCTGGTACTGCCACCAATGGTAGCAGCCCAGCCCGAACTGCTAGGCCAGGTCCCCTCTGCACGGAAACACAAGCAACCCCAGACATGTTTCGGCCTTGTTGGGCCTCCTCACTGAAGTGCAGCTTGGTTCCCTATGGTGCAGCGAGCAAGGGACCCACGTCTGTGCATACCCTCTCTCACATAGTGAGACAAACCTGACCACAAAAGTGATGGGTGGAAGGTTTTGAATGAATCTGTCCCACTGGCGTTGCTCTGGGCAACCTTCCACACCACTGTTTTTTTTAGCCCGTTTGCGCCATTGCAAAAGGCGTCCAGCCATATGCAAATCAGTCTGGTACTGCCACCAATGGTAGCAGCCCAGCCCGAACTGCTAGGCCAGGTCCCCTCTGCACGGAAACACAAGCAACCCCAGACATGTTTCGGCCTTGTTGGGCCTCCTCAGTGAGGTGCAGCTTGCCTCCCGGTCCGTGACATCGCCTGTGGACTTAACTAGCAAGTCGGATTTTTCAATTGTGCCTTTGCCTTTACCATCTTTGCACATTATATCACCTTCTGATGCTACTATTGTAGATGTGGATGTTGAATTGTTGCCTGATGAAATAGGACCAGTGCCAGACAAAGTAGGAGTGTCGGTCGCTGATCTATCTAATGTTATACCTGCTTGTCTTTCACCTATAAGTAAGGACGAGGTTCCAGATACCCATAGTCTTTCACAATCCCTGAGCATGTTTGACCATTCTATGCATGACTCCCCTAATGTGTCGCTCTCTTTTACTCATCCGACTCCTCTGAGAACGCAATCTCCCTTTTGTTTACCTCATGTTCCGTTATTGCTGCTGACTCCTGTGAAAACTCAACCTCTGTTATTGGAGATCACGTTAGTGGCGATGAATATGACGATTCTTGCATTGTCCAAACTGCTTGAAACGTTAGATACAAAAATCACTCATCAATCCAAACAAATAGACCAAATTCTATGACAAGACAGGAGGCTCATATTATGCATTACAATCTTTACTCTGAAACCACAGCAGCAAAGAAAATACTTTTACAAACAAAAAAAGTTTCCACAACACAACTAGATAGAGTTCAATGTCAATGTATGGGGAACTCCCCAATCCATCATGGAGGACAGGTCATGCCCTGCAGGGGACCAATGAGCAGGGACCCTCTTCTATATATGTCCATTACTCTAACCCCAACCCCTCTTTCTTTGCTGCTGAAATCCACAAGCTAAGTCACTCCTCCTAGTTCTTGACTTCGTGTTGAATTTATGGAGTTTAGAGTGCTATTTATTTATGTTATTAATGTTATTTTGATGAGTTTGGGGTTTTATTACACTGTACTGTGGAAATGGTCATGTATTTTTCATGTTCCGTTGGTAACTGGCTGAGTGCCCTGTTCGTGTGCGAACGCTGACCTGCAGGTCACATTCATGCTTTGTAATGCTCCGCTGGGAGCCTTCTGCTTCTGCAGTGTTTGTTTATATTTCTTCAGCCCTGAGAGGCCTTCTAATCAGGCTGCGGCTATGTGTGAAATTCTTTCCCTCCAGGCAGTGTTATTTTTAGCAGCTGCCCCAGCCCCAGAGCCAGCGCACGTTTCCCACAGGTGGTTTGGGAACGCTTGAAATTCTTTTCACTTGAGAGGAAGTTTTGTTTTTGTTTTTCTACAAGTTCATTATGTAAGCGGCAGTAGGAACCTGCGCGCATTTTTTCCATGACTGTATAGGCTGCAGTTTCTTTTACTCATTAACTTCCCGCACGTCGCGTGTGTGTGTTTTTATGTTTACATGCGCATTGTCATTAGTTGCATACAGGCTAAGCCTGTCCTGGGGATCCGGCTGGGGGGGGGGCAGTTTGCTAGGCCCTCCTTTGATGGGAGTAACTTCCATGAGCATTCCTGAAAAGGGCAGCTGTGTCCTCTTTTTAGAGTGAAACGCTTGTATTTCTACATTTAATTTATATAGTTCTATGGTGGTGAGGGATGTTTCAGCCCACAAGAGGCATAGCTCAAGGAGAGGTTTGCAGGTTTACCAGGCCGAGGGGCCTCGGTTCGCTGCCCGCCTTTGGCGGTATACACATGTGGATGCGAATGGGTATTTATTTATAGGTATTCACATTAATGTTTATATTTATTCATATGATATATATATATTTAAAATTGATATTTTATTTTGTGTTTAAATTGATATTTTCAGTATATATTAACACCAGTTCGCCTACTGAAGGGTGCTTTGCCTTCTTGGTAAGTGCTATACCCGGTTTAGCTTCAGGTTCTGCCTGAATTCTATGGGGAGGTTAACAACTCGTATACTGCTGGTTTCCACACCCTGCGGGGGTGACCAGTTTCAGGTACTCTGGAGGTGCTCTGGAAAGGTACCGTCACCTGCTCGGTGGCAGGATTGGCTTGTGTTTCTGCGAGGTGATCCCTCGTATACTGATGGTTCCACACCCTGCTAGGGTGAGCAGTTGAGGTACACTTCATCAGTGTATTCCTCACTTAAAGTTGGCAACTTTGTCGGTGTGCTGCATATGGCGTTGGTGATTACCTTAACGGTTTGTGTGCCATAACCTGGTTGGTTTCAGGTTTCTACCTCAGTTCTAATGCAAGGTTACCCCTCGTGTACTGCTGGTTATCACGCCCTGCTCGGGCAAACAGTTGAAGGCACAATTGCTCAGGGTATTCCTCCCTTATGGTTAGCAGTCTGTTTAGATGCTGCATATGGCAGATGTCATTATTTCGGTAAGCACACCGTAGCCTGCTTGGTTTCAGGCTTTGCCTGGATTCTGCGGCGAGGGACCCCCTCGTGTACTGCTGGTTGCCACACCCTGCTAGGGTGAGCAGTTAAGGTGCACTTGCCCAGTGCTCTCTTTTGCTAAACATTATGTTTAAGTGATGAATGGAACACATTGGAGTGTTCAGAATTGTCAGTGGCCCGGATAGCTCGGTAAGTAGCAGCTTATAGAAGGGCCGGGGGGGTTTGGACCCCTGTGAGGGCGTAACCCCTCTTCTTTGGATATTTTATATGTCTATTTTATATAATTTATTAAGTACTTTAAAGAAAAGAGTGTGTGGAGGTTGTGGTAAAACAGACCCATGTGGGGGGTTGTACCTTCCTCTATAGACACTGGTGTTAACCTTCGTCTTTTAGTTAAACTTCTGTCGCCCTTTACCGTAGTTAGTTTCAGGACAACTCAGTCCTTCCTTAGGTCTTGCTTTCCCCGATATCAATTGCTCCACCCTACACCTGTGCTGATTAAGCTGCTGTATTTTCTCCCATCATGAGGAAGAAACAGATGATGCGTTATGCCTCTGTTGAGGTCTGCAGGGCTGGAGGCTCTCTATAGTGGGGACGGGGTTTCCCTTACTATTTGTCCCATTGGACATTCTTTTTACTATTGAACTGTTGGTGGAGACAGGGTCAGCTCGTGGGTAACTGTTCAGTTTTGTTGCATGGCAAATTGAGCAACCGTTTTCTACTTGGAGAAAGTGTTTGGGAAACACTTGATGATATCAGATATACGAGTTGCCAAACAATAACTTTAGGGCGCTTGCCCCATGGGTTTTCCTCCCAAATCTTGGCCTGTGGTTCAACTAACCGTCTGGCAGTGTGTTGCACTTTCTCCTCTGCTCGAGGAGTTCAGGCAGGCTTTTGTACCCTCAAGAGCGTTGCTTAATCTCTTTTGTTGTGTATATATATATAGACATATACATTTTCTACAGTGCACCGATTAGGGTGCTGGTTTTTTCTCATCCGTACTGACCCTACTGATACAGGTTCCTAATTTTGGAGAGGTCTAAATAAGTATTTTATCCTGCTGAGATCGATAAGTGAACACTTCACGTCACACACCGTTCGTAATAGTGATATGCACCACTCATATACCTGAGGGTTCGTAGTACTGTATAAGTACTGTTTGCTATGGACAATGTGCTTCATTTTCTTTTTTCCCTGATTCCCTTAGTGGCCAGTCAGCCTCACACGAATACAGAGACTCAGATCTCGGGTTGGAGGGGACAGTGGTCCCAGATTTCTTTCACAACCTGTATTTACGAGGCATTGATCATTTTTCCATGAGATCTTTCCCCCTCATTCCCATGCTCGTCATCCTTGGGGGATATTGTATCATGATATACACCACGTGGAGTATCGCCCGATGGTTTTTCCGGTTTTTCTTTTACAGGAGTTCAGACTCAGGGCCAGTGCAGACTCGCACTAAGCACTTCCCTCCCGTCAGTTACTTTCCTTTGCGCTATTCCTGGTATTTCAACAGGTTAAGCGGAGCCTGTCCACGGTCAGGGGGTTGGTTAGAGTGTATTTATTTCTCTTAAGGGTGTTAAAAGCGGGGTTGTAATGTGGTCCTCAGGGTAGCCTTCTTCTGGGTTGCAAGGTTTTTCCCTTGGTTAAGTGGGGGAAGGTTCTCCTCATTTGTGAAGGCTCAATATTCCCCTTGGTGAGATAGAGGGGTCTGGGAGTGATACTAATCTCCCTTCCAAGTTATTATGACCCTCTATCACAATGTGTTCCAGCGTCTCTACATTAACTGTCAGAAGGTGTCTGCCAGTACGATTCCCAGAGGGCTGGGATATTTATATTCAGTTAATGACTTGCTTCTCCTAGTCACCTGCATGGCAGATGGACCTTTGGGTTTTCACAAGAGTTTGTTTTTACAATAAGGTGCCAGCTCAGGGTGCTGTGAGCTTCAAGGCTCTCCAATTTGACTGAAATAGAGGTTAGTCCCTTCTGGTGTGCAGCTTCAGTTTAACTATTTAGTGATCGCTTCTTTGCAGTTTAGAGTCTTGCTAAGACTTGGAATTGGATGTCACTATGATGGTAGCGATTGGATGTAAGATACATTTTTTCTCCTTGCCAGGTTTGGCCTCTTAAGGATCAGGTTTGTAAATATCTGCTTCTTGTCATGGTTGCAGAGTTCTTCTTCAAGTGTTCGGAAGGTCTGACGGTCTCCGGTTGGCGGTTTGACAGGTTTAGCTTCTCAGGGGGGCCCCTCTCTTCCATTCTGCTTCGGCCTCCAGAGGACATCCCTCCTTAATATACACATATGTCTGAAGACAATTGTGGGTTAAGTCTATGGTTTTTCAGCTCTGCTCAGGATGGGTCATCCTGTTACAAATTTATAAAATGATTTTTACTCCCATTTTACCTTTTGAAGATTTGTCTTTCCCTCTTGGTTCCCCAGTGTAGTTATGTGACATGCCCTGATCCTAATGCAATATCTTCCTTTAATGCATGGGATGGAACCTAAAAGACTTTCCCCCTTTGGGGTACTTTTTCTTTATCTCCAGGAGAGCTCTGTGCTTATTTTCTTTGGTTTGCTTTCTAGGTTCCCAAAGATGATATTAATTTAAATGTTTTAAATGTTTTATTGGACAACAGAGGCGTTTTTTTACAGAGGAGTTTTTGTCCTATCCTATTAGTAGGAAAACTTTGTTTAAGGGTTTTTTCCCCTCTTTAACCAGTTGGTTTTGGCGGCCTGTAAAGAACACTGGAATTGGCACAATTTCCTGTTTTCTTGCATTTGACGATGCCTTATAAGACAGTTTTCGGGCAAACTAGTCTTGGTCAATTCTCTTGCGATCAGCTGATTGATTTCATGAAAGCATAAAAATGTTTTTTCCTTTCCTATTATTTTATTATATTTTATTATATTGGCTCTATTGTATGGATCATGTTGTACTAATAAGATGCAAGGGCTTTGAACTTGCATAATATGAGCCTCCTGTCTTGTCATAGAATAGCTAATCCCCCACACTAACGTGAGATGGGGGTTTAGATTCTATTAAAGACAAGGAGGCGATTATTATCCCACCCACCCACCCTGGATATGATGTGATATGACAATTGTGACACGCATGTACACAGGTGGTTCAAGAGAGAACATTCTTTGGTTTGTTGTTTTTCCCAACCACCCACCCTTCTTGTTTGTTGTTCTTACAGCCACGAGTTGAGGTTCTCATCAGGAGTGTGGCTCGCAGTAACAAGTTGTGGAGTGCGTGATTTTGGATGAGAAGTCCTATCCAGAAGAACTTCGGCATAGATTCAGGCTGCGGGAAGGTGGAGATCTCCAGTTTCGTTGGATTCTTTCTCCGCGCTACGCAGTTCAACCGTTTCATTGGACTTCTGGTGCAAGACAGCTGCAGAAAGAGGGGTTGGGGTTAGAGTAATGGACATATATAGAAGAGGGTCCCTGCTCATTGGTCCCCTGCAGGGCATGACCTGTCCTCCATGATGGATTGGGGAGTTCCCCATACATTGACATTGAACTCTATCTAGTTGTGTTGTGGAAACTTTTTTTGTTTGTAAAAGTATTTTCTTTGCTGCTGTGGTTTCAGAGTAAAGATTGTAATGCATAATAATCGCCTCCTTGTCTTTAATAGAATCTAAACCCCCATCTCACGTTAGTGTGGGGGATTAGCTATTGTGTCTTGGATGGCTAACCGTGACAGAGATGAGTCGTCCAACACTGGGATTGCTCTGCCTCATACCGGCAATATGCCGATGGAGACTAGTGGTCCTCAGAGTTGTGGTTCTCAACCCTTAATGGAAGATGGTCGACCTGTAGTAATAGGTGAACAGAGTGTGCTCCCTATCTTTCTTCAAATAATACGTCCTTGTGGGCACAATAGTATGGAAAATGAAATCAATACTACCAGTCGTGGACTTGATAACCCCTGTCATTCCACAAAAGCTCCTTTTGCAAACCGCCAGGAGTGTACTACATGTGTGATTCGAAAGCTAAAATGAGAACTCAAGTGGGCAAGCTGGTGGCTAGAAAAACATAAAATCAAAAAAGTTTGAATTCTCGCCAAAATCTAGTGTTAAGCAATTTGTGCAACGAATACAAACACCTAAGAAGTTGTCCACTTGGGTGAGTGATGCCGTGCTTAGTAAGTTTACACATCTTGCATGGAAAAAGCATGAAGACAACACTAAATATACAATAGCAGGTACTAATTATCCTCCTTTAGATGAATTGGTAAGAGCAATAGTTGCTTCTCAAAAAGATGAATCTAAATAGTCCATCCTTCCACCCAAGCCAATATCTTCTGTTTGGACTAGAGGACACTGGAGTCAAATAATAGTGAATCACTGTTGAACACCAGTGTCCTGCCCCAAATTACAGCTGAAATCCATAAATCTATTGAGGATTACTTAATTCTGAAACACGTGAAAGTGGGACCGTCTGTTCTACACCCAAGGAGTGAAAGAAAGGATTCTGAGAACAGATCCCTTGACATGGATCGACATCTGGAGCTCCAAGGTATAGTTGCCAGTGGAGAGCAGAGTTTCGATAGAGGCCAACTGATGCAATCATGTGAAAGTGACTTTCGTAATCATAAGAATTCCAAATTATTGCAGACATCAAACAAGTACCATCGACTTATATTGAAATGTCGACCAGACTCTTTTTCTGCTTATGGTTTAAGCAGAACAAGTGAATTGGCCATATTAGAAGATGTTGGGAGTTTGCAAGATGTCACCACAGTGGACATTGAACAGGTGGAATTTGTAAATGATAATGATTTGTCTGTGGTGAGGTTGTGGTTTTGCTCAAGTGTAATCAGAAATGTTATTTGGCAAGCCAGGATGGAGTTATTTGCTTTAGGTTTTGTTTTAGTGCAAGATCCTATAACTTCCAATGCGGCAAATAGTATGGAACAGTTTAAAAACACTGAATTCTAACTGCCAAGTGGGCAAGTGAGCACTTATGGGTGTTCTAAAAATGTTGGTACTGTTTGTAATGCAAATCACCTGTCTTTAGGAAGTGCTGAAAGTTCTCATCCATAACTATTTTCCGCTTCTCACCTTAGCACAGTTACCCTTGCCAGCTGGAACACTTGTGGTTTTTCTCATTTATATGGAGCGAGTGCCTGTTCATTAACAGTTTTTGATATAGTAGCTATGCAGGAAACATGATTGACGGAGCAGCTGGTGTGGAATGACCACAACATTATTCTCCATCTGACCAAAGCAGCATCAAAAGGCTGCCCATCATCAGATTTGCCGGTGGCAGTTAAGATTAGCACAGGTGTTGAAATTCTACCATGGGTGTCACCAAATTTGTATTTACAAATGGTTAAAATCATATACTCGGAAGGTATAATCGCCCTTATTAACATTTATCGAAATCCAGTGGCGTTGGCTGATGCAAAAGTTTTCACAGATCTTGAGTTATTGTTGAATATATCTATCCAATCACCAGAAGTTACTAACACCATCTTAGTGGGCGACCTGAATTTACAGTGCTTGTCCTCTCGTAAAGGTATAGCCAGTCTGCCCGGTAGCAGGTGGAGATCGCTCATGAAAGAACGGCAACTATATATGCTTAATGGTTCTCTCTTGAGTGACATCCCCCCCAGAGTATGTGGTGCAGAGGCAAAAGCAAGTCTATCATCGATTACATTTATGTAGACAAGCACACGTTCAACAAGGCTGTACAATTTGAGGTGATTAGACAAGAGCATAGTGATCATGAAATGCTAGCATTACAATGATCTCATGATCCACCTGGCTGCAACTCAACACGTAGCAGATATAATGGGTCTATGATTGTGAATAAATCAAGAACTCGGTTTCGGTGGAACGAGAATTCTTTGCAACTGTTAAATGACAAAATCATAAATAAGAGTTTGTCTGAGCATTTTGTGGGTGAACCATATACTTCTATCCTCCAGCTATACAAAACATATCCTAGTACATCCATTCATGGGTATTATAAGAATAGATCTAACTTTGATCCGGAAGTACAAAAACAAAAAGCTATTTTACGCAGGCAAGAAAGACTAGCCCTGCTTCTTCCTAGGCCTGAGAGATCTAGAACTATTCAGTCATGCAAATGTAAATACAAGAATTGGTTAAGAGCATATAAAGTGTGTCAGTATCAATGTGATGGCAAAGCCATGTTAACTGTGATGTTAAATACAAATTCATCTCAGATCTGGACTCTGCTTAATTTAGCCAGTCATATAAAACAGACTCCAGTTCAAATCAAACGAGTAACGGAGAGTCAATGGATGTCATATTACTCCAAAATGGATGCTCGACCTCTAGAAAGCATTTGGCAACGTAGCATCACGAGTAGAACTGAACCAAAATTGCAAATACTAAAGGAGGATGTTTTGCAATATATCTTGAAATCAAGTAATTCTAGGGCACCAGGCCCAGATGGGTTAAACGACATGAAGTTTAAAAAACATCCGCACCACTGGGTGACCATTCTTCATAATATTGTTTCAGAAATACTGAAATCTAACAGCATTCCAGAATCTTAGTGTCGCTCTGTTATCGTGCCCATTTTCAAGAAGGATGATCGGTCCTGTCCTTCTAATTACAGGCCGATTGCCCTATTGGATGCACTGCGAAAAATGTTCTCTCGATTTATTCTTAGAAAATTTAACAGATGGGCAATTGAACATGACAAGCGTGATCCATATAAAACAGGTTTTATTGCAGGCATGGGAACGTCAATCAATCTTTTAACAATTACATCCATTATATCCCATTTCTCGGCAAAGAAACAACCTGTTTATTTCGCGTTTGTCAATCTATGTGCAGCATTCGATTCTGTGTCTAGAGAACTGGTGTTGGAGAAATAACACTGATTACATCATTGCTTTGATAGAGGCCCTCCACACCAATAATAAAATACAGGTTAGATTGACACTGGAAGGTGAGCTGACGTCTTGGATTGAAACGTACAGAGGGCTGAGGCAGGGTTGTATACTTGCCTCAGCACTCTTCAATTTTTTCATTTCAGACATTGGCGAGTCCTTTGAAGACATAATAATTGATGCACCAAGATTAGCATCCAAGGCCATTCCAGCTTTGTTATATGCGGACGATTAAGTTTTGATATCCAAGACGCCGTAGGGTTTACAAAGATTATTAGATGCTTTGTCACTTTATGCGCAAAAAAACCTCTTGACGATAAATCTTGAAAAAACCAAAGTCATGATCAACTTTAACAAAAGAGGCAAGGCAAGGTAACCAAGATGGGGCCTGCAAAACACAGAATTGGAGCTTGTTCACCAATATATATATATATCTTTGGGTGGTTATTGCTGACCAGAATGATGGGGAAGTTTATGTGTCAAGCCTGAAAAGCAAATTAACCATGTCAATTTCATAAGCAATTATTATTCAGGCCAAGCATGGCAAGTTTTCAATAACACCAGCTCTTAGGTATTATCAGCAAAAAGTTACACCAATTCTATTGTATGGATCTGAAATTAAGGCAAATATATGTGAAGTTGTGTGGCAAAGGTTTGAGGGTAAATTCTGGAGGCGCATCCTTAACCTACCTATATGTATCCCAACTGCATGTATCAGACAAGAATTAGGTTTGATATCCCTGTACATGAGATATATATGGCAGATGAACATTTTTCCGAAAGTGCCTTTTAGTATCGGACTCAAGAATGCTAATAAGTGTCCTTTCAAAACATATGTTTTCCTCTAAAGATTTGTTTGTGTGAAAGTGGAAATCAGTTGTTGTTCAAGCACTGGCAGAAGCTGATGTTTCACTAAACAAACTCATACAGAATCCAAACAGAGCGAAAATTTAATTTTTCTAGTACGACTGGATTAAGACGAGAGAGAAATGTCAGGGGTTCAGAGACATTACAATGAACCCCTTTCAGCACAAAAGATATGATGTGCTTGAGCCATATATAGCTAAATGTCCATCACTTGTGCATAGAACAAACTTCTTGCGTTTAAGATTTAATTTATGCCTCACAAAAGAAATTCAGGCGAGACATAGAATTATTAACCATCAGGAAAATGTATGTCGATTCTGCAAAATTTCTACTCAGACAAAAACTTTATGTGACCTGTCCGTAGACTGTGACATGTTAAAATCAATTTGCGTCCAATATTTGAAACATCCACTTTGTATTTGTATTTGTATTTTATTTATTTGTAAAGCGCACAAGGCCCAAGGCATCCGGGCGCATCTCTTAGGTTACAATATGGTATGAAAATACAGAGGCATAACAGAAATTTAGCAAAAAATGACAACGAAGATTAAGTACATACATATTTATTACAATATAGCTGGCTGCGTATTTACAAAGGGGTGAGGCTGTAGGGAGTCAAGGGTGGTGGCTAGTGAGCAGACGGGGGCGAGTCTTGGGCAGATAGCCAAGTTTTGGCCATGTTTTTGAGGGTCTGGAAAGATGGGTCAGCTCTTAGAAGGTGGGGGAGTAAGTTCCAGAGTTTGGCCGTCATTACTGGGAAGCTAGCCCGACCAGATCTTTGAAGGTTGAAGCGAGGAATGGAGAGGCAGTTAGTCTGAGCACTTCTGAGGGGTCTGTTGGAGGTGTGGATGGAGAATCTGGTCGCCAAGTAGCTCGGTGCTTGGTTAGTGAGGCATTTGTGTGTGAGAGCAAGTGTTTTAAGGGATATTCTTTGCGCTACTGAGAGCCATCGGATGCTTCGTCTGGTGTCCGATATATGTTGGTTTCTGGGAATATTTAGTGCAGCTCTAATGGGATTATTTTGGATGATTTGTAATTTATTGATATTTCAAAGGTTAGTACCCAGATAGAGGGCATTGCTGTAATCGTTTTAGACATCACCAGGGTCCTGGCTAGAGTAGTACAGTTGGTTGAAGTTAAAAAAGGGTGACTGGCTGTGATAAGCTTACAAGTGTAAGCAGCAGCAGAGGAGACTGCGTTAGTTTGTCTGGCCACGGATAGGGTGGAATCAATGTATGTGGATAGTGTTTTAGTGTCCTTGGAGACCTTAATAGTATTAAACAGGGGGTCAAGTCTGCTAAGCCTTTGGTGAGAACCGAGGATGAAGAGCTCTGTCTTTTTGTCGTTCAGACATAGTCCGTGTTGCGCCATCCATGCTAGGATGACTTGGTAGATGGAAGTAACAGCAAGAGAATCAGTGGTATGGTCTCCTCTGATGAAGGAGTTTGCAGAAACCACGCCTGCTTTATTATGGCAAATTATATTTAGTGGACTTATGACATCAGCCAGAGTGGGTGCAATTGGGTTCTTGCATGCGTTCAAAATGGAGCCATGAAGAGTCTTGTTCATAGATGGATGGTCATCTCGAGTAAAGGAGTGTATCTCAACATTGGAAATTCTATTTTAAAAGATGTGGCGTAGCTTGACAATTGACGATGATCAAAGGTGGTTGAGTATCAACTATGTGTGTAACTGGTGTTCAACAAATATCGTTGGTTTTAATAATATAAATGTGATATCACCGGTTAAATAAATGATTCAATGTGTTCATGATTATGTAATGTAAATGAAATTATTTGATGTCTCGTTTTTTCTTTTAATGTTTATGAGAAAAATGTTGTAAAGTTGATGAAAATCAGCTAAATCAATAAAAAATAAATCATAGCATACCAGGACATAGCAGAGTCTGGGGCAGTACTCTGGGCGGCCCAAGAAACTTCAGTGGTGGGGAGCAACAGGGGAGAACATTTAATGTTGGTTCTACCACAGTTAGTCCACTCTTCTATAATCTCTGGTGCACTAACTGGCTGGTGAGACTATGTGTGCCTGTCCAATCAAGTGTTACGAGACTGGGGGAGGGCCAGTGCAGCAATAACCTATTCTATGTGACAGTATTGGGGCCACAAGCAGAGGAGCGCCAGAGCACACCAATTTGTCCCTATACATATTAAACTGCCCTATTCTAAGGGTGCAAATGTAATCACTTATAAGCACTCCAATTTTTGCACTTGAAGTCAGGGTGAGATTACATTATTTGCCTGGGATCACAGACGCTAAACAGCAAAGCAGCGATTTTAACCCACTCTGCAATTGGGGCACGCCCACCTTCTTCCACGCTTTACTTGGACCAAATATTTAACTTTTGGGTGTCAAGGCGTACAATAATACTGTCCTATAGAGTTTACTTGCAAAATACACAAATTGCATAGTAAAGCATCATGACAACATGTAAATCCTTATGGCAGCATGTTGAGCCAAAATAGTCCTGAATGGAAATCTATAAGATGCAAATGGCAAAATATCTATTTACCCACTTTATTTTCAGTGTTTTAAGACACACAATAAAAGTAGTTGTGTAATAAACTCACTAAGGTTTGGAGATTCGTCACAAACCTCCAGCGTGTTATGTATGGTTTTAAGAACATGCAACTAAGGACATCAAAACAAACTTATGAAGCTATTAGACTTTATGGGTATGAATACATTTTCAAAGGGTGCTTTATTGTGTTGCTCGCTTTAACTGTCATCGATTTGCAAGGTGACTGGTGGTCTTTCAATTGGAAATTCACCATCATGCTTAAGAAAGGCTATACTGCTGATGACAAAAGAAACCTGTTGTCGAGTTCATTACGCGCAGCCTGTGTGTCTCAGGGGGGCTGTGACTGGGAAAATGGCAAGTGCTTGATCATCCGAGCCAAGCAGATTGTAGATTTGCATCAGAAGAAACAAAATGCGCGAACAGGACCATGTTCCTGATCCTTTGAACTGTTAAAGGCTCAGGGAAGCACCACCGCTGAGCTAACATTTTAGGGGCTGGGGGAGGGGCTTCAGCCCGGTCAGTTCAATGACATTGCGCGCCTGCTACTTGGTGTGAGAGCGTGTGGTGCCCAACATGCCAACATTTTTAGTTTGGGCTATTATTTATTTATGTTAGCATTCATAGCAGCGCACCAAACCCTCAGGCATAAAGCAAGCTCATATTAGCAAACCACATGCAAGTGGTATTTCATACATAGACAGACACAGCCACGCCTCATGGTACGGGGGCTACATCAGGTATACATGAGAGCAGCAGTCAAATCAGGTACGTATGTAGTCTGGCGGAGCCACACCTCATGGTACGGGGGTTACATCAGGTGTACATAAGAGCAGCAGTCAAATCAGGTAGGTATGTAGTCTGGCGGAGCCACGCCTCATGGTACGGGGGCTACATGTCAAAACTCAAAACTCCTTCCTCTGGACCTCGGGTACCCCTTCAGCTAAGCAGATACTCAAGTCTACCTCGATAGTACCAGGAATCCCAAATACGAGAGACCTCATACTCCACATCAGGATCTACTTGAAGATGTTTGTAATTAGAGACAGGCTGGCGTGAGGCATTAGGAACAAAGGACTTAAGGAGCGAAGAATGAAAGACAGGGTGAATGCGTTTGAGATTGGGGGGAAGCTTGAGTTTAAAGGCCACTGGCTTGATCTTGGCAAGGATGGGAAAAGGACCCAGAACATGAGGAGACAGTTTAAAGGGATGTGCCCATCAAGGCAGGAATTTTGTAGAGAGCCACACTTTAGAGCCTACTTCCCAGTCTGGGCAGTCCTTGCGATGTCGATCTGCCTGCCGTTGGTAGGTCCTCCGACTGGCCTCAAGGCTTCTTCTTGCTGATTCATGAGCTTCTTTGCCAGCGTGGCATCGATGGCGGGTAGGTTGGTTTGACCCGGCAGGGTTGGAAATATGCTGCAGGGATGGAATCCATATGTACAAAAGAACGGAGACACTCCGAGGGCGGTATGTTTTGAGTTATTGTAGTTGAACTCCGCCGTTGGTAGCAAGAGTACAAAGTCATCTTGTTGTAGGGTGCTGTAGCAGCAAGGATACTGTTCTAGGGTGGCGTTTAGTCGTTCTGTCTGCCCGTTGGTTTGGGGATGGAAACCCAAGAACAGTGCTCTTTCCATTCCTAAACGTTGACACAGGGCTTTCCAGAATTTAGATGTGAATTGACTGCCTCCGTCGGAAGTTATTTTGTCTGGTAAACCGTGTAGACGGAAAACGTCCCGCACGTAAACCTCTGCCTCTTCGCCGCTGTGGGAACCCCTGGGAGGGGGGAGAAATGGGCCATCTTAGTGAAGGTGTCCACAGTGACCATTATGCAAGTACATCACCTGGGCTCCAGTAGGTCAACTATAAAGCCTGTCGACACATGACCCCAAGGGCAAATGGGAAGTGAATCCTGCTCAAGTAGACCGATGGGTTTGCCGGGGGAGTTCTTGCTTTTGGCACTCATAGGACAGGCTTTCACTTACCCTTCCACTTCATGTGATTAGGCCAGTAGAATGATCGGCGGATGAGGTCTAACGTGCCT
Source organism: Ambystoma mexicanum (assembly GCF_040938575.1). NCBI lineage: Eukaryota > Metazoa > Chordata > Amphibia > Caudata > Ambystomatidae > Ambystoma > Ambystoma mexicanum. Next base: position 1,227,811,781 of record NC_090936.1, read on the forward strand.
GACTGTCCCCTGTGCCCTGCTGTCTTGTTGTCCTGACACCAAATGAGTATTTTTTTCCGGCGCAGTATCCCAGCGGGTACGTATAAGCAGTTCTTCCAAAACCAAAGACCTTCTCTTTCCTCAAGCTGTTTAGTTGGCATGCTGGGGATCGATCGTTGCTCCAGGATGGTGGCTTCTCTGACCTGCTGTAAGAAAGTATTGATGTGTGCCAGAACCCTGTTTCTGGGGAACAAATGCTCCACTGGGTGGTTATGAGTAGGCTTCAAGGAGCCATTATGGGAGAGGGCATCAGTCAGCGTGTTTTGGCTGCCAGGCAAATAGGTGATCTAGAAGTTATACTGTGCAAAGAAATGCTCCCACTTGGCTTTGCAGGACTTGATACATTCCATAGGCTGCAGAACCCTGAGGTTTTTGTGATTGGTTCGGATGAGAAAAGGGTGGATGCTGCCTTGTAGAAGGTGGCGCCATTCTTCGCAAGCTTGTTTCATAGCCAAAAGTTCCTTTTCCAGAACTGAATAATTGCATTGGCTAGTGGTGAGAGTCTATGAAAGATAAGCAATGGGGTACTCAACCCCGTTATCCTCTTGTAGTAAAGCTGCCCCAATGGCTGCTGCCGAGGCGTCTGATTCCACAATGAACGGTTGGTTCTGGTTGGGTTGTCTTAGGATGGGAGCTGAACAGAAGAGTTCTTTGAGATGTCTGAAGCTCCTGCCAGCCGGCACAAACCAGTTAAGGGGCCCAGAACTCTTCTTAAGAAGAGAGGTGATAGGCAAAACCACTTCTGAGAATCTTGGAACAAAACAGCGGTAAAAGTTTGCCAAGCCCAGAAACCTTTGAACCTCTTTAACTGAAGCTGGGGCAGGCCAATCCAGTATGGTTGACACCTTGCTCTTGTCCATGGTGATGCCTTGTTCTGAGAGAACGAAACCCAGGTAGGGTATTGATAAAACCCTTAAGATACACTTCTCGGCTTTAGCCAGAAGGTGGTTCTGTTGCAGACGGTCAAGGACCTCCTGGATGTGCTAGTGGTGTTCCTGGGGCGTAGATGAAAAGACCAGGATATCATTCAAGATACACGATAACGGAAATTAACTTAAGATCTGAAAAGATCCTATACATGAACCGCTAGAATACTGCTGGGACGTTGACCAATCCGAACGGCATCGCCTTGTATTTGTATAAACCAAACAGAGTACGGAAGGAGGTTTTCCATTCATCTCCCTCCCTTATCCTGAGCAAATGGTAAGCGCTCCGAAAGTCCAACTTGGTGAATATCTTTGCTCCTGTACAGCCTCGATAATGTCAGTGATCAAGGGCATCTGTTAGCGGTCTCTTATCGTGACTTTGTTTAAACCCCTGTAATCGTTGCATGGTCTAAGTTCAGTGGAGTCCCGCATGGGTATAAAAAAAAGTGATGCCCTGCAGGTGACTTGGAATGTTGTATGAGACCATTATGAAGATTAGCATCCAAATATTCCCTTAAGGCTTGTTTTTCAGCAAGCGAAAGAGAGAACATGCAACCGAATGGAACCAGTGCATTGGGAATCAGATCAATGGCGCAGTTCTCAGGTCTGTGAGGAGGTAGTTCTATCGGAACCCTTTCAGTAAACACCTGGTGGTAACTCACCCACTCTTGTGGAAGCGCATGCACTTCGATGGAGCCGTCAGTTACAGCCAACATACTGTGAACCTTGCTGTATGCCATGGGTGGAAGGCAATGCTGCTTGCAGTATGTAGAGTCAAAACCAAGTTGGTATTTGGTCCAGTCGATATGAGGGTTATGTTTCCTCAACCAGGTAATTCCCAGTATAATCGGGAAGTGGGCAGCCTAGATATTGACAAACCTTATGTGCTCTTTGTGTTGATTAATCAGTGGTGTATGATGGGACCTGAAGAAAGCGGAGTACCATCCACACCTTCCACTTTCTGTCCTTCCTTGCAAATGATCCTTTGCAGACCCACCTTGTCAGCCCAGATGGTATCGACGAAGTTCCCTGCCGCTCCATAATCCAGCAGTGTCAGGACCTCGATTTGCTGAGACTTGATGCAGACCTGGACCGCCACCACCATCCGGCCGAGAGTCATCAGGAACCCTAGAAGAGGAGACAGTCAAGGAAACATAGGGACTAGTAGTAGAACAAAACCCCCGGTGACCCGTCCCTTCTAGGGTGACCGTTTCCCGATCTGCACGGAGGGACTTTGGGGCAGTCTCTGAGGAGGTATTTCTCAGATCCACAGTAAGCACAAAGACCTCTTTCTCTTTGTTGTCTTCTTTCTTCAGCCATGTGTGGAGCTCTGGCCGCTCCGATCTGCATAGGTTCGTCTCAAGGAGTGGGGGGAGAGGAAGCAGTAGTGGGGAAGGAGTGAAGAAACACCCCGATGCTTTCTTCTTTCGCTTCTTCTCTCCTAGAGTCGATACTTAATTTGAAGTACTGAAGACAATAGGTTGGAGAAGGATTGAGGCCGAGAAGAGCGCGCAAGCTCGTCTTTGATCTCTTCTCTTAACCCGCGTCTGAAGATAGCATACTGAGCTTGTTCGGGCCAACCGGCCTCAGCTGCCAGGGTCTTGAACATAGAGATCTAGGACAGCATGTCTAACGAACCCTGGCGGGCGTTGAGCAGGTCCTCACACGCTGTGTAAGTAATCTCGGGGCGTTCGAACGTCTGTTTGAGAAGGGTCCAGAAGCCGTCAAAGTCTTGCAGGATCGGGTTGGCATTGGTAACCAGTGGCATAGCCAGGCCATGGCATTGCCAGTCATATTAGATATGAGAAAACTGACGCGAGCCTGGTTGGTAGAGAAGGATGTGGGCCTGAATGTGAAGTATACCGTGCCGGCATCTAGGAATTTCTTTACCTTGTTAGGAGTGCCGTCAAACTTGCCCGAAGGTAGTGCCATCGGGGGCAATTCCAGAAGGTGATGTTCTCGCGTAGTTATCAACTGTCGAAGAACTGCATTTTCAGACTTTAGAGATTGCACTTCTTGTGACAGTCCCTGGACTGCTCCCAGAAGTTCTTGGACTTGCTCCACCGTAGCCATGTTTTGGCATTGAAAACTGTCAGAACTCCTTCCCCTGACGCACTGCCCTCTGATTCCTCCTCACCTGATTCGCTGATATCGGAAGGGTATACGTCCAACCGACGTCTGTAGCTGTAATCCTTCTAGCAAAGTCTGTGGTACCTCCCCGTGTCATATGTTAGCCCCGGGCTCACCTGTTTGCACTTGGAATTCTTCTCCTTAGTCACAGGAGGTTTGTCCTTTTTCTTGGTGCGAGTGTCTCTGAGATAAGGGCGCATGTCTCCAGATGCCACCCTGCCAGCCAGGGCTGGATTGACAGGCACCGGAGGGTACCGTCCGATTAGAGGTCTGAACAGTGTCCGTCCCGGAAGGATTCCTGGAAGGAGCCAAGGACGAGGTACCAGGAAGGAGGAATCTGACCGCACGCAAGGAGCCAGCAACAGAAAAAGGAAAGCAAGGAGGTAAGGAACGGGAAGGAGAGAGGCTGCC